>NC_081410.1:183395819-184111618 GCF_030272615.1 Cryptomeria japonica | reverse complement strand
CTTCAACAATGCATTTTGTTGACCAATTCAAAGATCTGATTCATCATTAAAAAAGACCACTTATAAAATTTTAAGAGATTTCCAGAAATGTAAGAAAAGCCAAAAAAATTGCTAATTTTCTCCAAACATTAATTTTTTTATGAAAAATCATAAAAAATTCATATAAAATGCAAAATTGATCCAAAAAATCTGAAATTTTTACTGGAGATTCCTGATAGTCTTCCAAACCTATGTAAAAAAATTTTTTGCAACAAATCCAAGCCGTTTGTGAGATATGAGTAAAATAATGCAAAACCCTAATTTTCAAAAATCTGATTTTTTAGAAATGATTTTGCATCAAATTTAAAATTACAAAGATTAGATCCTATGTATAATTCTAAGAGATTTCCAAAAATGTAAGAAAATCCAAAAAAATTGCTAATTTTCTGTCAAAATTAATTTTTTATGAAAAATCATAAAAAATTCATATAAAATGAAACTTTGATCCAAAAAATTTGAAATTTTACTGAATCCGTCTAATACTTTTCCTGACCTACACAAAAACTTTTATGCCAAAATTCAAAGCCGTTTGTGAGATCTGATCAAAATAAGGAAAAACCCTAATTTTTAAAGATCCAATTTTTTAGGAAATATTTTGCATCAAAATTAAAATCACAAAGAATAGATCCTCTGTATAATTATGAGAAATTTCTAAAAATGTAAGAAAATCTAAAAAGTTTTCTCATTTGCTCTCAAAATTAATTTTTTATGAAAATTCATAAAAAATTCATAGAAAATTAAAATATGCTCCAATAGATCTGAATTTTTCTTTGCGAGCTCTTGATACTGTCTTCAACCTGCAAAAACAATTTGGTGCAAATTTTCCAATCCGTTTGTGAGATATGATCAAATCTCTCCAAGATCTTGATTTTGTGTCCAAAACCCTAGCTGCACAAGGTTATTCTCCAAATTGTTTTACAAAACAGCAATATATGGTTAGGAAAACCTGCAAAAAACATAGATCTAACAAAAATCCATGTCCCATGGGGCATGTGAAAATGTTTATTGTGAAAGTGGATACAACAATGTTGATAGACTAAATAGATTCAACCACAAAACCCTAGCCTAATAACAACAAAGATCCACCATAACATATGAAGATTACCTAAGACAATGCAAATCAAATGAAATCACAAAGATTATACCATCACATGTCCAATAGGGTTTGAATCTCCATTCTTCCTATCTCCATTGATCTTGCTTGATACATTTGCTCTCAGATTTTATATGTGCACAAGAGCTCAACAAAGAACGAAAATATGGTTGCAAGTAGGATCGCATATGCAAGTTCAAAAGCGTAGTTGGAGCTGAATGCATAGTTGAGTTAGCCAGGATGCATAGATTGATTAGAAAGATTGATTATGGTTGATAATGAAGGAAGTATCCTCTTATATAGAAGACACTATAATAAATGGAGGGATAAGATTGAGAGGTATAAAAAGAGGTCGGCTATGATTAGAGGGTAGGTAAAGAAAATAATAAAATAATGAAAGGGTAGATAGTGTATGGATTAAGAGATGAATGACATGTGTCATGGGTAGAAAAGGCTAATGAATTAATTAAATAAATAAAGATTTATTTAATTAATAGAAGTGGGATCAATTAAATAAATATAAAGGTATTTATTTAAATGAGAAATAAAGCTAGAAGAGGATAAATGAATTAATTAAATAAATAAAGATTTATTTAATTAATAGAAGAATTAGGCTAAAGTAATTAAATAAATAAAATATTTATTTAATTAGACTGGACAATTTTAGGTGTCTACAATAGCAATGAAAGTACGAAACACTGAAAAAGATGGCTCAAGAAACCCTTTTGAAAATCGATCAAACGGATTGGCATGAACTTGAAACTGGAAACATAGATTTCCATTTATACTAGCGGTAGCCTGGAACAAACATTCTGGCATGACATTCACTAGGGCAACTTTTACAGATGTGCAAAGTGAGGCTTTGGCTAGTTGCTGAAACAGGAACTTGTGCAAACCATACAAACTGCAAATGGATTGAGCTTGCTAAACTAAGCAAATGGATTCACAGGGACTTGAAATTTTGCATAGAGGTACACTTTTATGCATAGAACTCAATCCACTTTGAATTTCACCATGAAAATCAATTGGTAAAAAGTTATAGGTGCTCAAAGTAGGCCACTTAATAAAATCTGCATTTGCACCTAACATGCACTTTCAGCTCACCCCTTGAAATGGGTACCTGATCAACTAAACCAAACTAAATTATGAAAGTTTCAAAACACTTCATAGGTCAAATGAAAGGTATAGGACACATTTCCCAAGTCTTACCCTTTGAAAAACAACTGGCTCCACTTTATCCTCTCTTTAACTAGGCCATTCAAATTGACTCATTTTATGGTCATTTGGAAATGCAGAGAATTTTTTTGAAATGGGCCTCTCAAATTCACTCAAATTTAATGAGTCCCAACAAAGAGAACACTAACATGAGGAATTAAATGGAAGATATGACCATGAGGTTATGTAAGGATATTGAAGACAAAAAGAAGAATGAAGAAGATTTGACTAGAAGACTTAATGATGGAGGTAATGAAAATCTAAGACTTTGTCATGAAATTGATATGCTAAAGACAAATCTAATTCACATGCAACATGATCAAGAAGAGCTTGTGAGACAAGTTGGGATTCTGGAAAATGAGTTGAACACTGCAAAGGAACATAGACAAATTCAAGAAAAGTTCAGAAAGACTTGATGACATGCTAAAAAGACAAAAAAACCTGATAGAGATACAATTGGACTTGGATTTGAAGTTGAAGAAAATTTTGGGACTGCAAACAATCAAGATCACAGTAAACCGGTAAGATAACCTAATGCTTATAAATTTAATGGGAAATGTTTCAATTGCAACAAATTTAGTCATAGAGAAACAGTGCATATTTAGAAATAATCAGAACAACTTACCCATAGGTCAATGTTCCAAATGCAATAAAATTGGTCATAATTTAGAAAATTGCAGAATGAATGTGAAATGCTATGTTTGTGGAATATTTGGGCATTTATCTAATCAATGCAGAACACAAATTGGTCAAGGATATGGAAAGGCTATTCAGAGGAATAATGTAACTTGTTATGCATGAAACAAGATTGGGCATATTGCTAAATTTTGTAGGAGCAAGACTAACCCGACGAACAATAAAGGATCTAGTGTGAAGGGTAAAGAAAAGGTAAATGAAATAAAGTAAGATTTTTCAAAACAATGGATTAAGAAGGGAGATCAGAGAGTTGATGAAACCATCTCTGCATCGATAGAATAGAATAATCCTCCACCGGTAGGAGATTCTTCATCCGACTAAGGAATAATCCTTAGGGGGTATGGCAGCAAATTGAAAATCGTGCATTCTACCCTCGGTTGATGGTAAGAAGACACATTTCTTCTTTACTGGCAGATATGTTAAATTTTCACTTAACCGACAAGCATTTAAAGCAGTTGTTGGAGAAATTTTTGGGTTATATAACACCAGAAAACCCTCATTTTGACTCACCAAGCATTCAAACATTCAGAGAATGCGAAATTGAGCAAGGGCAATCTAAAGGTGAAGCAGCAAAGTGATTTTCAAGAATTCAAGGATTTCAAGTTAAGAGGTATTAATCTTTTGAAATGGCATCTTCATCTTCTACACCTTAGTTTATTGCAAACCCTATTGTGGTAGATAACATCAAGTGCCCTAGACCTGTATTCAAGATTATCCTTAAAATTGCTAAACATGATGATTCTATCGGAGCTTTTTCAAAAATTCCAAAGGGTGTTGCTTTTGCCGAAGACTCGAGAATCTATATCCACTGCAACATAGAAGACCTAGGGACAAAGGACTTGAAGAAAATGTTTAATGATGTTATTACTGATGAGCAAGGTCCGATTAAACCTGAAAATAAGATTGTTGAAGACTTAGGTTTTGTTGAAATTCTAAGCATTACCGAATTTCTGAAGGAAGTAGTCCAGCTTGTGTTGAGTAGAGTCCATGGAGAATTTATGTGGTTAGAGTCAGTTTGCAAAATAGCCAAAGAAGGAATTAAGGCAGTTACTGGTTTACCCTCAACCGGTAGTAGGCTTGACAAAACCAAGAAAATACCTAACAAGGGTGTGATGAGCTTAACCAGAGCTACATCCAACAACAGATCTCTTAGGGTTGATGACATTATTGATGCAAATGTTAGATATGTAAGTATGGTACTTGGCTATAGAGAAACACATGCAAACAATTTGAATTCAGTTTCTAGCCTTTGTATTCATAGTGCATATGAAATGGTAAAGAACAACACTAAAATTGATGTTTGTGAATGGCTTAAAGATGAATTGATTGATAACTTGAAGAAGATTAAAGGTGACAAGAAAGGAAATTTTTTCTTTGGCAACCTTCTTGTCTGTCTGATGCTTTACTTCACCAAAGAGATACCCGACATTGGTCATAAGGATTTTGGATATGACATCCCTGTAGGAAAATAGATTCTGGAAGCTTTCACTGGTATGGGCATTGACTGTGACAAGATCATCATAGATTACTTCAAAAACTTTTAGACTAAGATTAGAGCTAGAGAGAGGTTACCATAGAGCATAGTTGATAAGTATGACAAACAAATCTGCTTTGTTATTAAGCATGATGAGACATGGATGGAAGCAGTTAGCTCTATAACTATCTAGGTTACTGAAATGGGTTATGAAGTTGACTTACCCATTCTTGAAACATATGCTAAAACATTACTTGATGCACCTATGGAACCATCTGAGAAATTCTTTGGTAGTGTTGAAACCATTGAGAGTGTTGTCTCAATGCAGAAGAGAAAAAAAAGAAGAGAAAAGTTTATCAGAGATGCATTCAAGATGGCAAAGGAAATTAAGGAAAATGTAATGAACATAAGTGGTATATCTGCTAGTGAACTGGAAGGACTGAAATTGAAAGCACATGTTTCACCAGTTGTCACTTCTTCTGATACCGACAATGGGAAGGCAACTAAGTTTAAGAGAGTGGAAAGGAAGGAGAGAAAAACCTCATTGGTACCTTCTCCTTCTCCTAAAAAGGCCAAAACTTACAATGAAGAAGAAATAGACACTGGTTACCCCTACTCTAGAAGAACTGTTGAATGAGATAACACAGGAAGGAAATCTAATTAATGTAAATAAATTGTATCATTCCTTTAAGGATTCTGATAGGGAAACAATTGAGGAGAGCATCATTTTGCACTTAGATATCTATAAGAAAGTGTTAACTGAAGTGATTGATGACTTACCAAATAATCTGTATATGAGATTAGAAGCAAAAAGACTATCAGTGATGGAACTTGATAAGAAGTTGAAAGTTGAAGCATTATTGGTGGTACATCCTGTAAATTCAAAAGAGGAAATTGAGGAATTAATTTCTGAGGAAAACCAGTCAGTTTTTATTAGTGGACATCGACAAGTGAGCCGAATGGCAGGGAGAGTTAAGGAGATTGTTGATGAGACTGCAGGCAAATGGGATATATTCTTTGTTGAAAAGGAAAAGAAAGAAGAAAGGAGCAGACCAAAAATGGACAAAACCTTTAAGGTATATCAGAAGGATAAGGGAAAAGGAAAAGTTGGTGGTGTTCCTTCAATAAAGATTATAGATAATCTTCCACCTCCAGCTCAGGATACCCCACCGATACAGACAGTCAGTCCACCTGATATGGGAACTAAAAATGTTACTCTTGTTAATACTAACCTAGATTCTGAGACTCTTTTTTCTATGAACATTGATAAATAGGATATTAACATTGTTGTGGATAAGGAAACTACAGAGGTTAAGGCAGATAATGCTAAGATTAGTGAGATCTCTGAGTCACCGGCTCAAACTGTTGACTCTCAGAAAACTGAGATACCGACAAAAAATAAAGGAACTAATATTGAGAAACAATCTGAGGCAGAGGTTCATGTTGAGTCAGAGAAACTGACAGTTGCAGAGATAAAAACTGAAAAACCAAGGAAACGGAGGTAATTAATCAAATAGATAAACTAGTTGAAAATATGAATAAAGAGGAAGCAATCGATGGAAATAAGGAGGAAATAGTGAAGGTAATTGGGCAAGTATATGTTGAGAGGAAATCCATAGTAGAACCAAGCACATCAACAGGAGAATTTAGACCCACTAACATAACAGATGTTCTATTGGATTCTATCAAGAGGATAACATATTGCAATGCCTTAGCATTTAAGGCTATTGATAGCACATTACCTATCTTGAAGATGATTGCACTTGTTAGGACCCAGAGGCAACTAAGAGGGGGGGTGAATCAGTTGTCTATTAATTTCAACCCAAATAAAACTTGATGCATAATACTAGTAAACCAAGCTTAATGTCAGTTGACAGTTTAACAGTTAATAATAGTACCAGTGAAGCTTAATGCATGAAATAGAAAGAGAAACAACATCCACAACACATAACATAGATATTTGTATGAGGAAAACCTGTAAGGGGAAAAACCACAGTGGGAAACCTTACCCACAATCATATGATACTACTGCAGATAGTATGTGTGTACAAATGGGGTCTACACATGCAAAAAGGTGAACTGCCTAGAGCTCACTACTCAATCACAAAATGAGAGTCACACTGACTACAATTGGATGATTAAATCCAATGATAATGTAATACTCAAAGTAGCATCTCCAATGTTGGATTTAGTACCAGTTAAGCTCTGATTGTATTCTTCAAACCTTCCTTGAATCTTCAAATGATGTCTGTGTGAGTAGCTCTGCTTATATTCACATATATCGAATATCACAACCTTATCTCATCTCCTATATAAATCTCACAATTGAGATCTTACATATATACCAAAACCTAAGACCAAATGTGTAGGTCAACTTACTAAGAATATTACAATTAAATTAATTACAAATGAATTAATATGTGATGCATCATGTCGGCTCAATGCATTTACAATAACAACCAATCAATAAATCATCTCCATAACATGTCGTGCTGATTTGGAATAGATAACACATGTCTGTCCATAACCTAGACCAATTTGTCGGTAACAACAAATATGTCAACTCTATTAGACCAATAACAAAATCCCCAAAACAAGTGTCCAAACCATGTCTTCGACATAACCAAGTAATCTCCAGATGATAACAAATCATCCTCAGTGCCGGTGAACAATATAACCTGTTGGTGAACCAGATACCGGTGACTGTGCATAAGTCACTGAACATGTCGGTGAACATAACCAAGGATCTCCATAAGGATAAGTGCTGATAAGTGTCAACATCAATGACAAAAGCAATGCAACACATCCATAATACCAACAATCTTCCCCTTTGGCATTGATGACAACACAAGATGGAAAAACATCTAAGTGCCAAAGTCAAAATGCCAAAAACCATAAACCAATAATCTCAAGAATAGATCAATTACCAGAAATCAAAATACAGATGCAGAGAGTAACAATCTCTCCCCCAATGAATAAAATCTCCCCAAAAGATAATGTTTTTTCATAGATATCTCTCCCCCTTTGACACCTTATTCCAAAGAAATACAAAAACCAGATACAACCAGTTCATAGGACCAATTACAAATACCAACTTATCCAACTACTCCCCCTGAGAAGTAGCTCTCCTCCATCAAAGCTGGAAAAAGGTTTCTATGTTAATTTCTGCCAGTTTGATGCCAATCTCCAATTGTCTAAGTCTCTACCGGTGAGGGTGTTACCCCAAGTTTCTCTCTGAGATATTCAAAGGCTTCTTTAGGTAAAGGCTTTGTAAAGATATCTGCAATCTGCTCTTTGGTATTCACATAAACCAATTTCACTTCCTTTGCTTCAACATTTTCTTTCAGAAAATTGTATTTGATAGAAACATGTTTAGTTTTAGAGTGAAATACCAGATTCTTTGATATATCAATTGCTGCTGAATTATCACAATAAATGATTATAGGCTCTTTGCATTTTACCTTTATGTCCTTCAACATTTTCTTAATCCATAATACCTGAGTACAATTAGTTGCTGCTGCAACATATTTTGATTCTGCTATTGATAATGATGTACAACTCTATTTCTTGCTCAACCATGAAATCAATCTGCTACCAAGAAAGAATGCTCCGTCGGTGGTGCTCTTTCTATCATCTACATTTCCTTCCCAATTTGCATCGATGTATGCACATAGATCAAAAATTTTACCTTTAGGATACCATAAGCCAAGATTCATTGTGCCTTGTAGATACCAGAAAATCCTTTTCACTACGGATTCATGATTTTCTTTAGGATTACTCTAAAATCTTGAAACAATACACTGCATTCATAATATCAGGTCTTGTTTGTGTCAAATACAGTAAACCTCCAATCATAGATTTATATCTTGTCGGATTAACAACGGCTGAATCATCCTTCAGTGATAGTTTATTAGTTGTAGTGATAGGAGTACTTACTAGATTAGATTTTTCCATACCAAATTTCTTTAGTAGTTCCTTCAAGTACTTTGATTGACACATGAATATACCTTTATCAATCTATGAAATCTGCAATCCTAAAAAGAATTTCATCTCCCCAATCATAGACATTTCAAATTCTTCGTGCATTTATTAGAAAAATCCTTACACAATCCATCTTGTCCTCCAACAATGATATCATCAACAAAAACTTCAATAACCAAGATGTCATCATTAGTCACTTTGAAATATAAGTTGCTGTCAGCATTACCTTTAGTGCATCCAAGCTTCAAAAGATATTCCAATCTAGCATACCAAGCTCTAGGAGCTTGCTTCAATCCATATAAAGCTTTCCTTAACTCCATTCTACTGGGGTGTCTGAGGTGCTGATAGCTGTCTTCTGATTCCATTCACTTCACAAAATGTATTAAATTCCTTAGATGTGAATTCACCTCCTTGATATGATCTTAAACATTTGATTTTCCTACCGGTTTCATTCTCTACCATTGCCTTGAATAGTTTGAATTTCCCAAAAGCTTCTGATTTCTCCCTGAGAAAAGTAACCCAACACATTCTAGAATAATCATCAATGATTAGCATAAAATATCTATCTCCTTGTAGACTTCTAGTTCTTTCTAGACCACATAAATTGGTATGAATTAAATCAAGAACATTATTGGATTTCTTTGGAATACTCTTTAAATTTATTCTAACTTGCTTTCCAAATTGACATTCCTTACATACCGGATTGTGAGGTTTTACAATCTTAGGTAAATCCCTTACTGCCTTAGATGAACTAATTTTTACAATGCAATCAAAATTCACATGACAAAGTCTCTTATGCCATAACCAACTTTCATCAATATGTCCAATCAAACATGTCTTCTCATTGTTATTCAAATGAAAGATATTATCTCTAGTCTAATTACCGGTTGCAATTTCCAAACCAGTTCTATTCATGATTTTGCATTTACCATTCTGGAATTGTAACCGAAATCCTTTTTCAACTAATTGACCAACACTTAAAATATTATGCTTCAAACCTTCAACATAATAAACATTGTCAGTATTGTGCTTACCATCAAAAGATATAGTGCCTTTTCCTTTGATGAAACAAGTTTTATCATCCCCAAATCTTACTAGACCTCCATTGTATTCCTGAAAAGTTAAGAATTTACTTTTATCACCAGTCATTTGATGTGAACATCTAGAATAAATGATCCATTCATCCTTTTCTTAAATTTTAGCTAGTAGGGCCTTCTCTACTAGTTGTATAGTAGGTTTCGGTTGATCTTCTATTATTGCAACAAAAGCCCATCCATTGTCTCCTGGTTCCTCATCAAAATCATCAGTAACTCCTTCATCAACATAGTAACATGATTTGTCTATATTCTTCTTAAATCTGTATCTTTGATATTCAGGGTTAGGCTTATATGTTCTTTTAGCTTCTTCTCTTAATTTTGCATGTCTATCAGGACACCTAGATGCCACATGACCAATTTTATTGCAGTTAAAACATTTAAATGGTGCTTTACCTTCATACTTATTTCCAATTGGACCTTTAGGCATTTTTCTTGCGAATAGTGCTTCAAGTTCTTCCAATTCTTCATTTTCCTTTCTGATGTTTTCAAGTTCTCTTGCATAAAGTTCTTTCCAATCAGATTTGTTAGATGATGATGCTTTGAAGGCTAAATCTATCTTAATTGTAGCAATGAGCCCAAATTCCTCAAGCTCAAAAGCTGAAAGTTTTCCAACCAAAGTATCTCGAGATACTGATGTATTAGGCATTGTTCTCAATTCATTAATAGCAGTTACTTTCATTTTGTATGCGGTGGTAATGCTCTTAAAACTTTAGAAACAATCTTAGCTTCACTTAAGGATCCTCCACAACATTGTATACCCAAAACAATTTCATTAACTCTTTCCATAAAAGTAGAAATTCTTTCATCCTCTTCCATTTTCAGATTTTCATGCCTGACCCGGAAGCATTCCAGTTTTGCAATTTTGACAGTGGTATCTCCTTCATTCAATGTCTCCAATTTATCCCAAATAGCTTTAGCAGTAGATCAGTATGACAATCCCATGATTTGCTTATCTGACAATGCGCTCAAAAGTGCTTCTCTTGCTTTGTAATCATTCTCCTAATCTTTAGCCAAGTTTGGTGGATTAGGTTGACTTTGTGTAGGACCAACATAGCCATTCTTTGTAAAATTCCACATGTCTCTTCCGATGCAATTAAGATGAGTCTCCATTCTGATCTTCCATATACCATAGTTAGTTCCATCAAGTTTTAGACTATCCTTCTTGAAATAGTTAGTTGCTATAGAATCTCCTCAAGCTGTTAAACTTCTGAAAAAAGAGGACTTAGCTCTGATACCAATTGTTAGGACCTAGAGGCAACTGAGAAGGGGGGTGAATCAATTGTCTATTAATTTCAACCCAAATAAAACTTGATGCATAATACCGGTAAACCAAGCTTAATGCCAGTTGACAGTTTAACAATTAATAATAGTACCAGTGAAGCTTAATGCATGAAACAGAAAGAGAAATAACATCCACAACACATAACACATATATTTGTATGTGGAAACCCTGTAAGGGGAAAAACCACGATGGGAAACCTTACCCACAATCAGATGATACTACTACAGATAATATGCATGTACAAATGGGGTCTGCACATGCAGAAAGGCCAACTGGCTAGAGCTCACTGCTCAATCACAAAATGAGAGTCACACTGACTACAATTGGATGATTAAATCCATTGATAATGTACTGCTCAAAGTAGCATATCCAATGTTGGATTTAGTACCGGTTAAGATCTGATTTTCTTCTTCAAACCTTCCTTGAATCTTCAAATGATTTCTACGTGAGTAGCTCTGCTTATATTCGCATATATCGAATATCACAACCTTATCTCATCTCCTATATCAATCTCACAATTCAGATCTTACATATAGACCAAAACCTAAGACCAAATGTGTAGGTCAGCTTACTAAGAATGTTACAATTAAATTAATTAAAAATGAATCAATATGTAATGCATCATGTCGGCTCAATGTATTTACAATAACAACCAATCAATAAATCATCTCCATAATGTGTCATGCTGATCTGGAATAGATAACGCATACTGGTCCATAACCAAGACCAATTTGCTGGTAACAACAAATATGCCAGCTCGATTAGACTAATAACCAAATCCCCAAAACAAGTGTCCAAACCATGTTTTCGACATAACCAAGTAATCTCCAGATGATAATAGATCATCCTCAGTGCCGGTGAACAATATAACCTATCGGTGAACCAGATACTAGTGATTGTGCATGTCATTGAACATAGCAGTGAACATAACCAAAGATCTCCTGAAGGATAAGTGTTGATAAGTTTTGACATCAGTGACAAAACCAATGCAACACATCCATAATACCAACAACACTCACCTGTAAGATAGATTGCATTAATGATTCCTTAGGTAAATTGGACACATTGTCAAAATTCATTGTTGAAAATGTCATAGCTATTGATAAGGTAAATGAGGATACTATAAAGGAAAGAGTAGATAAAGAGAAAGGAGAATTATTTGAGAAAACCATCAAAAAATGTAATGAGCATATGGATTCATTATTACTAGTACTCAATTCAACAATTTTGGAATATAAGGAGTTGTATAGAGAAGTTTGCAATCCTCACCATCTGACTGAGGATATAGATGAGGAAATCAAGAGGACACAAAAGGAGATAGATGACATTGTGGATAATATGATAGGTTCTTCAGAACTTACATCAATTTTTGAGTAGGAAATAGTAGTGTATGAGGAAAAGTTAGAGAAACTTGAGAAAGAGAAAGGAAGGATAAAGTTAAAGGCCCAAGAACTCAAAAGTAAACTTTGTCCAAGATTGGACAATCTCATTACTCAGCGGGTTGAGCTATCAAAGGCAACAATTCTAGGAGAATAGTCATCAGAGCAAAAAATGCACTATCTAACCGATATGATCCAACACACTGGGACCATTCTCTCCGACATCAAGAAATTCATGAAGAGCCTAAATCTAATTCTAGCAGACATTTTTCAAATTGTAACCAGCCGGTTACAGGCGATGAGGTAGCATTTTTTTATTCTTTGATTCTTTTTTACATCCTTTGTCATTGATGTCAAAGAGGGAGTAGTATGGACAAAAATAAGTAGTATGGAGAAAATAAATGCATAGAGGAGATCACTTAATCAGGGGGAGCACACTTTTTTTTGGATTTCATTTTTGGATAGCAGTTTTGGATTTTTCTCATGAGTGTTGCCATCAATGCCAAAGGGGGAGATTGTTGGCATTATACACTCTAATGAGAATAGTTGATGTTTTCATTGATGCCAACCAACTAGCAACCAATTGTAAACAAGTTTCTACACAGGTACCGACATTGTAGACTTCATACACCGACAGGCACCGACACCGACAAGCATATTCACCAACATCCAATTTGCACCGACAATGAAGTATATCAACACTCAGGCCGACATGAGACAAGTTTTGTTTATGTGAATTGTATTGTAAATATAATTATCTTTTGTAAGCCGACTCGATATATTGTAAAGACTCATATATGTATGAGATCTCTTAGGTCATTTTGTATAGTGTATGGGAGATAAATTGTAGTAAAGGAAATTATTGTATGAGGTGATATAGTGGACAATGAAGGTTTTTGGTTATGGTATTTGACTAAGCTTAAACCGATACTGAACTAGGCATTAGAGATGCTATTTTGAGCAGTATATTGTATTGGATTTAATTATCCATATTGTAGTCAATGAGACTCTTCTATTGAGTAGTGAGCTCTAGGCTATTGGCCTTCTTGCATGTGCAGGCCCCTATTGTAAGTAATATTTATTCATATTGGCTAGTGATTAAATATTGTGGGTCACAAATCCCACTGAGGTTTTTCCCACATTGGGTTTCCTCATTAAATATCCTATGTTATGGTGTGCATTTATGTTGTCTCTGTTATTTCTATTTGCTGCATTATTTCTTGTTTACCAGTACACTGTTTTGGGTTGCAAAGATATAAATAATTTTAAATATTACACTCACTAGTTAGACATTGATTCACCCCCCCCCTCTCAGTGTCTTTGGGACTTTCATTGAATCTAACACTTTATTTCTATCCCCCATGATTTGACTTTCCAAAATGATTCAATCATACATACCTGGGAGTCTTAGGATTTTCTTGAATTTCAGGCTCTTGTGTTCTTTCTTCAACAGTTGCACTAGTTCCTTCTCCTTGAGGCACTAGATTCTCTAGAATGATTTAAACTTGATTCTAGGTTTGAGGTTGCTTCCCATTATTTGCACTGTCATTCTGATCATCTGAATCATCTGCAAGATCTAGATTGCCTCTCATTGCTTTCATCAACCCTAACATTTGCATTCTCAACTATCTTCCTCAATCTCTTGTTATAACATTGGCAGGCCTTGCTTTTGGTAGAATAAATAGGAAATACTCCTTCTTCACATCTAGCATCAAACTTTCCTAGATCTTCATCCTACTTGATATAACATTTACATCTAAAAATTCTGAAATTTTTAAAAGTAGGAGCATGACCAAACCATAATTCGTAATGAGTCTTACCAATATCACCTCTGATATGCACCCGATTATGAGTGTAAATAGAAATACTCATAGCTTCTCTCCAATAGACATGCAAAACATTTCCTTCCAACATCATTGTCCTAGTAGTTTCTTGAATGGTTCTGTTTTTCCTTTCCACAACTCCATTTTGCTGAGGGGTTCTCGAAGTAGACAACTATATTATTATCCCATGTTCTTCACAAAATGCATTAACCTTATCATAAGTGAATTCACAACCTCTATCGGATCTCAAACACTTCAACTTCAAACCTATCTCAGTCTCAACCATATTCTTGAAAATCTTGAACTTGTATAGAGCTTCAAACTTCTCCCTCAAGAAAGTAACCCACATCATCCTCGAATAATCATCAATCAACAACATGAAATATTTGTCTCCTTGTGAACTTATAACTCTAGAAGGACCACACAAATCAATATGCACAAGATTCAATAATCCATTTGAACAATGCTTCTTACTCTTGAAAGTAACTTTGGTTTGTTTCCCTAGCTAACATTCCTTGCACATAGTGTTAGTAGGTTTCATCAATCCAGGAAGATCTCTCACAACATGAGTAGAACTTACCTTAATAATGTTATCAAAAATTACATGACACATTCTTCTATGCCACAACAAACTTTCATAAACTTGATAAATCAAACATCTTTTACCAACACTAACTTTTACCAACACTAATGAAAGATCTTGCATTTAGTCTTTGTACATGATACAATCTCAATTCTGGAACTACCTAAGATTCTACACTTGCCATTCTTGAATTGAAGATTATATCCCTTTTCAATCATCTATCAAACACTCAAGAGATTATTCTTCAAGCCTTCTAGATACAAGACATCATCAATATTGTGCTTACCATTAAGAGAAATGGATACTCTACCGCGGGTTATACCAGCTTTATCATCACCAAACTTCACAATGCCACCTTCATACTTTTCCAAACTCACAAACTTACTCTTATCACCTATCATATGGTGAGAGAATCCACTACCAATCACCCATTCATATTTCTCTTCAACTTGTGCAATCAAAGCTCTTTCCACATTCATGCAACTAGCAAAGTTAGTAGGCATTGGATCATCTTCCTTGATAGCAATAAACACCCATTCATTATCACTTGAACCTTCTTGATCAAATTCATCACCTGTCACACCTTCATCAATAACATAATAACATCTCTTTTGAAATCTGGGTTTGTAAGGGTTTGTCTTAGGAATTGTTTATGGAAACCTTGAGGCAAAATGACCTATCTTATTGTAGGAAAAACATTTAAGAGGCAATTTTCTGCAATTTTCCTTCATACTTATCGGCACCTTTGGGTAATCTCTTGGCAATGAGGGCTTCAAGCTCCTCAAGCTCTAGCTCTTCTTCTTTAATCTCTTTCCTCTCCTCATAGCTGGACATCCCCCTTGAATAAATTTCTCCCAAATCATATCTATGCTTATCCTTTCCAAAAACATTAGCCTTGAATGTAAATTCTACCTTAGGAAGAGAATCACCAAAGTCACTCAACTCAAAAGCTAAAAGTTTACCAATCAAAATATCCCTAGTTACATCTGTCATAATTCTGATCTCCTCAACAACAACAACTTTATTCTTGTAGGATACAAGTAAAGATCTGAGCACTTTAGCAACAATCTTTTATTCTTCCAACTTCCCACTAGCACATCTGATATTGCACAAAAGTTCATTCACCTTCTGCATGTGAGAAGTGATGTTCTCATCTTTGCTCATCTTTGCTCATCTCATATTTTCCTTTAAGACTCTACAACTTGGCAATTTTCACACAACTGTCACCTTCATACAAAGTTTCCAACTTCTTCCAGGTCTCATGAGAAGTTTGCAATTCCATAAGATTTATCATCTCGAAGTCACTCAGAGCACTCAACAATGCTTCCTTAGCCTTAATGTTGTATTTCACACTTTTGATCTCATCCAGAGTTGAAGAACCATTTGTAGGAATGGTATATTTTCTTTTAGTAATATCCCATTAAGGTTAACCAATGCATCTCAGGTGACACTCCATGCTACTCTTCCAAAGAGAGTAGTCGATACCATCAAATCTCGGATTTTCCTTCTTGTAAGTTGTCATCCTGGATCACTTCAAGCAATTAATCTTCTTCAGAGGAACCTGATATGATACCAATTGATGAAATGTGATAGACAACTAAGAGGGGGGGTGAATCAGTTGTCACAAAAACTCAATCAACTTAAACTTATTCTCATATTAGATAATTAAACATGAAATCATAAATCAAAAACACATCATAAACACACATAACACCAAGATTTTTGACATTGAAACCCAGTTAAGGCATGGTGGGGAGGAACCCACAAAATAGGTATACTTTGTTAGAAGTATTATAATTTCCATAGCAAATTAAATTTGCATAAACATAAATTACTAGAATCGTTAGCGTCATCATATTGAATCCCAGGAACACTAACTACAATGATTGTAAACCTTGAAAAATCACTTGCAGACCTCGAAACTACAAACCACTTGAATTGAGGAGACACACCAACATCCCAAACATACCTCCAAATCTATAGAATAAGATATTACAATGTAGAGAAATGTAGATCAAAATATTGTCACTCTATCACCATTGAAAAACTGAAAAATCAGCCACAACACAGATACCCATAATCTTAGGAACACTAACTGTAATGACTATCAACCTTGAAGTATCACTTGCAGACCTCCAAACCATGAACCACTTGAATGGAGGATACACAACAACTTCCCAAACAGGTTTGTGGCATGACTTAACCGTCTCTTGTGTATTTTATAAGTCTAATGGTTGTATCAAGCATTAACAGTTTGATCTTTTGGTGCAAGGGAAACCACACTTGTAACAAGTGGTCTTAGATCTTGGTCACAGGATCAAAACCCTCGCTTGTGCTGGGGGGGATTGTTGGAAGGCGTGCACCCGTGGTTTCCTTGTGCTATGGAACGTACCACTTGGGTTTGTGCAACATTCTACCAACAATATCCCCCTTTGGCATTGATGGAAACATATGATGTGAAAAGATGACACAATCAATGACAAAGAAAAATATCAATAGCTTCGCCTTACATCTTGCACACTACATCTCTTCATAATTTTTGACATAACTCTCCCCCCCTTTGACATCAATGGAAAAGACATATATTTGAAATCAAACCACAAAACATACTCTCTCACCCCAAATATGAACATCTGACTCACAAAATTGACTACTCCCCCTGAGTAGCAGCCACCAATCATCAATCTGGATTACAAGATGTGACTATGAAACACTTCAGATTGATGCGTACTAATGCATCTTAATTCTAATTAGGAGAGGCAATCACCCCTAACTTCCCTCTGATAAACTCAAAAGTATCCTTAGGAAAAGGCTTTTTGAAGATGTTTGCAATCTATTGCTTAGTAGGCATATACTCCAATTTGGCTTCCTTCTCATTTACCTTGTCTCTCAAAAAGTGAAACTTGATTGATATATGTTTAGTCTTTGAATGCAACACTAGATTCTTAGAAATGTTAATTACACTTGAATTGTCACAGTAGATATCAATAGCTCATCATACACTCCTCTAATATCCTTCAACATCTACTTCATCCATACCACCTGAGTACAATTGTTTGCTGCAACAATATAATCTACCTCTGCAGTAGATAGAGAAATAGAGTTATGTTTTTTTTTCTCAACCATGAAACCAATCTTTTTCTCAAGTAAAATGAACCACCTTTAGGCTACCATAGACCAAAATCAACTCTTTCTTTCAAATATTTAAAAATTCTTTTGACAACTACAACATGAGATTCTTTAAGATCAACTTGAAATATAGCAACAAGACAAACTGCATTAATAATACCAAGTCGAGTCTGAGTCAAAGAGAGAAATCCACCAATCATAGATATGTATCTAGTTTGATTTGCTTTAGGATAATCATCATCTTTAGTCAACTTACATCCATTCACCATAGAAGTACCAACTGAATTTGAATCTCCCAAACCAAACTTCTTAAAAAACTCTTTTACATACTTGGACTGAGATATAAAGATTCCTTTTTCTGATTGTGTGATTTGCAATCCCAAAAAGAATATCATCTCTCCAATCATAGACATTTCAAATTCATTTTTCATTTCATTAGCAAACGTTTTGCACAAACTGTCTTTCCCTCCAAAGATAACATCATCAACAAAAACTTCAACAATCAGAATGTTATCATGATCAATCTTGAAGTACAAATTACTATCAATAGTACCTTTGTTAAATCCTAGCTTCAACAGTTACTTATCCAATTTGGGAACCATGCTATTGGGGCTTGCTTTAGTCCATACAAATCTTTTTTCAATTGAAAAATTATATCTCCTTGATCATTCAATTGAAATCCATTTAGTTTCTCAATGTACACTTCTTCCAATTCACCATTTAGGAATGCTAGCTTGACATCCATCTGATAGACTTTGAAATCCTTGTAAGAAGTAAGAGAAAGAAACAATCTTATAGCTTCAATCCTTACCATAAGGGCAAAACTTTCTTCAAAATTGATTCCTTCCATTTGTGTATATCCCTTACAAAGAAGTCTTTCTTTATTTCTAACAACTTCACCCCGCTCATTCAATTTTTTCTAGAAGAGCCATTTGGTTCTAATTACATTTTTTTCCTTAGGTCTAGGAACAAGATCCCATGTATTATTGTTTTCAATCTGCATCAATTCTTCTTTCATTGATTTTACATAATGTTCATCTTTACATGCTTCATTTACATCCTTAGGTTTAATCTTTGAAATCAAACAATATTGAACTTGATCTTCAGAAATTCTTCTTCTTGTTTCAACACCTTTATTTCTATTTCCTATGATATGACTTTCAAAATGATTCATTCTTACATACCTGGGAGTCTTAGGATGTTTTTCAATTTCAGACTCTTGTATTCTTTCTTCAGCATTTGCACTAGCTCCTTCTCCTTGAGGCATTGGATTATTCAGAATGATTTGAACTTGATTTTGTGTTTGAGGTTGATTCCCATTGTTTGTATTGTCATTCTTATCATCTGAATCATAGCCGCAAGATATGGATTGTCTCTCAATTCTTTCATCAACCCTTACATTTACACTCTCAACTATCTTCCTTGGTCTCTTGTTATAACATTGATAGGCCTTGAATTTTGTAGAATAACCAAGAAATATTCCTTCATCACATATAGCATCAAACTTTTCTAGATCTTCATCCTTCTTGATATAACATTTACATCCAAAAATTATAAAATATTTAACAATAGGAGCATGACCAAATCATAATTCATAAGGAGTCTTACCAGTATCACCTATGATATACACTCGGTTAAGAGTGTAAACAACAATAGTCACAACTTGTCTCTAATAGGAATGCATAACATTTTCTTCCAACATCATTATCTAGACACTTTCTTTCTATTCTTCCTTTCCACAAATCCATTTTGTTGAGGGATTCTCAGAGTAGACAACTATCTTCTTATCCCATGTTCTTCACAAAATGCATTGAACTGACTAGAAGTGAATTCACCACCTCTATCAGATCTTAGACACTTCAGCTTCGAACCTGTCTTTGTCTCAATCATAGACTTGAAAATATTGAACTTGTTTAGAGCTTCAAACTTCTCCCTCAAGAAAGTAATCCACACCATCTTAGAATAATCATCAATCAACAACATGAAATATCCATTTCCTAAAAAACTTCTAACTCTAGAAGGGTCGCACAAATCAGTATGCACAAGATGCAATAATCCATTTGAAAAATGCTTCTTATTCTTGAAAGTAACTTTGGTTTGTTTCCCTAACTAACTTTCATTGCACATAGTGTTACCAATTTTCTTAAATCTAGGAAGATCTCTCAAAGACACAGTGGAATTTACCTTAATAATGATATTAAAATTCACATGATACATTCTTCTATGCCACAACCAACTTTCATCAACCTAAGAAATCAAACATCTTTTACCAGCATTGTTTAAATGAAAGATATTACCTTAAGTATTTGTACCTTATGCAATCTTAATTTTGAAACTACCCATGATTCTACACTTTCCATTCTTGAATTGAAGATTATATCTGAAGCAATCACCGGTGAGGAAGGACCTCAAAGAGATCAATCACCAGTGAGTAAACACAACAAAAACACACAGATATGATGGAGGCAATGCAAAATTGATAGTTTTATTACATGAAATTTGATTACACCTAACTGGTAACAATCGGGTTACAACATACCGACACATAGGCCTGGTAGAATAGGTCATAACCAGGACCTTGAATCGAAAGATCTATCTTATAACATAGTCTATCTATCTGATACTCTGGTTGATTCTAATTGATTTCATTCTAAAGAATAATTATAAATATATATCGATCCAAAGGATCCAGTCGGCCCAAAGGGGATCAAAACCTGAAGAACAAGACCTAAGATGCAAAATAAATAAGGTTGGCCTCTGCCAAGAGATTCCTTCAGAAAATACAAAGGATGAAACATAGATCACAGGAAAAGGTCACCCACATGCCAAGGAACATCAAAATCAACACCCAAGGCTCTGCAAGCTTCGGAATGGGTTCCAGTAGATCACCAGAATAGGTTTCAGGCAACCGATAACAAAGGAACAACCGGTAATAAGAAATTGTCATGAAAACCGATAGCGTTATCTTGCCGGTAAGTGATCCAAATGAGATTCAATCTGAAAGAAAGAAAGATGGACAAGTATTCAATTAGAATTTGTGTGTGAAAAGTGGACCTGTATCTGTATTTGTATCTATATCTGAATAAACAACACTTCAATTAAGTCATTAGATGCATGGTTAGTAAATCAATAATCAATAATGAACAAGAAACCATTACAAATCGACCTATTGCCTTCTAGTAGATGCGAGTTTAGTCTTGCTCTCAGATTTTATATGCAATACCAGTGAATAGACAACATCTAAACGAAGGATTTTTAATCTATATGAGCATGAATTTGAGCTAAATGAATGCAAGATTAATCTAGATATGCATGATTTAATGTAGATATGCATGATTAATCTAACATTATTTAAGAAATATTAGGCTAGATGATTTAATAAATATGCAATAACTAATGTGTAATATCTTAATGCAAAATCTCAATGAACCTAGAGAAAAAACCTAGAGAAAAAACAACATAATAACAATAAATTCTCTAGGATCCTTGAATGAGAGATGAGAGCTTGAATTTATAGAAAATTCAAAAAGAAACCAACGACTGAGATCAAATGATGATGAGCGGTCAAGATTTTCCAAGAAGAAGCACAATCTAGGTGAATTGATGTGATTGGCTTCTTTTCTCAATTTTTAAAGGAAATTGAACTAAAATTAGGATAAAATCAGAAAAAATTGATTTATTCTCCATTTCATTTAATTTTGATATTTAATTGTTTTAATTGCCTTCTTTGAGATTATTCTTCAATTTTTCAGTTGATTTTCAAGATTATCTCCAATTGATTCTTTTCTCAATTTTCAATTCTTTTTTTCCAATTAATTCCTTTTTTGATGATTTAATAGCAGATTGATTTATTTAATTAAACATGATAGGATATTCAATAAAATAAATAAGATGATTGTTTTAAAGATTATTTACTTGGAATGATCAATTAATTAAATAAATATTTAATTAATATTGGTTGATTAATTTGCCATGTGACATTTGATGATTTAAGAAATTAATTGTGTGCTCAAGATTAATTTTAATTGCCTTTGGTTATAACCTTGGTGATGTTGTCAAGATTAGGGTCCCCATGGTTTAGATGATCATTTTTAGGGTATTAGAAAATCCAACTCCATAGGATCCAGTGAGCCAAAAATGGGACACACAGAAAGGAAAACTGAAACTACAAACAAAAAACAAAACATAAAGGAAAATATTTTTGGTTGATGCAAGATTATTGTGAACCGGGGATACTCTTGCATCAATATCCCTTGTCAACCATTTGTCCAACACTCAAGAGATAATTATTTAGACCTTCTACATACAAGACATCATCAGTATTGTGCTTACCATCAAGAGAAATGGATCCTCTACCATGGATTCTACCAGCTTTATCATCACCAAACTTCACAATGCCACCTTCATACTTTTCCAGACTCACAAACTTACTCTTAACACATGTTATATGGTGAGAGAATCCACTGTCAATCACCCATTCATCTTTCTCTTCAACTTGTGCAGCCAAAGCTCTTTCGACATTCATGCAGCCAACAGATTTAGTAGGCATTGGATCATCTTCCTTGATAGCAATAAACACCCATTCATTATCACTTAAACCTCCTTTATCAGATGCATCATCTGTCACACCTTCATTAGCAGTATAATAACATTTGTTCTAAAATCTAGGTTTGTAAAGTTCTGACTTGGGAACTCTTTCCGGACACCTTGAGGCAAAATGACCTATCTTATTGTAGGAAAATATTGAAGAGACAATTTTCCTTCATACTTAGCACCACCTTTGGGTAATCCCTTGGAAATAAGGGCTTCAATCTCCTCAAGCTCTTTCTCTTCTTCTTCAATTTTTTTCCTGTCCTTCTCATATTTGGACATTCACCTTGAATACTTTTGTCTTGGATCATATCAATGCTTATCCTTTCCAGAAATATTAGCCTTGAATGCATATTCTAGCTTACGAAGAGAATCACCATACTCACTCAAATCAAAAGATGAAAGCTTACCAATCAACATGTCCCTGGTTACATATGTCATAATTTTGATCTCCTCAATAGTAGCAATTTTATGCTTGTAGGATGCAAGTAAAGATCTGAGCATTTTAGCAAAAATCTCTAATTCTTCCAACTTCCCACTGGAACATCTAATATGTTGGCTTGATGATGTTTTTTATAATGGATTAATTCATGTGTTGTCATTGATGGCACATGTATACACATACATATGTTCACATTGTCATAGTCATCTTAGTTAAGACAAACTGGTACTACTCCTAAGTCTTTGTATTGCAAAACCGGTATTATGTATAGAGAAGTTCAATCGGTTTTGAAGGTGTTTAACCTGTATATGTAGACAATCGGTATATCCAAGAATGGTATGAAACCAGCTTAGAGATATTGCGGAGATCAACAAGGAAGTAAATGGAGGACAATCAGTCTATGAGCTGGAAGAGGTTAACTCTTAACCAATATTGGTGTTTCAACCAATTTCAATGATTGTGTGATGATTTATCACCGGTCGTGATGAGTTATCCCTAATCGACAGATTTGGCAGCAATGTGTGATGTTCTATGTTAGATTGTCCAGATACACTGCACCTAGGAAATTGTGATGAGGTTCCTGAGCCGACATGAAATATAATGTCTATATAATGACATTGTGATGAACTATTTTCATGATGTGAGATAGAAGTCTTAAGTTGTGGCGATTTACTGAAGGTGTTGCAAAGTATGTCGGTGATGTAGTTTTGAGTTAATAGAAGAGGATCTATTCAAGAAAGATGTGCTACTTCTAGATCACACCACCTATTGTTTTCTAATCACTACAACATTCAAATCCCCTAACTAGGTAAGCTCTAACAAGCTTCATTGTACAAATCCTCTAACAAGGTGATCCATTAGTTTGGGTTTGAAATCCTCTATCGAGGTTATTCCTAATAGGGTATTACCTTTAATAGGGTATAGCTCCTAATAGGGCTTTGGGATTTTTAACAGGATTCTCTCGTAGTAGAGCACTTTCTAGACCTTAACCGACCAGTTACCTATTACTGCAGATAGTTAACTTGTGAGTCCCATCTCACCATGGTTTTTCCTAGTTGTGTTTTCCATGTATAAACACTTGTGTTATGGTGGATGTTTTACTTGTTGTGGATGCTTTAATATCATTTTGGATTGAATGCATAGTATTAAGTAAACTGGTTAACTATCTTTACCAGCCTGTGTTTTAAGTGTTATTATTTTTGTTGTCACTAATTCACCCCCTCTCAATGCTTTATAAGTCTATCAATTGGTATCAGAGACTAACTTGCTCAAGGCTTAAGTGCTTGGAAGGAAACCCTAAAGCCACTAGGGGGGATATGAGTTATTTAGAGATGGCTAGAGTGCTTGATGCAACCAAGGAAGAGCTTTAAACTCTGAGGGTCATATTTAAGGCTTCACAAGTCAAAAGGAGAGAGCTAATTGGACAACTATTGGAGATCTCTAACAATAGTTCTCTAGATGAGGCCAACATTGATGCATTGGTTGAAGAAGTTAAAAAACTGAATGGTGAAAAGCTAAATATGAGGAGAGAGATAGAAGCCCTAATAATCCGCATGGGCCAAGAGCTTGAAGCAAAAAAGGAAACTAAAGACCTAATCAAAGAGAGAGATCATGGGATTTTCAAGATCAAACATGAGAATGCAACTTTGCATGAACATTGGCATGAGGAGAAGGAAGAGAAAGAATATTTGGAGATAGATCTTGAAATGGCAACATCTCTAAGAGAGACTCTGACAAAGCACAATGAATATCTTACCAGAGAGGCACTGAGGCTAATGGGAAGCTTGAAAAGTTTGATAAGATTTCTTCTATGCTGGATGAGAAGATCCAATCTCAGAGGATGAAAGGTGACACATCTGGACTAGGTTTCAATACATCTAAGAAAGGAGAATCTTCTGGTACCAAGAGCAACATGCACAAAGGTAAAAATGCTCCTAAGTCTAACAAGCCTACCAATAAGAAAGCTTTCAAACCTGTTTGATTTATCTATCACAAACTTGGACACATTGCTAATGTGTGTAGAAGCAAACCTAATGAGATCAAAGGTTATAATGCAAATGCTAGGTATGTGTCTATAATTTTTGAAGGTCAATGTTTTACATGCAACATGTATGGAAATAGATCAGTTGAATGCATATATGGAGCAAACAATCTGACACCTCACATGAATCCAAGATCTAATGGTGACTGGAGAAGAACCTATGACAACCAGGGAAACATGAACTAGAAGAAACCCTATGTCAACTGGATTAGTCCATATGAAATGGAAAAGGTAAAAAATGTGATTTACACTATTTGCAATAATTATGGACATGTGGCTATGAGCTGTAGAAGGAGGACTGGAAGACGTAATACAGGACCTTGGAGATCATCTGGGATGGCTTGTTATCATTGTCACAAATCGGGACACATGGCAAAGTTATGTAGAACCAGGAAGAACAAACCGGTTAACCACTCTGAAGATCAGAAAGGTAAGCAGGAGGTCGATGTTGAGAAAACTAGAGCAGAGATGAACAAAATATGGAAAAAGAAGAGTGAGGACAAGCCTGCAGAAGAATCTAACCCTTCACCTAGTATGGAGAATTATGCACCAGAGAACTAAGATTTTTGACAAGCCTAAGGGGAGAATAACGGTAAATCTACTTCCGGACCCCTTGAAGAATGTGTGGTAAGAGATTTTTTCAGTTTGAGTTGTTTTGTGAGAATTCTTGATATCGTTGTCTATTGGTTTTCAAAGGATTATCAAACCGGTTATATACCTATCAGTATAAGTGAGTTTTGTTAAGCAGTATATTAGGGTTTTCTACCCTATCAGTTGAGCATTTAATGCAATGGGTAAGTTTATAAAAGTGAGTTTTATTATGTTATTTTTACCCTAATTGCATTTAAAGAAGAGTTTTTTAGCACCTAGAGAGCGAAAAAGAGAATTACTAGCTCATTGTGAACAAATTTGTGTTGCGGATCAAAAGATTGAATTGGATACGAAGATTAGAGAAGGCAAAATAGACGTACATTAGAGAGATCAACCAGAAACCTTTCTAGCATGAAGGGATTAAGGTAGTATTTTGTTAATCTCTCTTAAATCAAGTTTATCCTGAATGGCATCATCGTCTAATCAAGAAGAGAGACTTATGGTTACTGCTGAATCTATAGAGTCTATGGAACTAGACAAAATAGTATCATACAATGCATTGTCTCAATTTCTTGATGGTGTTATGATCAAAGGTGATTTATCCAGTTATATTGACTGTAAAATTGAGGATTTAGGATCACTATCAATCTATTCACAACTCAAATCTTTGTGTGATAAAATTGAGAAAATCAAACCTGAGTACATTAGGGTTTATGAAAAAGGTTTTCATAATGCAATATATTTTCTTGAAGATTTTGAAGAAGAGCATGTTAGGATAATTCTTAGTCGTGTGCATGGAGAGAATATGTATCTTGATAGGTTTCACACAATCACGAAGGAAGCAATTCATGGAGTAACTGGTTTTTGGCAAACTAGTGAAGTTTCAAAGCTAAGGAAAATTTCAAAAGAGACTATGGTTGCGTTGAACCAGACCACCTCTGATGATCTTACATTTTTGATCAACAACATTAAAGATCCAACAGTTAAATTTGCAACTATGGTCATTGGTTATGGGATAT
Organism: Cryptomeria japonica; assembly: GCF_030272615.1. Taxonomy (NCBI): domain Eukaryota; kingdom Viridiplantae; phylum Streptophyta; class Pinopsida; order Cupressales; family Cupressaceae; genus Cryptomeria; species Cryptomeria japonica. The sequence continues at coordinate 184,085,144 of NC_081410.1, read as the reverse complement.
TTTATTCTAGCAAGATGAATAGTGTGTCATTTGCTACTATGCATGTAGCTTATAGGATGATTGTTGAGAATGCAGATTATGACTTATGTGAGGCAATAAGGAGCCAATTGATGTTGAGCTTGCAATCAATTAAGAAAGACAATTTAGTCAAAAGTTCAAATATGGTCAACTGTTGATTGGTTTATTCTTCTATTTTTTAGAATTTCCTATCAGGAATTGGTGACATTCAATGGTCGAAGGATATACTGGTAACAACTCAAATCAAGAACAACATTAAGGTTGTAAAGAACACATTTCCTATTTCTATGAACATATATTTTAATGAGTTCCAAAAGAAGACAAGCTTGAGGTTAAGACTACCTAAAGATGTGTTGAAACACTTTACAAAATACATTTGTTTCACAGTTACCACATATTTTTGTCTTATGGAGGCTATTGAACCCAGGGAAGATGAGATGGAAATAATGAGTTATGAAGTCAACTATGAGTTATTAATTGGTTATGCCACCAACCTTTTGGCATCAACCAAGGATAAAAATAAGAAATGACTGGGAACTTAGTAGAAACAGAGTGTACCTGCTCAACCCAGTAGTGCCGAAGAGAAGAAGAAGAAAGTTGAGCAAGCACCTTCAGTGACCACCGGTACAAGGATGAAAAGAAATGTTCAAGTTAAAAAGGAACCGATACCCAAAGTATATGCTAAGAAGCAATCTAAAACAAAGAAGAGAGGTAGGAAACTTATTCTTCAAGCAGAATCTGAGGATACCGACACTGAAGAGGAACCAAAGAAAATGAAAGTGACTGGTAAGAAAGCCAAACCAATAGAAGACACTTCAAAGCCAAGTATTCCTATTAATGTTTTATCTTACAAGCCTATGATTGATTTTGAGAGGACATTAAAAAAATTAGGGAGGAAAAGGTTTGATAATGTGAAAAAGTGTTTTGATTCATTTGATGATGGACAGAAACAACAAATTGTTCAAAAGGTAATCAGCTACTTGTGTCAATACAATCGGTTGCCTAAGGATATTGAAAAGGATATTTATGATTCTTTGTATTCTATTCTTGCAAATAAGTGGAGAATGGCTAAAGAACAAGATCAAGAAATTATTGATAGAGTTTTCATTCATTATTTTTCATGAGTTATCTAGAGATGAATTATTAGCATTGCTTGATAATTTCAAAGGACAGTTTCATTCCAAATCAAGAAGATTGAAGTTATTGGCTGAAAAGGTTCAATCTATTAAAGTTGATATTCACTAGATAGCCAACAATATTCAAAGGATGCATGAGAAACTTATGTCTCATAAAGATGAGCATAAAGAGACTGGAGATCAACTGGAGCCAAATGAAGAAGAGATTATTACACCAGATGTTGTCTATCCTATTAAGAATAAGGATGACACTACTTATCCACTAGTTATTTTCTTTATAGATGATATTGATGAAATACAAGACACTATTGATACAAATAGTAACATCATTGAACCATTTAAGGAACCTGTACAACAACTAGACATTACTATTACACAGGAAGCAGATGAAGCACCGATCATTGAACCTATAGTGGATATTCAATCGCCACCAGAAAAAGAACACCAAATGGATAATCAACTGCCACCAGTTACAACAAATTCACAAGAGAAACAAACAAAGGCATAAACAAAGAAAGAGAAACTAGAGAAAGAGGGTGAAGTAAAGGAATCTGAACAAAAAAAGGAGGAAGTGAAAGAGAAAATAGAGGAGAAGATAGCAGAGAAAACATATAAAAAGGAAAAAACAAAGGTAAAGCAGCAAACTGATGATGAGGATGAATCAATAGGCAACAAAGTGCCTATAGATGTAGATAATATGAGTGCATTTGAATTCATGGAGATTGCTAAAGTGATTCAATTGAGAGCTCAAAAGAAAAGATTGAAAGAGCAGAGAAAAGAAGCAGAAACAATTCAAACTAATGTTGAGATTCTCTCAAGTCTCCTACCAGAGACTGACACCGGCAATTTGACAACCCCTATTGGCGAGCTTGGCCAGTTGGTTGTTGATGCTTATGACCAATTGAGGTCCCTTGAAGAAGATGCTCATAATTTAGCTGAGAAGAATTATAGATAGAAGAGGGGAGAGCAAATAATGAAAGATATTGATAGAGGGAAGATTGCTCTATCTCTGAATAAAGATCTTTTGAAGACTACTATTGAAACTAGAGGAAGGATACTGGCCTATACATCTAACATTTCATTTTTGTATCCTGATCTAAAGAATAGGTGAGAAGAGACTGAATAGGAACTAGAAAGGATATGTACTACTTACATACCTTTACAGGATTCAACCTTAGCATTTGACAAATCAGTTGATGATTTGCAACATCGGTTAGATATTTATGATTGTGAACGGGCTAAGAGACTCTGATCCTTGAAAGAACTAAAGAGCCAATTGAGACCTAAAGTGGACATCTTACAATGGGCATACAATGATGTAGAAATGGTTTTGGTGACTCCAGAGATGAGCACAATAGATGCAATGGAAGAATTAGCTACACAAGTTATGACAACCATTGAGATCACTGAAACATTATTGGAAATATGGGATAATGATTTTACTCAGATGAAGATTCTTTTCAGTGACATTTTCTTGAAAATTGTAGTGAACACTCCTTGAAAGACTCTTATATTTTTGTATATGTAGTTTTTGATGCAAATTTTGATATAATATATATGTATTTTACTTTTCAATTTGGCATTGTTGTCAAAGGGGGAGTAGAAATACGTATCTGCTATGAAAATTTTGTATGTATTGTTAAGGGGGAGTAGAAATATGTTTGTACAATTTTTGTACGAACACTTAGTTGTAAAGTTTTAAAATTTTCTAAGTGTTACCATCAATGCCAAAGGGGGAGATTGTTGGCTTGATGATGATTTTTGTAATGGATGAATTCATGTGTTGTAATTGATGGAACATGTATACACAGACATATGTTCACATTGTCATAGTCATCTTATTTAAGACAAACCATACTACTCCTATGTCTTTCTATTGCAAAACCGATATTATATGTATAGAGAAGTTCAATCGGTTTTGAAGGTATCTAACTAGTATATGTAGACAATTGGAATATGTAGGAATGGCATGACACCAGCTTGGAGATACTGCTACGATCAACAAGGAAGTAAATGGAGGACAATCGGTCTATGAGTTGGAAGAGGTTAACTCTTAACCGATATCGGTGTTCCAACCGATTTCATTGACCATGTGATGAGTTATCACCGGTCATGATGATTTATCTCTAATCGACAGATTTGGTGGCAATTTGTGATGTGTTATATTAGATTGTCCAAATACACTGCACCTAGGAAATTGTGATGAGGTTTTTGAGGTGACATGAAATCTAATGTCTATATAATGATATTGTGATGAACTATTTTTGTGATGCGAGATAGAAGTGTGAAGTTGTTGCGATTTACTAAAGGTGTTGCAGAGTATGTCGATGATGTAGTTTTGAGTGAGCAGAAGAGGATCTATTCAAGAAAGATGTGCTACTTCTAGATCACACCACCTGTTGTTTTCTAATCACTACAACAGTCAAATCCCCTAACTAGGTAAGCTCTAACAAGCTTCATTGTAGAAATCCTCTAACTAGGTGATCCATTAGTTTGGGTTTGAAATTCTCTATCGAGGTTACTCCTAACAGGGTATTACCTTTAATAGGGTATAGCTCCTAATAGGGCTTTGGGATCTTTAACAAGATTCACTCCTAGCAGAGCAATTTGTAGACCTTAACTGGTCAGTTACCTATTCCTGCAGATAGTTAACTTGTGAGTCCCATCTCACCATGGTTTTTCCCAGTTGGGTTTTCCACGTATAAACACTTGTGTTATGGTGGACGTTTTACTGTTGTGTTTGCTTTAATATCATTTTGGATTGCATGCATAGTATTAAGTAAACTGGTTAACTGTCTCTACCGGTATGTATTTGAAGTGGTATTGTTTTTGTTGTCATTGATTCACCCCCCCCTCTCGGTGCTTTATAAGTCTATCATAATATTGCGTACAAGTTCGTTAACCTTTTTCATGTAAGAAGTGATGTTCTGACCTTCGCTCATCCTCAACATCTCATATTTTCCTTTTAAACTCTGTAACTTGGCAATTTTTACATAACTATCACCTTCATACAAAGTTTCCAACTTCTTCTAGATCTCATGAGTAGTTTGAAATTCCAAAACATTTGTCATCTCACAGTCAGTCAGAGCACTCACCAATGCTTCCTTATCTGTAATGTTGTATTCCACACTTTTGATCTCATCCAAAGCTGAAGGACCATTTGTAGGAATGGTATATTTTCTTATAGTAATATCCTAGTAAGGTTCAAAAATACATCTTACGTGACACTTTATGCGACTATTTCAAAGAGAGTAGTTGGTACCATCAAATATTGGATTGTCCTTCTTGTAAGTTGCATCCTGGATCACCTCAAGTGATTTAACTTCTTCAGAGGAACCTACTCTGATCCCAATTGATAAAATAGGGTAGACAACTGAAGTGGGGGGGGGGGTGAATCAGTTGTTAGAAAAACTCAAGCAACTTAAACTTATTCTTAGATCAAATAATTAAACAACAAATCATAAATCAACAACATATTATAAACACACATAACACCAAGATTTTTGATGTGGAAACTCGATTAAGGGAAAAACTATGGTGGGGATGAGCCCACAAAATAAGTATACTCTCTTAGAAGTATTACAATGGGAATGCACAATCATTCAGGCACACTACCTAGAGCTCACTGCTCAAAATAAAGAAGGCTCACTGCCCAGGGAAGGATCACTAGCTATACAAACAATCACGGATCACATCCAAAAGTTATGAACTATGAAATAACATGTCTATGCCTGGTTCAGTTCCATTGAAGCACAAAAAAATTTTCTTCTTCACACTTCTTCTCTTCCTTCAAAAGATGTATACATTTAGTGCACATAAACTCATCCTCATCCACACTCAGATACAAAGTTATTAAATTTATACATGAAATCAAGGTCAACTCAACACTCACCACCTAATTACAAAAATACAACCACACTCAATAAAATATTACATGTGGACTGAGCAATGTCGTTCAAGACATAGCACTAGCCCAAATCTTTTGACTCGAACATGTTACACCTCTAAAAATTATGCCTCGAACATCTGCAACATGCTACAAGTACCTGGTCGACCAAAAACATCAAGAACACCAATGCACCATAGAAAAATATCAATTATGAGCTCAACGATCAATTTTGAGAACCAACACAAAAGGAACATGATCCAAAAACATCCAAAAGCATAATGAATTACCATAGCAACATCTATATAAACACAAATTACTAGAATTATTAGCATCTTCATACAAAACCTCAGGAACACTAATTGCAGTGAGTGTCAACCTTAAAAAATCATTTGTGGATCTCCAAACCACGAACCACTTGAATGGATGACACACACCAATGTCCCAAACATACCTCCAAATCCATAAAACAAGATATTACAATGTGGAGCAATGCAGATCAAAATTGTGTCACTCTGTCACTAATGAACAACTAATAAGTCAGCCACAACACATATACCCATAACTCAAACATATCTACATGTGGACCTCTGAAGCTTGAACTAAATCTACTACATACAACCCTTTTATAAACCCTTTAATTTACAAACTCTGATCTTCATTATGTTGAACAAACTAACTCACTCAACTTCACTACATTACTATCATAGACAAAGAAATATGTTGACATCAATGACAACACATCTCTCAAATATCTCTCAAGTACATATTTGTAACATTCTACCAACAAGAAACCCTTCATTATTGGTAGGAGAACAAAGCATGTGAAGTAGCTGAGACATAAGACACAATATTCAAGCTTATAGGGAGCATCCATAAAGGCAAAGCTAAACAAATAATCTTACTCTTCTGAATATAACCCTCTCAAGTTTTGCAGGAATGGTATAATCTACACTTCTTTTATGGGCATGAAATAGTGGTCTACACACATGATCCACAATCTCATTAAGGAAAACCAAAATAAACTACAAATAGAATCTGACAGATAAAACTATCACAAAACATTATTAAGAATAATGAAAAAGGCAACATGACACAATTTTCTAATTCAAAATAATTCTAAGGCTCAACTGGCGATTCTATGAATTACAAAACCAAATTGAATTGTTTGATCATGCTATCACTCTTTACACAATGTTTTAGAAGACTTCGGCCCAATACATATGGGTTTCCATTATTCGATCTAAAACTTAGAAGAAAATAAGATTTGATTGGATAATATCCTCATCCAGAAAGATTGATTCCTTGCTCATTATTGTTTCTCTCTCTAGTTTTTATATTCTTTTTTTATATAGGGAAGATAAGATTTTCCCCTCACTTCTATCTGGAATATTAGATTGGGAATGGTGATATTAGACCACTTTAATGCTAGATGGTTGTGAGCTACTAATCTTTCCTGATCTTTGGCATATTTGGCATGTAGGTTGTACAACATTATATTCTATCATCTTGAACACTACACCTTTCTTCATGAACTATGAAGACATCCACTAGGAAATGTTAGAATCAAAACCTTGTTGTCCATTTGGAGAAATTGATTATGTGTTGCATTGATGTTTTTGTTGACATATGATGAACCGGCATGTTGATATGATGATAATGTATGTTGTCATTGATGTTAATAAGTGTAAGTGAACTGGTATGTAGATTGAAAGAAGTTGGTGAACCAGTATCATGAGGTATGAAGAGATGTAGTGAACCGGTGTCCGGGTTTCACTGAGTGTGACTACCGGTTGGTAGTCTCAGCTCTAGGGTTTTTAGTTTGGCAATCTCTCTTGTGTGATGCAACTGATGACATTCTATGATGAGTTAGCTAAGATATATAAATGAGATTGAGGTACCACATTAGCTTTGTGCGCGTGAAGGATTTCCTTGAGGATCTTGCATGAGAAGATCGACTGTGTTTGAAGTCTACCTCGGGAATAATCATTCTTCTTAGTGGTATGAGAAGGAAGCATGATGAGTTATTGATTCCTATGTGCGGTGAAGAATGGACGATGTAAATTGTCTTGTGACCTATTTGAAATTGTATTGCTCTATGCAATGTGTTTGGATAGTCAGGATTGGACCGCTTGTATTGTAAACCTAAGATGCTTAGGGTTTAGGGTTTATGCTACCGACCTAATTGTTGTCTATAAGGTCAATGATGTTTGTTATTGTAAGTTGTTGGCAAATTTTGTGTGTGTGTGTCCGAGTGATGAGATACTTGCCTCACCAGTAAGAGGAAAACTGCAGAGTGTGATTGCAGAGTAGAGGAAATGAAAAGGAACCTTCCTTGGCATGTAGTGTTGTTATCAGATCAAAAGTTTTACCTATTGTCTTCTAATCATTTCAACAGTTGGAAAATCACTTTACCGGGTAGCTTTAACAAGCTTATTGTAAAACCTTTAACAAGGTGACTCAAGATCATTGAGTTCTTCAAATCCTCTAGTGAGGTAACCTCTAACAGGGTTTCAACCTTTAATAGGGTATATAGCCATCCCTTAACCAGGTGATCTCTAATAGGATCAGTTCCTAATAGGACCTTATTGTATAGTCTTTAACCAGACTAGGATCTTAACAGGGCGAGCTTCAAAAGAGTTCAAAACCAAGCTTGTGGGTATTCATCCCCATCGTGGTTTTTCCCATTTGGGTTTCCACATGAAAAATCTGTGTGTTATGTGTTATGCATTTTTCATGTGATGATTATGTATTATTTAGTTGAATGATTATACATGCAGAATTAATAGGTTATGGTATTACTGGTATACCACATGCATATGTTTATGGGTGAAGTTGATATCAAGTATTGATCATATTTGAAGTGTTCAGACTTATTAGTTTATGGCGTCTGATGTTCTTACTGTGTTTAACCGGTATTGACGTGGTTAAGTTCAATGATGGTGACAACCATTTGATATTGCTTTAACCAGATAAGTTGTTGAGAAAGTTTTTTCCCTATACTGATTCACCCCCCCCTCTCAGTACCAGTTGGGTATCTGTTGTTCATAATTATTCATCAATTGGTATCAGAGCGCCTCTAGGTCCTTGATGATATAAGCTTAACCGCTTGAGGTAAAAGATCCTTTTGTAATGATGAAGAGGGAAGGTCCTAAGTTCAATAGAGATAAATTTAAGATATAGAAGGATAGAATAAATATTTACATCAAGAGTATGGGTGCTCAACACTGGAACTATGTTGAGAATTCCTATGTGGCTCCCACTGGCACTCTAACTAATGATTAGAAGAGAGAGATCCAGGAAAATGGGCAAGTCATGGAAGCCCTTATCAGCAACCTATCAGATATTGAGTTTATTTATGTACAAGACAAGGACACAACTAAGGATGTATGGGATGCATTGGAAAACATCTATGGTCATGATGAGAATGTAAAGCAAGCTAAGGAAGAGAGCCTTAGAGGTAAATTTGAGGATATGAGGATGGTTGAAGGTGAGACCATTCAACATTATGGCATTAGGATTAAGACTGTTGTTGGTGATATCAAAAGCGCTGGTGGAACTATTGATGATACCACTATTGTTAGTAAAGTCCTTAGATCATTGTTACCAATCTATGCAATCAGAGTTGCTGCTATCCAAGAACTAAGGTGTATTGATAAAACCAAGGTATCCTTAGATTCTATCATTGCAAAGTTAACTACATATGAGTTGAATAGCTATGATGGCAGTGTCCAGAAGACTAAGTCATCCTTTAAATCATCTACTATACCATCTAGAAAAGGAAAAGAAACTAGTACCAGTTATGAATCCAGACAATGCAGAAATATGGATGATGAAGAGATTCTAATGGAGTTTGAATCTCTTCTTTCTAGAGGTTTAGAAAGTATAAAGGAGGAAACAAAAGAAATTGTCTAGTTGCTATGGATGAAGGTGTCACTGATGAAGAATCAGAAGATGAATAAAATGAAGACATGGTGTTTGTAGCAATAAAGGAAGAAGTGTCTAACAAGAAAGCACTTGTCTCTCGCATTGGCAACTCCAATGAGTGGATAATTGATAGTGGTTGTTCTCACCACATGACTGGTGACCGGAGAATGTTTCTATCTCTAGAGGAATATGATGGAGGTGTTTTTCAGATTTGGCAATGATGCACCATGTCTGGTAAAAGGTAAAGGATCCATCTCACTGAATGGAAAGAGCAGTGCAGATGATGTCTACTAGGTAGAACGTCTTAAGCATAACCTGTTGAGTGTTGCTCAACTAAATGACAAAGGACTAGTTCTGGAATTCAAAGGCGGAGTCTACAGTATAATTGGGAAGAATGGTGAACTTATTGCCACCGGTAAGAAGACTAGAGGTAACCTATTTCAGTTGAATGCCAAGATAAGTCGGTGTCTAATGGCTAAGTTTGATGATAGTTGGATATGGCATAGGAGACTCTATCATATGAACTTTGACAACATTGTTAAAGCTGGTAAGATCAAGGTGGTAAGAGGATTACCTTTGTTGAACAAACCTGAGAATTCTCTATACAGAGAATGTCAACTTGGGAAGATGTCTTCCTCAACTTTTAAAGGTAAGTCTTTCTCAGCAGAAAATTTACTTGATCTTGTGCATATTGATTTGTGTGGTCCTATGAAAACTAGAAGTATTCAGGGAGATAGGTATATTATGATTCTTACTGATGACTACTCAAGAATGATGTGGGTCACATTCTTGAAAGACAAGTCTGAAGCATTTGGAAAGTTCAAAGCCTTCAGAGCATTAGTAGAGAAAGAAAGTGGTAAAAAGATAAAATGCCTGAGAACTGATCAAGGAGGAGAATTCACTTCTGATGAATTCAATAAGTACTATGAAGACAATGGTATCAAGAGGCATTTGTCTTCCCCAAGGAAACCACAATAGAATGGCATAGCAAAAAGAAATAACAAGGCTGTAGTTGAAGTGGCTAGAACAATGTTGATCCAAGGAAAGGTTGCTCACACTTTTTGGAGAGAAGCAGTGAGAACTAAAGTCTATACTATGAACCGGGTACTCAAAAAAGAAAGGAAAAGATAAAACTCCTTATGAGTATTGGACTGGGAAAACTCCCACTGTGAGTTACTTTAAAGTGTTTGGTAGTAAGTGCTATATCAAGAGAGGTGAGCATTTGAGAAAATTTGATGCAAAATGTGATGAAGCAATTTCTGGGATATTCCACTAAGAGAAAAGCTCTCAAGTGCTACAACAATAGAACTTAGAAAATTGTTGAAAGTATCAATGTTAGGGTTGATGAATCCCCTGAGGAACCTGAGGAAACATGCAGCGAAGAAGTGGAAGATGAACTAGGCATAGCCTTCTGGGAACCGATTAAGAAAGAAACTTGTAAAGATCTCAGTGTTCCTATATCGGTAGAAGCTGCACTAAGAGAAGAAGAAGAGGTAAGTGAAGGAGGAGAAGAAAAGCTAGCAGATCAAGCTAGAGTCATTCCTAGATATGTGAAGCTGCATCATGATCCAAATCAAATCATAGGAGATAAAGATGCATGGATACTCACAAGAAGAAAAGTGAAGGAGAACTCTTGCATGATTTCTGAATTTGAACCCAAGACTTCCAGAGAAGCTCTCACAGATGAAGACTGGATTAAAGCAATGAAAGAGGAGCTAGACCAGATAGAAAAGAATGCAACATGGTCTTTGGTGCCCAGACCAGAACATAAAAATGTCATAGGTACCAAATGGGTCTTCAGGAATAAGTTGAATGAAGAAGGCACAATTGTAAGAAACAAGGCTAGGCTTGTATGCAAGGGATACACTCAGGAGGAGGGAGAAGAATATGGAGAAACCTTTTCTCCTGTGGCTAGACTAGAAGGTGTTCGAATGCTACTTGCATTTGCAGCATTTAAGGGATTTATGGTTTATCAGATGGATCTAAAGTCTGCTTTTTTGAATGGAATCCTGGAAGAGGAAGTGTATATAGAGCAACCAGAAGGGTTTGCCTTATCAGAAGATAGTGACATGGTGTGCAGATTAGACAAAGCCCTGTATGGACTAAAACAGGCACCTAGGGCATGGTATGAAAGACTACACTCTCATCTTGTGAAGATTGGATTTCACAGAACAAGTGAAGATAGCAACATCTACTTGAAATCAGAAGGTGATCAAATTCTGATCTGTGAAGTGTTTGTTGATAACATAATCTTTGGAGGAGATGATAAAATGAGTCATGCATTTTTAGATGAAATGAAGAAAGAGTTTGAGATGTCTTTAATAGGAGAGATAAATTTCTTCATTGGTTTACAAATTTTGCAAATGAAAGAGGGTATATTTATTACCTAGTCCAAGTATGTCAAAGAGGTATTGAAGACTTTTGGCATGGAGGAAAGCAAACCGGTTGGTACACTGATGGTGACTGGCTTTAAACTGACTAAGGAAGATGATTCAACGTTGGTAAATGAGAAGGAGTACCAGTCAATGATCGATAAGCTACACTATGTGGTGCATAATAGACCAGATATTGCTCATGCAGTAGGCATAGTAGCTCATTTTTAGAAATGTCCAAGAGAATCCCACTTGGTAGCTATCAAAAGGATTCTTAGATATCTGAAAGGAATAGTTGATTATGGATTGTGTTATCCATATAATGGTGACTATAATATCAAGGTATATACCAATGTTGATTGGGGAGGTAATGTGGACAACCGGAAAAGCACAACCGATGGAGCGTTCTTTCTCAGAGGAAGATAAGTATCATGGACAAGTAAGAAGCAAAGCTGTATTTACCAATCTACAGCTGAAGCAGAATATGTGGCAGCATTTATGAACTGCACTCAAGCAATTTGGATGAAGCATGTATTGGAAGGTTTCAAAGTACCTGTATCTGAATCGGTGAATATATTTTGTGATAACATAAGTGCAATAAATATTTCCAAGAATTTGGTATTGCATGCCAGAACTAAGCATATTGAGCTTAAATATCACTTCTTGAGAGAGAAAGTTCAGAATAAGGAGGTTGTACTACAACATGTTTCCAGTAAGGAGCAGCTAGTAGATATATTCACTAAGCCCTTACTGAAGACTAGATTTACCTATTTGAGAGGTGAATTAGGGATTCTTCCCCTTCATGAAGTCAACTAAAGTTGTGTGCTCCGCATCAGTCAAGTACTACAGTGACAAATCCTTCACGATTGATGTGTTGAAGGATGCTACTCCTTAGGGGGAGCAACATAGTAGATTTTGGAAGCTTGTGCCTCCACTTTGGCATTGTTGTCAAAGGGGGAGAAGATATCTGATGTATGGGGGAGAAGATATCTGATGTATTGAGGAGAAGATATCTGTGTATGAAGATAAACTAGTCTATGATGTCTACAGTTGCAATGCTATACTGAGTATTGCCACCAATGCCAAAGGGTGAGATTTTTGGCATATGATGAACTGACATGTTGATATGATGATAATGTATGTTATCATTGATGTCAATAAGTGTAACTGAACTGGTATCCAGATTGAAAGAAATTGGTCAACCGATATGGTGAGGTATGAAGAGATGTAGTGAACCACTGTCGAGTTTTCATTGAGTGTGACTACCGGTTGGTAGTCTTAGCTCTAGGGTTTCCAGTTTGGCAATCTCTCTTCTGCGATGCAACCGATGAAATTTTGTGATGAGTTAGCTAAGAGATATGAATGAGATTGAGGTGCCACATCAGCTTTGTGCGCATGAAGGATTTCCTTGAGGATCTTGCATGAGAAGTTCAACTGTGTTTGAAGTCTACCTCGGGAATGATCATTCTTCTTAGTGGTATGAGAAGGAAGCATGATGAGTTACTGATTCCTATGTGCGGTGAAGAATGGACAATGCATATTGTCTTGTGATATGTTTGAAATTGTATTGCTCTATGCAATGTGTTTGGACGGTTAGGATTGGACCACTTGTATTGTAAACCTAAGTTGCTTAGGGTTTAGGGTTTATGCTACCGACCTAATTGTTGTCTATAAGGTCGATGATGTTTGTTATTGTATTTTCTTGGCAAATGTTGTGTGTGTATCCAGGTGATGAGATACTTGCCTGACCAGTAAGAGGAAAATTGTAGAGTGTGATTACAAAGTAGAGGAAATGAAAAGGATCTACCTTGGCATGTAGTGCTGTTATCAGATCAGAAGTTTTACCTGTTGTCTTTTAATCATTTCAAAAGTTGGAAAATCCCTTTACCTAGTAGCTTTAATAGGATTATTGTAAAACCTTTAACAAGGTGACTCAAGATCATTGAGTTCTTCAAATCCTCTAGCGAGGTAACCTCTAAGAGGGTTTCAAACTTTAACAGGGTATATAGCCATCTCTTAACTGGGTGATCTCTAATAGGATTGGTTCCTAATAGAACCTTATTATATAGTCTTTAACTAGACTAGGCTCTTAATAGGGCGAGCTTCAAAAGAGTTCAAAAACAAGCTTGTGGGTATTCATCCCCACCGTGGTTCTTCCCATTTGGGTTTCCATGTGAAAAATCTATGTGTTATGTGTTATGCATTTTTCATGTGATGATTATGTATTATTTAGTTGAATAATTATACATGTAGAATTAATAGGTTATGGTATTATTGGTATAACACATGCATATGTTTATGGGTGAAGTTGATATCAAGTATTGATCATATTTGAAGTGTTCAGACTTATCAATTTATGGTGTCTAATGTCTTACTATGTTTAACCATTATTGTTGTGGTTAAGTTCAGTGATGGTGACAACTAGTTGGTATTGCTTTAACCAGATAAATTGTTGAGAAAGTTTTTTCCCTATACTAATTCACCCCCCCCTCTCAGTACCATTTGGGGTATCTATTGTTCATCATTATTCATTAGTTATGTCATTGATGTCAACACTAGCTGTTTTGGCTACTTTACTAGTATCCTTTTGGTCATGGTAGGATGTTTGGTTTTTGGTTGGTTAGATCATGATGATCTAATATGCTTTGGCTTATGGAATTAGCTTAGATATGCTATTCATTTACTCAAATTAATGTTTAGTCAGTTGGTTTTGATTTGGTGATCGGATGCTATCATGTATGCTGGTAAGCTTGGTTTGTTGATCTGGTAAGGGTTTCACTGGCAGAGCTTTGTTGAAGATCTTTTGATATTATGCATAAGTGGTGTTGGTGCGAATTCTAGTAGAGATTCAGGATGTTGATGGTTATCATGTTCGAGACTTGGCTGATTGGGATCATTGCTTTAGCATGTGTGGACCTAAATTGCATTTGGTATTATCTAGGTTATGGACCGACTTAATGTAACGTGTTGTTTGATCTTCTTGATGTGTTTTCGGGATGTCTTATGGGTTGGATATTATTTGTTTGGTCTTAGGCCAACATGTTTTGTAATAATTTAATTGCTTTATTGTTTGGTGGCTGACCTTATTGTTTGTGGTCAAGAGTTTGTATACATATGATGTAAGATCTCATTGCAGATCATGTATGCATATGTAAAGAGTGAATAATGTAATAATCATTCATGCAGAGGATTTGGTCGATCATTGGTGATCGAGTTGGGTTTATGTAAGAGGATTTAGTCCTTTGGTATTGAGCTTAATTGAAACTATACTCAGGCATAGGAGATGCTATCATTGGAGTTCATTCTCTCTTCTAGATTTTAGTCTAGATTTTCATGTAGTTAGTGAGAATCCTTTTTGTAATGAGCAGTGTGCTCTAGGCTGTTGGTCTTCCTACAAGTGAAAGCCCCTCAATTTATAATCACATACTTACTGCAGAAGTATTATCTGACCGTGGGTAGGCTTCCCACCATGGTTTTTCCCTTTACCGAGTTTTCCACGTACAAATATTGGTGTCATGTGGATGGTAGTTATTCTCTAATTGTTGCTTGTTCTTAGTTGGTATATCTTCTATTTCGATAGTTGGTTTATGCATTTCGGTATTGATCTTTTGGGTTCTAGTATTAAAGTTTTAATTTCTTAAGGTTCTAGTCATCTGGTGATAACTGATTCACCCCCCTCCCCCTCAGTTGTCTTCTGGTTATTTGAATTGTCTAACAATTGGTATCAGAGATTCGGTCCTCTCTAAAAAAGCTTAATCACTTGAGGAAGATCCTATGGTGACTAACAGTTCAAGTTCATCTAGTTCATCTGTTGCTATCTTTCAGAGAGAAATTCCTAGGCTTGATGGAACAAATTACAAAGTATGGAAGATTCAAATGGAGACTCATTTGAGATGTCTCTGTAAGGAAATTTGGGACATCATAGAGAATGGTGTTACTCCTTTTAATTCGGCATCTAGAAATTCTCCTCTGGCAAACTTGGATAAGGAGCTTGAGAATGATTGTAGAGCTAGAGAAGACCTCTTGTGTGCACTTTCTGATTACCAAATAATGGGATTAACTGATAAATCAACATAAAAAGGCTATATGGGACAAGTTGGAGACTCTTAATCAAGGTGACCCTACTGTTGAGATTGCTAACCTTGATGATTACTGGGTGAGATATGAAAACTTGAATATGGAAGAAGATGAAAGGATTACTGCATTCATGGAAAGGGTAAATGAATTTTTTATGGGAATTCAATGTTGTGGTGGATCTCTAAGTGAAGATGAAATAGTTTCTAAATTTCTGAGAGATTTTCCACCGACTTATAAGATGAAGGTGATGAATACTAAGAGGGGGGGTGAATTAGTATGCCAAAAATCACTGTACTTAAACACTTTACTAGTCTAGCAGTAAACCAGTAAAACAGTTTAGCAAACAAACCGGTTAGCACACATGTAACCCAAATAGCAAATAATGCATTCACCCACAGAAGCACAATCACCATAACATGAGATTTTGATGTGGAAACCTAAATGGGAAAAACCACAGTGAGATGAAACTCACAAGTAACTATCTACAGAATAGGAACCAGACCGGTTAAGGTCATACAATGTTATTTACCAAAACAGATCCTGTTAGGAATTTCAATCTTTTTTAGGAGATAAGTCCGATTAAAGACTACCTTGCTAGAGGATTTTAGATCCACAGATGTGAACCACCTTGTTAGAGGATTTACAAAAGGCTTTTTGGGCCTACCCGGGTAAGGGCTTCAAACTTGCCAAAGATGTGAGTAATCAACAAGTGAGTGATCTAGCAAATAGCATAGATTGCTTGGTTAGATCCTTGATATCTCATTCCTAGTGCATTCCAACATTACTTCAGTCTTCAACACATTCACATCTACCTTCTCTCACAGACCTAAACTTCTCTTCTATAACCACACTTACAAAAACTCATCAACCACCTTAAACCCTAGCAACAACCTAAAACCCTTGACATGATGTCCTTATAAAGGAATCTGATTTCATGTTGGTCCAATAGGATTACAATACAATTTCCTAGGTTCAATGCATCTAGACACTTTTGGTAACACGACACAAATGCACCGCCAAAGTGTCGGCACTACCAAACAATCAGTGGATGGTAACTCATCGCAAAATGCTGGTTGGTAACTCATCAAAGAGTATTACTGGTTCAAACAAAATATCAGTTGCCGGTTTGACAAAATGAAGACTGGTAAATATGAGTTGTGTCACTTCGTTCCTTCATACCACTTGAGATCCTCGAACCACTTGGGGTCTTCATACTGCTTGAGACCTTCAAACACTTTTGCCGATAGTCTAAAGACTATGATATATCATACCGATTGGAACAAATACTGGTTGAACTTTAACTCATACATACAAAAAGTGATCTCAAATCAAGTGTGTGTCCATCAATGACAATCACAACATCAATCATCAAAAATGCCAACAATCTCCCCCTTTGGCATTGATGGCAACACTTAGGAAAATTTTGACATCTAAGTGTTTTACAACAAAAATATGCCATAATCAAAATTACTCCCCCTAAGCATATACACTATCCCTTTTGCAGAAAATACAATGTATACTACTCCTTAACATAAATAACATGAAAGTATACATAGTATGCATCAGAATTTAAATACCAGTATACTTCTCCCCCTTTGCCAACAATGACAAAGTATAGCTGAATAACCCCTGTTCTTTTTGCATTAATAACTGATTTAAAGAGTTTATGACAATAAAGAGTTAAACTTGTCAAAAACTGATTTAAAGTCCTACATAAATGTCTTCATGGATAAAGACCATGATTCAAGCAATGAGGTAGCAACCTCATGCTCCATTTGCATTTGATAAACCTGCTCCTCCATTGCATCCATGGTACTTATCTCTTGAGTAACCATTAGGGCATCTATATTGAGGTAGCATTTCTGGAGAATTTGCAGTCTTGGCAATAGGACCAGTTGAAGCTCCTACAAATTACGTGTCTGGTTGCTTATCTCTGCCTCTAGTCTTGCTGATTGAAGTTGAAACCGGTGAGCAGTTTGTCCAAATGTGGAGAAGGAGTCATAGGGCATCTTGAAGGTGCTAATAAATGACTATTGCAGTTTGTCCTTCTGAGTGAGCACATCATCATAGAATAAATGAGGTTGACAAATCTTGCTGAGTAGTAGATTGCCCTCATCCATTGCATCTCTAATGTCCTTCTATGTCTTCTGAAGATCAGATTGAAGCTCTGTTAAATTTCTCACCAAGGAAGTGTCCAGAGCCTTTTGATGTCCCTTCTTGGCATTTGCTTCTACAACCTCTTCCAGGATTTGCACCTGGTCTTCTACAACTGTACATAGGAGCTTCAGTTGTGCAAGTGAGGAATCAGTACTGGGAAGGTTCGTACTGGGTATCAAACCGGTAAGAGTGTCCACCGTAGCTTGGATCACATCTTGCTCCTTTTTTCTCCTTATCACTTCCAGACATTCTTGAGCAACCTTAATGCTTTGTAGCAACTTTGATTCATTTGTGGACTGGAGGTCAATGGGACTAGTAATGTCAGCCAGTTTAGCCTGACTACTGGTTTCCACTGGGGTCTCCACCTGTGTGCTCTTTACCACTGCTTCCTTGTCCTTGGCTTTTTGCTTATCTTCTTGAGCCTTCCTCTGCTCCTCTTCTTCTTTCTTTCTTTTCTCTTCTTCTTGTCACTTCTCTTCATCTTTTCACTTTGTCTCTTCTTCATCCTTCTTCTTCTCCTCTTCCTTATTCCTCTTCTCCTCTTCCTATTTCTTCTCTTCCTCTTTTTGCTTCTCCTCTTCTTTCTTTTCCTTTTCCTTCTTCTTCTTCTCTTCCTCTTGTTTCTTATTTTCCTCCTCTTCTCTTCTTCTCCTCTTCCTGTTTCTTCTCTTCCTCTTTCCACTTCTCCTATTCTTTCTTTTCCTCTTCCTTCTTCTTCTTCTCCTCCTCTTTTCCTCCTCTTTTCTCTTATCCTCTTCCTCTTTCCTCTTTTCCTTTTCTTTTCTCTTATCCTCTTCATCTGCTTTCTTCTTCTTTTCTGCTTCCTATTGCTTCTTTTCTTCTTCTACCTACTTCTCTTGTCCTATTCCTTCTGATGGTGTACCCTAAGTAACTTTTTCACCATCTAAGGTGTCAACATCAATGGGTTCCATTTGTTCAGTGACCGGTTCCCCTTCACTGTCATATACTTCATCCAGTTTTGATATTTTTGGTTCTTGCTCAGCCTTCTTGTTGGCTTGACGCAGTTCATGAGTATGTACAACAGTCATCATATGAAGATGAGTGTCTTTTTCAACATCATCAATTCTCTCTTCTAATAACCAAAGTCTTCTCCTTCTAGTGAAGAAGAGTCCTTTGTTTTGGTTAATGACTTCAAATAGCTAAGAATTGGACAGGTCAGGAAAGTATTGGGCAAATACTTTCTCCCTTATTTCCTATTCCTTCTCTATGGAAATGCGCCATTTATTGTCTAAAGACTTATACAAATAATCTGGTGTCTCAGATTTAATTTCTGAAGGTGACCGGTCATTTACACACAAATACTTAATGATTTCCTGTTCAACTTCTTCCTTTTCATCATCATTGAAGTCATCAAAACAATCAATTAAATCATTCAAAAAATTTCTCCTAATATTCTTTATAGTTCTTTGACAATGTGTCAAAGGTTTGTAAGAAGAAATATCAATATTTACCGGTGCAGATGTTGTCGGTTCATTCTTTGTCTTTTTCTTCATTTGCCTAGTCTTCTTAGGCAGTTCTTCTAACACAGTTTCGTTTAAGTCCAGTGCATTGCTTTTTGTCTTCTGCTTCCTCTCAAAGACTTTCGCAGGTGCCGCTTCTAGTTTCTTCTTAGCTGGTGACCGCATGGTCACTTTGGGACTGGTTGTAGTAACCAGTGTCGTTGCTGAAGGCACTGCCTTTCCTTTCTTTTTTGAGGGTTCTACAACCGGTGTAACCCTTTCCAAATAGGTGTCGGTTCTCTTTGCCTTAGGATCAAGGGGTGAGGTGATTAGGGTAGAAGCATACCTGTCTAGCATATCATACATTACCTCATAGCCCATAGGCTCCACTTCTTCCTATCTGGGCTCAATGGCCTCCATTATGCATTCATCCACTTTGATGGTGAAGAATATGTCTTCCTCATACTTTTTGACTATATCACTGGATATTCTTACCCTTTGGTTCATTTTGCATCTGAGCTCATCAAAGTATTTGTTCAGTGCTTCCGGATAGCCAATTCCAACCGCTTGTAGACTTTCCTTGATTTGCTTTGTCACTGGTTGGTCAGCAGACCACTAAATGTCACCTACTCCTGGAAAGTAGCCTTGGAAGTAAAAGAACAACCCAACCAATAGTTGTCTGAACTTAAATCTCAATGCATTGTCCTATTTGATTGAATTAAGATTCAACATAAGTTGTCTTTGCATACAAGTGCACATATCAAATGATGCATCTTCCTTGATCATCCTGTAAGCGGCATTTACCGCTACAGCAGAGACAAAATTAATTCTGCTAGCAGAGAATGTTCGGTAACCTATCACCATGCAAGAATACTTGACCAAATCATCCTTGATTGAGTTGATGATCATTCCACGTGAGTCACTCACTGAACCAGTGAGCTTGGACATTACAGTCTTGCTAACCTTCCTTAGGGCTGGCACTTCCCCTGTGTTACAGAAACTTGTGATGACATGAATCACTTCTGGTGTGATATCATGCATCCACTCTAAGTACTTCTTATCACCGTTTACCTTGCTTAGAATAATGCGAATGTGATCATCCAAAAATTCTTCAAGAAATTAAATTGCATTGTGAAGTTTCTTCTTTTCCAGAATGCTAAATTCTGGTTTAATCTTCTTATCCTTTCCACAGAACAATCTTAGCTCGGAATGGATCACAAGAGACCCTAGGTCTTTGATTTTGGATTCTATGTAATCGGAAATGCCTTCTTCCACTATAATACCAATAGGTACTTGAGATAGGGTATTGTATTTCGCATTTCGTTGAATGAAGTCCATAGAATCAATGGGTGCACTAGAGCTATCATGTGATGTTGAAGCCATGATAAACGGAGAATTATGAAAAATACCTTCGTAGATCAAAATTTAGGGCTTCGTAGTTTGAACTTTGCCACACACTCCTTCGGTTGCATAGATACCGCTTTGCATTCTACACTCCTCCAACAGATGTTTGCTTCAAATTCTTCTTCAAGATTTTGATACTCTTTGAATCGCAATGTAAATCACTTTTCTTTGCTCTTCACTTGAAAAACTTCTTTTCTCAAAAAATGATAAGTGAGAAATGATTTGAAAATTCCTTTTAAACAGGTTCTCTACCTACCATAATAAATGCTCCACTATTAGGGCATAAACCCTAATTTGCCTTTTACCATTTCTGGTCTTCTGTCAACTGACAGGTATCACACACTAGTTAAGGTCTTTTACTGGTGTAAACCGAGGGTTCGAAGCATTTCACTATTTTCTCCCCCTAAGCTTTTCTGATGCTTAGTTTACCGGTCCCAAAATTTCCACACTAGGTGTAGAAACTGGTTCTTCTTGCAACACTCCTAGTTTCTTTTTCTAGGTTTTGTTCATATCCACTTGAACAGTTTCAATATCAATCTTTCCTTCCGCAGTGACTGGTATGTCATCTGATATGTTCTTTCTTGTTCTGCAGAATCTGGCAATGTGACCCGGTTTGTTGCAATGATAGCAGACCATTCCAGGTGCTCTCCATGGTCCATTATTCATGTTACCATTCTTCCTCCTGCATGTTGCAGTAGTGTGACCATGATAATGACAAATCAAACAGTTTGCTCTCCATCCAGTTGTCGCTTGATAGCCACCGCTTCCTAACTGATGATTAAAGGTATTAAACCGGTTGGGATTCCGGTTCACAAAAGGTTCCAGACCAACTCCTTGAGTCCTCTAAGGATATCTTCCAGTGTTGTTCATAATAGACCTGCATTCAGATGCTCTATGCCTAAACTTGTTGCATGCATAATAATTACCATTGAACTTATTGGATCTAGGTACATTGTTTATAAAAGTAAGGAAAATTATTGTAGGCTTTGCTCCTAGACACATTAGTAGTATGTCGTTCTTTAAGACAGTTAAAGCAAATAGGTTTGAACTTTTGCTTACCTTTACCTTTGAATGCCAGTTGCTTCTTCAATGCTTCAACATTTGCACCAGAGGTCTCACCTTCCTCATGACCAGAGTAACCAAGTCCATCAGTATTCTTGATAGGTTTGGCCGACTAAAGCTTTTGCTTTAGCTTAATAGTACTCTTGTTGAACTTAGCAAGTATTTCCTTTGACTCAGAGAGTTCTTTGGAAATAGTAGCATTTGTTTCTAGCAAGTTTGCATTCTCAGAGATGGCTATGTTCAATTCTCCTTGCATGTCTTCCTTTTCCACTTTGCTCACATGTTGTTGAGTGGTTAGGGCACTGATTTCTTGTTTTAACTTGGAGATCTCATGATCTCTATCTATTACAAGATATTCAAATTTCCTCTGGTTCTCAAGCTCTTGACACATTCAGATAGTCAGTCCTTCCAACTCCTTTCTTAGGTTGGAATTGGATTCATTTTAATTTTCTACTTCTTGAATTAGGGCTTCCATGTCTGCTTCATTAGAGGAACTGTTTTTAGTTAGCTCCATCAATTTTTTAGCATGTTCTCTCCTTTTTGCCTGAGAGGCCTTATATTTGATCATAAGATCATCATAGGCTTGCTCAGACTAAGTGAGCTAATGAGTAAGTTCCCTCACAGTGTATTCCCCCATATCTCTTTCCAAGTGGTTAAACTTATAGAAAGGTTGGCTTTGATATCAATTGATGAATACTAAGAGCGGGGGGTGAATTAGTATGCCAAAAATCACTGTACTTAAACACTTTACTAGTCTAGTAGTAAACCAGTAAAATAGTTTAGCAAACAAACTGGTTAGCACACATGTAAACCAAATAGAAAATAATGCATTCACCCATAGAAGCACAATCACCATAACACAAGAGATTTTGATGTGGAAACCCAAATGAGAAAAACCACAGTGAGATGAAACTCACAAGTAACTATCTGCAAAATAGGAACCAGACTGGTTAAGGTTATACAATGTTATTTACCAGAACAGATCCTATTAGGAATCTCAATCTTTGTTAGGAGATAAGTCTGATTAAAGACTACCTTGCTAGAGGATTTTAGATCCACAGATGTGAACCACCTTGTTAGAGGATTTACAAAAGGCTTTTTGGGCCTACCCAGTTAAGGGCTTCAAACTTGTCGAAGATGTGAGTAATCAACAAGTGAGTGATCTAGCAAATAGCACAAATTGCTTGGTTAGATCCTTGATAAATCATTCCTGATGCATTCTAGCATTACTTCAGTCTTCAACACATTCACACTCTACCTTCTCTCACAGACCTGAACTTCTCTTCTATAACCACACTTACAAAAACTCATCAACCACCTTAAACCCTAGTAACAACCTAAAACCCTAGACATGATGTCCTTATAAAGGAATCTGATTTCATGTCGGTCTAATAGGATTACAATACAATTTCCTAGGTTCAATGCATCTGGACACTTTTGGTAACATGACACAAATGCACTGCCAAAGTGTTGGCACCACCAAACAATCAGTGGATGGTAACTCATCGCAAAATGCCGGTTGGTAACTCATCAGAGAGTATTACCGGTTCAAAGAAAATACTGGTTGCCAGTTTGACAAAATGAAGACTAGGAAATATGAGTTGTGTCACTTCATTCTTTCGTACCGCTTGAGATCCTCGGACCGCTTGGGGTCCTCATACCGCTTGAGACCTTCAAACACTTTTGCCGATAGTCTAAAGACTATGATATATCATACCGGTTGGAACAAATACCGATTGAGCTTTAACTCATACATACAAAAAGTGATCTCAAATCAAGTGTGTGTCCATCAATGACAATCACAACATCAATCATCAAAAATGCCAACAGAAGGCTATTGCAATTAATGAATTGATAACAATGGCTAAAACTTTTGTGAATAGAGATACCTTGGTTGGGAAATTATCTTCTTTTGAGCTTGAATAATTTGGGCCTTCTGGAGCTGTGAAGTTTGAACCTTCTTTTCATGCATTTACATCATCAACTGACAAACAAGATTGGAAAGCTTTGTATGCAAACGAATTGGATGATATGAAGAGAGAAGATGAAGAATTTGAGCAACTTGAAGCCCTATTTGCTAGTAGAGTACCTAAAGGACCGGTAGGAAGTAAGTATGAAGAAAAATCACCTTTTAAATATTTTGCATGTAATAAGTGATGAATACTGATGAACAACTAATACCCTAACCAGTACTGAGAGGGGGGGATTGAATCAGTACACACAAAAACTTGCTTTAATATTTTGACAAATCAAAACAGATAACAAGTTGTCATATACTGTTGTACTTAACCATAGCAATACCAGATAATACAAATACTTCAGACAACTAAACCTGGTTAAATAAAAGCACTTCAAATAACATTCAACAGATCTTAGATTTTGATAGCTACTTTACCAGTTTAGTCATGCATGAGTTGTATTAGTAATATCACAACCATTAGCTCTGCATGCATATACAACTGAACAAAAACTACTCAACCATCACCTGAAAAATACACAGCCCATGACACACAAATTTTTCACGTGTAAACCCAAATGGGAAAAACTATGGTGGAGATGAATACCCATAAGCTTGCTTTTGAACTCTTTAGAAGTCCGCACTATTAGGAGCCTGGTTTTGTTAAAGACTTTACAATAAAGGTTCTGTTAGGAACTGATCCTGTTAGAGATCACCTAGTTCAGGGATGGCTATATACCCTGTTAAAGGTTACCTCGCTAGAGGATTTAAAGAACTCAATGAGATTGAGTCACCTAGTTAGAGGATTTGCAATAATCCTGTTAAAGCTACTCGGTCAAGAGATTTTCCTTCTGTTGAAATGGTTAGAAGACAACAAGTAAAACTCTGATTTGATAACAACACTACTTTGCTAAAAGGCAAATCCTTTTTAGTTCCTCTCTTCTACAATCACACTCTGTAGATTCCACACCCTAGTTTGGCAAGTATCTCTACATACAGACACAAACACAACTTTTTCCAACACTTACAATAACAAACATCATCGACCTTATAGACAACAATTAGGTTGGTAGCATAAACCTTAAACCCTAAACATTTAGGTTTACAATCACAGAAGGTCCAATCTTGACCGTTAAGATGCATTACATAGAATAAAACAATTTGAGAAAGATCTTAGGTCATTCTACATTGTGCCAATCTTCACCACAATTGGAAAATAGTAACTCATCACATGCTTTTCACATACCTCAAAGAAAAATGCACATTCCCGAGGTAGACATTCAATGCATTTGATCTTTCATGTGCAAGATCCTCAAAGAGATTATTCACATGCACATAGCTAATGTGACATCTTGATCTCATCCTTATCTCTTAACTAACTCATCATAGAATGTCATCGGTTGCACCGCATAAGCCAATCTAGAAACCCTAGAACTGAGTAGAGACTACCAACCGATAGTCATTCTGTGAACCTTGACACCGGTTCACTCCATCCCGGTTGACTATAGCTGCATCCAGTCTTCATACTAGTTCATACCGATTCACCCGTTGACATCAATGACAACATACATTGTCACTGCTTCATCATATGCCAACAATCTCCCCCTTTGGCATTGATGGCAATACTTAGTGAATCATTTCCCAGTTAAAAATATATACATCAGTTGACACTATACCTATGCAACTTGAAGGATCACCATTTACCTGGACTAATTAGTGTGTATGCTCAATATCTTCTCTCCAAATAATATATCTTCTCCCCCATACACCATCAGATATATTCTCCCCCTTTGCAAACAATGCCAAAGTGGAGGCACAAGCTTCCAATCTCCACTATGTTTCTCCCCCTGTGGAGTAGCATCCTTCATCACATCAATCTTGTAAGATCTGACATGGTAGTACCTGGCTGATGTGGAGCACACAACTTTAGTTTGCTTCATGAAGGGGTAGATCCCCTAATTCACCTCTCAAATAGGTAAATGTAGTCTTTGATAAGGGCTTAGTGAATATGTTTGCTAGCTGCTCCTTACTAGAAACATGTTCTAATACAACCTCTTTATTCTGAACTTTTTCTCTCAAGAAATGATACTTGAGCTCAATATGCTTGGTCCTAGCATGCAATACCATATTTTTGGAAATGTTGATTGAAATAGTATTGTCACAGAAAATACTCACCGGTTTAGATATAGTCACCTTGAAGCCATCCAATACATGCTTCATCTAGATTGCCTAAGTGCACTTCATAAATGTTGTCACATACTCTGCTACCACTGTAGACTAGGAAATACAGCTCTGCTTCTTGCTCGTCTACAAGACTAGTATTCCACCAAGGAAGAATGCTCCATCGGTTGTTCTCTTCCAGTTGTCCATAGTACTTGCTGAAAGGGAGAAACTCAAAAGGACTGGCTCAAACTATGTGTTTGTAATCATTTTGGCTTGCAAGTTCCCTCAAAGGTGATTTTTGAATATTTTTCCACTTGTTTAGGTAATTTTTCTTTGATGTCTCTCCTGCTCTATGCTTCATACCAACCCTGAGATCTTCCTGGCATGTTAATTCTTATTTTCATTCATACTTTCTCTCAAGGCTCACAAAAGTGCAACTTTTCTTCCTAACTCCATACACCAAAATCTCTCACCAAGAGTTGCAGGAAGTCTAGGAAACTGTCTAACATCCTATTAGGCTTATTTCAACTTGGTTTGGTGATCTATTCAATTGTCTTCTTACCCAATTTGAAGAAAAGATCAAAATAGGGCTACAAGGAAGGAGCCCCAATTAGCCCTCCAAAACTACTAAAATGCTTATAACTATGGAGATCTTTCAAGTTTGTGCTATGAAAAGGTCTGAAAAGACTGCACAATTGTTGTCTTATAAATGTGTCTAAAAACAAGGGTTTTTAAGGGTTTTGAGTCTTCAAACACCTTATCACCATTCCAAACTCTTCTTCAGACCACCAAATATTTTGAGAAGGTTTGTACCATCATTATAAATCCTTCCAACTTCCTTCCCTACAAGCGTAAAGACAAACACTTGATGTGCAACCAAGTTTCAAGAGGAAAAGTGCTAAAAAATCATTGTATTCAACACTTTGGCTACTCAAAATGCATTCCAACTAACTGTTCATTGAAACATCCTCCCATCTAGTCTAAAAGCTCTGTCCAAACTTCATTCCACCTTAGGAAACCAAAAATGAGGTCCACTTGGTGGGGGTTTGCAAAGAAGCTTTGTTTTACACCATGAAAATTCACTAGCCGGGTTATAGGAGCTCGCCTAGTAAGCAACAAAAAACATTTTCTTTGGCACTGCAATCAAACAAAAACTTGTATAAACAAGAAGGATATGTACATCAACTTGACTCTCAGAGGCCATAGAGAAAGAGCCAAAGAAAATCAAGTTGCTTCCATTGTTGAAGCCAAACCCTTACTCAACCGAGAACAGGGCTAAAACAAAATAATTTTGATACAATGTTAAAACTTCACACCAGCACACAAACCCAGGTGAAAATATTTAACATAAAATGGCACAACTACCCAAATGAAAATAGTACAGCCAAATGCTTAGGAAGTACAGACCGCTATAGCATATGGAGCAAAAATGCAAGAAAAGTGACAAAATTCTTAGTTTTTGTATTGAATTCTTCTTATTTTTGAATGCCAACCTGATACAAAGTTGTGTGAGGCTTTAAATAGTCACTCACAACCTAAATCATGCTCAGTTATGGACCAATAACCACCTTTTGCCTTATTTTTACATATTTTCCAAAAATTGTCAAAATGTTGCTTGACAACTTTGACAATTTGTGGTATAATGAGCATTTTTGACTTGTGAGCCAAATAGACTTAACTCTACCATGTAAAATGGTTTAATATAACCACACAAACATAATTCAATTCGTAACAAGACTTTATAAGGCATTTTGGCCATTTTTCCACATTTTGCCCATTCCAGGCTTACAAAGCATAAAATGTCAAAAATTGACCAAAAACTCAAAAAACAACAAAACTAAGACACAAAGGAAACTTAAACACAAAAAAAACACCCTTTGGACATACAACAAGTCCATTATTCAATTGGGACCAACATAGGCCATTTCAAACCAAAATTTGATGAAGTGCTCCATGAGCTTCACTAGGTGCTCCTACACCACTCCTACAAAGAAAAAGAACTCAAGTGACCCAGTTTGGAACCAATGAGGGATCAATTACAAACTGAAGAAAGTCTTATTTAGGTACCCAAGTAGCCTTGGATTCTGGTTTGTTCTTCCACTCGATCAAATGCTCCATATAGACTTGGTGCCTAGTCTTTTTGAGAATCCTAGTATCATGCTCTGTGAAGTGTACCTGTACCTGCAACCACAATGCACTCAATAAATAATTACAAGCAATGGTTAGTGAATTAAAACAATGAAATGTAAAACCATAGCTAATCAACTTATTGCCTCCTAGTAAATGCGAGTATAAAAAATGCTCTCAGATCTGATTATGCATATTCTAGTGACTTGACTACACTTAGATGGAGGATTTGAATGATGAAAATGCTTGATCTAGCAAGAATAGCATGATTAAGCTATATGAGTTCATGATTGATCTAGAAAATGAACTAAGATTAAGATGCAATTAAGCTAAAATTGAACATGATAACATTGCTAAGAATGATAACTAGAAACTAGATGCCTATAGTAACAATGCATAAGATGAGAATGAGATGGGATCAATATTGCTCAAAATGAGGTCTATTTATAAGATTTTACAAGGCTAGGGGTGATGTGGCTTGAATCAATGATCAATATTGATCTAAAGATATCAATGGTTAAATTGGAGGAGGATGGCAAAGGGGGTTGGATTAAAGGGAACATCTGTCATCTCTATGGTGACAAGTGTCAAGAGGCTTCTAGAAGAGGTTAGATGAAAGGGAACACTTAGTGACAAGTGTCACAAGGTTCTAGAAGATGTTGGATGAAAGGGGACATGGTGGGTAGGTAGAATGGGTTAGGTTTAGGAATGGTTAGGTTTAGGAGTGGTAGAAGTTAGGAGAATTTGAATTTAAAAATTCAAATAATGGGAAAAGGCAAATTAATTTCAACAACTCATAATTGATTTGTTTTAATTAATTAAAGGATTTAGAAGAAATTATTTTGATGGGGGAATTAATTAATCAAAGGGGATTATTATAATAAACCTATTAAATAAATCCTTAGATTTATTAATAAGTAGATGAAAGGGGAAATTTAATCAAATTGCTTAGTGAATTCAATTAAATTGGGGAGGGGGATTAATTAAATAATTGCTTATTTAATTAATTATCTTCAGACCATTTTTAGGTGTATACATTTTGCCCCTCTTTGAAGCGAGGTGTGATGATGCATTGATTCAAAGAATAATCTCATTTTGATGATAGTATTGGTTTGATAGGATGCCCCAGCTCTTGATTGCTAAATTCCGGTATGATGATGCCCCCTTGGGAGATCAATTGAGATAATTGATCTTTGGATTTTTTTGTGAGATTGATATCCCGATAGATTTGATTTGATTTCTGCAATTGTGGTTTGATGAAAGTGTGAGTTCTTCATTTAGCTTGATTGCTTAGATTGAGAAGATTGAAAAAATCTTGATTGATTAGATTGATAAGATCTAGATTCGGTCTAGTTTCAGGAAGGATTCATCCTGTATAAGACATGATCAAAATGTCTGGTTTCAAGAAGGATACATCCTATATAAGAGATGATAGAATCAATTAGGTTTCATTGGTTGATTTGATTTGATAAGGTTGATTAGATAAAAAACTGACATTTTGTTGATATCAAGTTGTAGAAATTTTTGGATATGCTAATTATTGATTCTGTTGAGGGAGATAGCATAAGATATTTGCTGGGTCGATACTTTGATGTTTCCTGTGATAGATTTAACCTTGGATAAAAGGAGCTTGTTGGGATCCCATTCAAGAATGAAATTCAAGCTAAAATGCAAATGAAAATGCAAAGCTATGACCGGACTAGTCACTGGATTATTTTGCATTTTTGTCATCATTGAGCTTTTGAGATGTGGGAAGTGAGTGCAAACATCGATGGTATAATTAAACCATGATGACCTAAGCACTTATTTCTTGGATTTTGATATAGAAAGTTAGCACAAGCATCAAGGTATAATTGAACCGAGATGACCTGAGTGTTGCTTGTGTAAAACAGGCAGTATTAATCATTTCAATATGCAAATCGGAAATGTCTTCAATGATATTCTAATGATCATGTCCTGAGACAAATTTACACATATTAATGATCAAAAACTACTACCAAGCATGCTTTTTTTGTTGATGAGTAGTTGATCTCATATCCCACTAGTGTTCTGTTGATGTAGTAGATGGCTTGTTCTTTCCCTTCCTTGTCCTCTTGTGCGAGCAAAACTCTCAATGATGTTTCGGTAGTTGATACATAGAGTAATAATGGCTTTCCTAGAATTGGTGCTATTAGAATAGGTGGTTGCATGAGATATGCCTTGATCTTGGTGAATGCTTCTTCACATTGATGGTCACATTTGAAATTAACATGTTTGTGCAATAGGTGAGTAAATGGTTGACATTTATCTACTAATTGAGCCACAAATATTCTAATTGACTGAAGTTTGCCTTGTAGTGATCTCAGTTGACTGATATTCTTGGGAGATGCCATTTCCATGATTGCTTTAACTTTAGTTGGATCTACTTTGATACCTCTTGCTGAAACAATGTATCCCAATAGCTTTCTTGAAGTAACACTAAAGGCACATTTCTTAGGGTTTAGCCTTAGCTTGTATTGTTCTAACCTATCAAAGATCTTTTCTAGTATCTCTATATGTTCTTCTCTATCGTATGATTTAGCTAATATGTCATCCACATAGTCTTCCATGAATGTATACATCATGTCATGAAATATAGTTGTCATAGGTCTTTGATATGTAGCACCTGTGTTCTTTAATCCAAAAGGCATGGTGTTCCAGTAGAAAGTACCCCATGGGCATGTGAAAGCTGTCTTTTCTTGATCTCCGGGTGCTATTTTGACCTGAATGTATCCGAAGAAACCATCCATTAGAGAAAACATGGAGTGTCCTACAGTTAAATCTACAATGATGTTAATGTTAGGCAAAGGAAAGTCATCCTTTGGACATGCATTATTAAGATCTTTGAAGTCTGTGCATATTCTGATGCTTTTATCTAGTTTTTAAACAGAAACAATGTTGGATACCCATTGAGGATATGCTATAGGTTTGATGAATCCTACATCTAGTAATTTCTTTAGTTCTATTTTGACTAGGAGAGTGATATGCGGATGCATTTTTCTTAACTTCTATTTGACTTGTTTGTCTCCTGGGCTAACATTTAAGTGATGCATATTAAGCTCTAGATCTAACCCTGGAATGTTTGTATATGACCTGGCAAAATTGATTTGCCATTGTTTGAAGAATTCCACATATTGTTGCATTTCTACCTCTGATAAAGATGTTGCTGGATGAAGAATCTTTGGTTGCTCTGGTGTGCCAATGTTAACTGCCTCTGTTGGTTCGATCAAAATGGATGATCTTTCTTGATAGTGCTCAGGTAAAGTATCAAATCTCCCATCTTCTAGTGCCTCGAGGAGGTTTTCACCATTAGACGCATCCTTTCTTTTTACTTTTTCTTGGTCTAATGTTGCCAAGAAATGGTTTTCAGCATTAGACCTGATATTGTTTTCTTTATTTTCCCTTTTGCGACTAGGAGATTTGGCACCCACTTGACTAGAAGATGCATTGTTGAAATTCCTGGTGAGAGTTTTTATGGGTTCAATTGTGTTAAGATATATAGATATGACATGGTCATTTGGAAAGGTATCCATAGTAGTATGTCCTTCATTTTCCCAATCAATAAGCTCAGGGTGCATTAGAGGTAGGGGATCTTCAGGTTGGTATGTTTCGAGGGTTTCAAGGGTCATGATGGATGTATCAAAGTTTTCAATATGTATGTCAATGTCTAGAATGGTATTCTCATTAGAATGATCTCACATAAGAAGTTCTTGATCATCCTCAGTTAAGTCCAAGTTAGCCGAATGTGATTCTAATTCAAGTGAACTCATTCCTGACATTTGTCCTACATACATGTGAACTATATCGACTTCTATATCTCCTTCAAAGCATTTTTCTTCAGTCGATTCTTCAGAGTGATAGGAATCCCATTCCCATTCATTAGAATCTGTATCACTTGCGGCTTGTAGTCTACAGATTTGGTCATATAGCATTTCTTCCACTTTTCTAGCTATACTCTTCCTTCTTTCATATTCCATTTCTTCAGGACTGAGATTGGGTTTTGTCAACTTTTCTATGAGTTCTCCTGAACTTATGTTAGCTTCTTTCTTGTTTTGATTGAGATTTAATGCTACTTGAGAGATGTTTTTAGTTTGTTTCTCTTTTTGATTTGGAGCTTGCTTCTTTTGCCATTTTGTGTTTGCTTGTGTTTGTTGCTTAGCTGATTTTTCTTCCCTTTCAATTGCCAGTTGTTCTTGTTTGTTTTCATATTCCTCTTGTTGTTGACTAAAAGATGTGTCTTCCGATAGAGTGACTTGTCCATATCCTAAACCTATTTTGTCTATAGTCTACTAAGTATGAGGCTGAATAGGTTCTGAGATACCTTCTTTTCTTTTTCCTATAGGGCCTATCCCAGTGTATCCCATCCTTTGAAGGATGTTGAATCCTTTTCCATATTTTTCTGTAGGTATTCTAACATTGTTGACCTTTTGTTGAGCTTCTTCATCTTTGTATAGCCATAGTAGCACATCTTTGTCTTTTGTTTCCTCTGATAGGGTTCTAGCACTAATGAATGCTCCATCAAATATCGGAAGATGTTTCACAACTGGTTGTTGTTTAGAGCTTGATGGTTTTCCCAAAGATTTAGGAGAAAGTGGTAATTGTTATATTGAGTATTCTCCATTCCCTCGATCTCTTAGCTACAGTTGTTTATCCATAATTGATAGAATAGAGGTGAATGATTTTTACTTGGTGATGCAGAGGGTTCAGGGGTCAAATTGATCTAAGCCAATGTGTTTGTTTCAATGCTTCCAACTTCTTGAATTCACCTAGTGTTTCAAAGGCTTCTTAATGGATAAAGAAAGGCTTTTCTCACTCCAACACCCTACAATGGTTCCAAATGGTTTCAAACACCTATTCACACCTATTTCAACAATAATCAATAGGTTACAAAGTTCCAGCCCACCAATAAACACTCAAACCCTTATAAGCCTCAATTAGGCTACTAGCCCTTACTAGGCCACCTGAGACTGAAAAAATTAGTTTTCTCTAGATTTTCCCAAAGAACTCACCAAAAAAATTATATTTTCAAACACCCATTTTGGAGTATTACAACATATATCAAAATCAGATAGGGTTGTTTTGGACCATGCCTCTACTGTCCTAAGACTGAGACTATTTTTCCTATGCAAGAACCCCACTTTTACAAAGCAAGTATATGAAGTACTTATCTTCAAACCCTACAACTTTCAACAGTAGTTTTTTATGACTCCAAACCAAGGAAAATCCAATTGTTTAGGTTCTATGATCTTGTTTTATGTGCAAACACCAAACCCCTCACCATCTTGCTCCAAAATCAAGGGCCTTTTTGTTTAGGCACTTCCCTTCACTTCCAGACCTCAACCAAAGGTCATATAGCATGTATACAACCTTATATTTGACTTTTTTTCATAAAAAGTATGCCTCCTTTGGGTAGATCTTCTGCTGCTACAAGTTAGTCACCACTTTCCCCTTCTCAACCTGCACTTTCCAATGGTGTACACCCAATTTTTGTTAACTTTCCTGCATGGAACTTGTTAGTTTCATATGGTACATGTTAGTTAGAGCCTCATCTATGAGAAACAGGACCTTACATCCATAGAAGGGCTCCAAATTGCATTTTGGGCCTTCAATGCCAATGACACAACCCAGAAATTTAACTACAGTCAGCAATAAATGGAAAAATCTGATCAAAATACTCTACAAAAGCATTCAAAAACACTTATTACAATGCTCAATGATTTCCGAAGGCTTATACCATGAAATATCAATCACTTTAAAGCAACAAAACACAAGAAATTGCAAGAAAATGAAGGTTTTTTCCACTTTTTCTGTTAAATCTGTACAACATCCGTACTGTAGCATCCAACCACACCAAAATGGAATTAAAATATTTTATAATACCTTCCCCCAACTCCCCAAACTGAAATCAATCAGTTATTTATCATTATAGACTTGTTTAGACTCTAAAATCCATTTTCCCACCTAAAAACAACTAACCGTTAGAATTCAAAAATTTGAATTTCTAACTTACAATTTATTGAATAATTTAAAGTCTAACCTATCAAACTTAATGTTTTATTACTCCTAGGATCCAAACAAACTTATCTAACCATCCAAATCCTATTTAGGCACTATTGGCCTCCCTTACATAATTTTGGTCCTAAAGCCCTTATTAAGACCTTCAAGACATTTAACTTTAAAATCATATTGATCATTACAAATTGACATTATTGGCTTCAAAACACTCCAATTCACTTGTCTTGATTCATAAATCTTCATGGTCTTGATAGCTTGCTTGGGTGCACTTGCACCACTTGGATTGTGTGTTCGAAGATGTTGCTTCCCTGTTATGTGGAACAATTACTTCTTGAGCCATTTTTAGATTGCTACAATATTGAAACGGATTTGCATCTGCAGATATTGTGATTTCTTGTCCCTCATAGGGAAATTTGACACATTGATGATAAGTTGATGGGATAGCTTGCAAGTCATGTATGCATGTTCTTCCTAGGAGCACATTATATGATAGGTCCAAGTATAGAACTTGGCATGCTATGTCTTTTTGTAGAGGTCCCACTTTGATTGGTAATATCAGAATTCCCTTGGAGGAACATTCTTCTTCATCATAGGCTTTTATGGTGATCCTTTTCCGAACATCAACTACATCTTCTGAATATCCTAAGGCTTGAACAAGACTCAATGAGCAAATATTTAGGCCAGATCCACCGTCTATTAGAACATGTTTTACTTGGGTTTTGTGGATAAGGACTTTAATATGCAAAGGAGTGTTATGAGGATGTTGCAAGGACATGTCATCTTCGTCAGTGAATGATAAGAAATGAGGGGTTGTGAGGTGTCCCACCATGGTTTGGAATTGATCAATATCAAGATCTTTGGATATTGTGGTATCTACTAATACTCGTTCAAGAATCTCCTTGTGTGCAGGTGAAAGTTTTAAAAGCTCCAAGATGGATATTTGTGCGGGTGTTTTCTGAAATTGTTCTACTAGATTGTATTGTTTTGTTGTAGCAGATGATGTGTTTGTTGTAGGACCCAGAAAAACAACTTTGGCTTTTCTTCTTGTAATAACCTGAGCATATTCTTGATTTTGTTTATCTTTAACTACAATCACATTCACCACATTGTCATATGTATGAGCATAGTTTACCTTTTCTTTATCCTTACCATTGTTTGTTGTTGATGACTCACCTTTCTCATAGTTTGGAAGCGGAGTTTTAAAGGCGGTATGAGATTCATTTGTTGTATGTCCATCCACAGTTATTATGCCATTATCAATCATATCTTGTATGACATGTTTCAACTTTTGATAATTATCTGTGATATGTCCCTTGTTTCAATGGAAATCGCAATACTGATTATCATTCCACCAAGGTGGTTTGATTTGAGGTTCATAGTTCCTTTCTTCTAGTAAAGTGATCAATTTGTTTGTGAGAAGTTTCTTTAGTGCTGATCCAAGGGGTTCACCAATGTTTGTGAATTGTCTTTGAAAGAAAGTTTTGATAGTTGCTCTTTGGTGATTGTTGTTTTGTTGTGTTGCTGCTGAGTGAGTAGATAAATTGAAAACTGGTTGTTTTGGTTTCACATTGTTATTATCTACTATTCTATCATTGATGACATTTCAATTTCTATTCCAAAACTTTGGCTTATCATTATGATTGTTGTTGTTAGGTGGATGGACTCCTTCTTTGTATATTTTCAACTCACCTTTCTTTATCATGGCTTCCTCCATTTTGATTCCATTATCAACCATTTTTCCAAAGTTTTGATTTCATCGCATTTTTAAGTAATAACTCATTTAATGATTTAATTTGTTGATGAATATGTCCATTTTTTCATACTCTGGCAATGTACGAGGATACCACGATGCTAGGCGTCTCCATCATTGTAAGAATGTCATGAAGGGTTCTCCACTTTTTTATTTAGTGTTACATAGGTCTAGCATTGTTACTTCATGTTGTATGTTGTAGGAGTATTGTGAAACAAACTTATCTACTAACTTTGAAAATGATCTAATTATAGGTGTAAGTTTGGAGAACCATTCCATAGCTAGTCCAGTTAAGCTTTTCGGAAATAGTCTTATTAAGTAGGTATCCTCGTGTGCAAACTCCATGCTCATTGTACAAAATTATCATATATGATCTTGAGGATTAGTTATTCCATCATATTTTTTGTATCTAGGAGTTTCAAAACCTATAGGAAATGGTATCATGTTTAGATTTTTGTCAAAAGGATACAGACAGATTTCTTGAAGTGAGTATTGTCTAACATTTCCTCTTTGCATCTCTTGGATTTGTGTTTACATTGCTTGCAGTTGTTGTGTGAGAGTCATGATAGGATTATCAACATGATTTGTTCTTGCATGACCATGATTTTGCGTTCTATGAGGATTGGGATCTCTTCTTGTTTCATCTCTAGCTCTTCTTGTATCCTCATTGAATTGAATGTTATTCAGGATTTCTACTTCATCTCTTCTAGGCATGTTGGTTTCTTCATTGGTTCTGGTGTTATTGGGAATTGATGTGTAATTCATGTGGAGACCAAATATGTCCTCATATTGTTCGTTATTAGGAGGAGGGTCACTTTTATTTTATGTCAATTTATTCACATCAAAATCTTGGGGAAGTGTAGCACCAGATTTGGCTAGCATTAGAAAGTATTTTTCTTTTTCTTCCTCCAATAATTTCTACATAAATTTGTCGAATTGGGGATCTTTCTTGATGTCTCTAATGTTTTGTTATGTTATTTCTTCTTCAACTTGTATTTCATCTTCATGTTCCATGGTTATATGTTCTTTGATTGTTTTTAATGTTTTGATTTCAGTTTCTGCGATACTTTGTTTCTGAGCTCTAGTTAGAATGGGAATACACATGTGTTATTTTGCTAGTATTTGATTGTCCAAAAAGTTGTTTTGAGTAAGTGATCAATAGTCAATTTCAAGGAAATAGAGTGATATGACACTAAAAGATAATTCAAGTGTTTAAAAGTTTGCAAGTTTTTCAATCTTCGGTTTAGGAGTGCAATGGTGATGATTTGATAAGAACCAAGTCTAGTAGGAATGATATATCCTATGATGTGGGACAAGGTTATCCTGACCAAACGTTTCAGTTTTGTGATAAAGGATGATTGATCCTGATGAGAAACTATGTTTGAGTGATCAGTTTATCAAAGAAGGTGATAATACACTTTGAGATGTTTAGATTTTGAACTTGTTGGGGGTGAGCACTTTGAAAATCTTAAGGTGTATATTTTCTAAAGTCTGATTTTGATGGGTGATAACTTGACCAAGCAAACCAAGTGGACAATCTAAGCATAGATTGACATATAACAAATGTTTATATTTATTGCAAATTGATCAGGTAGAAATGACAAATGTGAGAGAGGCATGTAGGACATAGCTCTGGACTGACAAAGGAAGAGTTTCGTACGACGGGATATGCAGCTTAGAACAACACAAAATATGAGTCTATACAACAAAATAAAAGTTTTCATATAAAAAGCAGGGGCTCGTACGACACTTTTATGAACCATATGAAAAAATAGCTAACTCGTATGACATAGAATGTTGTGTAGCACGACACAAGATTTTATGCAAACAAGTTCATACGACAGAGATCCTAACTCGTACGACAGATAACCAGGTAAGAGATAAAAGTGTTTGTTTGAACTTTTGATAACTAAAGTTTAATGTTTTTCTTATGTCTTCCAGTTTTAAGTGTCTAATTTTTCAATTTAGGGATGAATACATAGCAAACACATGACATGATAAATGACTCCAATCAAGCTAAACCCTAAGGAAGTTGGCTGAGAATGAAAACCTTTTCTTGCTGACTTAGGTACACACCCAATAGCTAATCAGAATATGACCGCTGAGTCTCACGCAATGGATTCTCAATGCCATATTATCTGACTCCAAATGCTAATGGGGGCATGATATGGCAAGTGTCTTGGGAGAGTTACTATCTCTCTTGCACAAAGATTATCACCCTTTCAGAGGTGAATCGGGTAGCTTCTATTTTAACCGGAACTAGTAAGGGATCTGTTCGGCGTGTCGGGGTATAAACTCAATTAAGAGGTCTCCCAGCCTTGAAAACCAAGGTTTGATATACCCAAAGATACGGAGGAGATGTATTCCTGAGCACTTCCATTGCTTTGATTTTCATAAAAAACACATTTATTTTATAGTGGGTTGGATTACTTGGCGTTAGCCGTTCCCACTTAGGTCGTTCCCTTCTCACCAGTCTTAAGGGCTAAGAGTTATAACTCCTTGGGAGGGCAGGCCTACTAAAGAAATGAACTAATGAAAGAAAAAGATGAGTCTAGCTTTCTGATCACCTAAGGTGAGAGCATACTCGCCTATCATCAAAGACACGAAAGACATAGTTGTTCATTTCTTTTAGCAAAATTGAAGTGTGCCTAAAAAACAATGAATACACAAAGTTTTTGTTGAATCCTTAGGCAACCTACAAAATAGATCCATTAATAGTCATGATTGTGTTTTGAATTTGTCTTTGACAAGCGTCCTGCAGAAAAGAGTTAGGCTACAAAAATCTCATAAACAGATCAGAGTTAGTGTTAGAAAATTTCATATCAGAATTAAAAAACTCTAAAATGTAGTCTGTTAAAAATCATAGAGCTAGAGATTCGTATGACACAAATTTAGATCTCTGACACAAACCAAAACCAGCTCGTATGACATAAAATTATGCTTAGTACAAGTGAAGAATTTGCAAGAAATAGACTCATACGATATAGATTTAGATCTAGTATGAATAAAAAAATTTCAACATAGAAGCTCGTATGACACAAAATTATACCTAGTACGAGTTAGGATGAGGTGTCGTCCTAGGCTGAAAGGAAGTTTGTATGAGATGAAAAGGCAACTCATATGAATGTCTAAACCAGAGCCGGACAGAGATGAAGTTTGCTAAAGATTAAGAGGCCAAAAGTGATGATTCTGACCCCACGGTGGGTGCCAAAATGTCATGCTGTGTGAAGTGTACCTGTACCTGCAACCACAATGCACTCAATAAATCATTTAAAGCAATGGTTAGTGAATTAAAACAATGTAATGTAAAACCATAGCTAATCGACTTATTGCCTCCTAGTAAATGCGAGTATAAAAAATGCTCTTAGATCTGATTATGCATATTCTAGTGACTTGACTACACTTAGATGGAGGATTTGAATGATGAAAATGCATGATCTAGCAAGAATAGCATGATTAAGCTATATGAGTTCATGATTGATCTAGAAAATGAACTAAGATTAAGATGCAATTAAGCTAAAATTGAACATGATAACATTGCTAAGAATGATAACTAGAAACTAGATGCCTATAGTAACAATGCATAAGATGAGAATGAGACAGGATCAATATTGCTCAAAATGAGGTCTATTTATAGGATTTTCCAAGGCTAGGGGTGATGTGGCGTGAATCAACGGTCAAGATTGATCTAAAGATATCAATGGTTAAATTGGAGGAGGATGGCAAAGGGGGTTGGATTAAAGGGAACATCTATCATCTCTATGGTGACAAGTGTCAAGAGGCTTCTAGAAGAGGTTAGATGAAAGGGAACACTTAGTGACAAGTGTCACAAGGTTCTAGAAGATGTTGGATGAAAGGGGACATGGTGGGTAGGTAAAATGGGTTAGGTTTAGGAATGATTAGGTTTAGGAGTGGTAGAAGTTAGGAGAATTTGAATTTAAAAATTCAAATAATGGGAAAAGGCTAATTAATTTCAACAACTCATAATTGATTTGTTTTAATTAATTAAAGGATTTAGAAGAAATTCTTTTGATGGGGGGAATTAATTAATCAAAGGGGATTATTGGAATGAACCTATTAAATAAATCCTTAGATTTATTAATAAGTAGATGAAAGGTGAAATTTAATCAAATTGCTTAGTGAATTCAATTAAATTGGGGAGGGGGATTAATTCAATAATTGCTTATTTAATTAATTATCTTTAGACCATTTTTAGGTGTATACACCTAGAATCCAAAAAAAAATTATCTTGAGGCATGGGTGTAGAAGGAAAAGGTAGGTCTAAAAGTGATTGGTGAACTTTTGAAACTCTCTCATTCTCCTTGGGAAGATTCCCTTTGTATGCAACCAAATCTGCAATATTGAAGATAGGAGACAATGCAACATCATTAGGAAAATCAATCTTATAAGCATTAGAGCCATACTTAGCCAAAACCTTACAAGGACCTATCCTCCTCATTTGCAATTTGCTGGGAATTCCTTTTTGACGTCTGAACTTATTCAAGTGCACCATAACAAAGTCACCAACTAAAAATTGTACATCTTTCCTTATTGCATCAACTCTAGCTTTGACCTTTTGTGAGGAATCTTGGAGAGCTTTTTTTAATTGATCATGGACCTCCTTCATAGACTAAGCTACATCATCAAATTGACCACTTCTTTGCTGCACATTACCAAGGTTTCTCAACTCCATAACACCCCTTGGGTGCATACCATACACTATCTCAAAAGGACTCTTTCCAGTAGACCTGTTGACACTGTCATTGTAGGGAAACTCTTCTTGGTGAAGAATCTGATCCCAACTCTATCCATACTCTTTTGTCAAACACCTTAAGAGGTTACCAAGTGTTCTATTTACAACCTCTATTTGGCCATTGGTTTGGGGATGATAGGCTGAACCAAAAGACAAGTTAGTACCCAATGTTTTCCAAAGAGTTTTCCAAAAATGTCCAAGGAATTTGACATCTCTATCTGAAACAATACTAATCGGAAAACCATGGATTCGAATAACCTCTTTGAAAAATAAATGTGCAATGTGACTAGCATCATGAGTAGTTTTGCAAGGAACAAAATGTGCCATTTTACTGAATCTATCAATAACAACAAAAATGCTATC
Organism: Cryptomeria japonica; assembly: GCF_030272615.1. Taxonomy (NCBI): domain Eukaryota; kingdom Viridiplantae; phylum Streptophyta; class Pinopsida; order Cupressales; family Cupressaceae; genus Cryptomeria; species Cryptomeria japonica. The sequence goes on along the minus strand of NC_081410.1, from coordinate 184,044,499 downwards.
AAAACCAAGCTTTGTTTTGGGTAAACCAACCAGAAAATCCATACTCACACATTCCCATGGCCTTGTAGGAATGGGTAATGGCTGATAAAGACCAACATTGGTAGATGTTCCTTTTACCTTTTGGCAAACCATACACTGCTTAACATACCTCCTGATATCCATCCCTTTGCATTCTAGGCCAATAGTAGAAATGTTGCACAAGCTCTTTTTTTTTTTTAAACCATAATGACCACTCAAACACCCATTGTGCTTCTCTTGGATCAGATTTTCCCTCATTGAGCCTTTGGTAACACACAACTATCCACCTCTAAACAAAAAACCATTTTGCAAGGTAAAGTCTGCATATTCACTATGAAAATGGTTTTGAAATTCTTGACAAACCTTGTAAATGGCTGCAAAATATTCATCATTTGGATACAAATCCTTGAAGCAATCAACTCCAATACTCTGAATCTGCACTTCTTTCACTGTTAGTAGCCTTCTACTCAAAGCATCTGCTACTTTATTACATTGTACCTTCTTGATGCAGAGCATCTATCACAAACCATAAAACCTTCATTCAAGGGTAAACTTTAAACTTGATTCAAGAGACATATAACAAGATAAATCACTCTTCTCAACTTCAAACCAATTTCAAAGGTTATTGTAGCGTAGAAATTAGGAATCATCACAAGATAAGTAGATCAATCAAAACAATAAACAATCAAAGCAATATCATGAGAACACTCATTGAAATGAACCTAATTCCAAAGCACATTCAATAGAGGTATGGAAACAAAGCATTCAAAAGTAAAATTATGCAAACCAGATGTAGAATTGAATACTCCTTCCATGCGGCTCCATTGTTGTTCTTTCCTCTTCAATGGGTTTGTGGATCTCACCTACAAGTGCTCACACAATTGAAAGCAAAAAGCTCAAGAGTACTAGAAACGTAAGTTCGGTAGTTTGACAGAAATTCAGGATTCATGAAGGAGTTGAAGGGTTTTGATTGAAAAAAACATCCAATTTATAGAGAAATTGGATAAGTGACAAAATTGGCATGATGCAATTCAAATGGAAATTGCAAATCAATATGTCAATTATGACAAATTATGCATTTCCATGCACAATATGATTGATTGATTATGCCACATTTCATGTCAAAATTGATTGATTAATCAATTATGACAATTTCATGACAAATTGAAATGCCACTCCCATAGAATTAGGAGATGATTTAGGAGGGAAAAGGAATTAGAAATTTGAAAATTAGGAAATTGAAATTGATGACAAATTAGGAAATTGGGATTAGAAATTGATGAAAAATAGGATTTAAGAATTAGTGAATTAATTAATAATTTTTCATTTATTAATCAATTCACAAAGAAGAATAATTAGACAATTAAATAAAGATTTAATTGTAATAAGAAGACTTAGGATAAATAAGTAATTTATTTAATCCTAAAGGAAGAAATGACAAATTAGGTTAAATGAATAAATCATAAAACCTTAGAAGGTGAATTAGAAATGCGAGGGTGACAATTAGGTCCTGATTGAAGATAATTAATGTCGATCATGATTTTGAATTGATAAATGACCAATGCGACAAAATGATTGAGAAAATGTGCCAATTGACGAGGAACAATGACAAATTGATCCAAATTGACATAATTGAGACAGACAACGATCGATGACAAATCGGTCGCAAAATGACAAAATTGACAAGTGGACAAGGATCGACAACAAAATAGATTGCAAGATGACAAGATAATGACCACGATCGATGAAAAATCGATCGCCAAAATGACAAGATTGATAATGACCACGATCAATGACAAATTGATCGCAAGATGACAAGATTGAACATGACAACGATCGATGACAAATCGATCGTTAAAATGACAAGATTGAAGGATTGATGATAAATCGACAAGATTGAAAAGAGGACAAAACCCTAATTAGGATTGACGATGTCCAAAATGATAAGATTGATGATAAGATTGATAAGAGAACAATGATTGATGACAAATGAATACGCACATTGATGCGGCAGAGTAAAATCGATCAAAATCATGACTGGATAATGTTGTCGACAAGACCAAATTTGAGGACGAGGTGATTGAAGAATGTAGAAGAATGACTCGATGTTCACAAATGATAAAGACCAAGTGCGTGACATAGGAGAAATGTTAATGTAACGCAAAAACCTAAAATGAGGCAATGCGCAAATGTTACAGTATGACCTCGCAAGCGTTGACCATTTTTGGGTGTCTACATTTTGCCCCTCTTTGAGACAATGCGATTTTAAGCGTTGTTTCAAAGAACAATAACTAAATGCCCCAGACAATAATAATGACATATGCATGCCCCCTCGAGGAATTGGCTGAAAACATGCAGAAAAGAGGCCAATTGATCGATAAAAAATGATAGGATCGAACGGACTGACAATCGGAAATCGGATGCATGAAGGACAAGCAATTTAAGGTGCACAAGACCGCGACCAACATAAGATGGAGAAGACGCACGTCCATCTATGCAATGACAAAGAGCTATAAATGGGACCAAGAGGGTGAAAATGACTCATTTGCACTAGCTAAAGAGGAGGATTTGTTGCTCTGGACAAGGACAGTTGCAGATAGATGGCGAACATTCCAACGGCGGATCACCTTGGAGAATGTGTACACACATTCAGACGACCGGAGGACGCAGGAGCAGCGGTATGTATCTCGAAAACCCATGTGTTGAATTTCATGAATTTGACGCGTTTGCGGGACATTGCGGGGATGAGGAGAACAGAGGAAGCACCCAGTGACAGAGGCACGTGCTCCGTATGACAGACAGTGGACATTATGTAGTTTGACATTATGTAGTCAGCCTGCGGGCCATACTTAGGACAGACAGTCCGATTTTGTACTCTGACATTATTATGATATGTGATATGATATGCATCGATATGATGGGATGCAATGTGTTATGACTTATGTTATTTTGCATGTATGTATGGCTTATGTACTTGTTTATGAACATGTATGGATGCATTTTTATATATATATTTTTTTGATGCATTTATGAAATGAAATGGATAAAAATGCTTGATGTAATATACGCGATGGAATGCAAATGTACTAACGAAATGAATGCAGGATGCAGCATATGTTCGTGGATATCGGAGCACTAGACCGAACTGACTATCCGACTGGACGGAAGAAGTGTTAGTAAGAAGAAATGAGATAGAAGACAGTTAGAGATGATGAAAACTTGCTTTCAGTAATGCACTTTGTAGGTGAGAACCTTTATTTTTTATTTAGCAAAATGGATGCGTAGCATCATGGCATTGAAGGCCAGAGCTGAAATGCAACCCGATTTGCGAAAGACAGACACAGCATAGACAAACGACAATCACAATCAAAGAAAGAGACCATGAGCCATCCCGGTCACTCTAAATCACTCAGTGACCTCATCGAGCAACATAGGAACATGATCGAAGCCAAAGATAAATCAATAAGAAGATAAGACTCACAAATTCAAGCAAATCAAACAAACATCTTGATCTTTATTGTCAAAAGTTGAACGTGCTGATAGGACGATCATGCTGTCTGGTTTCAGGAAAATGCGGTACCCCGTCTAAGACAGGACACAGTCTAGTTTCGAGTATACCACACCCTGTATAAGACCCATGATAATGTGACAAGGACAAATGATTTTTAATGCGGATATTCGATTGATAAGACAATTTGGATCAGTTTGAATGCTTGGTTTGAGTTGAAAAAGTTCATCTGGTAATGCGTGATTTCATTAAAGCACAGTGTTTGATTGCGAGTCGTTGGAGGAATGCTCAGTGATCTGTCGATGCACAAAAGGGATAATTATTGCAAAAATGCATGTTTTTGGTTTTTGGAGTTTTACAATTTTTTTTGTGTTCATTTTTTCAGGACTTTATATGATTTTTATGGATTTTTTCAGGACATTTTTGAAATTTTTAGGATTTTTTCATGACATTTTTGGATTTTTAAGACTTTTTTTAGGACATTTTTCAATTTTTAAGACTTTTTTCAGGACATTATTCAATTTTTATGACTTTCTTCAGGACATTATTTAATTTTTATGACTTTTTTCAAATTTTTGCCCCCAGTGTCTAGCAAGGCAAGGAATATGACAAACGGATAAATAGGCTTGCTGAAATGATGGTGGATAGAGGGAAGACAAAGGCCTTTTATTATGGAGACAACGCAAATGCAATTTCCAAGAGCTATTGTGTGATGGGACAAGAGACTGGATATGACAATGTAAAGCAGGAACATGGCATGAGGGACATGTCAAGAGGTTTTTGAAACCATGTTTAAATTTTACGTCCTTATGTCAGATCAAGATCAAGGAATGAAAATGAGTGTATGGATAGTGATAAGATATGGATAGGATAAGCAAGACCAAGAATGGATAAGGGACATGGACTGAAGGTCGGGATTGGCTAAGGGATAGTGGCAGAAAGTTGCAATAAGGTAGGGAATATGGATGAAAGGTTATAATAAGCAAATGGATAAATGACCAAAAGCTATGATAGACTAAAAGCTGCAAACAAGATGCATGATGCTCAAAAGTGGAAAGGGAAACTGGACATGAAGGACAATAGGATAATGGAGGAGTATGACATGATATGATAGGATAATGAAGGGCAATAGGATATGAAGGAGGAAACCTGCCCCCAAGTGTGGTGTGCAAGAAGTTCATAAATTACGCATGACGCCTGTTTGCCAGGTTTTCATCACGGTACTTGCCCAAGGCGCCTGTTTGCCAGGTTTTCACCAGTGGACGAATTATTTTTGCTTTACTTTTTTCTTTTCTTTTCTCTTCTTTTTTTTTTTTTCAATTTTTTTTTTTGTATTTTTTTGGATTTTGACTTTTTCAATAGAAGATGGACACATGATAGGGGATGGAAGAAGGACTCAAGCGTCTTTTTGTTTGGATAGTAGCCTTGAAATAAATGGACCATGACCTTAAAAGTATGCTCAAAGACGTTGGTAGGATAAGGACATGGAAAATGAGATGAAACTAAGCCAAGGATTTATGCAAAGGATTGGACGAGAGGGATGGAAGGATGGAAAATATGCATTGGATAATGGATAGGGTATTGGAAGAATTGGGCTTTATTGGATGGAAATGAAGGCAAGATCGACATTGGCACACACCTTGAGGGGTGATGGATTGATGGAGGAAAAATGTATTTTGGATATTGAGATTTTGATGAAGGAAAGGCTATGGATTTTGGGACATAAGGGCCCAAAACGGATGAAGGAGGTGATGGAGAAATAGACTTGGAAGATTTGGATGGAGGAATAGCAATTTTGGATGCCAAGTTTGATGTTTCTCTTTGTGCTTCAAGGAGCTTCTTGGGGATCCACATGGTTTTTGATTTTTCATGCTTTTGTGGTTCCTTGGAGTGCATTGCTTGCACAAGGGATTTAGGAACCCATATATATTTTGACTTTGCTTTATTTTGCTCAGTAGGCCTTTGTGGATTTTTGGATATATTTTTTTCTTTATAGATCATATTGTTCTTTCTTTTGACATGTCGATTATATTGGACATGTTGATCCTTGAATACATGTGGATTTCTAGACTTATGACTTTTATACTTGGCATCCAAATTGCTTGGAAGAGGGAATGAATGTTGGTGTGGATGGGAATGATATGGAGGCCTGTGGGATGGATGGAAGGTTCTCCAAGATGTGTGCCTTTGCTGATGTTGCATAGGAGATGGAGGGATATAGGGACCTAGAATGGATGGAAGTGATGATGGGGAAGGTGGACATTTGGATTTTGACTTTGAAGGGATACCAATGCCTTGAGTGATTTTATTGAGGCCATGACCCTTAATATTTTCTTTGATATGGAAGGGTTCTTGCTTGTGAAGGTCTACTCCTTTGCCTTTATCAATATCTTGACTTGTAGGATACTCTTTTCTTTGGGAAGAAGACGCGAGTTCATTATGAGGTGGATGTGATATGAGAGAAATAATGAGATCTTGAAGTGGATCGGATTGGACCAAAGTGGAAGAACCCATTGTTAATGTCAGGGGTTCATGAACATCTTGCACTGCCATGTTAGAATCATGAGGGGGATTAGGATCATGAGGGGGACTAGGATTGTGTAGTAGACATGGTTCAATGATAGGCTCTTCAAGAGATGGAATGGAAGAAATAATGGGATCGTCAAAAGAAATGCAATCTTGGAGTGGATATGCGGGATTAGGACGTGGAGATGGAGGGACAAGTGGATCTTGTGGAGGATCTGAAGGAATGATTTGATCTTGACAAGGAGGAAGATCATTGGAATCTTCTTTAAAGGTTCTTTGCTCTTGACTTTCAATGGGATCATCGGAAAGGATGGAAGGGATATCTTGATCTTTCTGAGGAAGTGGAATGTCAATGGGATTTGAAAGGACATCGTGTTCATGAAATGGAATGGGATCGTTTGGGATTGGATGGACTGGAATATCTTGATCTTGCTCGGGGAATGGAGTGTCAATAGTACTTTGGATAGGATGGACAAGAATAGGGGAATCATCATGAGGGTCTCGGAAGATGGGATCCTGGTCAACAATTGGATGGGATGATAAGGTTTCAGGATCTTGATCTTGATTTTCTTTAGGACTCATTTCTTCATGCTCTAAATTATCCTCTTGACATGGAGTTGGACTTTGAATATGCATGGGGGATTTTGGCAAGGGATTAATGCTTTGGCCTGAAGGAAAGGCAATTTGAACATTTGTAAGATCAGACATTCCAATCGTAAAGCTTTCTTGCATCTTAGATTTGGGTCCACTTTTTGGTATTCGAGGAATCACTTCTTGTTGAGGGACACCTGTCATCAACATTTGTGTGGCCTTCATTTGATCTGGTGTTAAAGGGGTTGCATTAAACAATGGATTGTTTATTATTTCGAATGTGGACTTTTGAGGAATAGTCACTGTCAATGCCTTTGAAGCACGTTTACTCATCAAGGTAGGTTGGGTTTCTTGTTGCACATGTTCTTCATTTGGATGCGGAGAGAAACTTAACAACTCACCACCTTGTCATTTTTGCACTTTAATTTGCTTACTTAAGGAGGTCATATTACTCATCATGTCAAGATATTTTTGTGGGAACCTCTTAAAGAGCTTATTCAAGAATTTATCCATCTTTTTTGTCAATTTTGGATCCTTAAGGTACATAACAACATCATCAGAGACATCGAAATCTGATGAAGAATCTAGTAAAATATTTGGATTTGTTTCTTGGTGAATGCCTTGATTTAAATTTGATTGCATTGTCGGTTGATATGTCAAACTTTGTTGCATCATTGGTGCTTGGAACCTTGTTTCAATAGACATGTCACTATGCAAATGCAATATTTTTGGAATTTTTCAAGTATAATGTATGATATGCAATTAAATGCAACCTAAATAAATGAAAATGCAATCTATGTTTTTGGTGTTTTTGAAGATTTTGACAAACTTTTGGAATGCAAATCTAAGAGAGACCCTTAGGATATTGGAATGATGTCTAGACCTCAAAGGACAAAAGGACTTAAATGGCAAAGGACAAGATGACAATGTCTCCCCTATATGCTTGGATACTAAGCTAGGTTTGACGAAATGATATTGATGACAAAAGGACAAAAGTTTGATAATGTCTAGACTTCCCAACAATGACTTAGGGTTTATCAAAGATTTGGATTACTCAAGTATGACAAGATCTAGGTTTGACACTATATGCAAAAGGATAATTAATATGCAAATGATCTTAATATGATATGACAATGACTTAGGCTTAATGAAGAGACTTAGGGTATGGAAATATGAATGTATGACAATGGTATGACTTTAATGCAAGAGGACATATGCAAATGGATGACTTTTATTGATATGCAAAAGAGTATAACTTAGATGAAACCTAACCTTGATACTTGACAATGACTTTGCTAAATGCAAACTAGGATGAACCTAAACGTAAGTGACATAAGAGTTGAGACAAGTTTTTGACCAATGTTGGATAACCATGCTTGAAGGATGATCTTTGAATCTTGTTGAATGTTTGTTGGATGAATGTCTCTTGTGCTTAACTTTATGTTATATTAATGTGTTTGTTCTTGAAATGGGATTCAACTTTTGACAATCAAAGAATACAAGATATTGCAATTTAGACTCAAGACAATCATGCTCATTTCCACATTCCCTAGGGTAGGCAAAGACATTAGGTACTTGAGAGGTAGACTCATTATGGGATTCAAGGAGAATACATAGATGCTTGACCCCACGGGCTCCCCTCCATGGCACTCACTTCTCAGGGCAGCCAAGCATCAGTCCCCATGGAATCTCCCCATGGCGAACTTAGTATCTCTTCCAAGTATCCGAATTTGTCCTTCTCAAGCAACTAGAAGGGTTTTTGGCCTCTAAAAACAAGGTATGTAGTAAGGATTTCTGTTAAGCATTACTCCTTGATGTCATGCAAGCATGTTTTAGACATTAAGCCCATCAAGATACCAAACAAATGTAGTCGCGCAAGCGCGATTTAGACCAAGAGGCCCTACTTAGATGTTGATATGAGAAAGAGTTTCAAGGGGCATCACTTCCCAAGTAACTACAATTCCCACGTAACACTTCCTTCAAAGCTTTCGCCCATCAGGTATTTTTTTATAGTGAGTTAGAATGCCAAGGAATTCTAGCCGTACTCACTTTGGGTCGTCCCCTTCTCACGATTATCACTCGCTTGCTAAAGCAAAGTGGTCGGGAAGGCAGGCCCTCTAATGGAGACAAACAATCAACAACACAAGCATGGTATCGAAGATCTGGATTTCTGATCACCCTTTGAATGATTGGAGCATACTCTCCTACTCCAATGTCATACTTAACAAACAAAGCAAACAAAGGTTCATTTCCACCTATTTATAAATCACTAAGTGCCTAATTAAAAATCTCAAACACACAATTTGGTTGTTTCTCCAAGGCAACCTGCAAAACACATGTCAGAAGTTTGATTTTTTGTCTTTGACCATCGAATCTGCATAACACATGTTAGTAGTTTGATTTTTAGTCTTTGTCATGCGTATGCCAAGATCCTGCATAAATAATTAGTACCAAACTCCAAAGCACAGATGATCTGATTTATGAAAACTAGATTACAATTTCAGTCCACTTTGAGAAGGCATAACTTTCTCATCCTAGCTCCGAATTACAAACCGTTTGATGCATTGGAAAGGTATTCAAATAATATAGAACCAAATTTCAGAAACATCAATGATGTCTCGTCATGTTTCCAGACACCATATTTGTCCACAAATGCACCGAAGACCCTCAAAATTGCAATTTACTAAAACATATAAAAATTTTCAAGTAAAAACTGCACTTTTTACCTTTGTTCTGGACTTCACACAGGCGCAGAAGTTAGGACACAAGCGTAGGATGTCAAACACAAGCACAAAAGTCTTCAACACAAGCGCAAGATGCTTCAACACAGGCGCAGAATGCTTAACACAGGCGCAGGATGTGTCCAGAATGCACTGCACGACTCTGTTTTTGAGTTTTTGACCTACAAATCAAGTTAGAAGCACTCAAAAACACAGTAAGATGGTTAGAAGGTTAGTATTCATGTCGGGTTCACCAGTTAATGTAGCGTAGAAATTAGGAATCATCACAAGATAAGTAGATCAATCAAAACACTAAACAATCAAAGCAATATCATGAGAACACTCATTGAAATGAACCTAATTCCAAAGCACATTCAATAGAGGTATGGAAACAAAGCATTCAAAAGTAAAATTATGCAAACCAGATGTAGAATTGAATACTCCTTCCATGCGGCTCCATTGTTGTTCTTTCCTCTTCAATGGGTTTGTGGATCTCACCTACAAGTGCTCACACAATTGAAAGCAAAAAGCTCAAGAGTACTAGAAACGTAAGTTTGGTAGTTTGACAGAAATTCGGGATTCATGAAGGAGTTGAAGGGTTTTGATTGAAAAAAACATCCAATTTATAGAGAAATTGGATAAGTGACAAAATTGGCATGATGCAATTCAAATGGAAATTGCAAATCAATATGTCAATTATGACAAATTATGCATTTCCATGCACAATTTGATTGATTGATTATGACACATTTCATGTCAAAATTGATTGATTAATCAATTATGACAATTTCATGACAAATTAAAATGCCACTCCCATAGAATTAGGAGATGATTTAGGAGGGAAAAGGAATTAGAAATTTGAAAATTAGGAAATTGAAATTGATGACAAATTAGGAAATTGGGATTAGAAATTGATGAAAAATAGGATTTAAGAATTAGTGAATTAATTAATAATTTTTCATTTATTAATCAATTCACAAAGAAGAATAATTAGACAATTAAATAAAGATTTAATTGTAATAAGAAGACTTAGGATAAATAAGTAATTTATTTAATCCTAAAGGAAGAAATGACAAATTAGGTTAAATGAATAAATCATAAAACCTTAGAAGGCGAATTAGAAATGCGAGGGTGACAATTAGGTCCTGATTGAAGATAATTAATGTCGATCATGATTTTGAATTGATAAATGACCAATGCGACAAAATGATTGAGAAAATGCGCCAATTGACGAGGAACAATGACAAATTGATCCAAATTGACATAATTGAGACAGACAACGATCGATGACAAATCGGTCACAAAATGACAAAATTGACAAGTGGACAAGGATCAACAACAAAATAGATTGCAAGATGACAAGATAATGACCACGATCGATGAAAAATCGATCGCCAAAATGACAAGATTGATAACGACCACGATCAATGACAAATTGATCGCAAGATGACAAGATTGAACATGACAACGATCGATGACAAATCGATCGTTAAAATGACAAGATTGAAGGATTGATGATAAATCGACAAGATTGAAAAGAGGACAAAACCCTAATTAGGATTGACGATGTCCAAAATGATAAGATTGATGATAAGATTGATAAGAGAACAATGATTGATGACAAATGAATACGCACATTGATGCGACAGAGTAAAATCGATCAAAATCATGACTGGATAATGTTGTCGACAAGACCAAATTTGAGGACGAGGTGATTGAAGAATGTAGAAGAATGACTCGATGTTCGCAAATGATAAAGACCAAGTGCGTGACATAGGAGAAATGTTAATGCAACGCAAAAACCTAAAATGAGGCAATGCGCAAATGTTACAGTATGACCTCGCAAGCGTTGACCATTTTTGGGTGTCTACAGTTATATTACATCCTTAAAAACCTTCATTCAATATTTCATATTATAAAATTCACCATAACATGAGAGAACAAATTCTTTATTGCCATGGAATACCCTAGTTTAGGGTTTCATCCCTTAACAATTGTTTTCACCAAAATGATCACAAAATATTCAATTCTTAATAAAATAAAGTAAGACAAAAAGCACTGGAAAGAAGATTCAAAGAAATTTCCAACACATATATCCTTTCTTCAATATTATCCCTCATGTGACCACACCAAATGCTACAACCGGGTTGTTGTTGCCTTCACCAATCTGCTTTTCACCATGATCTGTAACAAACAGTCATCAATAACATTTTACATATTACTCCTAAAGACAATCAATTCGGTGAAAATTTATATTACTAAGTTAAACAAGCTCTCTCAAAATTTCAGCTAGATCCAACGGTTAAATCAAAAGATATGATCATTTTCCCAAAACTGGGTAACCCTTGATAGGGTTTTGACAATCATTGAAAAAACAAACATATCTTGCCAAATACTCCACAAAAATGCACAAGAAAGGATTCATATGAAATATATTTTATCCATATATCATTAGATAACATCTAAATATAAAAATTACACCAAATGTGATCCTCAATGGATCTGTGATAGTCATAGATTCCTTAAAACCTCATGACAGTTTGAGGGTTTGATGGATAATCTTTGTCAAATCCCTTCCAAACTGATTTCCCTTCTTGATTTTGACCAAACATGGTTTTATAAACCATTTAAAACTCCTTTCTAACTACTCCAACCACCTCATAACCAATGGATTTCATTTTCAGACTTTTGTTGCTTTTTTTAGCAATATTGCAACTTTGCAATTTTTACAATTTTTGACAAAAATGACTCTAACTCTTACATGGACACTTTTAAAACTTCAATATGGACCAAATATGATATCTTTGGACAAAATGGCTCATTTATCCTTACATATTATGATTAAATTGACTCAAATAACCTTAATACATTATGAATGACTCAAATACAATAAATTGTGCATATTATGACTTTTGACCTCCTAGTATGCTTGTGTGCTTAGGTGCCTCTGCACCACTTCTCATGCTTAATGGAAAATGTATATGATTGCAAGTAGTCAAGCCATTTAACATGTCTATGACTCAACTTATCTTGTGAATTCAAAAACTAAGAGCTTGATTATCTATGTAAACAACAAACTCTTTGGGCAGAAAATAGTGCCTGCATTTTTTAAGAGTTTGGACAAGAGCATACAATTCAAGATCATAGGATGAATACTTCTTTTTTCCATCATTGATCTTTTCACTAAAGAAAGCTACTGGTCTATTATCTTGACTCAAAACAACACCAACTGCTATGTTACTTGCATCACATTCAATAGTGAACAACTTATTAAAACTAGGAAGAATGAGTATTGGTTGTGTAGCTACCTTTTGTTTCAAGAGTTCAAACCCATTATTAGCCTCTTTGGTCCACTGAAAAATTGTATTGAATCCACCTTTAATAGTATCTAGCATAGGTGCACAAATCTCATTGACTCCCCTTATAAACTTCATGTAGAACTGTGCCAAACCATGAAAGCTTCGCACTTCACTTGCTGTTTTTGGTGTTGGCCAATTGGTGATGGATTCCACCTTTGATGTGTCCATTTTCAAGTCTCCACTTGAAACTAAAAAACCTAGATAGACTAGTTCCTACTGCATAAATTCACACCTCTCCAAGTTTATTATTAGTTTCTCATCATACAATTGTTGCAATACAAATTTGAGATGCTTTAGATGTTCATCTTTAGTTCTATTGAAAATAAAGATATCATCTAAGTATACGACAACAAATTTACCAATAAAATCTTTAAGCACTTCATTCATGAGTCTCATGAATGTACTAGGAGCATTAGTGAGACCAAATGGCATAAGAAGTCAGTCATAAATTCTTTCATTAGTTTTGAAGGCTATTTTCCACTCATCACCTTCCTTTATCCTGATCTGGTGGTAAGCACTCTTTAGATCAATCTTTGTGAAACACTTTGCACCTCCCAAGAAATCCATCAAATCTTCAATCCTTGGGATAGGGAATCTGTATCTGATTGTGATTCTGTAATGGCTCTTGAATCTATGCATAGTCTCCATGTTCCTCCTTTCTTTGGTGCTAACATTGTAGGTACGACACAAGGACTTATGCTATTTCTTATCAAACCTTGATCCAACAACTCTTGTATTTGTCTAGCCACTTCTTTATTCTATTATGGGGTCATCTTATAGGCTTCTTTGTTGGGTAATGAGGCTCCTAGAATGAAGTCAAATTGATGGCTTATGGCTCTAGTAGGTGGTAGGGTTTCTGGTGCTCCATCACTTATGATTTCTTTAAAGTTGTCTAGTATTTGCTGCACTTCATGAGGTATTTGAACCTTCTTTTTTTTCTTTTCTTCCTTTGGTTTTACTATGAGAGCAAATCCCACTCCTTCAACCTCTTCAAGAGTGTTTATGAACTCTTTTTCACTCACCAACAAGGCATTTGGGTTTTTGGACTTGCTGCCCTCTCCTTCAACATTTAAGGACTGATTTTTATATGTGACTCCATCTTTTTGAAAAGAATAAGAGTTCTTCTCACCATTATGAATTGCTTTTCTATCAAATTTCCATGGCCTACCCAGAAGTAGGTGGCAAGCATCCATTGGGAGTATATCACACAAGATTGTATCCTTATAACCCCCTATTGTGAACTCAACCCAAGCTTGTTCATTCACCACCACATGTTGCTCCTTGTTGAGCCAAGTGACCTTATATGGACTACTATGTGGAACTCTCTCCAATTTAAGTTTATTTGATGCTTCCTTAGACACAATATTGTCTATAGACCTTGAGTCTATCACCACTCTGCAAACCTTACCAATTAACTTGCACTTGATTCTAAATAAAGATCTTCTTTGAGTTGGTTCCTCTTTGTTTGGCTCCTTGATCAAGACTCTTCTCATCATTAAAGTTTCCCCATCTTCTGAAGCTAAACTCACTTCTTGTGTCTTACTACTTGTTGCATCTTCTTGTACATATGTCACTCTTCTTTCACCTCCTTGAGATGAAGAAGATTTCTCAGGGCATCTATAGGCGGGATGACCCAACTTTTGGGAATTGTAACACTTCATGGTGGAGAAGTAGGACCCTCTTCCTGGTCCACTAGATCTACCTCTTCCTAGGTTGCTAGATACCCTTCCTCTATAGCTGCTCTTGCTATTAGAATCCTCACTTTTCTCTATAAGTTTGGACTCTCCTTGGGACCTTTTATCAGCTCCTCTTCCACCAAAATTGCCTCTATGGCCTCTACCATCTCTTCCCCTACCTCTGCCTCTGTTTCTTTGTTCTTGCTTCTTCCTACTTTTCTCTTCCACTTTGAGTGGCAGTTAGTAACACTTCTGTACTGTATTGGGACACAATAAACTCAACTCTTCTTGTATATTCCATCTCAAGCCATTGAGATATCTTGCAACTTTTATGTTCTCATTTTACACAACCTTTGACCTCAAATAATAGATTAATGAGAAGGTGGAAAAGGTGGATTCACCTAAGAGGGAGTGGATTTTCCCAATAATATGTTAGATTCTCCCAATGATGGATGGACTATACACTTGAAAGGTAGATGATTAAGGATGATGACAAGGTGAATTTTCCTTAGAATGATAGGGTTGATTTTCCTAAGAACAAGTAGATACATGTAAACTAGAGGATACAAATTTGGACAAAATAATGGAAGGAGACTAAAACTAGATAGATTCACCTAAATGGGAGTGTCGTCATCTAAGGATAGGAAAAATTCACCACTTGCATAAGAAAGATGGATAAGATAAATGATTTATGTGAAATAGATTCACCTAAGAGAAAGTAGATTCACATAAGGATAGGTGGATTTTCCTAAAGATGAAGGGATAAGACTTAACAAAAAGAGGACTTAGGATGATGACAAGGAGGATTCATTTAAGGATATGGCATATTCACCTAAGGGATAGTGTATTCTCCCAAGAATATGGAAAAATTATTGATTGGTGGAATGACATACTAGATCAAGGAATGATACAAGGGTAGATTCACCTAAATATGGGGTAAATTCAGCTAAAAGAGTACCCATGAGATTGTGGTACTGAGTACCTATCTATGGATGGTGTATTTGGATACAAGTATGATGAAACCATGCTTGTGTATGATGAAACAAAGTCCAGATCTCTATTATTTGAGACACCAATTAGGGTAATTTATGGGTTTAATTATGGATCATGTTGTCTATTTCCATGCACTAATGAACTTATTTGGATGTATTGTAATTATTTTAATTTTGAAGTTATAAATAAATTATGTTTGTTCCTTAAAAAGGGTAACTCCAATTGATGTTTGGGCAGTTTATTTGAAAACTTATGGTGATTATTGCCCTATGTTATGTAATGGAGTTATTTTTACACTAAGTAATTAACTAGAAAAATGAATTTGTATTGTTGTACAAGTATGATGAAACCATGCTTGTGTGTTTACATGTTTGTGCATCCTATTGAGAACCATCGTTGTTGAGGAACTCAATAAATGTGGTGTTAAGTAGAAGAATGGAAAACTCAAGAAGCTATGGTGACATATTGTGGCATTAGTAGGGATTATCTCTATTAACCACACCTTTCAAAGATAGTATCCCCTAGTTCTCCTCATAGAATGTACCATTGGATGGCTCATAGTGGTATCCTATCCTACATTTATCTTGAGGGCATTGCCAATAGTTGGTATGTGGTTCTTGGTAAGGGTTTCCTCTTACCCTATTATCTTATTTATATCTTTGTTCCAACATGTGGAGACTGATTTTTGTCATGCTATGATGATTTTCATGTTTGCATGTGTTTTGACATTATGCAAATAGATATGATGTCACACCATACTTATGTTTTGATATAGTGTAGGTGATGGTTACATGTTGTTGATGGTAGCGATTTGGGTTCAAAGACACAATTCCACACACACACAAAAATATTTGAAGATGCATTTTATATTATTCCTTCTTAGTGGCGATTAGTGTTGGAAGATTTGCACACATGTAGAGAGGAACTCATGTTAGATACAATAGGTTGTGTTTGATAACATATGAATGTGCTTCATGATGTATACATATAGCTTTGGTGTGTGACATGCATGCACATTTTTCCATAAGACACATTGCTATGTGGCATGTGCCCTATGCATGTCTTCTTTGTGAGGCACATTGCTATGTGCAATGTGGCCCTAGGTGTGCCTTCTCTATGAGGTGTATTGCCATGATATGTTAGGATTTGTAGTGTGCAGGCCACAAATGCATGCATGAGGGACTATTATTATAGTCATGTTTTTTGGGCATGTAGCCTAGGCATGTCTTCTCCATTAGGTACATGGCCATGCCATGTGGGAGTTTTTGTGTTCATGCCACAAATGCACACAAGAGGGACTATTATTGGAGTCATGATGAATCTTCACTCTATTTAGCCACAATTTCTAGTCGTGCACTTTTAAGGATTGTGAAGTTTCCTTCAATTATTGATGATCTCTCATCTTTGTTGCATGGGCCAACAATTTTATTTTATCTTGTTTGAATTAGTTTAATCACTATTGTGAGTTTTCTCTCTTGTGTAGTTATTGTGGCTATTTTTGATTTGCTATTGGAATTGAACACATTTATTTGACTTATTATTGGTACTATTTTTTCTTTCTTTCAATATTTATGATCTTTGGTAGTTTAGTGAAACTCTTGCTGTTTTTAAATGTTGCATTCTTTGTTGTGATGTGATTCCTCACCAAGATCGACATAGATAACCTTGGATGAGTGTATATAAGGAATCAAACATCAGGAAAATTTGAGGATAGGGGTAAGTGTTTGTTGTATGGGTAGCTACGATCCACTTGTACATTCTTAGTGATTATTGGCGGCTATGTCTTGGAGGCTAATACCATTAAACAAACAAGGGGGAAGTCATACATAATCGTATGGATCCTCCCTAGTTGTGTGTGGATTCAAGACCATCATTTCATATGGCTCTTGGTTACTTTGTGAGACCATGGCATCCTCTTATACCAATATGTGAGCCTTGTATTGTTATCCCTATAATGTGGATGAATAAGTGTATGTTAAAATAAATGCTTTGCATGCCATATAGTTGCATATGAGTTGTTCACATTATCAGATCATGATTTAGAATATGTGAATTCTTTTATCCATGTGAAGTCGAATGATTGATTATGAAAATGTGTTATACATTGAAGCATAATCTGTAAGATGTTCTCTTCAAGAAAAATTATTTATGCTTTCATAGTGAAATGTTGATGAAATGGGGTCCTAGTCTAGGAAAGTAAACTACAAACTTATACATTCACCATTTCAAAACATTTTATTGGGGAATAGTCAATTTGGTTCAATTTAATTCCTCTAGGAGAGACTAGCAATACGATTAATTGTTCCATTTTGATGTGATTGGATATGATTAGATATAATTTCATTGAAGACGCAAGAACTAAGTAAAATTTTGCAAAATTGACAAGATTAAGCATAAATAGGCAAATAATAAAGCAAAAAGCTAACATAGAGGTACATATTTGGAAATAAGACTCTAAAATGAACCTAATCAGTTATCTATAGGGAAAATAAGGTTAGAGATAATCTACCTATATGGAAAGTGGTTAAACTCTACCTCTAAGTGGCTCATCTTGAGCATTGTCGGTATATGGGCATTGATGGCATATTATATCTGGTTCTATCATTTTTGTGGGTGCAAAATTAACAAGGCAAAATAGTATTAGTGGGATCATGATCTCATCAAAATGGTTTTGGCTTTGCATTTATGATAGCACATTGATCACACCTTACAAAAGTTTCCAATCTCATACATAGCATCCCAAAGTAAGGTCAATAATGATGTAACTTAATGCTTAAACTGGAGTTCTGGGTAGTCATATACCCATGGCATAGGGTAGGGGTGACCTGCAAACAATGCTAGTTCTAGATGCATGTTTGCTTGGTGTATAACTTGTCAAAATTAGATCGATTGGCTACAGGTCTGCCATAAAGTTTCCAACTTATCACCAGTGAAAATACAAGAACCAAGGCTTAGAATACTCAAAAATGTCTCTCAGAAAGTCTGCAACAAGCAAACTTTTAGTAAAAATTTGCAGACACAATGCTCAGAAATTCACACAATCAGCTACATTAAATACGTTCTCTATTAAGTTCAATGTTTTAAGATGAAAAAGAAGAGTTAAATGGTTTTGGTTCGATTTGCAATTTTTGTGAAGCTTTTGCACTAAAGTTTCCATAGCCTGATTTTTTTGCCTATGAAGAAAGACCATGTCAGATAATATCAGCGAAGAACAAAATAAGGAGACAATTGCTAGATTATGCTCTAACTTGAAAAGAAAAGGTGATGGGAAATGTTATTGTCCCTGCAAAATTTGTAAGGACTTAAAGACTAGAAGACTTCTAATCAAAACAACTAAGAAACATTATAGGCAACATGGTCACATTGAAGGGGAACATGATTATCATCCACTGGTAAGTTGTTCATTATATCATTTTAACAATTTATATACATAAGAAATCACTTGATAATGAGATCATGATCATGGTTTATTTATGTTGATCATTTTTATATAGGTCAAGCACCCCAGGGCACATGATATGGACCGACACAACCCAAAGAATATGGTTTTCAAAGTGGAGGAACATGGAGGTGTGAATATCGAAGCTGAAGATAATGATCCCATGGAAGATGACGGTCATGCACCAGAAAACACAATTGAAGATGATGGTACAAATACATTGATCCATGACACATTTAGTACTGGCACAACTGATCATGATGATTAGGATGACCTTGATGTTCATGATTTACCTCTTCTTGAGAAGGCATATGAGCCCCTTTACAAAGGCTCCCAAACAACTCTTCTCTCTACTATATTGTTGTTGGTAAACTTGAAGGTTATGAATGGTTTATCCAACATAACAATCTCACGTATGTTAAGGTGTGTCATACATGTCATTACAGTTAATAAATGATGAATCATGTACCATTAATATTCTTTATATTAACACCTCAAACTTTTTTTTTGCTATATATTGATAGGTGAGTTTTTCTTACCACCATCAAATATTCTACCTCGCTCATACCGAGAATTATCTGCCATTATGAAAGATATTGGAATGGAGTATCAAACAAAAGATGCTTGTCCCAATGATCATATTATATATCATAAACAACATGAATTTGGAATAGAATGCCCTGAATGTCATATCAGTAGATATTGAATAGATCAAATAACAAAAAATGTGCCTCGCAAGGTTCTTCGTTATATTCCCATTATTCCACGTATGCAATGATTATTCAGGTGCACTAGCTTGGCACAATTTATGGATTACCATGCACGCAATAGAAGTCGAGATGACATTATTCGAATGCCTATGGATGGTTCAGCATTTATGGACATAGAGGAAAAGTGGCCACACTTTAAAGAAGAACCTCGTAATCTCAGGCTTTCATTGGCAGTGGATGGTGTCAATCCATTTGGAGAGTTGAGATTTGTTTGCTCGGTGTGGCCTATTTTTGTTATCAACAATAATATTCCTCCAAAATCTTGATTACCAACAAGCTATTGTTGTTTAATAGTTCCAATGTTTGTATTAATTGAAACAATTTAACCCTTTTAACATGTTTCATAGCAAACCTGCACTTTGTATGCAATCTTATTGTTACAGATCAATTACTGAGGTGATGTGATTTTCAAAAGTATTCTGATGAAAATAAAATTGGTTTTCATTTATGTATTTTATTAAAATTTTAGAGTTTCCTCATGAAAATTTAAACTTAGAAGGATTTAAAAATTCATTACAAGAGTACTGGACATAATTTCTGGATATAGAACTAAAACTCTCTCCCATGACTTCAGATTGTTTCCATGCTCTCTAGGCTAGTAGCTTTCAGACACAAAACATAGGTCTTCTAAATTCTGTGCCAACATTAATTAGTTCCTTTCTCTTCTTTTTCATCCTTTTGGAAAGAGAATTGGAAATTGTTAGGAACGAACATCTTCCTAGGCGATTTGTTAAAATACAATGGGGAACTCAATCAAATTTTAATTCACTTCATTTTAAGTTATTATCACAATTCATCGAATTATACTTACGAAAGGCTTATATTTCCAAGGTAAAATGTCAGCATCTTTCTTGGGTGATACTAGATAGCAGGGTCTCTTGGCTTAGACAAAATCATCCTCTCATTGTATTCAAAGTAGATGCATAGCAAAGCTAGATGCATCAATCGTTAAATCATAAACAAACACAAGCTCAAAAATTCTATTACCAAGTATGCTTGGAACCTAGCCTGTAACTAACTAGTTCATACTAGATATTGTTTGGGTATGGTATTCAATTCTATTAGAATCTAAAAAATAAATATTAACCTAGAAATTAATGTAAGTGATAACATTTTTAAAACTGTTAAATATAAATGATAATAAAATCAAAATAGCATAACATAGTTGATTTCATAAGAGAGAAAATGAAAAAGTTCACAATATCTTCACTCGATATCCAATATTTTTAATCCATGAGGATGAGATAGAAAACCAAAAGACAAGGAATTGTTTATCCAAGTTTCCAAATTTTTGAGGATAAGGAAAAAAACATAATCCTATGAAAGAAGGAGAATGTGCAAGTCATTATCTCAAGTTAAAAGAAATTACTTAAGTAAACTAAACGAACAAATGCAATATCATACTTAAGATAAAACATATCCACTTGGTGAATAAAATGGTACATTGGCACACCCCCTTAAGTGCAATTGAGGTAAGAAGAAATGGGTCACAAGGCTAGGTATCCATGTAAAATATGAAATAACCCCAAATTATAAAGAGAGTGTACCCTCTCAAAGTAGAGACTAGAAAATCCATAGGACAAAACTCCATCCCAAGTGACATATGTGAAGGATAATATAGACCCACCCCATCCCCTAAAGTTGGTGCCTCCACAAAGAAGAGAGAAAAGCAATGCAAAATGTTGAATGGTGAATGTTGTAGTAGGTTCATTTGCAACAAATGATGCACCTTCCTTTCACAATATGGAAATCTTGAGTTGTCAAATTGTTGAATTCCCATTCAAGTGGAATGTAGAAAGGAATTTAGATGTATGGTTTTTGAAGTGACTCATGTGTCTTGATGTTGATGTTAAGCTGTGATTGTTCCATAGAAGATTCAGGGACTATAATCATTGAAGTGTGAGACCTTAATTAATGTGAAATAGAATGTGTCATGTTGCATGATATGGTGGGGATAAAACAAGTGAATTTACAATGGGAGATGATGTAACTCAATGGGCATTGTCATCAATGAGAAGAAAAATATTCTCAATTGTTTCATCAATATTTGAAAGGTGAGAGTCCACAAACAGATGTGAAATGTTTAAGTAGGCCTCCCAATGAAGTGGATCTCATAGACACGAAGAATCCTATATAGAGAATCATTGAGAGCCCTTGAAGAAGCAAATTTGAACTTCGATGAAGCAATACATGATGGAGGAATATCTTGCAAGAGGAAATCAAAGTCATTATGGTGTCATCTAGATCTGAAATGTGGTCTACTTTTCAGAAAAGTAAAGATGCTTGATAGGAATGTGTCCTAGTGGAGTGAATCTAGAAGACATATAATCCTATTGCAAAGAATCATGGAAAGTTCTAGAAGAAGCAACTTTTAATTCTGAAGTAGCAATGTGTATAAGAGATATTCTCATTTGTAGATGGAGTATCAAGAGGAGGATCACTAGTCCATGGACCATGTCATTGTTGTTAAATACCTACGCTTTTGTTCATAGTCACTTGGTGTAGGAATGAATTCAATGAGATAGGGTAGGAGATCCTACATAATGTAATTTTTCACTATCCCTTGTTTCGAGTACAAATGGTTCTCTGAATTTATCTTGACAATAGAATGTCAGAATTTAATACCATACTCCATGATGAAAATTGCCAAAAATGGAAATTTATCTTAGTTCGCAATTACAAAATGCTTTTGTATAGGCCTCTTGAAGATTAAGTACATCAAATTGAGACTTTATAAATTGAGTGTATGTATTAGCAATCTCCCAAATTGTTCAATGGTCTCCAAACCTTGTCAATTTTTTATTTTTATTTTAACTCAAATATGTATGGTATAGGCATATCATTGGTTGTGTGATTTTTTTTTTCCTTAAATGCTTCTATGACCAAAAGAGACAAGTTTTAGATGAAAATTGGGTCCTATGGGCCTTTTTGACACAATGGTAGGTTCTTTAGACTTGAAAATGCCCCAAAAACTAGTTGATTGCCTTAAGTTACAAACAAATCCTTGTTTGTGAGCGTGCTTCTTGATCTCCAATTTTGGTGGAATGAAAGATAATATTGAATTTCTCAAGCCTTTTGGATGCTTCGAAACCACAAAAAAAAAGCTACTTTGATCATTGAAATGTTGTAGTGACTTGGATAAAAAAAGAAAACTAAGTCTAAACTTTAGAAGTTAGTTTTTCTTGTCAAATTGTTTTCAATTTTCAAATCATCCAAGGATGCAAGAGGAGTATATTTTGTTATGACAAGATAAAAAAAAAACTTAGAATATTTTGAAACCATTGAAACGTGGGGACCCCTTCCCCCCTCCAAAATCCCTATTTTTTTAGGATGCAATACTTAGGGGAAACATCCCCTTGCCGCACCACTTAGGGACGTCCTAGGGACTCCAAGGAGTCTCTTGACCATCTTGAGGATGCCTATGAGTCTCCCATGGCCCCCAATTAGAAACTCCAATTCTAAACAAAAATGGTGAAATTATTGTGAAAATGTCATTAGTATTAAAGGTTTGGCAATGCCCCCTAACCTTGATGGGGGCTCTGCCCCAAACCCCCCACAAGGGGTACTACCCATTGACCCCAAACCTCTACCCACCATTCTTATTGTTAATGCAATCATTTCCATTTTTTTTATGTTGACTAGTTTAAACACTTAGTATGCCAAAGTTTCATCTGCAATTCTTATACTTAATCTTAGTTTGTTCCCAAAGTTCCAAAACTCTACCACCATTGTTAATGTTCAAATTTGAATGCAATCATTGACATATTTTTAGTGTTTATTGTAAAATTTACATAGTGTGGCAAAGTTTTATTTATAGTTGTTATACTTATTCTATACACAACCTTTTATATTTAATTTTTAAAGTTGTATATATATTTGCATCCCACCCCACCCCCTTTGTCATCCCCCTGTCGTCCCCAAACTTAAGCCCTTGGTATGTTAAGATATGAAAGCTCACAATAGTTTCATTTGATATGTTAATCGAGGAAAAACCTACAATATATAGCTTCCAAAATTCCAAATCCATGAGGATCATGAAGAGGTAGAAAACCAAAAAAAGAAATTGCTTATCCAAGTTTCAAAATTTGTGACAAGGAAAAAGTAGAATCTCAATCAAAGAAGAAGAATGCGCAACTCATTATCTTATTCTACCTAAGTAAAAATATTACCTAATTAAGCTTTTTAATAGTGGAATATCACACTTAGGATAAAACATATCCAAGGTAAATAAAATATTACATTGATAGGCTTCTTTGGTTGCTCTAAAAGTGGTGCCTTATGAATTATGTTCTTGGATACTAAAGTTTCCAAATTCTGGGCACTCTTGATAGCTTCTCATAGAGATTGTGATTCGAAGGCTTTAACCAAACCTTTCAATGGTTTTTGTCGATGTGTTATTTATGCACTATGCAACACAAATAAAATACTAAGTATTCTATCCTCTCTAGAACAAAATCCTCCCAAGTGCTAAACTATGTGATCAAATGGGATGACTCCAAGATTCCAATAGTCAGGTCTTGACTTTATATTGCAGATAGACTCAATGATTGTGATGTGATATTTGCTGGAATCACAAGGGGGACTTACGTTGCTTGGGTCAAGACCTATCCATTCTCATGTTTCATGATTGATTTACACTCCATGATTTAGGTCATCCTTGAGCAACATCTTGACTTAGCCAAATTTTGTTTTTTGTACCCTAATTCTTTGATTTTGATCCCTTACTAGCATTGCCTTAGGTTTTATTGGAATTCTTGCTTCTCTAGCATGGGCACATTTCTAGGGTTCATTCGCACAAATTTCTCTTGATGAGCAAGCTAGTATCATGACCATGACTTAAACAAAATTTTAACTTAGTCAAATTATCTCCTCCAAACTTCTATGAGTTCATCGCCTTCATTCTTCATCATTTGGATTTATTTTGTCATTAGAAGGTAATTCTTGACCACCATACCTCAATCTTGACCTATGCTACCCTAAAACCCTAGAACCTAGTCATGTTTACAATTGAGATCTTGGTGACTTGATCACTTAATACATCTTAATCATGCAGGTCTCATCTAACTCCGTTTCCAACACTTAAGCAAATCAACCCTAGCAACCAAGTACTTTGGGAAATATCTTGCAACTTGACAACATGGGTAATGATGGAGGAATGGAAGGTGAGACCTATAGAGGTGAGAGAGAGAGAGGGGGTGAGAGGAAGAGATAATGACCTGGAGAGGGTAGAGAAAGAGAAGTAGAGAGGGAGAGAAGAAGAGAGGGATGGAGAAAGAGAGCTAGAGAGGGGAGAGAGAAGAGAGATAGTAGAGAGGGATAGAGAAGAGAGATACCAATGTCAATATTTTTCTATAAAATTAAAATTTCCGAAAAATTGGCCTATCATCGGAATTCTGACTCCAAATAAAATTTCGACAGAGGAGTGTCGTCGAATGCACAACATCCTCATTGGAACTCTCCTGGAGGCTGTCGTAATGAAGGCCTCTAGGAGAGTTCTGACGAGGATGTTGTGCCATGATGGCCTCCAGGAGAGTTCCAACAAGGATGCTGTGCATCCGACGACACTCCTCTGTCGGAATTTTACCCTTTGGAGTCAGAATTATGACGATAGGCTGAGATCACGACGATATTCCTTTGGGGTATGAGCATCCATGGCGGCCATTGGAAAGGTTGGAGGTGATGTCAAAATTGCGACGACCACAAGGATAGTTGGAACTTCTGACACAAAGTTTTTGACGGCTTTTTTTGTCGGTAGTGCGACGAAATTGTGTCGGAATTTCGACGATTTGCCGTCAAAATTTTGACCCAAATGTACTAGTGTATGGATTGAAACAAGCCCCTAGAGCTTGGTATGCTAGATTGGACAAATATTTTTTGAAGCTTGGTTTCACTAAAGGTAATGCTGATAGTAAATACTATAAGTTCACTAGTGATGACATATTGATTGTTGAGGTCTTTATTGATGATATCATTTTTGGAGGCGAGGATAGGTTATGTATGGAATTCTCTAACAATATGAAGAATGAATTTGAAATGTCTATGAGTGGGGAAATGATATTTTTCTTAGGTTTGCAGATTACTCAGACTGATAAAGGTATTTTCATCTATCAAACTAAGTATGCTAGAGATTTCTTGAATAAATTTGGTATGGAAAATTCTAAACCGGTTGGTACTCCTATGATAATGAGTGAGAAATTGACACAGAAAGATGTATTCAGCTCCAATAAATCCTACAAGCTATAAATCTATGATTGGAGGTTTTCTATATTTGATTCAGATTAGACTGGATATAATGAATGCAGTTTGTATTGTATCAATATATCAAAGTAATCCTAGAGATAATCATGAGAGTGTAGTGAAAAGGTTTTTTCAAGTATTTAAAAGAAACAACGGAGTATGGTTTGTGGTATCCTAAAAATGATGACTTTACACTATGTGCATATACAGATGTAGATTGGGATGGAGATGTTGATGACTAGAAGAGCACATCCGGTGGAGCTTTCTTTCTTGGAAGAAACTTGTTTCATGGATCAACAAGAAACAGTCATCTACTTCTTTATCTATTGCTGAAGTTGAGTATGTTGTTATTGCTACTAACTGTACATAAGTTCTATGGATGAAGCAAATGTTGGAGGATATAAGGGTGGTCTTTAATGAACTAGTAGTTATTCATTATGATAACTCTGCTACTATTGACACATCAAAGAATCTGACATTTTATTCGAAGACAAAGCACATTTCTATCAAATATAATTTTTTGAAGGAGAAGGTGGAAGAAAATGAAGTTAGATTGGTTTATGTGAACACTAAAGAGTAGATTGCCAATATTTTCACTAAACCTTTTCCCTAGGAATCATTTGAGTATTTCAAAGACAGATTGGGAGTTTCTACCCCTCCACTAGAGACTTGAGTGATGCGGATTGGCATTAGTCCAGTATGCATTATAAGAGCTATTATTCATTCTGGATTGATGTGTTGGTGCTACTACTCAGGGGGAGCAATCAGTTGTGTGGTTCAGAGGATTTATCATTTTTATTTGATATTTATGTCAAATTGTTGGCATTGATGTCAAAGGTGTTGATATATATGTGAAAAAAAAAGCTTAACTAGTATATTAGTCAAAGGGGAGAGCTTAGAGCTTAACAAAGATATCTTTCACAGGGGGAGTTCAGAACTTCATTGTTATATCATTTTTGGGAGATTGTTGGTTGTCTTCCTTTGGGGGAGACTTGTTTGGCATCTCTTGGCACTTGGATGTTTTGTACATCTAGTGTTTCCATCAATGCAAAAGGGGGAGATTGTTGGCAATTTGGAGGAATTTATTATGTGTTGCATTGATGTTTGTCATTGATGTCAACACTAGTTGTTTTGTTGTCTACTGACTTCCAGTAGAGTGGTTGGACTTTGATGATGATCAAGAGATTTGTCTTTGGTATTCTCTGGTATGCTCCGGGTTGTGGAATTGGTTTGGATTGGTCATTCATGTGTTCCTGATGCATTTATCCATTTGTTAATTTGTGACTTGATTATTTGGAAACTATTATTTATTCTAGTAAGATTTTTGGTTACTGGTAAGGGTTCTACTGGCAGAGCTTTGTTGAAGATCTTTTGATACACTTGATAAGTGGTGTTGGTGTGGCTTCTAGATGGTTTGCTAGATGTTTTTGATTATCTTGCTCATGTTCCAGTTGATTGGTGGTGTTTCATTTATTTTATGGTGACCTACTTGAGGTCTGGTGCTATACAGGTTATGGTCTGGTTTATGTAACGTGTTGGTAGTTGATCCCGATGCATTATCGATTGGATTTATTGATTAGATTATGTTGTTTCAATCTCAGGCCAACTTGGATTATCATTTGTTTGTGGTTTTATGTAGTAAATTTATTGTATTATATTTTGGGTGGCCGACCTAATTGTTTAGGTCCCGGTTTGGTATATATATGATGTAAGATCTCTTTGTAGATCATGGGATGGTTAAGGGATTATCTGTGTGTGAATAAAGTTGTAATCATATGTAGAGGTTTTGGTCATTCATAGGTGATCGAATTGGGTTTGTGTAAGAGGTTTAAAACCTCCGTTATTGAGCTTAACTATAATTGTACTTAGGCATAGGATATGATATTCTTGCAGTTCACTCATCTTTCTGGATTGTAGTCTAGATTTCTTATGTAGTCAGTGAGGCTCCTTTTGTGATGAGCAATGTGCTCTAGGATGTTGGCCTTCCTTCATGTGTTGGCCCCTCTCTTTGTAATCACATACTTATTATGGAAGTATTATTTGATTGTGGGTAGGCTTCCCACCATGGTTTTTCCCTTTACTGGGTTTTCCACGTACAAATCTTGGTGTTATGTGTTATGGATGGATGGTAATTGTTCTATGATTTAAGTTTGTGATTAATTGATATATCTGCTATTTTGGTATTTGGTTTATCTAATCCAGTTGTAGGTTGTATGTGCTTAAAGTTTTATAACTTGTTGACAACTAATTCACTGCCCCCCCCCCTCTCACTTTTCCACCGCTTATCTGAGATATCTAACAAAAATAAATTGAGGATCTTGAAGCTCTTATTGTCATAAGATTTCCTAAAGGTGTCGGTAAGTATGAAGGAAAGTCACCTCTTAAATTATTTTCATGTAATAAGATAAGACATTTTGCCTCAAGGTGTCTTGAAAGAGTTCCTAAGAAGCCATTTAAGCCATACAAACCTAAATATCAAAAGAAATGTTATTATGCTACTGATGAAGGTGTGACAAATGATGAATTTGATAAGGTAAATTTAGGAGATGAATGAGTATGTATTGCTATCAAGGAAGATGATCCAGTGCCTACTAATTCTATTAGCTGCATTAATGAGGAGAAAACTTTGGATTCTAAAGTTGAAGATAAAGATGAATGGGTTATTTACAGTGGCTTCTCTCATCATATGACAGGTGATAAGAGTAAATTTGTAAGTATGGAAAATTAAGATGGTGGTTTATTAAGGTTTGGTGATGATAAAGTTGGTATAATCCGTGGTAGAGGTTCCATTTCTCTTGATGGTAAGCACAATAATGATTATGTATTATATGTAGAAGGTCTAAAGCATAATATTTTGAGTGTTGGTCAAATGGTAGACAAGGGATATGATTTACAATTCAAGAATGGCAATTGTAAAATCTTAAGTTGTTCCGGAATTGAGATTGCATTAGCGACAAGGACTAAAGGTAATATATTTCACTTGAATGTTGGTGGTAAAAATTATTTGAATGCTTAGATTGATGAAAGTTGGTTATGACATAGAAGGATGTGTCATGTGAATTTTGATTGCATTGTTAATATAAGTTCTAATCAAGCAATAAAATATCTTCCTAAGTTGGTAAAGCCTACTAATCTGGTATGTAAGGAATGTCAATTATGGAAGTAGACAAGAGTTACTTTCAAAAGAGAACAACCTTGTTTTAATAAATTATTGGATCTTGTGCATATTGATTTGTGTGCTCCTTCTAGAGTGAGAAGCTTGTAGGGAGATAGGTATTTCATGTTGTTGATTAATGACTATTCAAGGATGATGTGGGTTACTTTCTTAAGGGATAAATCTAAAGCATTAGAGAAGTTCAAGATTTATAAAGCTATGGTTGAGACTAAGACTAGACTGAAGCTGAAGTGTCTGAGATTTGACAAAGGTGGTGAATTCACTTTCGGCGAGTTCAATGCATTTTTGAAGAGTATGGAGTGAAGAGACAATTATCTATACCTATAACTCCTCAACATAATGGTGACGTGGAGAGGAAGAACATGACAATTTAGGAAGCTGCTAGAACCATGATGATTGAAGGAAATGTTCCACATATATATTGGAGGGAAGATATGACAACTCTTGTATATATTCTTAACCAGTTACATATTAAAGGTGATACTTGTAAGACTCCTTATGAGTTATGGTTTGGTCATGTTCCTACAGTTAGATATTTCCGAATTTTTGGAAGTAAATGCTATATTAGAAGAGATGAAGATTTAGGGAAGTTTGATGCTAGATGTGATGAAGGAATCTTTCTTGGTTATTCTACTAAGAGTGAGGCCTACCGATATTATAACAAGAGATTGAGAAAGATAGTTGAGAGTGATAATATGAAAGTTGATGAAATAAATGTGGGACAGATCAAATCTTGTGGATATGTTTCAGATGATCGGGATGTCAGTTCAAATAAAGGAAAGAAAGTGTAGACCCATAATAAAATTCAGATTGTTCTGGAAAATCTTGAGAATGAAGGAGAAGGTACAAGTGTTAGTGAAGTGTTGGGAGTGTCAATTTTTGCCTTAGTTTTCACCATTTTTGTCTCTTGTGACTTCTCTAAATGATGGGTTTTGTAGGGTTTAATGGTTTCAATGTTGCTTTTAAAAAAACCCTTCATTCTTCTATATTTCTCCATTGATCGGTATTAGTGGGTACACTATTATAAGTTGTTCTCAGAAGGGTCTAAATTCATGTTTTTTCTAGCTCTACATACTAGGTTTCATCTATCGAACCAATTGATTTATTAAAATTTCCTAAGGTCTTTTATTTTGCCTATGAGTTTAAAATCTTAAGTCTAATGTTCTCTAGGCATGCCCTATAGTATAATCCCTTTACCCCTTCATAAGTCTCAATATGTAAAATAGTTTCACTTAAGTGTTGGCTCTGACTCAATCATGTGAGATAACAAGATCAAGCATAGGGTGTTAACTAATTTTGCTCTGCAACAGTCACTAGGTTTGTTTTTTTATGTTGTGTAGGATAAAGAAAAGGCTCTGTTGAAAGAATATCTTACCGCACAAATTTTTCACTTTTGATGTTGCCCATGTGGGATAAGAAAATGCATGATGAGAAATTAAAAAAATTTATCTTGCAATGGTCTTGCCTTGTCATTTGGAACCGCGTGAGATAATGAAAGATAAGACAATGGCTACAAGGATTACCCCACACAAATTTTGCACTCGAAGGATCACCCATGTGGGTTAAGGGAAATAAGTGACAAGAAATGAAGGGGCTTATCTTGTGCTACAACATCATATAGTTACACAAGTGGAGAAAAGCAAGAAAACAAAAGTCATGTGGGATAACAGAAAGTGACATTATCAAGAAAGAGGGTTACCCTGCATAGCTTTTGTGACCGCAAGTTCGCGTGAGCCAGATAAAAAGGGTGTTCATTATGATCAAATAATGCTTATACCGCATGATGATAGGAATGAAAAGATAAATAAGCCATGCGGAATAAGGGAATACTCTAGAGGTAATAAGAAATTGTTACCCTGCAGGGGTCCTTAGTAGCTGGAAGCACTAATGCAGGCTAAGCAAATAAAATAAGTAAGATACTATCCTTATCCTGCACAACTAAGAGGTGATGTGAAGGAGTCCTACATGATAAAATAAACATAGTAAATAATGAAGAAAGCTAATCCTACACAAGTGTAAGGCATGTTCACTGTGCAGTGTGCAAGGCAAGAAAAGACTAAGAGGAATTTACCTCATGGTGGGTAAAATAAAGCAATGAGAAAGAAAAGAAAAGATAATGTTGTGTGGGGTAACAAAAGACCTTTTGTAAGCATACATAAGCTTACCTTGTGGAGGTAGAGACAACTCATCCATTATGATGCAAGATAACAAAAGGATGAAATATGACGGGTTGATTATCCCACAACAATAAAGACATGGTGTAAACAATAAAGGGGCAACCCTTTGAAGTGAGTATCATATGGGATAAGAAAGAACATTGAAGAATGAGGAAATATTTATGCCTCATGAGTAACAAGGGCATGTGGAAAGCAGTGCGAGGAAATGAAGAGGAAGAGTATAGGTTCCCCATTATCCACATGGGTAAAAATAGAATCATGACAAGATTTTCAAAATTAAAGCAAAATCAAAGGTAGCCAAGGATGATTTATTACACACCATATCAGCAGTCGAACAATGTCAAAGTGTAATCTCAACCATTCATCTACAAATCAATGATGGAATTTAAATTTTAAAGCCACCAACCAGACATACCATGCACAAAGGAATTAATGGTGATTCATCTGTGTTCCATAAAAGTAAAATTCAAGGTCATTGTTGCACAACTTGCATACAAGAGGAAACCAAAATGATCATAGAGCGATTAAGAATGAGAAACAACAAACCTATGCACTCCCAAAGAATTCAGCACATCAAATTGCACCAATAAAAACTGTAAGTTAACTTGAAAGCCATCTCTTTGATTTTTTTATAAGGAAATTGTGTCTGTGTAGGAGGGTTTTAGCGAATAGGAATTGTAACTCTTTCCCTATCTTTATAGGGAGGGTTTATTTTCAGAAAATTTAGTATTATCCTATGCCCTAAAATCTTTACGATTTCTTCCTCTCCTAAGAATACCTCTGCCCCATCCACTAAAAAAGTTCCCAAGGTGTGAGGAAGCTCCTTTGTGCCAAAATTTTTCCATGCTATCTCAATTTCCATGGTTCCCCCATTGCCAAAGCTTGAAAATGCACCTGTTGTTGAAAAAACCCCCAAAAGTTACCATGTAGGTTTCTTTTGAACCAATCCCCACAACCAATCCATAAGTGGCTTCTGAAGCTCAACCAGGTATTCCATCAAAAGAGAACCCTCCTCAAGCCAAAAGGAAGATGGCACCAAATAAAACTCATGTCATAGCTTCAGAAGAAGAGGCATCGAAGGAGCCAAGTCATACCCCAAAGGATAGGAATCCAACCCCCAAGAGGAGAAATGCCACTACCAAGACTTCTTTTGAAGCATCATCTATTGAAGTTCCTCCTGCCACCAAAAATCCATAGGTTGGAGGATCAAACCTATTAGAATGGGTTTCAAAGCCCAAAAAGAGAAAATCTCTCACTAAGAAAGCCACTCCTAAGACTACAAAGAAGCCTAGCAAAGTTGTTATTGAGGAAGAAGAATCCTTTCATCAAGAGGAACAATCCACATAGGCTCATACCCCACCTGCTCTTGCACAAAATACAAAAGAGGTTGCGAAGGAAGTAGAAAAATAGTTAGAAGAAATGAAGCAGAGACAAAAGAGGGAAATCAAAAGTCTTCATCAGGACATCCTTGAGTTGTTTCGAGGTTCAACCATGCAAGAAACTTTCAGAG
The DNA here is from genome assembly GCF_030272615.1 of Cryptomeria japonica. NCBI lineage: Eukaryota > Viridiplantae > Streptophyta > Pinopsida > Cupressales > Cupressaceae > Cryptomeria > Cryptomeria japonica. Next base: position 184,011,800 of record NC_081410.1, on the reverse strand, counting down.
CTACATTCAATGATCGTGAGTTTGGCTATAGGGATGCACCGATCAATGATAGGGGCTAGAATATTTTTAATTATTTCTATGGAAATAGAGAAAAGCCAAGCCCAATGTCAAACCCCTGGAACCTCAACTTAGGAAAATTGGTGGTTCCCAATGTATTTGTTGAGCCAAAGCTAATTAGGGAGCTTGTAAAAAATTACAACCCTCAAAGTATGATAGTAAGGACAACAAGTGGCAATGTCTTAGTTGATATAACCAAAGAGGCTATAGTCCAATTCTTTGATTTAGATAGGAGTGCCCTCAATGGGATTGATAAGAATAGATTAATAAGGGAGTATACATCCAAGAGGAATACTTACAGGGAGAAGGTAGTACCTCTTTTTATGAGGAAATTGCTTAAGGGAGGGAAGAATTACATCCTATAGTCTGAAAATGAGTCTTTCCATCTAAATTATTTTGAAGGTCATTTCAATAAAACATACTATGCCCTATGTCAAGTCCTGGGTGAAGATTGTGGGCTAATTATGATGCCCATAGAATATATGATGATAGCCTTAAAGATTCAACACTCACATACCAATGAATTGTATGATTTTGCTACAATCATTCAGGAAAAGTTGCATGAGGAGCTAATAAATGTAAAAGATCTCAAGGCAGATCTAAATTTAAAATATTATTATTTATTGGGTCAAATAATTCTTTATCAAAACAAGACAGGGTGGGAGGATCATTTGCAAGTTAAAAATTTTGATCCAAGAACAAATCAAGGTTGGTCGATTCAGAGATGGACCCAAGTTTGGGACAAAGGGCCCAAGTATGGTGGTTACAAAATGTTCTTTGATTGTTTTGTCATGAGGGTCTTGAAAATGTGTGGGGTTAATCTGCCAAGGCTCCCAAAAGATATAATTAAAATTTTGAGAATTAAGAGTGCAAGGGCACAAAATGTGATATACCCTAAGGGAGCTTTCTCCCACAATTTTGGTGACTTCTTCTTCTATTCAAACTGTATGTTGATTAGAGTCTATGGGTACAATTAAGCACCACAACTATTGCTAATTATAGTTTCTCCAAGGCTAGCCTTCATTGAATTAATGTGGTAATTGATGTGGATGGATAAGGAACAAATCAAAATAAAGAAGAAAGGGCAACACCTCCCTAGGTTGTGTTGGTTCCCAAATCAACAGATCTCCAAAATCTAAAGATTTAGCCACTTTCTTATCAACAGGTTCAAGGTTGGATTTGGACAACGAATGAGATTCCGTTATACAACTAAAATCTCCTACACTTTTGGCTCTACAAGACCAAGGTAGGTAGACCTTAACAATATCTTAAGATGTTGAATATACAGATGGGCTGACATTGTTATATTAAGCAGATATATCAATGAAAATATACCGAAGAAAGATTAATAAACTCTTGGTTTTGGCTACAACCTCAATTTATATCCTCTATGCTTGCATTGAGATTGGTTTTCTAAACTAACAACTTCTCCTACTAGAAAAATATAAAATATGAAATAAGAATGATTCTGAAAGTATAAAACTGATCAGTGCTTATCTAGGGTAAATAGATTCCATCCTATAGAATATCAACACCTACTATGATATTGTTAGATTCAATGACAGTCCCAAAGACACTGAGAGGAGGGGTGAATTAGTGTCTAACCGGTTGATGGAATATTTAAACTTATTTATAACTTTGCAACCCAAATCAATGTATCGGTAAACAAGAAATAATGCAGTAAAGAGAAATATTAGGGACAACATAAATGCACACCATAACACAAAATATTTTGGCGAGCAAACCCAGTGTGGGAAAAACCTAGGTGGGATTTGTGACCCACAATATTTACTCACTGGCCAATATGAATAAATATTACTTACAATAAGGGCCTGCACATCCAGGAAGTCCAACAACCTAGAGCGCACTGCTCAATGAAAGAGTCTCACTAACTACAATATGGATAATTAAATCCAATACAATGTACTGCTCAAAATAGCATCTCTAATGCCTGGTTCAGTACTGGTTTAAGCTCAACCATATACCTTAACCAAAACCTTTCCTTCTCTTACATAATATCCTTCTATATCATGCTATTACAAAAATGTCCTATGCTTATCCCTTATTACAAAATGATCTATAAGATCTCATACATATATGAGTCTTTACAATACATCATGTTAGATTACAAATAATTAATTACATTTATAATACAATTCACATAAACAAAAACTTTGTCTCATGTCGGCCTGAGTGTCGGTATACTTTATTGTCGGTGTAATTTGGATGTTTGTGAATGTGCCTGTCGGTGTTGGTGCCTGCTGGTGTATCATGTCTGTGATGCTGCTGCATGTGTAGAAACTTGTTACCAATTGGTTTCCATCAATGACAATATCAACCATTTTCATTAGAATGTAGAATGCCAACAATCTCCCCCTTTGGCATTGATGGCAACACTCATGAAAAAAATCCAAAACTGATATCCAAAAATGAAATCCAAAAGAAGTGTGCTCCCCCTGAGCAAGTGATCTCCTCTGTGCATTTATTTTTCTCCATACTACTACCCCTTTGACATATATGGCAAAGGATGTAAAAAAGAATCAAAGAATACAAAAATGCTACCTCATAGCCTATAACTAGTTGGTTAAAATTTGAAAAATGTCCGCCAAAATTAGATTTAGACTCTGCATGAATTTCTTACTGTCAGAAAGAATGGTCTCTGTTTGCTAGATCATGCCAGTCAGATAGTGCATTTGTTGCTTTAGTGACCGTTCTCCTTGAACTGTTGCCTTTGATAGCTCAACCCGCTGAGTAATGAGACTGACCAATCTTGGATCAAGTTTTGTTTTCAGTTCCCAGACCTTTAACCTTATCCTTGCTTTCTCTTTCTCAAGTTTCTCTAGCTTTTCCTCATAAACTGCCATTTCCTATTCAAAAAATGAGGTAAGTTCTGAAAAACCTATCATATTATCTGCAATGTCATCTATCTCCTTCCATGTCTTCTTGATTTCCTCATCAATATCTTCAGTTAGGTGGTGAGGTTTGCAAGCTTCTCTATACAACTCCTTATATTCCAAAATTGTTGAGTTAAGTACTGGTAATAATGAATCCATGTGCTCATTACAATCTTTGATAGTTTTCTCAAAGAATTCTCATTTCTTTTTATCTACTCTTTCCTTTACAATTTTCTCATTCACCTTATCTATAGTTAGAATATTTCCAGCAATGAATTTGGACAATGCATCCAATTTACACAAAGAATCCTCAATGTGATCTATCTTACAAGTTGGTGCAATCATCTTCAAAATATGTAATGTGTTATTAATAGCCTTAAATGCTAAGGCATTGCAATATTTTATCCTCTTGATTGAATCCAATAGAACATCTACTATATTAGTGGGTCTGAATTCTCCAATTTATGTGCTTGGTTCTATAATGGATTTCCTTTCAACAGATACTTACCCAATTACATTGACTATTTCTTCCTTATTTCCATCAATTTCTTTCTCTTTATTTACATTTTCTATCATTTTCTCTATCTATGTATGTACCTCTTCTTCTAATGGTTCCTTAGTCTCCAGTTGCTTAGCTTGTGCCAATATTTCAATCTTCTAAGAGTCAGCAGTGTGTGCTGGTGACTCGGAGATCTCATTGTTCTTAGTATCGGCTGCCTTAACCTCTACAGTCTCTTTATCCACAACAATGTTAATATATTGTGTATCTACATTCATGGTGAAAAGTATTTCATAATTTGGGTTAGTGTCATCATGTGTTACTTCTTCAGTTGCCTTATCTAGTTGATTGTCTGTATGTACCATTGATGCTGAAGTTATTGGAGGGGTGTCTTGTGTCGGTGGGGGAATATTATTTGTTACCCTTATAGCAGGTACACCACCAATATTACCTTTACCTTTGTCCCTTTGGTATACCTTCGCAAAATATTTATCTATTTTTCATCTTTCCCTTTCCTCTTTCTTTTCCTTTTCAACAAAAAATATATCCCAGTTGTTCACATTTTCATCATCAATCTCTTTCACTCTCCTAACCATTAGGCTAACGTGTCGGTGTCCACTCACAAAAACTGACCGGTTTTCTTCAGAAATCAGTTCATCAATTTCCTCTTTAGAATTTACAGGGTCCATTGCCAATAAAGCTTCAACTTTTAACTTTTTATCTAATTCCATCACTGACATTCTTTTAGCCTCTAATCTTAGATACAAGTCATTTGGCAGATCATCTACAACTTCAAAAAAAACCTTCTTATAGATGTCTAGACGTAAAATAATACTAACCTCTATTGTTTACTTGTCAGAATCTTTGTAAGAATGATAATATTAATTGACATTGCAAAGATTACCGTCTTGTGTTATCCCATTTACTAGTTCCTCCAGTGTAAGGGTATCCAGTGTCTTAGTTTGTTTCTTCTTTGGTGGTAGCTTCTTTTTAGGTTCCCTTATAGCCTGCTGCTTCTTCCTTAAAGTTATAGTCCTTTTGGGAGAAGGAGAGGGTACAAGTGAAGGTTTCCTCTTCTTTATTTCAACTCTCTTGAACTCAACTGCTTTTCCACTATCTGTATCCGAAGAAGTGACAACCGGTGAAACATAAGCTTCCGGTTTCAATCCTTCCTGTTCACTAGTAGATATACCACTCAAGTTCATTACATTTTCCTTAACCTCCTTAGCCATCTTGGATGCATCTCTGATAATTTTTTCTCTCCTTTTTCTCTGCTTCTACATCGAAACAACACTCTCAATGGTCTCAACACTACCAAAAAATTATTTTGAAGGTTCCTTAGGTGCATCAAGAAGTATTTTAGCATATGCTTCAAGAATATTCAGGTCAACTTCATATCCCATTTCTATTATCCAAATGGTTCTAGGAGTAACAACTTCCATCCATGTTTCATCACATTTGATTACAAAGTAGATTTGTTTGTCATACTTATCTACTATTCTTTGTGGTAACCTTTCTCTAGCCTTCATCTTAGTTTGGAAGTTTTTTAAGTAGTCTTCTATAATGTTATCATTGTTAGAGCCCATAGCGGTGATAGCTTCCATGATTTTTTTCCCTACTGGGATGTCATATCCAAAGTCCTTATGACCAATCTCGGGTATCTCTTTGGTGAAGTAAAGCATCAAACACACAAGTAGGTTGCCAAAATGGAATGTCCCCTTCTTGTCACCCTTAATCTTTTTTAGGTTATCTATTATTTCATCCTTAAGCCATTCACAGATATCAATCCTAGCATTTTTCTTAACCATCTCATATGCACTATGAATACATAAGTTAGAAATTGAATATAATCTGTTTGTATACTCACACATCTCACATTTGCATCAGTAATTTCATTAACCCTAAGAGATCTATTGTTAGATGTAGCTCTAGTTAAATCCATAACTCCTTTGTTAGGTATCTTCTTGGTTTTCTTGGGCCTACTACCAGTTGAGGGTAAACCAGTAACTGCCTTGATTTCTTCCTTTGAGATTTTAAAAATAGAGTCAAGCCACGTGAACTCTCCATGAACTCTACTTAGAAAAAGATGAACTACCTCCTTTGGAAATTCAAGTATGTTTAGTATTTCAACAAATACTATGTCTTCTACTATCTTATGCTCTGGTTTAACTAAACCTTAGTCATCAGTAATAACACCATTGTACATGTTCTTCAAATCATTAGTCCCTAAATTTTGTATGTTGCAGTGAATGTAGATTCTAAGGTCTTCAGCAAAAGCGACTCCCTTCATAATTTTTGAAAAAGCTTCGATAGAATCATCTTGCTTGGCAATATCAGGGATGATCTTAAACACGGGCCTAGGGAGCTTAATTTTTTCTACCATAGTAGGGTTTGCAATAAACACAGGTACAGAAGTTGAAGATGTCATTTTGAAAGATAAATAAAATCCTTGAATGCCTGAAAAACACTTGTTGCTCGCCTTTAGAATGCCTTTTCTCAATTTTGCGCTCTCTGAATTCTAAAATTCTTGGTGGATGAAAATGAGGGTTTTTCAATGCTTTATAGCCAAAAATGTTCTCCAACTACCATATTAAATGCTTTCTGGTTAAGTGAAATCTTAACACATCTGTTGGTAAAGAAGAAATGTATCTTCTTCCCATCAACCGAGGGTAGAATGCATGATTTTCAACTTATTTTCATACCCCCTAAGGATTATTCCTTAGTTAGATGAAGAATCTCCTACCAGTGGAGGGTTACTTTGTTCAACTGGTGCAGAGATAGATTCATCAACTCTCTGATCTCCCTTCTTAATCTATTGTTTTGAAAATTCTTGTTTTATTTCATTTACCTTTTCTTTTCCCTTCTCATTAGATCCTTTGTTGTTTGCTGGTATAGTCTTCCTTCTACAAAATTTTGCAATATGCCCAATCTTGTTACATGCATAACAAGTTACATTATTCCTTTGAATAGCTTTTCCATATCCTTGACCAGTTTGTGTTTTCCATTGATTAGATAAATGTCCAAATCTACCACAAACATAGCATTTCACATTCATTCTACAATTTTCTAAATTGTGACCAACTTTATTGCATTTGGAACATTGACCGGTGGGTAAGTTTGTATTCTGATTATTTCTAAATCTGCACTGATTTTCTCTATGACCAAATTTGTTGCAATTAAAACATTTCCCATTAAATTTATAAGCATTAGGTTGTCTTGCTGGTTTACTGTGATCTTGATTGTTTGCAATCTTGGAACTTTCTCCATGTTCAAATCCAAGTCCAATTGTATCTCCATCAGGTTTTTGTCTTTTTAGCATGTCATCAAGTCTTTCTGAACTTTTCTTGAATTTGTCTTTGTGTTCATTTGTAGTGATCAACTCATTTTCTAGAATCCCAACTTGTCCCATATGCTCCTCTTTATCATGTTGCATGTGAATCAGATTTGTCTTTATCATATCAATTTCATGACAAAGTCTCATATTTTCATTACCTCCATGATTAAGTCTTCTAGTCAAGTCTTCTTCATTCTTCTTCCTATCTTCAATATCCTTACATAGCCTCATGGTTAGATCTTGCATTTCATTCCTCATATTATTGTTCTCTTGTCTCAACTTATCTGCAATATCACTAAGAGTTTCCTTTTCATCATCATGTTTATGCATTTGATCATGAAGTTCTTTCCTCTTGTTTTGAGCTATAACTAGTTTCTCCTAAATTCCTTCAATGAATTCTTTAGTAGTCCTCAAAGTATCTTCAAGTTTGATATTCTTCAATTTTTCTGCATTAAAACCTTCAAGAGCTCCTTCCAATAGTTTTCTCAAATTCTCCATCGGTATCAGTTTCAGAATCTTCCTCAAGTTGTTAGGCTTTTGAAAATAGAGGACTAGGCTCTAATACCAATTGTTAGATTCAATGATAATCCCAAAGACTTTGAGAGGGGGGGTGAATCAGTGTCTAACCAGTTGATGGAATATTTAAACTTATTTATAACTTTGCAACCCAAATCAATGTATTGGTAAACAAAAAATAATGTTGTAAAGAGAAATAATAGAGACAACATAAATGCACACCATAACACAAAATATTTTGGCGAGCAAACCCGATGTGGGAAAAACCTTGGTGGGATTTGAGACCCACAATATTTACTCACTGGCCAATATGAATAAATATTACTTACAATAAGGGCCTGCACATGCAGGAAGGCCAACAACCTAGAGCACACTGCTCAATGAAAGAGACTCATCGACTACAATATGGATAATTAAATCCAATACAGTGTACTGCTCAAAATAGCATCTCTAATGCTTGGTTCACTACCGGTTTAAGCTCAGTGATATACCTTAACCAAAACCTTTTGTTGTCTTACATAATATCCTTCTATATCATGCTATTACAAAAATGTCCTATGCTTATCCCTTATTACAAAATGATCTATAAGATCTCATACATATATGAGTCTTTACAATACACCATGTTGGCTTACAAATAATTAATTACATTTACAATATAATTCACATAAACAAAAACTTTGTCTCATGTCAGCCTGAATTCCGGTATATTTCATTGTTGGTGTAATCTGGATGCCGGTGAATGTGCTTGCCGATGTCGGTGCCTGCCGGTGTATGATGTCTGCGATGTCGGTGCATGTGTAGAAACCTAGTACCAGTTGGTTGCCAATGACAACATCAATCATTTTCATGAGAGTGTAGAATGCCAATAGATATTCATTCAATAAACCCTTTTAAACATATTATGACTTGCACAACCTATTTAGAAAATCATACAAAATGACTAATACTTTCATCAAACACACATTGTATTGATCATGAAAACAAAATTTCACTTTTTCATTAAAAGAGACCCATATTCAAAATCATATACTTTCACTTGAAGAGGACAAATTCATATGTCATTAACATAAAAATTCATACAACATGTGGACATAAAGTATGAGACAAACTGAAATGGCCTTCTTTCATTGACTTTCAAAAATATAAGTATACATCATAACAATGGACTTCTGTAGAAGGGAAATGTTCACTCCTATATTTTATTTTAGCCTCTATTACATAATACTTAGAAAAAAATTTAGAATCCCCCTTATTTGCCTTGAAATCCCTTTAATATCAACAAGGAAGAAAAGACAAGAGAAAGGCCAAAAAAATAACCTGTCAAAATATGATTGCTTAGGATTATAGAAACCCTACTGCACATAGTCCTTTCAGAGGCATTTAATGAAAATGGCCACAAGGATAGCCTCAAGAATTGTGAACCTGATAGCACAGTCATCCCAACAATCCTCTTGAGCCATAAAGAAGATTTTCCTCCATACTGATCATCTTCCCTCATTAACTCCTCCATCTGCCATATCAGATCAATACTTGAGAGTATATTAATGCACATAGCAATCTTCACCTACCCATAAGATCTGATATCTTAATTTTAGATCACATCAAGCCATAGAAAAATCTACAAAAGGGTCCCCATTCTATCAATCTACTCTGGTTAGATAGAAGAACTACCACATTTATGATCCATTATCTTCTAGCACTGTCATTTGCACATAAGACCCTATATCTGAGAACCCAAAAGCCACTCATCATAATTATCAATGTTGAAATCACTTGGTCAATCTTGGTCAACAACCACGTGGATGATCAATTCTATCAACAAGCAATTGTGGCATCAAAACTTCACACATGTCCTTTGGTCAACCCTAGTCAACCATCAACATGGACAATTTAGCGATCGGGCTACATGTTGACTAACGTGCATTATGCACCCTCATGACATCAACCTACCTGCTTCTACCTCTGTGGGGTGGTGGGGAAGCCCATATTATTCCCTCTTTTTTGCCACACATCACCCTTTGATTGCTTGCACATGAGGCATAGGGTGGTGGGGATGTTCCTTTCCCTCTCCTCTTCTTCCCTTGCATGACCATCTTCGCACCCACAAGACCCCTATGGGATGGAGTCGAAAGGGTTTCCTTGAGCCTTCTCATTTCCCCATGCCATCTTCTCCATGCTTATCTATGTCATGTGGGGTAGTGGGGAATTATTCCTTTGCTTTGTGGCTTGCCCCACATCATTCCTTTTGGCCCATTTCACCCATATAGGATAAGTTCTCACCTTGTTCTTCAATGTTCCTGCTATGCCGCATGATGCCTCTAAACAAGCCTTCCTTCCTTTAGTTGTTCCATTTTTAATTGTTGTAGGGTGGCAAGGACCTCATCCCCATTTGTTCCTTCTTCCCCTAGACCACTCCTTGTTTGCACCTTCAAACCTTGTGAGGTAAGACCTCTTCAGTTGCCACTACTCCGGCTACCCTACAAAATACCCTTTTGTTCTTGATTTCATTTGGTAGGGTGAATCCTTTCTTGACTATGTGGGATAGTGGGGACCCTGCGGTGCCCTTCACTAAGCCCCTTACCCCCTATGGGGTAAGGATTACCTAGGATACTCAACATATCTTGCTATCTCACAAAACTCCTACTATTCTCACTCCTTGACTATGCAGGATGGTGGAGAATCTATGACTTCACCATGCTCTCTTTCCTTTTAGGTTATCACGCAACACCTTTTCTTGGTGGGTGAAACCCTTGTGGGGTAAACCTTTTTCTACCATCTATCATTCCCCACTTTCCCGTATCTCTCTTGTGCAGTCACACTTTTTTGCTACAAGGTCAAGCAATCAATAATGTTGGCATTTTGGCACTAAGTTGTCATTGATGTCAACCGGCATAATGGAGATCCACATAAGGGTGAGCATAAAGAATGAAGGTCTACCAGTCTGAAGGATAAAGTACAAACCAGTCTGAAGGATGGTTACTTGTTTATGATGAAGAGGCAGAATGTTAAAAGTTGTCTCACACCACCGGAGGTGAAGATGTGAAACTGGTATAGGATGATCTACTGGGTAACAGAAGAAGAACACTCTACTGGCAAAGGGATATACCGATATGTGTTTTCTAGACTGACTGTGTGTTGGTGGGCCATGTCTTGATCCATGTGATGCCATGTGCAGTAGAGGCAACAAGTGTGTTGTGGTTGGTGAAGCCTCATCGACAGGGTCGATGAAATAGATAATCACCATTAATGAAGGAGCCATAGATCACGGGATTGCATCTGACTGATTGTGGCTCAAGGAAGAAGGAATGACAGAGGAAGATCAGGGAGTCATTGGCACCTGAATCAAGGCAAAGGAAATATGATTCATAACATTCTCATAAAGGAAACTTCTGGAACACTTTATATGTCATCTGACTTCATGACAAAATATTTGATTTGTGATTAACATGCACTGGATAATGAAAATTGTGTGCAGGTGTAGTCTTCAAGGATAGGTGATTGATCCAAGATAGGAGGGATTGGATCTCATGAAGATTGTGTCAAAAAGAGAAAACCCTAACTGCTCAAGTTTTTGAATTGCATTCTAGCGGGAAAATAGGTATAAGTAATAAGAGCTCTGGATAGAATATGTTTTTGATGTTGTGAAGATTGAGCAGAGAAGAGAAGTGAGAGAGAGAAAGGAGAAAACTTTAGAAGGTGTTATGATCAAGTTATAGTGTGAGGGTGCAAGAAAACCGATGAGAGGATTCTACCAACAGTATCATAGTCTAGTAGTTGAGCCTAATCGAGAAGGTGTGGCAGAGCAGGCAGCATCATAATGTGACACAGTGTGTTGAGAGACTATGTTTGAGAGGGAGAGAAAGATAACAAAGATTTATTTGATTCAAGAGTTGCAAAATTCATTTGCAACAAGAAGCCTTAATTGTATTCAAATAGTATTTCAATATACATCACCAAGTTGAAGCTTGGTGCAGGGGTTGGTGCCCAAAATCTTTGTAAGTCTATGTTTTACCTATGAGGGTGGATTGGAGTAGTAGTCTTCAGCAGCTTTTCTCACCAAGGTTTTTCCCATATTGGGGTTTCCTCGTAAATCTGGTGTTGTGAGTATCTTGTGTGTGAATGATCTCCTTGGCCTTCTCTCTTGTATTACCGGTATGACTGTTTAGTGGTTAAGTAAATAGTTGATAGTCTGAACTTAGATCAGTAAGAAGAAAGATTTAGGAACCACTAATTCACCCCCCTCTCAGTAGTATTCTGTGTTCAAAAAATAACATGTGCACCTGCAATTTCTCGGCCTTCGTTAAATAAAAAACCTTGCATGTTATTGACAGCCCACTAGCATAACCCTCATGTTATACACTACATGCCACTTGTCATCATATGATAATCTACATGTTATATGTTACCCATACAATATATGTGTGACTACCACCACCTGTGACTGCAAGAGACTAACATGGCATGTTATTGACAACTACAACCAAGTGCGACTAACATGATGTGTTAGTCAAACAACATCCATACTTTTCATGGATCAAAGCAGCTTACCCAATGCAATTCCAACTCAATGGCTAATGTCATCCTCATTCGGTTACCTTCCCTAGTATCTTATCCCTTTCTTTCCCTCCATAGCTTCATGTGTGACTAATACGTTGTTCTCTGATTATTTATCTAGTAAAGTTATAATATAACATAGTGTGTTATCCTGCAAAGGGGATTCTGAGTGTCAAACTTCAAAATTTTGAACCCGGTCCTTCAAAATTTGACAAATTTTTTGAAGTTCCCAACAGTGGTTCTAGCTCGAGGATGCATATCCCTCACGAGCATGGAAAGATCCTAGATCTCTGGAGTACAAGACCAACACAAAAAACACTAGGAATATTTACAAAATATGTAAAAATCCTAATCTATTGTGCATGGAAAGAGCATCAAGAAAAGAAATGCTTCAGGAACTATCCATGCACTGGAAGTTCTTGTATTTTACCATTCATGTCTGTGAGGAAATAAGAGTCCTCACCATTATTTTTTGCCACGATGTATGGGCCTAACCACAAAGCCTCAAACTTTCCATGTTTGCCTTTGTCTTGAGATTTGGCATTCCACATCAGTGCCAAGTCTCATGTGTTAAATTTTTTATTATAAGCCCTTTTGTCAAATAGATATTTACTCTTCTATTGTAATTTCATATTTCTCTTGTGAGAGTCAATCCTGACTTCCTCAAGATCCATAAGTTGCTCCATTCTTTCTTCCATTGGATCAAGCATATCTAAGTCATTCTCATGGATAAATTTATATATAGGCAACAATTTATTCATAGGTAACCTAACTTGTGTCTTGTATACCAACTCAAAAGGTGACTTCCCAGTTGCTTTCTTGACTATAATCCAGTCTACCCATACTGCCATCTTCAACTTGGAGTCACACACCTTTTTATTATTTTCTAGTGTTCTCTTTATGATCTTCATAAGGCTCTTGTTAGTGGATTCTACTTGCCCATTCCCTTGAGGATGATATGGTGAAGCATATGATATGAAAATTCCATATGATTTGAAAAAATCTGTGAACTCCTTAGATCTAAAACACATTGCATTTTTCATGATTAGTCTCACTAGAACTCCAAATTGGGTTATGACATCGGTCACCAAGAAATCTATGACAATTTTTGTTGTGCATTGTCTGACTGGAATGGCCTCTATCCACTTTGTGAAGTAATATGTGGCTATCAGTATCCACCTGTTTCCACCACTTGACTGCTCAACTATCTTTACAATAAAATCAATGCCCCATTGGTAGAATGGAGCTTCCACCTGAATAGGTCTAAGAGGAAGTGCCCTTGAATGCTTAAGTTTACCTAAGAACTTTTGGCAATGTTCACATTTCCTCATATAAGCATGTGCATCCTTAAATAGGGTGGGCTAGAAGTAACCAGACCTTAACACTTTGTGGGTTGTAGTGTTATCTATGAAGTGACTTCCACATATTCCAAAATACATATCCCTAAGTACAACCTGAGCCTGGTGTTCATCCAAACAAAGTAAAAAAAATACTATCTTTGTCCCTATAGTAAAGGTCTCCATTAATGAAGAAATACCTCTGACATTGCATCTTCAGCATCTTCTTTTGACTCTATGTCATGTGGTCTGGGCATCTCATATACTTCAGGAAATGGATAATGTTGGTATACCAAAGCATTTGTTGAAGACTACACACATTGTCCTCTAGAGTGGGTACATTATTCACCTAGACAACATCCAAGTTCTCCTCTGCCATAAGACTTGCAAGACCCATTCCTCTGACCAATTTGGTGATCTAGATGTCAATATTAAACTCTCAAATCTTATTTATCCATTTTCACCTTCGGCCAATCACCTCAGATTAAACAAAGATATCTTTGAGTATAAGATTAGGGACACAAGCAATCACCTTAGCCCCCACAAGATAAGGCTTGAAGTTCTTGATGACTTTTACCAAGGCATAATCCCGTTTCTCCACTATGTCATATTTGAGTTCAACTACTTGGAGAGACATACTGTAGAATGCAATAGGTTGCTTATAACCCTCATCATTTTCCTGAAGCATGACTATAGCAATAGTATGGAATGAAGCGAAAGAGAAAATTTGAAAAGGCTTACTAAAATCAAGGGCCTTTAAATAGGAGCTTCCTTGATTGCTCTCTTGATTGCTGTAAAAGCCTCCAAAGACTCATTTGTCCAATCAATTTTGGCTCCTTTCTTAAGAATTCTTGAAATAGGTTTTACAATCTCAACGAAATTTGAAATAAACCTACAAACAAAGTTAATCTAGCCAAAGAATGATTGTATGGCTTTGACAATTCTAAGAATTGGTATCTTACCAATTTCTTCTACTCTCTCAGGGTCTATCCTCACTCATTTTGACAAAATGTGACCTAAAAAACTTATCTTCAGTCACAAAAAAATGACACTTCTTAGGATTGAGTGATATACCATATTCCAAGGCTCTGGTGAATACATTTTCAAGGTGAAAGCAATGATCTTTAGCCTTCTTGTAAAATATTGTAAAATCATCTTGATATACAACCATGATGATGTCAATCAAGTATGAAAATGCCACATCCATGGCCCTATAAAAAGTGGCCCCAACATTGGTTAAATGAAAAGGCATCCTTACATAAACATAGGTTCCACATGGAGTGGTAAAGGCAGTTTTTTATTTCTCTAATTCTTTCAATTTCACTTTATTATAGAATGAAAAACCGTCCATCATAAACAACAACTCACAACCTATTACTTTTTGCAAAATAGCCTCCATGTTTGGCAAGTGATAATTATCCTTTAATGATTGAATATTTAGATTTCTAGAATCTACACATAGTCTAATGTCAACATTCTTCTTCCTCACTAGGACGAGGTTTGAGACCCTAGATGAATGCCTTACTGGTTTGATAATACCACCATCCCTGAGTTTCATCAACTCCTCTTGCATCGTAGGTCTGAGAACAGAATTAATAGGCCTTAGTTTTTTCCTAAAAGGTTTTGCATTAGGATCTAAGGGGATCTCGTGTTGAAATAGATCTTCTCTATAAGCCTTCAAATCATCACAAGGCCATGCAAATACATGATTATACTTTCTCAATAGTGCAATCAACATGGATCTAATCTGTGGTGTTATTTTCTTACCAATGTAGACCTTTTTGGGGGATGACTCAATCCCTAAATTGATTTCTATGTGTGTGAAAATTAGAATAAGTATCTATAACCTGTAAGACACAACACTTCAATTAAGTCATTACATGTATGGCTAGACAAATATAAGCATGAATAATAAAACCATCACAAAACAACCAATTGCCTTCTAAAAGATGCGAGTATAGACTTGCTCTCAGATTTGTATAAGCAATACCAGTGACTAGACTACACCAAGAATAAGAATTTAATCTATATGAGCATGCTATTAAGATAAATGGATGCAAGATTAGGCTAGATGGATGAATATTAAGCTATATGAATGTAGGCAATCATAATTGAACTACATATGCAAAAAGATAAACTAAGATGCAATAATGTCAAAAAGCACAATATCTTCAATGACTCCAGAGCAAAAACTGTATAATAACAATAAATCTCCAAGGTGTTTTGAATGAGAGATGAAGGCTGAATTTATAGAAAATAACAAGAGAGACCAACGGTCAAGATCGATTAGCAACGAGCAGTTGAGATTATTCAAGAAAAAACACAATTTAGGATAATTGAAATAATTGAGAGATCAGATTCAGTTAACCTTGAGATAGATTCCAATTATAGTTTGATTGAAATGCATTCATATCATAAGTTCGAGTTTGCACTAGAGATAAAATTCAATTAATTTCATGCACTTGTTATAAAAATAGGTGATTCCATGCGATTTCTTTGATTTATTCAAGAAGAAAGTCTTTTCAATGCAACTGAACTTCTTTTCTCAAAAGCTTTGAGTTCCAATTTTAGAGAATGATTAATAATTCAATTAATTACTTTATTGATTTCAAGTTATCTCAATTTAGAAAAAGAAATAATATCTCAAGTTCGATTTCTCTCTCAATTCAATTCTTTTATTTTATTTTCAATTTAACTCTTGCTTTGCATATTGATTCCTCTTTTGTATTAAATTAATTCATTTTTTATGAATTAATGGCAAATTTATTAATTAATTAAATATGCTAGGATATTTAATAAATTAAATAGGATAATTGATCAAAATGATTTTCTTGGAATGATTTAATTAATTAAATAAATATTTAATTAATATAGAATAATTCACTTGCCATGTGACATTTAATGATTGAAGAATTAATTAATTGTTTGCTCAAAGTTGATTTAATTGCCTTTGGTTAGGACCTTGGTGATGTTGTCAAGATTAGGGGCCCATGGTTTAGGTGACCAATTTTAGGGTATTACATTTGCTCCTCTTTGAATTAATGTACGAGCAGCGCGTTGGTTCAAAGAATAGTTGATGTCTAGGAGATACCAGTTTTGAACTTAACTGATCATGAACCAGATGAAGAGCGAGGTGTTTAGCTTATTTTGAAGTGATGAAACTGAATAGAGTTGATTAAAGTGATACTAATCCCAAACTTGTTTGAACTAGGACCGATGGAGAGAAAAGATACCGAACTTGAACTTAATTGATCAAGAAGCAGATCTTACTGATCTATAACTTGATTGAACTAGACACAGTGAGCGAAGATAAAATTGATCTTGAACTTGATGGATCAAGACACGATGAGGGAAGATAAACTGTCTAGCTTGATTTGATGTGATGAAACTGAACACCTTCTTAGGTTGAGCATGTGATCAAAGATACTCTTTAAACTTTTGATTGAGTTTAAACAAATAATCTGTTAGGATTCCCACAGATATTGAGAGGGGGGGGTGAATCAGTATCTGACTGGTGATAAGAATTTCTTAAGTTAAAACATGCAAAACATAAAATAGCAGTATACAGGTATGCAAGAATTAATGCAATAAACAGAATCAGAAACATCCACATGAAAAGAACACCATAACACAAGATGTTTAACGAGGAAACTCAGTGTGGGAAAAACCTTGATGGGATTTGTGACCCACAATATTCACTCACTGGCCAATAAGAGAATATTACTTACAATAGGGGCCTGCACATGCAGGAAGGCCAGCTGCCTAGAGCTCACTGCTCAATGAGAAGTCACACTGACTTACAATGAGGATTATACTAATCTAATAAATTGTACTACTTTACAATAGCATCTCCAATGCCAGATTCAGTACCAGTTCTAACTCTGTTCTTTACATATACCCTTGACCTATAATTTGCACATTAGGTCTGCCTAATAATTTTCTTTATGCTTGCTACATTACCTCTCTAAATGTCTACAATGATCTCCTTTATATACAAGAGTCATTTTACAATTTGCCAAGTCATCTTACAATAATAAACAAAATATTACATATCAAAAGTCATGTTGGCCTCTATGCCGGTATACATCTTTTCTTTTGTGCTGGTGCCGGTGCTGGTGTAGAGTGATCTTGTTGATGCTAGTGCACTGTCTTGCCTATGTAATGCTTTGTCGGTATGATGTCTTGCCAGTGCCATAGGATTGCAAGGTTGCCATCAATGAAAAAACCTTCAATCACATATAATGTCTCATTGGAGTGTCCATATGCCAACATAATCAGCTTGATGAAAAGTGATGAAACTAATTAACGTTAAGAGACTGATTCAGATCAAGACAATATCAGCTTGAATTGAAGCGATGAAATTGATATGCCCCTAGAGATTGATTTGATTCAAATGATCAAGAAATATCAACTTGATATGAAGCGATGAAGCTGAGATGCCCCTAGCAATAAGGTCTTGTTTGATTTTCTTTAGTTGAAAAGATTTTTGCTCAACTTTTGATGAAGATTTGAAAATTTTCTCGACATTGAAGATGTGAGGTCATGAGGTCATGAGTATGCCCCCTTGGGAGAGAAATCAAAAGATAACAAGGCTACATGATTTTAGAAAATTGTTGGCAATGATAATTATTTGAGCACGAAGAACGATTCAAAGGAATATTTGAAGATTTAGCATTGAATAATGAGAAATTGAGCACAAATTGAAGAAAAGAATGAGCATTTGATGAAAGCGCTAAGTGGTCTAAGTTGTGCTAAATTTACTAGGAGAATGATCTTGGATTTTGATTTCGATCTCGAAAATGGAATCAGAATGGGCAAATTAGCTTAGGGTACAGTTTTCATGACCATTGGAGCAAGTTGAAAAATTAGGGTTTTGGCTATATAAGGGGTCCAAGTGTCATTTTCATTTCATTTTAACCTCTCCAAGTTTGAAATTTGAAAATCCTTCTTCAAAGAAAAATGATCATTCCAATCTAGGGGCATTGATTTGAGCACCAGAGATGACATAATCGACTGCGGAACTACGAGCCTGCGGTAAGTGACTAATCTTAAGCCTTTGCATTTCATCAATTTCAAATTTTTGTTGAGTATTTTTTTGCCTTTTGATGTAGTTGAAAATCGGTCAATGTCATTTTGTCGTGTGAGACAACACTATCTTTTGTATGATAAACTATCCTCATGTGTTTTGTTGTTTAAGGCTATATGTTTTGTCATGTGGAGGCATCCCATGTATCATATGAGAGTTTGCTTGATAGCCCATATTATCGTGTGAGTTTATGAAATTTGTCATATGAGAGTCTTTTATCATGCGGTATGAAATCCTGACTCGTACGAGTTTCTGATTACATTGTGAAATGTCGTATGGAAAACAGTGAGCATTTTTAAGTTTTAAAACATGAAATTTTGATTTGGAATTTGGTGTATTTGGATTTGTGTGATGTTTAACATGTTTTGTAGCGTAACTGGGATGACTTGTTGATGCTCTGTGGTTTGATATTTGTAGGTTTGATTGCCACATATCATGTTTTGATGTGTCTATCCTCCTATGATGAGGCTAGTTCGTGAGCTATCAGATGTAGATAGAGCACATATCGATTTGTGCGGCTTTACTCACCTTTTAGATATGCCTGATATCCATGTGAATCACGGGATGATTACTGCACTTGTTGAGCGGTTCCATTCTAAGCATAACACCTTTCATCTACCAGTTGAAGAGATGACTATTATGCCAGAGGATGTTTATAGGATTTTGAGGGTTTCGTTTGTTAGGGATAAGGTTGACTACGATTCTTCTTAGCGTCATGGTATCTTAGCCTTGAGATGCATATTTCATGATGAGGACATTCTGGAGCGGGCTATCACTTGGGATGATATGATGGCTAGGTACAATGAGCAATTTCTATTGGCATGTGTATTAGAAGGTTTCAATGGTTGTTTCATTATGCCAGATAGGGGACAACAAGGGTTTCTATGTGGGTGGGCCAGGATGTTGGAGAGACTACTGACTGAGCCTAAGAGATTAGGGTGGGGATCTTGCCTATTAGCCCACATGTATCATGAGATGCATGAGATTGCATACAGGGATGGGAAGAGAATGGCATAAAGAGTGTTGGTTCTTTAGATATGGGCCTAGGAGCATATCCCAGTTTGTAGACCGATTGTGGATGGTGCCATAGATCCACACCAGCCAATTGTTTATAGATATTCTGGATATGTTACTCAGTCCCATCTGGGCAAGATAGAGTATTGGAGATGACAGCTCAATGATCTTATCATTGTAGTATGGAGACCATACAAAGGTCTAGAGCTATGGGATGACTAGAGAGCTCAATGGAGAGATATGTTCATGACTTGCCCTCTTATTGGGAGGTCGATGTTCATCATTAAGTGATTCGTGGTTTCGAGAGTTATGAGGCAGTATGGTAGGCCCTAGGGTATGTCATAGGAATTCACCACCTATGCCTGATATGGTGACAAGGAGAGATGAGGATGGGCTCCTAGGTTGTCCTATGCATTGAGCATGCAGGAGCTGATCGGATTGTGGTGACAATGATGGGACTATCTGGAGGATATTGCAGATGTGAGGGTATTGCCCCAATACAGGGATTGGTTTGAGAGACATCTCTTCTCTATATTTATGGATCCTATGGAGCATGTGTCTCTCATAGAGGAGGCTAAGGATGAGGCCCTTGGAGAGGTACAAGCACAGGGATGGAGAGCAGGGGGTTCTAGGTGGGTAGGTGGTGATCCTAGTGCTAGCAGTAGCAGAGTACTAGCTGGGGGGAGAATAGTAGAGAGGGGATAGTGGATCCCTTGGAGCTATTCGTGTGGGGGCTAGTGGTGCTAGGGGTGTGGAGGGTGGAGGAGAGGAGGAGTGAGTAGCTCCTAGCTAGGTGCAATAGCAAAGGGATGAGCATGGTGGAGATGGAGGCGAAGATGGAGGTGGAGAGCCTGTGAGAGAGTAGGGGGCAGCAAACCCACTACGGTCGATGAGAGCCAAATTGGTAGGTTTGTAGTCACAATTGATAGTGGCTTAGACACAGCTTGCAGAGTGAGACTAAGAGCTGGCAGAGGTCAGAGTAGAGTGCGATACTCCCTAGCGAGAGGTTTTGCACTAGACGATTTGGGCAGCATATTATGTTGCAGCTTATAGTGTAGCAGTTCCTGTAGCGCAACAGGTTGTCCCATATTCTTAGTATATGGCTCGATCTAAGGGAGCTTAAGCACCTAGGAAGAATGTTGGTCAGTGGAATCCATCTCCTCCACCACCTAGTGATGAGGGAGAGGCAGAGAGCTATATTTTTTATAGCTCCTAGATTTTGTTATATACCCTATTTTTTGTAGCCTATACGATTCTTTCTATGATGAGAAATTGTATATGACAGTTGATATCATTTGTACTGTGAGATATTTATGATATATGCGAGATCTTGATTTTATTTCATTGTACTTGTGTTGATTGATTATGAGATGTTTTTCTATATTCTTTATTCTATATGTATGCATATTTGTTCAGTATGGATGTATGTAATGCATATGAATATGGATGTTTATTTTTATTTTCTTTGTTTCTTTTCATATGCAAATAAATGATGAAAAATAGTAACTAGTAATGCAAATTTTTATTTTTCTATGCGATAATATGAATGCAAATGAATGTATAATTAATGTATGGATCTATATAAGATGCTTATGTATGTAGCTAACATCTCAATACACATGTACTCGATCAGAGAAATCATGAAAAATAGACCACTTAGCTGAGAAATAATGATGCTTCAAACTCTCATTCAAAAGATAAAGAGATCATTGTTATCATACAGAAATCACTCGAAATGCATAAAATGTAGAATGAATGAAACCTAAAGCCTAATCACTAGATTTGGAATGCTTAATTTTCATCACTGATCGTTTACAAACATAGTAGGCAAAATAGAGTTCCTTCCTTTTCATGTGCAATATTAATCATCTTGTCCGCAATGACCCTTTTTTTGTTCATATCCTTGGACAGATTACGCATGCATCTGGATTGCACATTAAAACAATTCCCTCAAAATAGACAAAGAAATGATGCCAACCTCCTTGTAGCATACAAATAAGTGGAGTTGAGGTATGTATGGTGATTTCACCTTAATGTGAAGGCACTTAGCACAAGAACCCAACTGATTAGATGTTTCCAGATCATCGAAATGATTCCTACAAGCAGAAAACAAAGAAAATATTATGCCCCCAATCCTTGCTCCTCTTAGTCAAGATAGACTTCCTCGAGTTACTCAGAGGGAATAATAATTGAAAACCAATATAAAAAGACAGCACACAAATAAAATTTCATGCATATCCCAAACTATTTAGTGATTGTTTTTAGTAATGTTGTTTTGCTTGTTTACTCAATGATAAAACTCTTTAGTAGTTAGGAGATAGGTGACTGACTCAAATTGGACGACTGGGTCTCACTAACGTAAAGATGACTTGGTTGATACTTCTTAGGACACATAAAATGCTTAGCCGATTACCCTAAGACTAGGACATTGATCAGTTTCAAACCATGAGGGTTCTAAAAGAACTAGGATGTCACAAAAAGTGACTATAAGATATGTACAAGTGAAATCAAAGATGCAGGAAAGCGGGAAATGCCAACATTGCATTGATAGATGGAGCGCTTGAGTACAAGAGGCGCCTGTTTGCCAAGTTTTCACTTGCTTGGCAAAGATTATTTTTCTCTCTTCTTTTTTTTTTTTTTTTTCCAGGACATTTTATGGTTTTTAGGATTTTTTTCAGGACTTTTTCAGCTATACAGGTTGCTTGAGTAGATAATACTAAGTGAAGAATTTTTTCAAGTGGATGGTGTTGATCGGTTCATGGAGTTATTCTCCTTCTGATGTTGAGAGTTGATAGGCACTAGAGCCAAAGATTGTAGTAACGATGTAGGGACCCAGCCAATTGGGTTCAAACTTCCCTTTGTTGTCTTGAAACTGTTGATTTTTAGAATTCTCTCTTAGAACAAGGTCACCAACCTGAAATTCTCATTGTTGGACCTTCTTGTTATATCCTTTAGACATTCTCTTTTGATACACTCTCAGATGATTAAATGCCACCTACCGATGTTCATCAAACAACTCGAGTTCTTGCAATCTAGATATTCTGTAGTCTTCATTAGTAACGAGACCTTGCAAAGAAACTCTTAGAGATGGTATTTCCACCTCAATGGGTAAGACTGCTTCAGATCCATACACCAAAGAAAAAGGTGTAGCCCCAGTAAGTTTTCTGATACTTGTTCTATAAGCCCATAATGCAAGATTGAGCTGCAAATGCCAACCCCTTCCAAATTTATTTATTGTTCTGTGTAAGATAGTCAACAGATTTTTATTAGATGCTTCAACTTATCCATTACCTTGAAGGTAATATATGGATGACCAATGTTGTTTTATTTTGAATTTTTCATAGAGCTCATCTAGATCTTTATTATTGAATTGTCCTCCATTGTCAGACACAATTGAAGAAGGTATCCCATAGCTGCAGATGATATAGTTAAGGATGAACAGAGCTACTTGTTTACCAGTTGCTTTGATGAGTGAAACCACTTCTACCCACTTAGTGAAGTACTCAGTGGCAATTATAATAAACTTGTGTCTGTTAGATGATGCAGGATATATTTAGCCAATGAGATCAAATGCCCATTGTTGAAATGGCCAATGTGTAATGAAGGGTATGAGATCCCTTGCTGGAGCATGTATGAGATTCCCATGTAGCTAACACTTCTAACAAGTTTTAGCAAAATTTATAGCATCTTTCTCCATATTTGGCCAATAGTAGCCAGCCCTTGGTAGTTTCTGAGCTAAAGTTAGACCATTTGAATGAGATTCACAAATACCTTCATGGACTTCAGATAATGCGCATTGGGACTCTTCAGTTTCTAGAAACCTAAGCAAAGTACTATCCAAACCTTGCCTAAATAGATCATTAGTGATGATGACGTACCATGAAGCATTTTGGATTAGGTTCCTTTTCTCATTATGGTTAAGATTAGCATGGACAATTTGGTCATGCAGGTAAGAGTAAATGTGGCCATAGTGAGATGAGTCATGTCCAATAATATAAAAGACCATCTGGGACTGAGGAGAATCATAGGCAGGGTAATGTAACACTTCCACTAGGAATTCAAAGTGAAAATTAGATTCTTGTAACTCTAGTATAGATGCCAAGGTGGCCATAGCATTTGCTACTCTATTTGTTGATCTAGGAATTTGTTGGAATGATACAAAAGTTAAATATTTCTTGAGATCATCAACCATTCTCTTACAAGTCATCAGTTTCTTATCTTGAGTTTGATATGTATCATTGATTTGATTGATGATTAGCTAATAATCTCCATAGATGTGTAATTCCAGAACCTTCCATTCAATAGCCAACTTGATCCTGTTTACCAAAGCTTCATACTCTGCAATGTTGTTTATGCAAGGAAAGAGAATCTTGTAAGCCTTTGAGATTGAATTTTTTGAGGAGTAATAAAAATTATTCCAGCACTGGAACCATGTTGAGTGAAAGACCCATCAAAGAACATCTTCGATAATTGTTGAGTAAGGTGCATGATGGATTCATCCAGAAATTCTATGTGCAAAGGTTGAGTGTCTTCAAGTGGAGCATCAACAAGTTGATCTGCAATGACCTGTCCTTTAATGGCTTTGCATTCTACATATTCAATATCAAATTATGTAAGAACCATGACCCATTTATCCAATCTTCCTATAAGTGTTGCTTTGCTGAGAATATATTTGAGCAAATCAATCTTAGACACTAGCTTGATTGAATGTGCTAACATGTAGTGTCTTAATTTTTGTGATGCAAAGAGTAATGCCAAACATGATTTTTCTATTATATTATAGTTTATTTCATAGGACACCAATGTTCTGCTTATATAATATACAACTCTTTCCTTTTTATTTTCATCATGTTGTGCTAGAAGTGCCCCCAATGATGAATTAGTAGTTGATATGTATAGAATCAATGGTTTATCTTGAATCGATGACATCAATATTGGTTGATTAGATAGGTATTATTTGATTTGCTGAAGGTGTTTTTCACATTCCTGATCCTAGTTGTATGTTACTCCTTTCCTTAATACTTTTGGGAAGGGTTGAGCTTTATCTGCTAGCTGAGAAATAAAGTGTCTTATGGACTGGAGACCTCCTTGTAAACTTCTTATTTGACTAATATTCTTTGGAGGTCTCATTTCCATTATAGCTTGGACCTTCTCATGATCAACCTCAATTCCTTTCTTTGAAATAATGTAACCAAGTAATTTCCCTGATGTCACTCTGAATGCACACTTTTTAGGATTTAGTTAGAGCTTGAATTTTTCCATTCTATCTAGTATGAGGCCTAGTTCTTGCATATGTGTGGATCTCTTCATGGTATTTACTAAGGTGTCATCAACATAATCTTCAACTTAGGAGAACTGCTTACTCTAGAAGGCTGATTAATTAAGTGGGTGGAATAGTACCATTGGGGGCTGACCCTACAATTCTATGGGGACGCAGAGGACTTATCCTATATCCACATGAACACTTAATTACCCTGCAAAATAATTTCCCCTGAATAAAACTTCCTCCCACCCTGCAGGAACTATAGCTTCCCACCCACCCGGAACTAAGATTCCCTCCCTCATCTATAATGGAACTCCCACCCCCCACCCCATTATAGCTGAATAGTAGAGGCCCTCTAATTAATCAGCCTACTAGAGTAAGGGAAATATGATTCCCAAAAGCAACCACCCAGATATAGATAGTTGAATCTTAGTTCAATTGGGGGGGAGGGAATCAGGGGTGGGTGGGAGGTAGAAAAGAACTATAGTCCCTAGGGTTCCAAATTATATACTCATCTCCCCTTTATTAATGCCTACTAGAATCAAGGGGATAAGTAGTTGATTTATGGTGTGTGTGGGGAAACGTGTGTGGGGATGGGTGGGGGGCTCAAGTTATAAGGAGAGGGTCTTGTTATCATTGATTAAAAATGGGCTTTTCTTTTCCCATAATTGGCTATGATTTTTTTTGAAATCTTGAGTAAGGCGCATTTTCAATTGCTTCAGCTCTGTGTTAGGTCTTAAGGGTTTAGGGTTTTTTTATTTTAAATCGCCTAATGTCTGATAAAAAACACTCTAGTTTCTTTTCTTTCTTTACTTTATCCACTTAAGTAATGGGTCATGGGATCGTAGGAAGTGTCCCCCCTTATTTTTTTGCCTACGCGGTCATGTGAATTAATCGTAAAAATTTATGCCTTATGTGTATCCCTCCTAAAGTTGTCGGGCCCAGTAAGTAGTGTGCATCTCACAAATGGATCTACGACTTTCGCTATTTTGCTAGGCAAAGTTGCACATGGTTTAAAGCCAGCGAAGTTGTGAAAATGAAATGGCATGCCAAATGGACGGTTTAGCTGGTCAAGGAGGCAAGTAGAATGGTGGCACGCGGCATGAGCTACAACAGTCAGCAAGTTGGGATTAAAGGTTAAGAGGTGGGTCCTAGAAGAGAGTCAGGTTGCAGGATAGGGGATGACCTGGCAAATACAAGTGTCAAGAATTAATCGGAGTCTATTTGGGTCGTTAAGCGCCAAGCAACTAGAAAATGATCTAACGGCCCACATGATTTCACAAGGGTAAGATGCTTATGCTTTATACCCTGCGAAATAGCGAAAGTAAATGAGGACCATCCACATGTCATGATAGATGGTAACGTGTCCATGGACACGTGGTCTTAGAAGAAGCCATGGGCCCGCCAAGGTGGAACTGGCGGTATAAAAGAAAGACACACGGATGACGTTGAGTTGAATGCAAAAAAGTATTTCAAAGCCAGTAGTCGAGTGCCACGTGGTAGCACATAGTCAATAAAGAAGTGGGACCCAGTGCGGAGCCAAGGCTATTAGTGTAACAGCCGATCAGGTTTCTTTTGATCGGATGGTTCGAGCTATTTCACAAGACAAAATGGTCTGGCTAGTCCTGAAGGCAGGTAAGATGATGGCATGTGGAAGAAAATGCAACAGTCAGCGAGGCAGGTCCGAGAGTTTCAAAGAAGGTGGGTCCCAGAAAAGAAAGATACCACGGGATAAAGGTATATGCCAGGTATTCAGAGTTAAGTCAGAGGGCCCATGTTTGCAGGTAAATGTTTAGAGTGTAAAGATTGATCAACTCTCATTTGATCGGACGACTGGCATAGTTTCACAAAGGTAAAGTGCTTGCATTTTAACCCTTGTGAAATGGCGAAAAGGTTTCTCATTCTTAAAGGAAAAGTGAACATGAAATGTAAAAGATGATCAAGTATGGTTTGATCTAACCGATGGCGCTATTTCATGCTTGTAAGATGCTTGAAGTATATGCACAGTGAAATGGCGAAAGTAAAGGAGATTCATCTCGATGCCAGGGTTAATGGTGACGTGTACATGAACACGTGACTTACACAGAGATTGAAGGTGCCAAGGTGGAACCGGCAGTTTTAAAAGGGGGTATAATATGCAGCTAACTCAGATTTAAACTTAATAAGTTTCCCTGGGCAAATGTTTAAGTGCCATGTGGTATCCAATAACCAAAGGAGGAGTAGAGTAAGAAAGTCAGTATAAGAGTCTTCTCTTAAAGGACAATCAAGTGTGGTTTGATCCGATGGTTGGCGCTATTTCGCAGCCTAAAGTTGAATGCAAATTAAGCAATGCAAAATAGCAAAAACCCGGTAGCTGTTAGGCGAAGGTGCGGTTAGTGAAAAGGTTAACTGTCCAGGTAAAGGTTAAAGGCCATAAAGTTCGGGTCCCATCTGACACCTGGTGTAGTTTCGTGAAGGTAAAGTGCTCACTGGATAACACTTGCAAAATGGCGAAATGAAATAGGGCTCAGTGAAAAGGGTAGAAGTACTAAGCCAGTGTAAACACCAATCAACTCTCATTTGATCGAACGGTCGACGTTATTTGACGAAGTAAAGTTGCCAAGAAATTAAGTTTTACAAAATAGCGAAAAGAGAAAATGCATGGGCATTGTGACCCGTTGGAGTGAAAATTTTGAATTCTTTCATGAATTCAATTCTAAAGGGACAGCCAAGCATGTGGAATCAATATCAGAGTTAAGAGCCAAGCTGCCATAAATGATCTTGTATCAATTGAATTGAGATATCATTCTGAAGTGCACTTGTAAAGAAGCAGTTGCAGAGCAGACTTCTTCAATTTCAGATTCAATTCCTTCGAGTACAAGCAGGTTTTTATATACTCTTGTTCAACCATTATTTGTAATTATGTGTGTTTTACTGAGGTTTTAATTTATCATAGAACAATTGAGGGAGATTGTTGAATCGCTTGCTTAATTTTCTAAAAGAGATGGCACCTAAAAGGGAGTTCTCAGGAAAAGTCAATTATCATGAGAGGGCCATTTGTGATGATTTCCTTGAACAGTTGACGTTGTCAACTAATGTGGCTTCCAAAATGAAAGAGTTGGTCCCAAGAGCTTCTCGCCTGAAAATAGGAGAGGGTTTATATGATAAGGGGAGTTGGTTAAGAGACCCTCAAGTAGGGATGTCTGGGTTGGGATTATTCAAGGTTGGGTTTAGTATGAGAAATTCTCTAGCCCCTCAGAATAGTATATGGGAATTGGATGTTGGAAAGTTGGTGGTTCTCAGGTTTTCTTTGATGCAGATCTTCTAACTCAGATTGCACATGGCTATGACCCAACTTCAAGAAGTGTTAAGGATATGAGTGGGAAGACCCTCATTGAAATTAACAATGAGGAATTTAGGAATGCCTTTGGGTTAAGTGAATACACTAATTTTCTGCAGCCTATTCATTTTAAATCACTAGCTCAGGTGTATAATGTGTAAAGAAATCACCTAAGAAATGGGCCTCTCAAAGAATTCTTTTTGAAGATAGGCGGGTTGACTGTTGTGGGACCTAATACTGAAGAGCCCTTTTCTCTAAATTTGTTTACCCTTAGGGCTAAAGGATTATATTGGTCACTATGCCAAATCCTAGGGGAAGATGCTGAAGCAAGTATGCCTACTCACTACATGTTGATGGTTGCTTAGATTTTGAATCCTTCTGTGGCAATAACTTTTGATTATGCTTCTTTTATAACTGATGCTATCCATAATGGATTGGTAGGGATTAGTAATGGGAAAGTAGATAGGCCTTTTGGGTGGTACTCCCTTCTTATGCATTTGTTTTTATTCAAGGGTGGTGACTATTTTGCAAGTGTGATGGACCTTGTAAAAGAGAAGCATGGAGAAAAGATGCCAGTGCAATTATGGAGCATAGTTCTATCATGGGACAGAGAAGATCTAAGTTTTATAAGGTTTGCTAAATATTTTACATCAAAAATCAGGACCCTTATCTATTTGGACAACCCAAGAGTCCCTAAGGTGCTTTTGGAATTCATTAGGCCACAAGAGTTTGCAGAGGACATAAAAATTGTCCACAATCGGGGTGATATTTACCTATACCCTATTTCCATAGTTTTCAGAGTATATGGTTTCACAGGTACCCCATTTTTGTTACCTTATCAGGTCCCTCTTAAAGTGGGAATTGCAAAAATACTTAGGCAGATTGATGTTGTGCAAGAGTCAGAATTGACAGGTAGAGGTAAAGGGACAATTTTCCCTACAATTACTGTGGCACACCAATTTGTAATAACCAAAGGAGGTTGGAAATGTTTTGGAGATTTCCTCTAGCCATATCATTTATCAACTGCAGTCTCTTAGTGTGCTGACCCCAAAGAGTTTTTCAATGGTATGTTTAGGAAGAGGGTTATATGCAAAGCTAAACCCCATGAATTTCAGTTCCCTGAAGACCTCATCAGGAATGAATTTGATTTAGATGAACAAGAGCTGAGAAAGGAAAAGTGGATACCCTATAAGAAGGCCTTAGACTTGGTGCACCAACTCGACATAAGCTATGACCCTTTGTCTAGCTTTTACCCCTTTGCAGAGAAGATGAAGTTTTTGATTCTTAGTTTTGAGGAGGTGGTGCAAACACTAAAAGAAAAGAGGGAGGTTGTAATCAAGAATAATCCTGAGAAATAAAGATTGATTTTGAATAGGTCTGCATCTACCAGGCCGATCCCTCCAGGTAATTATATGTTACATAAGAGGTCTAATTATAGTGTACTTATGCCTGCTTCAAGAGAGCCCTTTGCCTCTAAAGGTAAAAGGAAGATACATGATGTCATTGACATCCCTAGTAGCCCAAAGAAATAAAGAGTGGCAAAAGAGGCACAATCTAAAGAACCTTTGTACTCCCCATCTCAATCACCTGTCCATATAGGAGATGAGCAAGTAGCAACTCATCAATTATTCTAGTTAGGCAGTCTAGGGGAAATTACCTACACCTATGATGAAGTAGAGGAAGCAATGCCAGAAGAGCCCTTAGTTGCTGAAATGAATATCACCACTAGTGAATTCAAAGGCCAGGAATGAGATCCTGAGATCAAGCGAGATAGTGAAGATTTCTTAGCTGATGACAAGTTCATCACATCAGAAGCATTCATGCAATTTGTATGGAAGCAGACCATTGATAAATACAATGAAAGGTGAGAGAAAAGAAAGGGTGAGCAGCCTCATAAAGACCCAGCTATAGTTGAGGAAGAAATAAAGCAAGAAATGGTTGAAGAGTTTAAGACCATCACTCCTCAGCAAGGAAGATACATTGTGGCGAAGGCTGGGGTACTTATTCTCCCTGAATGGGATATAGCAGATGCTCTAGTCCTAGAAGTAGTAAGAAAGGAGACTAAACCTATGGAGGAGTCACTTTTAATAAAGACAATGCTACATTAGTCATGTGGTCTCTAAAAAGAGATGAAAATAAGAAGAAAAGGGACACCTCAATGTCAAGCTACCTTGGGGGGATGATGGTAAAGAGGGTGCAGACTACTTGAGTAGTGGAAGCTGGTAGCACTGTACTAGAAACTATGAAATTTAGTGTTGCAGTAGCAGAAAGGGAAGCTAAGGAAAAGGCAGATCTCTAGGTTAAATTGGAGATAATTTTGAAAGCTTATACTAATGCTCAAGAAGAGGTAAGGAACATAGATAGCATTATTGCTAAATTGTAGAAGCAACTAGCAGGACAACATCATCATGGTGAATCCTCAACACTGATGATCTCCTCTTCTCCTGCCAGACCTCCACCTACCAGCCCTATTATTGAGTTCCCACCACCTCCAGCACCTTCTAGCTCCCAAATGATTGAGATTACTCCTCAAGAGTTAGAGAATCTAAAACAAGCCCAAGCCATGTATGCAAAGAAGTATGAGGATAGAGTGAAGGCCACTGTCACTAGTTTTGCAGATACCGTGAATGCCTCATTGCTATACAATAATGTAGTTAAAATTTTGGATATATGGAATGAGCTCAGGGGAGATAAGGCCATATTCACACCAATTTTTGACAAATGGAGGCCTGGGGAGCAGGATTTAGAGTTTATGTGTGCATCTTGTGATGAAGCAAGGGCCAATCCTATCATTAGATCCACTTCTAACATCACTAAAGATTTAGTACAATTGGCAGTAGGGGTGGATAATGTTGACAGGAAAATCAACTTGTGCAAAAAGGCATAGTTTTTGAGTTGCTCCCAGGAGTTTTTGCTAGTCCAGATTAACTAAAGGGCAAACAAATGTTGCTTAAGGAGGTAGAAGCCAAATTGTCAGCAAGAAATAAGGGAATTATTGATCTATATTATGCTTCCTTCTTTGTTGTGACAATACAAGAGATAGAGAAAATTAAGACACATTATGGTTTTCTCAATTCAAAAGTCAACAAAATGAGAAACTCCTAGAAAAGGTTGACCAAGGCTAAGACTAAAGTGATTAATTTCTCATGGCCGATCGATGATGTGTATGATGAGTGGACAACAAAATATGCCACTTATGATCCAGAACAGTTAGAGAGTGCTCCTGAAAAGATAAAAGAAGTTACAACCGAACAGCCTGTTGAAGAAGCTACAGAGGCCGAAAAGAACTTGTAACTATTTTTGCGAGAAGCTTTGTAACTTCTTTGTTTTTGAAAGAAAAGATTTTAACAAACTCTCCTCGAAAAGTCCGAAGCTTTGTGCATCCATGTTGTTATAAATGGATACTAGGACTAGAGAGAGAGGGATCACAAAGAATTGTAAGAAAACTCTACAGAAATTTATCTGAGCTTTTCTGAGTCTAATGGGGAATATTCAAAAGCTTCTTGTAATACTTTTCTGAAGATAATATCAATATACAGACCATCAGTTTTGAGTAAAGCTTTGTGTCATCTTCAAGTGTGTTTACAATTTGTTTATTGTTTTCATTCTGAATAATCTAGGGTTATTTTGTTTGAATGGGGTAGCAAGGCTATTTTCAGTAGATGTGCTCGCTGACTTTTCTCTCTTTGAGGGAAATTAAAGATGCAGGGATCACTCCTACCAGTAAACTTTTTGGAGGGAACTTTGAATCTTGATGATCATAGTTTAATTTGGTATGCATAAATTCCTATAAGTGTTAGGCATGTATAAGGATTAATAGAAGCCAAGCCAATGGGATGCATAAAGATATTTTGTTTGGGGAGTATTTTATGAGTTTAGATGACTCTATGGCCTTGGATAAGGCACTGGTATTGGTTGAAGTTGTTTATTGCATGTTTTGTTGATCAAAATACTGAATATGAGTATAATTTTCATTCCTTTATTTCAGTTAGTTTCAAGGTGAATAGATCCATTGGTTTTCTGGACTAGTTTGTTGTGGATTTATCTTTTGAAAGTGTGAATCCATTTCACAAAGGTATACCCGCCTGGACTCTAAATAAGTCTAAAGTGTAGAAGGTTAAATCAAACCTTGTCATATGTTGTCTGAAGAGTTTCCTTCACTTTAACATCTCTCTTGCACAGAGTTTGATCATCTTATTATAAGGATGTTGAAGTGAGTCAGATTTTGAAGACAACAAAAGTGGTGACTCTGCTGGGGAGAGTCACAATAAGGATATAAACGCAGATTTGTGTTGAGGCTTATAAATAAAATTTTTGTGTGTTTGTGGATTCGACTACTTGTTTTCATAATTCCCATAGTTTTGTGGGTGGTGACTCTGTTACTTTTTGAACTAGTCCTTGTGAGATACAAATATTTCTAAAAGGAAGACAAGCGAGATGCAAGGAGCAGAAAACACAAGATCATTCAATAAGAAACATCCTCATGAAACCTTGCAAGAAGGTCTGCCAGAATAGTCACGAAGAGGCCAAAAGAGGTCAGTGCTTCATGAACCATCGAACGTTGCTTGGGTATATAAAAACAATAATACTGGTAAGATGCCTGATCGACCTATTTATGCAAAGTCTAATTCATCTTCCAGAGATTCAGAACATGATATATTAGGTTTCCATTCAGGATTGTTTGTAAATATTGATAATGCACCTATTTTAAATCAAGATTTATCTCATGTTAATGTTTCTGCAAGAGATAGAACCAGTTCAAATGCAATTAGGCATTCTGTTCCCAGGACAATAGATGGGAACATTAGTTTGATTTACATAGATCAAGTTAATGCATCAGACTCTGAAGAAAACTTTCCTGATGAGGATAAAGTGTCTCAAGAGATTGAAGACTTAAATAGAAGAGACCACCACTTAATCTCCCTAAGAGCCCAAAAGGAAGCAAATAAGGAGAAGGAAGTCAAAGCCAAATTAATGGAAAGGGATAGGCTTCTTAGACAGATAGCTGATCTTGAAGTACTTGCTAAGGAGAAAGAAAAGAGTGATGAGGAAGGCCCTGTGATTAGAGAGATTCTAATTCCCAAAACTAAACAAGCTTGTAAGTCAGTAGTTTAGCCAACTAGGAAAGTATTTAATGACTCCCAGCTTCCTAGAGCTAATATGGATAAAGGAAAATAGAAATGGGTAGATGATGGAATAGAATCTAAAATTACAGAAGAGATCTCTCATAAGCTTTTAGAACATGAGAGAGAAATGGAAAGGATGAGGACAGAAAAGGAAGATCTCCAGATGGAACTAGAAAAGGTTGAGTTAGAAGCAGCTAATCAAGAAGTAAAAAGAAAGATCAACTACTTAAAGGCTCCCCCTATTACATTTCCATCAGAAGATCTTAGCAAGCCTAATCCTCAACACA
Organism: Cryptomeria japonica; assembly: GCF_030272615.1. Classification (NCBI taxonomy): domain Eukaryota; kingdom Viridiplantae; phylum Streptophyta; class Pinopsida; order Cupressales; family Cupressaceae; genus Cryptomeria; species Cryptomeria japonica. Next base: position 183,978,511 of record NC_081410.1, on the reverse strand, counting down.
TTTCCCTTCCTCAGGCCAATACTCAACTTGCAGTGCAAGCTAATATTGCCTCAGTAAGTCAAATCCCTGTGAATAAATAGTACACTCAAATACCACAATCTCCAATCCCAAAAGTTAAAATGACCATGGGAAATAATAATTCTATTACCCCTTTTCAAAGAAGACCAATCAATTTAGAACAATATAGACAATTGTTCTTTGATGGGATCCTGGGATATCCAAACCATGTTCCTACTGAATTAAGAGATAGACTCCATAAATTTGCTGGGAACAATGCAATTAGCACTGAGGAGCATCTAAAATCGTTTGGGGATCTAATAAACGATTATGAGATAGTAGATGAAGATGTTATTATGAAACTGTTTGTTCAATCTCTGGTTGATGATGCAAGAGATTGGTATAGAGGTCTCCTGGTTAATAGCATAGGGTCATGGGAAGATTTTAAAAATTGTTTTCAAGAGTAGTATGGTGACAAGACTAATGTGAGTTTCATGCTAAATGAATTCAACAATATCAAAAAATCTAAAAATGAAATGGTCACTGATTTCAATGCCAAATTCCAGAAGGCCATGCACAGATTGTATCAAGTGATGAGGTTAGATGATAACATGTGTCTTAATACATATTACAATGCATTTGATTCTAAGATGGCCTATATCTTGAGAGATAAGAACCCACATAACTTGAGAGATGCTTTTAGAATTGCCATAAATGTAGAAAGTAACAGAAAAGCATCTGGGAAGTTAGGAAGAAGGACAGATGGTAGATTATGGCAAGAAACCAAACAACAACCTAATAAAGTTGCTAAGGAGGATGATAAGATAGAGAAATTGGTTACTGCTATGAAAGATCTGACTGCCAAGGTTAACAAAAATGATAAACCTCATTATAATTGGTAGGATAGACCCCCTAGATTGCATGATATGCCATATAATACCAATTGGAAAGATGGCAAGCCCCAAATTGGCAAGCCCAAAATTGCCCAAAGTCAGGACACTCTAGATCCCTTAAAAGGGAAAAATGTTCATAATATAGAAAATACTCCCTGGTGTATTGCTTGTGATGGACCACATTCTCCTCATCAGTGTGCAGTGGCTCAGGCTCTTGAAGAATCTATGAGACCAGAAGCAGAGCCTGACATTAATATGTTTGAAACCATCATAGAAAGTGATGAGGAATCTGTATGAAGTAGATATAGTGATGTGCTAGATAATGAAAGGTTAGTGCAAGGACAATTAACCTTAGATTGGCATCCTACATTGAATGTAGTAACAATTGAGGATGAAGAGGTTCATCTTAGGAGGCCTAGTGAGGAAGAAGTTAGAAATCTCACTAATGCTGCCATTGCCAAAGCAAAACACAATTATAACTTGAGAAGCACCAAGAGAGACACTGATTAGGGTGAGTTAGGTTCTATGTTCGTAAAGGAGGTCACTAAAAAGGGGGCATCAAGTAGTGCTACCATTGTTCCCAAGGTCGGTCAAGAGAAAGAGGAACAAGTTAAAGATGTACCCAAAGGCAAAAATGATAAAAATGTTGATGATGTACAAGGAGCAGCAATAGTGAAAAAGGCAAGCCAGTTCAAGACAGAAAGAGTCAGAGCCAACACTAAAACATGCAATAGTTCTACATTTGACATGGCCCAAGCTCTTACTCAAATGAAGGTCACTGTTCCATTAGTAGAATTACTAAAGATTAAAGAACATAAGGATGCAACTTTATCTCTATTCTCTAGTATATCTGATAGTGACATAGTCTTACCCACCGGTTCAACTAGAATTGGAAAGGATCAAGAGTTCCAAACCCTAGAGGTTTATGTTGGAACCACTATCACTCAAGAGCCCTCACAGGTAGATCCCTTCTATGTTACCCTATTAGTCAATAATCGGCTGATTAAAAACTGCATGATAGATTCAGGAGCTGCTGCTAATGTAATGCCCTATGGTGTTATCAAAGAATTAGGATTATCAGTAACCACTGTGTATGGGAAGTGCTATGCCATGGATAACAGAGAAGTGCCTGTGATAGGCACAATGAAAGATGTTGAGGTAAAATAACAACATTCCCTAATGCCACTTACAAAATGGATGTTATTGTTACTGACACTAAACCCCATTACGGTATGTTACTTTCCAAACAATGGGCAGCAGCAATAGGTGGAAATGTTCAACTGGACTTATCCTATGCTACCATTCCAATTAATGGAAGTTAGGTCAAATTATACAAAGAGCCACGAGCTCCTAGGGTAATTGAAAATGTAGACCCTAGTATGCTCAACTGTATGATCGATATAGATCTAGATAACTTTAGGCTTCAACCAACTCTACCTCAACTGAAGAATACTGACCCTATTGTAGTTGAATTACAAGCACAATAGTGTGGACTATGGTAGATGTATTTTGATGGAGCTTGCTCCAAGGAAGGGTCAGGAGCAGGGGTTCTTTTTGTGTCCCCATCAGGTATAACTTTTAAATATTCATTTTTGTTGGCCTTCCAGTGCACAAATAATGTTGTAGAATATGAAGCCCTACTACTGGGACTTGAGATTGCAAAAAGGAATGGAATCCAACTATTGAAAGTAATGGGGGATTCAGAATTGGTTGTCTCTTAGGTGAGATCTAAATATGCATCCAAGAATGATAGATTAAAGCAGTATAAGCATGTTGTTCGAGATGTTATTGAGCATTTTGATGCCTTTTCTATTAATTGGATAGAGCAAGCAAAGAATATTATGGTAGACTTCCTAGCTAATGTTGCTTTGAAAAATGATGATGCAACACTAACCGGTATCTCCACTGTGGAAATAAAATCTAGGCCTACTATTCCTGATAATGTGTATAATTGGCAAGTTTTCGTTGATGATGAAGACATTCTTAGTTTTATTCAATGTGTTGACGATTATGATGGACAAAAGATTGATTGTAATGCATTGGTGGAACTGGTAGACAATAGAGAGACAGTATTTGGAAATGATTTTGTCCATTTGGAAACTAACAAAATACCTAAAGGGTTGGTAGATTTGGAGAGCATGTTCAGTTACAATGATAGTCACTTACATCATCAATCTACCACCAAATTGGAAGAGTTAGAGGAGGTAAATTTGGGAACTGAATCATCCCCTAAGTTAGTATATATTGGCAAAAAATTACCTTCTCATGTCAGGACTAACCTTATTAATTTATTGAAAAGGTATAAACATGTTTTTTCTTGGTCTTATGAAGACCTAAAGGCGTATAGACAAGATCTTTTTCAGCATGAGGTTCCTTTACTTCTAGATGCTAAGCCTTTTAGACAAAAACAGAGACCTATTAACCCCTTATTAGAAGCTAAGATGCAGTAGGAGCTGACTAAATTAAGAGAAGGGGGGATTATCAGACCTATAAGGCATTCTTCATGGGTCTCCAATCTAGTCCTAGTAAGAAAGAAGAATGGGGACATCAAATTGTGTGTAGATTTTAGGAATTTAAATTTTACTTCCTTGAAGGATAACTTCTCATCCCCAAATATGGAAGCCATGCTATAGAGAGTGACAGGATCTGACCTTTTATCCATGATGGACAGTTTCTTAGGATATAATCAAGTGTTAGTAAAGGAGTTTGAATAGTTTAAAATAGCCTTCACTACTCCATGGGGAACTTATATTTATGTGAGAATGCCATTCCGATTAAAAAATGTTGGAGCTACATTTCAGAGAGCCATGGATGTAGCTTTCAAAGAATTCATTAACATCATCATGGTGGTTTATAAAGATGACCTAACTTGTTTCTCTAAGAAGGTTGATGATCATTGTGGACATCTGGAGAAGGTGTTCAATAAAGCCTTGGAATTTGGTGTATCACTAAATCCCAAGAAATGTCATTTTGGGGTCACTGAAGGAAAGCTATTGGGACACATAGTTTCCAAGGAAGGGGTAAGGATAGACCCTGAAAGAATTGAAGCAATCAATAAGGTGTCTGAACCAAAAAATGTGAAAGGTATTCAATCTTTTTTAGGCAAAGTAAATTTTTTTAGGAGATTCATTGCAAAATTTGCAGAGATAGTGAAGCCTATTGTCAAGCTCCTTAAGAAGGATACCAAATTTTATTGGAATCAAGAAGCCTCAAAAGCTTTTTCTGAAATTAAGAAGGAAATCCAGGAGGTACCAGTGTTGAAATCTCCTAATTACAGTAAGCCTTTTTCTCTGTTTTCCTTCACTTCATATCATACAGTAGCAGCAGTATTGTTACAAAAGGATGAGGAAGGATATGAACATCCTATAGCCCTCTACAACAAGTCTTTGCATGCAACAGAATTGAAATATGAGACCATGGAGAAACAAGCTTATGCTCTAGTTAAAGTTGTTAAGGCTTTTAGGCTATACTTAGTGAATGCAAATATCATTGCTTATGTCCCACATGCTATAGTTAAGGATATTTTGTCTCAGTCTGAGGTTACTGGGAAGAGATGCAGATGGATCAATAGAATTCAAGAATTTGACTTGGAAATAAAGATCACCAAATTGGTGAGAGGTTTAGGTTTGGCTAAGCTCATGAATGTAGAAGTACATAATGTTGAGGTTAGAGATGCTTTAGTCACTAGTATTGAGAGGCAACCCTGGTACTCAAAGATAGTCCAATTTTTAAGAGGTGCTACATTCTCAGAAGAAATGACACATAATCAGAAAAGAACTCTGAAAATCAAGTCCCAAAAATATGTGCTCATTCAAGGTGATCTTTTATAGAGGAAAAGAGATGGAGAGCTACTAATGTGTTTGGATAAATTCCAAGCTAAATGGGTGTTGACTGAAATGCATGATGGAGTATGTGGAGGTCACTACTCTACTAAGACTACTATTGGTTTGATAATCTGAGCTGGATACTATTGGCCCACTCTATTTAAGGATACTCATGCATATGTTCAAAAATGTGACCCATGTCAAAAATTCTCATCCAAGCTGAAGTATGAAGGAGCCTTACCCCTAAATCCAGTCTCTGTAGAAGCTCCTTTTGTCTAGTGGGGCATTGATTTTATTGAAGAGATTGTTGAGAGGTCAGGGAGAGGTTACGGATGGATCATAGTGGCCACTGATTATTTCACAAAATGGATAGAAGCTATCCCTACAAGAGGAGCTACTAGTAAAGTTGTCATTGATTTCCTGATGGATAATGTTGTAACTAGATTTGGAACACCTGCAAAATTGGTGATGGATAATGCCATGTGTTTCAGATTAGAAGAGTTTGTAGGCTTTTGTACCAATCACGGTATACTCATGTCCTACTCTTCACCTTATCACCCTCAAGGGAATGGGAAAGCAGAATCTAGCAACAAAAGCCTTTTGAACATCATTAAGAAAATCTTGGAAGAGAATAAAAGATCTTGGGATCAAAAATTAAAGTTAGCTCTGTGGGCAGATAGAATAACTATTAAGAAATCCATTGGAATGTCACCTTTTGAATTAGTCTATGGTGCCCAAGCCAGATTGCCAGTAAACAATCTTCTTCCAGTTTATAAGATTTTGCAAAATGAGGACATGGAGATATCTGAACCGATGGAAAATAGAATGATCCAAATTGTAGAAATGGATGAGCTTAGAACTTCTGCCCATAAGAGAAATCAGAAGATCCAGTTGTAGTCAAAATACCTTTTTGATAAAAGGACATCACTAAGAAAGTTTCAAATTGATGACATTGTTCTTCAGTGGAATGCAAAAGGATAGGATAAGGGAAAGCACAAGAAATTCAAATCACTGTGGATTGCCCCTTTTGTGGTTTGTGAATTAAATGGTAAGGATTCATATTTCTTGAAGAGTATGAATGATGAAATATAGGAATTTCCAGTGCATGGACAATTCTTGAAGCATTATTTCTCTTAATGTCCATGCACAGTCCGTCCTTTGTTTGTACATATTTTCTTTCCTTACTATTTTTTTTGTTTGGGTCTGTGTCTTGGTCTATTTCTCTAGAGTTTCTAAGTTTTCTTGTGTTGACTTTGCGATCAACCATCCCTAGTCAGAGCCGTTGTTATCAGTGATTAAAAATGGTCTTTTCTTTTCCCATAATTGGCTATGATTTTTTTTTAAATCTTGAGTAAGGTGCATTTTCAATTGCTTCAGCTTTGTGTTAGGTCTTAAGGGTTTAGGGTTTTTTGATTTTAAATTGCCTAATGTCTGATAAAAAACCCTTTGGTTTCTTTTCTTTTGTTACTTTATCCACTTAAGTAATGGGTCATGTGATCATAGGAAGTGTCCCCCCTGATTTTTTTGCCTAGGCGGTCATGTGTATTAATCGCAAAAACTTATGCCTTATGTGTATCCCTCCTAAAGTTGTCGGGCCCAGTAAGTAGTGTGCATCTCGTAGATGGATCTACGGATTTGGCTATTTCGCTAGGTGAAGTTGCACATGGTTTAAAGCCAGCAAAGTTGCAAAAATGACATGGCATGCCAAATGGATGGTTTAGCTAGTCAAGGAGGCGAATAGAATGGTGGCACGTGGCATGAGCTACAACAATTAGCAAGTTGGGATTAAAGGTTAAGAGGTGGGTCCTAGAGGAAAGTCAGGTCGCAAGATAGGGGATGACCTGACAGATACAAGTGTCAAGAATTAATCAGAGTCTATTTGAGTGGTTAAGCGCCAAGCAACTAGAAAATGATCTAACGGCCTGCATGATTTCGCAAGGGTAAGATGCTTATGCTTTATACCTTGTGAAATAGCAAAAGTAAATGAGGACCATCCACGTGTCATGATAGATGGTAACGTGTCCATGGACACGTGGTCTTAGAAGAAGTTGTGGGCCCGCTAAGGTGGAACCAACGATATAAAAGAAAGACACATGGCTGACATTGAGTTGAATACAAAAAAGTCTTTCAAAGCCAGTAGTCGAGTGCCATGTGGTAGCACGTAGTTAATAAAGAAGTGGGACCCAGTGTGGAGCCAAGGCTATTAGTGTAACGGCTGATCAGGTTTCTTTTGATCGGACAGTTCGCGCTATTTTGCAATTCAAAATGGTTCGTGGTTTAAGACCAATGAAATGGTGAAGTGATGTGGTATTCCAAGCTGATGGTCTGGCTAGTCCTGAAGGTGAGTAAGATGATGGCATGTGGCAGAAAATGCAACAGTCGGTGAGGTGGGTCCAAGAGTTTCAAAGAAGGTGGGTCCCAGAAAAGAAAGATACCATGGGATAAAGGTATATGCCAGGTATTCAGAGTTAAGTCAGAGGGCCCACATTTGCAGGTAAATGTTTAGAGTGTTAAGATCGATCAACTCTCATTTGATCAGACGATTGGCATAATTTCACAAAGGTGAAGTGCTCGCATTTTAACCCCTACGAAATGGCGAAAAGGTTTTTTGTTCTTAAAGGCAAAGTGAACATGAAATGTAAAAGATGATCAAGTATGGTTTGATCTAACAGCTGGCACTATTTCACGCTTGTAAGATGCTTGAAGTATATGCTCAGGGAAATAGCGAAAGTAAAGGAGATTCATCTCGATGCCAAGGTTAACGGTGACGTGTACATGAACACATGGCTTCCACAGAGATTGAAGGTGCCAAGGTGGAACCGACAGTTTTAAAAGGGGGTATAATATGCAGCTGACTCAGATTTAAACTTAATAAGTTTCCTTGGGCAAATGGTTAAGTGCCCTATGGTATCCAATAACCAGAGGAGGAGTGGAGTAAGAAAGTCAGTATAAGAGTCTTCGCTTAAAGGAAAATCAAGTGTGGTTTGTTCTGACGATTGGCACTATTTCACAGCCTAAAATTGAATGCAAATTAAGCAATGCAAAATAGCGAAAACCTGGCAGCTGTCAAGTGAAGGTGCGGTTAGTGAAAAGGTTAACTGTCTAGGTAAAGGTTAAAGGTCATAAAGTTTGGGTCCCATCTGATGCCTGGTGTAGTTTCGTGAAGGTAAAGTGCTCACTGGATAACACTCGCGAAAAGGCGAAACAAAATAGGGCTCAGTGAAAAGGGTAGAAGTACTAAGCTAGTGTAAAGACCGATCAACTCTCATTTGATTAGATGGCCAGTGTTATTTCATGAAGTAAACTTGCCAGGAAATTAAGTTTTACGAAATAGCGAAAAGAGAAAATGCATGAGCATTGTGACCCGTTGGAGCGAAAATTTTGAATTCTTTCATGAATTCAATTCTAAAGGGATGGCCAAGCATGTGGAATCAATGTCAGAGTTAAGAGCCCAGCTGCCATATATGATCTCGTATCAATTGAATTGAGATATCATTCTGAAGTGCACTTGTAAAGAAGCAGTTGCAGAGTGGACTTCTTCAATTTCAAAGTTAATTCCTTCGAGTACAAGTAGGTTTTTCTATACTCTTGTTCAACCATTATTTTTAATTGTGTGTGTTTTACTAAGGTTTTAATTTGTCATAGAATAATTGAGGGAGATTGATGAATCACTTGCTTAATTTTCTAAAAGAGATGGCACCTAAAAGGGAGTTCTCAGGAAAAGTCAATTATCACGAGAGGGCCATTTGTGATGATTTCCTTGAATAGTTCATGTTGTCAACTAATGTGGATTCCAAAATGAAAGAGTTGGTGCCAAGAGCTTCTCGCCTGAAAATAGGAGAGGGTTTATATGATAAGGGGAGTTGGTTAAGAGACCCTCAAGTAGGGATGTCTGGGTTGGGATTATTCAAGGTTGGGTTTAGTATGAGAAATTCTCTAGCCCCTCAAAACAGTATATGGGAATTGGATGTTGGAAAGTTGGTGGTTCCCGGGGTTTTCTTTGATGCATATCTTCTAACTCAGATTGCACATGGCTATGACCCAACTTCAAGAAGTGTTAAGGATATGAGTGGGAAGACCCTCATTGAAATTAACAATGAGGAATTTAGGAATGCCTTTGGGTTAAGTGAATACACTAATTTTCTGCAGCCTATTGATTTTAAATCACTAGCTCAGGTGTATAATGTGCAAAGAAATCACCTAAGAAATGGGCCTCTCAAAGAATTCTTTTTGAAGATAGGCGGGTTGACTGTTGTGGGACCTAATACTGAAGAGCCCTTTTCTCTAAATTTGTTTACCCTTAGGGCTAAAGGATTATATTGGTCACTATGCCAAATCCTAGGGGAAGATGCTGAAGCAAGTATGCCTACTCACTACATGTTGATGGTTGCTTAGATTTTGAATCCTTCTGTGGCAATAACTTTTGATTATGCTTCTTTTATAACTGATGCTATCCATAATGGATTGGTAGGGATCAGGAACGGGAAAGTAGATAGGCCTTTTGGGTGGTGCTCCCTTCTTATGCATTTGTTTTTATTCAAGGGTGGTGACTATTTTCCAAGTGGGATGCACCTTGTAAAAGAGAAGGATGGAGAAAAGATGCCACTGCAATTATGGAGCATAGTCCTGTCATGGGACAGAGAAGATGCAAGTTTTCTAAGGTTTGCTAAATATTTTGCATCAAAAATCAGGACCCTTATCTATTTGGAAAACCCAAGAGTCCCTAAGGTGCTTTTGGAATTCATTAGGCCACAAGAGTTTGCAGAGGACATAAAAATTGTCCACAATTGGGGTGATATTTACCTATACCCTATTTCCATAGTTTTCAGAATATATGGTTTCACAGGTACCCCATTTTTGTTACGTTATTAGGTCCCTCTTAAAGTGGGAACTGCAGAGATACTTAGGCAGATTGATGCTGTGCAAGAGGCAAAATTGACAGGTAGAGGTAAAGGGACAATTTTCCCTACAATTACTGTGGCACACCAATTTGTAATAACCAAAGGAGGTTGGAAATGTTTTGGAGATTTCCTCTAGCCATATCATTTATCAACTGCAGTCTCTTAGTGTGCTGACCCCGAAGATTTTTTCAATGGTATGTTTAGGAAGAGGGCTGTATGCAAAGCTAAACCCCATCAATATAAGTTCCCTAAATACCTCATCAGGAATGAATTTGATTTAGATGAACAAGAGCTAAGAAAGGAAAAGTGGATACCCTATAAGAAGGCCTTAGACTTGGTGCACCAACTCGACATAAGCTATGACCCTTTGTCTAAATTTTACCCCTTTGCAGAGAAGATGAAGTTTTTGATTCTTAGTTTTGAGGAGGTTATGCAAACACTAAAAGAAAAGAGGGAGGTTGTAATCAAGAATAACCTTGAGAAAGAAAGATTGATTTTGAATAGGTCTACATCTACCAGGCTGATCCCTCTGGGTAATTATATGTTACATAAGAGGTCTAATTATAGTGTACTTATGCCCACTTTAGGGGAGCCCTCCACCTCTAAAGGTAAAAGGAAGATACACGACTCATTGACATCCCTAGTAGCCCAAAGAAACAAAGAGTGGGAAAAGAGGTACAACCTAAAGAACCTTTGTACTCCCCATCTCAATCATCTGTCCATATAGGAGATGAACAGGCAGCAGCTGAGCAATTATTGCAGTTAGGCAGTCTAGGGGAAATTGCCTACACCTATGATGAAGTAGAGGAAGGAATGCCAGAAGAGCCCTTAGCTGCTGAAATGAATATCACCACTAGTGAATTTAAAGGCCAAGAATGGGATCCTGAGATCAAGTGAGCCAGTGAAGATTTCTTAGCTGATGACAAGTTCGTCACATCAGAAGCATTCATGCAATTTGTGTGGAAATAGAGCATTGATAAATACAATGCAAGGTGCGAGAAAAGGAAGGGTGAGAAACCTCATAAAGACCCAGCTACAGTTGAGGAAGAAATAAAACAAGAAATGGTTGAAGACCATCACTCCTCAGCAAGGAAGAGACACGGTGGTGAAGGCTGGGGTACTTATTCTCCCCGAATGGGATATAGCAGATGCTCTAGTCCTAGAAGGAATAAGAAAGGAGACTAAACCTATGGAGGGAGTCACTTTTAATAAAGACAATGCTGCATTAGTCATGTGGTCTTTGAAAAGAGATGAAAATAAGAAGAAAAAGGACACCTCAATGTCAAGTTACCTTGGGGGGATGATGGTAAAGAGGGTGCAGACTACTGGAGTAGTGGAAGCTGCTAGCACTGTACTAGAAACTGCAAAATTTAGTGTTGCAATAGCAGAAAGGGAAGCTAAGGAAAAGGCAGATCTCTAGGTTAAATTGGAGACAATTTTGAAAGCTTATACTAATGCTCAAGAAGAGGTAAGGAACATAGATAGAATTATTGGTAAATTGCAAAAGCAACTTGTAGGACAACATCATCATGGTGAATCCTCAACATTGATGATCTCCTCTTCTCCTGCCAAACCTCCACCTACCAGCCCTATTATTGAGTTCCCACCATCTCCAGCACCTTCAAGCTCCCAAATGATTGAGATTACTCCTCAAGAGTTAGAGAATCTAAAACAGGCCCAAGCCATGTATGCAAAGAAGTATGAGGATAGAGTGAAGGCCACTATCACTAGTTTTGCAGATACCATGAATGCCTCATTGCTATACAATAATGTAGGTAAAATTTTGGATATATGGAATGAGCTCAGGGGAGACAAGGCCATATTGAGACCAAGTTTTGACAAATGGAGGCCTAGGGAGCAGGATTTAGAGTTTATGTGTGCATCTTGTGATGAAGCAAGGGCCAATCCTATCATTAGATCCACTTCTAACATCACTAAAGATTTAGTATAATTGGCAGCAAGGGTGGATAATGTTGACAGGAAAGTCAACTTGTGCAAAGAGGAATATGCTGATCAAGTTTTTGAGTTGCTCCCAGGAGTTTTTGCTAGTCCAGATCAACTGAAGGACAAACAAATGTGGCTTAAGGAGGTAGAAGCCAAACTGTCAGCAAGAATTAAGGGAATTATTGATCTATATTATGCTTCCTTCTTTGTTGTGACAATACAGGAGATAGAAAAAATTAAGACACATTATGGTTTTCTCAATTCAGAAGTCAACAAAATGAGAAACTCCTGGAAAAGGTTGACCAAGGTTAAGACTAAAGTGATTAATTTCTCATGGCCGACCGATGATGTGTATGATGAGTGGACAACAAAATATGCCACTTATGATCCAGAACAGTTAGAGAGCACTCCTAAAAAGATAGAAGAAGTTACAACTGAATAGCCTGTTGAAGAAGCTACAAAGGCCGAAAAGAACTTGTAACTATTTTTGCGAGAAGCTTTGTAACTTCTTTGTTTTTGAAAGAAATGATTGTAACAAACTCTCCTCGAAAAGTCTGAAGCTTTGTGCATCTATGTTGTTATAAATGGATACTAGGACTAGAGAGAGAGGGATCGCAAAGAATTGTAAGAAAACTCTACAGAAATTTATCTGAGCTTTTCTGAGTCTAATGGGGAATATTCAAAAGCTTCTTGTAATACTTTTCTAAAGATAATATCAATATATAGACCATCAGTTTTGAGTAAAGCTTTGTGTCGTCTTCAAGTGTGTTTACAATTTGTTTACTGTTTTCATTCTGAATAATCCAGGGTTATTTTGTTTGAATGGGGTAGCAAGGCTATTTTTAGTAGATGTGCTCGCTGACTTTTCTCTCTAGGAGGGAAATTAAAGATGCAGGGATCACTCCTACCAGTAAACTTTTTGGAGGGAACTTTGAATCTTGATGATCATAGTTTAATTTGGTATGCATAAATTTCTATAAGTGTTAGGCATGTATAAGGATTAACAGAAGTCAAGCCAATGGGATGCGTAAAGATATTCTGTTTGGGGAGTATTATCTGAGTTTAGATGACTCTGTGACCTGGGATAAGGCACTAGTATTGATTGAAGTTGTTTATTGCATGTTTTGTTGATCAAAATACTGAATATGAGTATAATTTTTATTCCTTTGTTTCAGTTAGTTTCAAGGTGAATAGATCCACTAGTTTTCTGGACTGGTTTGCTATGGATTTATCTTTTGAAAGTGTGAATCCAGTTCACAAAGGTATACCTGCCTGGACTCTGAATAAGTCCAAAGTGTAGAAGGTTAAATCAAACCTTGTCATATGTTGTCCTAAGAGTTTCCTTCCCTTTAACATCTCTCTTGCACAGAGTTTGATCATCTTATTATAAGGATGTTGAAGTGAGTCAGATTTTGAAGACAACAGGTCTGCTTTGCATCATGCCTGACACTCGACTCACAGGAACATCTAGAACTATAGTTTCCCATCAATTCTATAACTATTTTAGTTACTCAACCCCCCTACTATTCTATACTCACATTGGAGGGAGGCCCCCTACAATTCAAATTGGGCTTCAGTCAAGAACTGAATTATTAGATTAATAAGGGGGGGGAGGGAAATCTAGTGATTATTGAGGGCACTCAACTGCAACTTCCCCCCCCCCCACCCCAACATCTAGGTGGGGGGGAAGTGAAAGGGCCTCCCTCCCACCCCTACATTGGGTGTAATTATTTTCTAGTCAAGCCCCTATAATTATATGGCCCCTAATATTCTATGGATCTCGCAACGAGATCATCTATCTGGGATATAGGGACCCATAAAACAATATCGCCTACGGGAATCGAACCCGTGTCTTCGACATGAAAAGATGATGTCCTAACCACTAGATTAAAGGGACCCACCTCCCCCCCTTCTATATAATTTGTCCAACTCCATATGGAGTGGCCTCGACTGAACCGATGGGTATAGATTCTAGCATATCAAACCCCTGGGGACCAAACCACTATTAGAAAAGGGTGGGGTGGATTGGGATATATCATACCAAACCCCTGGGGACCAAACCATTATTCTAGTAGTGGGGTGGGGGGACGCACCCGATGAACCCCAAGCCCATAAAATACAGGGTTGTTGGCGAACTAACCAACCCTCCGATTATATAGAGGGAGGGGGTTGGGGTTTGGGGGATGGAGAGTGACAGTGAGCCCCCCGATGGCCATAGCCATTTTTTTATGCAACATATCATGAAAGATAGTTGTTACTGCTCTTTGGTAAGTTACTCCTACATTCTTTAGCCTAAATGGCATGAATTATAGCAAAAGGTTTCCCATGCATAGGTGAAAGTTGTATTTTCTTGATCCCCAGGAGCTATTTTGATCTGATTATAACAAGAGAATCCATCCATTAATGAGTACATCTCATACCCAACAGTCCTATCCACTATGATATCAATGTTAGGCAATGGAAAATTGTCCTTCAGACAATATTTGTTGAGATCTCTGAAGTCTGTGCAAACCCTAATAGATTTGTTCTCCTTTGATATAGGTACTATGTTTGAAATCCATTCTGCATAGTCTATAGCTCTGATAAATCCATCTTTTAGCAATTTTTCTAGCTCATCCTTGACTAGCAGTGCCACATGAGGGTGCATCTTACGGAGTTTTTTCTTGACTGGTTTAACTCCTGGTGTAATAGAAAGATGGTGCATGATAAGATCAGGATCTAGGCTTGGCATATCAGAGTATGTCCATGCAAAGTTGATCTTCTTTTCTAAAAAGATATTGCTGAAATCTTTTAACTATTCTGTTGATAATGATTGAGCTAAGTGGATGATATGTGGTGTCTCTTGACTCCCAATATTTACTGGCTGAGTTGGTTCAATCAATATAGAAGACCTTTCCTGGAAGTGACTTGGCAGTATATCAAGTATCTCATCTTCAAGTGCCTCGGAGAGGTTTTCACATTTAGGTACATCCTTTATTTTCTCTATTTTTTATTTTGACACCACCACAATGTGGTTTCCGCCATCAGATATTTTCTTTTTCTTTTTTTGATTTTTGCAACTAAGATACTTGATATCTATTTCAGTCATGTTCTCACTTTGTTCGCTAGTGGAAGAGTCCATTGGTTCAACTGCATTAAGGTAGTAGGATAATGTGTAGTCATTGGAAAAGATAGGTATATTCATAGGTTGGTTTTAGAGACTATAGTCAATTAGTTTAGGATGTACCAAGGATAAAGTTTGAACAGGTTCGAGGGAGTTCACGGTATTATCATCATAATTTCAGACCAAAACGTTGAGTTCTAGAAGACTACCTTCCATAAATGTCTTGAGACCACGAAGAGTTACAACATGATCATTGAAGTGCACATTAATATTTAGTTGACCAAATCCAATAGACCAACTCGTAGCACCATTTTCTATGCCAGATTGGACTACATATCGTGGTTCGACAGTAATAAGATTAGTAGACAAATTCCCAACATTCATGATGGAGTAGTCAGAGTTTGATGTTGAATAGGTATTGTCATAAATAGAGCTGTTGTCAGAGTCATCAGAGTCATAGGATGAAGTTTGTGACTCTTCTTCATGCGATTGAGTAAAATTATGTACAGTGTCAATACCTATATCTTTGATGCTGCAAGTTCCTTCATGATTTAGTTCATTTATCACTTGTATCTGACATACCTGTTTGACATAACCTTGATGGCTCTGTGAATCTATGTCGTCTACTATTGGTAATTTGGTATGGTTTTGTCATTAATGTCAACACCTACTAAAAACACTAGCACTTTGGAGATCCAACAGCATTCACTCGCAAGCAAGTAACTATTGCACAGTTACTGGTACATGGTACACCGATAAGATATAATGATCACCGACACTTGGAATGGCATGGAAGACACATGGTTATGTTGAAGACATCATCTGGACATCTTGTCCTGGAGTTTTGTGCATTGGTATATTCACAGTTGCATATTTGCTGTTACCGGCAAATAGGTCTAGGGTTACACCGGCAGGTTTATCTTTTCCAGATCAACATGGCATGCTATGGAGATGATTAATTATTGTTGTAAATGCATTAAGCCAACATGTTCAATCATTTATTGCATCGAATATTATATTGTTTGTAAAATTTTTTATGGTAATATCTTGTAGAGCCAACCTACTAAAATTTGTCTTAGGTTATGGTATAAATATAAGATCTTATTTGTAAGATCAAGTATGGAATGCGAAAAAGAATTGTGTGAAGGTATATGCAAGATTAAGCAGAGCTATACATGAAGACATCATTTAAAGGTGAAGATAGGTTTTTGTGGAAGCATATCAACATTCCACCAGTACTGAATCCAGCATATGAAGATGCTATTTTGTGCAGTACATTCTTATTGGATTTAACCATCCAACTATAGTCAGTGTGACTCCCATTTTGTGATTGAGCAGTGAGCTCTAGGTTGTTGGCTTTTTTGCATGTGCAGACCCCATTTATGCACACTTACTATCTACAGTAGTATCATTTGATTGTGGGTAAGGTTTCCCACCATGGTTTTTCCCCTTACATGGTTTCCACATACAAATATTGGTGTTATATGTTGTGGATATCTTTGTGTTTATGTTTCATGAATTAATCTTTACCGGTATAACAATTAACTATTAAAACTGTCTATCGGCATACTTAACTGGTTTACTGGTATTAAGCATTAAGTTGGTTAAATTGATTTTGGTTTAAATTTATTAGACAACTAATTCACCCCCCCTCTGAGTTGTCTCTAGGACCTAACAATTGGTATCAGAGCTCAGTCCTCTTTTGTAGAAGTTTAACAGCTTGAGGAGATCTAGTGTCTACTAATTATTTCAGGAAGGACAATCCTAAACTCTATGGAACCAACTATGGCACATGGAAGATTGGAATGGAGACACATCTAAATTGCATTGGAAAGGACATCTAGGATGTTACACAAAATGGTTATACCGCTACTATACCAGGTCATCCCAGTCCAACTAACTTGACAAAAGATGAGGAAAATGATTGCAAAGCAAGAGAAGCACTTTTGAGTGCATTATCAGATCAACAAATCATGGGACTATCAGATAGGTCTACTACTAAAGCTATTTGGGATCATTTGGAAACACTGAATAAAGGAGATTCCACAGTCAAAATTGCAAAACTTAAAAGCTTCCGGGTCAGGTATGAACATCTAAAAATGGAAGAAGATGAAAGGATTTTTTCTTTTATGGAAAGAGTAAATGAAATTGTTTTGGGTATTAAATGTTGTCGAGGAACCTTAAGTGAGGATGAAATTGTTTCAAAAGTTTTAAGAGGATTGCCACCATCATACAAAATGAAGGTTACTACTATAAATGAGTTGAGAACAATGCCTAATACATCAGTAACTAGGGATATATTGATTGGGAAACTTTCAGCTTTTGAAATTGAAGAATTTGGTCATGTTGCTACTATAAAGACAGATTTGGCCTTCAAAGCATCAACATCATCTACTCCATCATTTGACAAATCTGATTGGAAAGCCTTTTATGTAAGAGAACTTGATGAAAGTAGGAAAGAAAATGAAGAACTTGAAGCACTATTTGCAAGGAAAATGCCTAAAGGTCCAGTTGGAAGTAAGTATGAAGGTAAAGCACCTTTTAAATGTTTTAACTACAATAAGATTGGTCATATGGCTTCAAGATGCCCTGATAGACATGCTAGATTAAGAGAAGAAGCTAGAAGAACACACAAGCCTAACCCTGAATATCAGAGATACAAATTTAAGAAGAATAAAGACAAATCTTGTTACATTGTTGATGAAGGTGTTACTGATGATTCTGGTGAGGATCCGGTAGACAATGGATGGGTTTTTGTTTCTATAACAGAAGATCAACTGGCACCTACTGCTCAACCAGTAGTATAGGCCCTAGTAGCTAAAGTTGAAGTAAAGGATGAATGGATCATTGATTTAGGATGCTCACATCATATGACAAGTGACAAAGGTAAATTCTTGAACTTTCAAGAATACAATGGAGGTTTAGTAAGATTTGGAGATGACAAAGCCTGTTCAATGAAAGGTAAGGGTTCAATATCTCTCGATGGTAAGCATAAAACTAACAATGTCTACTATGTTGAAGGATTAAAGCATAATATTTTGAGTGTTAGTCAATTAGTTGAGAAAGGATTTCAGTTACAATTTAAAAATGGAAAATGCAAAATCATGAATAGAACTAGTTTGGAAATTGCAACTGGTAATCAGACTAGAGTTAATATCTTTCATTTGAATAACAATGAAAAGGCATGCTTAATTGCACATATAGATGAAATTTGGTTATGGCATAAGAGACTTTGTCATGTAAACTTTGTTTGCATGGTAAAGATCAGTACTAGTAAGGCAGTTAGAGATCTACCTAAAATTGTCAAACCTCATAATAGAGTATGTAAGGAAGGTCAATTTGGAAAACAAGTTAGAGCTAGTTTCAAAAGTATTCCAAAAAAATCAAATAATGCTCTTGATTTAATTCACACTGATTTATGTGGTCCAGCTAGAACTAAAAGCTTACAAGGTGATAGATATTTCATTCTAATCATTGATGACTATTCTAGAATGTGTTGGGTTACCTTTCTCAAAGAAAAATCAGAAGCACATGGAAAGTTCAAACTATTCAAAGCAATGGTTGAAAATGAAACCGGTAAGAAAATCAAATGTTTATGATCAGATAAAGGAGGAGAATTTACATCTAGGGACTTTAATACATTCTATGAAGTGAATGGAATCAGAAGACAGCTATCAGCACCCTGAACACCACAGCAGAATGGAGTTGTTGAAAGGAAAAATAGAACTATCTTGGATGCAGCAAGAAGTATGTTATCAGAAGAAAACCTACCACATGTGTATTGGAGAGAAGCAGTCACCACAATGGTCTATACATTTAACAAAGTTCACATCAAAGGTGAAACCGGTAAGACCCCTCATGAACTATGGTTTGGTAATACTCCTACTCTTAAGTATTTCAGAATTTTTGGAAGCAAATGTTATATCAGAAGAGATGAGTATATTGGCAAATTTGATCCTAGAAGTGATGAAGGAATATTTATTGGTTATTCATCTAAGAGAAAAGCATATAGATGTTTTAACAAGAGATTGCAGAAAATTGTTGAGAGTACAAATGTAAAGATTGATGAACAATTTAGAGGAACTTCAAGGTATATAGACTCTAAATCGACAATAGAAATTTTGACAAATGAACCTACTCTAAATCCATCGGTATAGAATGAAGATCCAGTTACCCCGGTACCATCTGAGGATTCCACAATAATTGAGGAACAATAGCAAACTAAGACACCCCGGTATGTAAGACTGAATCATTCTGAAGATTAGATAATTGGAAACAAGTTTAAAGGAGTTATGACAAGAGGAAGATTGGAAAATGAAGAGGTATGTCTTATTTCTCAAATTGAACCATTATCTGTTAATGAGGCATGTGAAGATAAATTTTGGATTAAAGCTATGGAAGAAGAATTAGAACAAATTGAGAAAAACAACACTTGGACATTAGTTCCCCGGCCTAAAGATAAAAAAATTAATTGGAACCAAATGGGTATTTAGAAACAAACTTAATGAAGATGGTAAGGTTGTTAGAAATAAAGAAAGACTAGTGTGTAAGGAATATTCTCAGAAAGAAGGAGTTGATTACAATGAAACCTTTGCACCGGTAGCTAGAATTGAGGCAATCAAATTATTTTTGGCTTTTGCAGCACACAAGAACTACAAAGTTTATCAAATGGATATCAAATGTGCATTTTTGAATGGAGATCTTGAAGAGGAAGTATACATTGAACAACCTGATGGATTTTCTTTGACAGATGACAATGATATGGTATGCAGGTTAAGGAAAGCTCTGTATGGACTAAAACAAGCTCCAAGAGCTTGGTATGCAAGATTGGATAAGTATCTTTTAAAGATTGGTTTTACTAAAGGAAATGCAGACATCAATTTATATTAAAAAATAACTAATGATGACATATTGATTATAGAAGTATTTGTTGATGATATAACCTTTGGAGGAGAAGATGGATTATGTAAGGAATTTTCTATTAAAATGCAGTAAGAATTTGAAATGTCTATGATTGGAGAAATAAAATTCTTTTTAGGATTGCAGATTTCATAGACTGATAAATGTATATTCTTGAGTCAATCCAAATATTTTAAAGAGCTACTAAAGAAATTTGGGATGGAGAACTCTAAACCGGTAAGCACACCTATGACTACAAATGACAAACTATCACAAAGGGATGAATCTACACCTGTTAATCCAACTAGATATAAGTCTATGATAGGAGGTTTACTATATTTAACACAAACCAGACCTGATATTATGAATGTAGTATGTATTGTTTCAAGATTTCAAAGTAATCCTAGAGAAAATCATGAATCAGCAGTAAAAAGGATTTTCCGGTACTTATAAGGCACTATAAATCTTGGATTATGGTATCCTAAAGATGAAAACTTTGAATTATGTGCATACATAGATGCAAATTGGGCAAGAGATGTGGATGACCACCGGAGGAGCATTCTTTCTTGGAAATAGATTAGTTTCTTGGTTAAGTAAGAAATAGAGTTGTATATCTTTATCAACAATAGAATCAGAATATGTTGCAACAACAACTAACTGTACATAGGTACTATGGCTTAAGCAAATGTTGAAAGACATAAGGGTAAAATGCAAGGAACCTATCACTATCTATTGTGATAACACTGCAGTAATTGATATATCTAAGAATCTGGTATTACATTCTAAAACCAAACATGTTTCTATCAAACTGAATTTCTAAAGGGAAAAAGTTGAAGCTAAGGAGATAAAATTGGTTTATGTGAATACTAAAGAACAAATTGTAGATATTTTTACTAAACCTTTGCCTAAGGGGACTTTTGAATATCTTAGAGATCAGCTTGGAGTCATACCACCACTGGTAGAGACTTAGACAGTTGATGATTGTCATCAACTAGAAGAACTAATAGAGAAATCTTTTACTCTAGTCTTTGATGAGGAAGCTACTTCTCAGGGGGAGTAGTTGGTATATTATATTGAATTGATTGGCATTTTGTATGTGACTTTGGCATTTGATGTCAAAGGGGGAGAGATATATATCGAAAAACACATTATCTTTTGGAGAGATTGGTATGGAAACTTTGGAAAACACATGTTGCTCCTAGGGGGAGAGATTGTTGTTTAGGAGAGATTGTTGCTCTCTGATTTCTAGTTATAATCTTTTTGGAGATTGTTGATTTTTGATACTTGGCATTTTTTTTTTGGTACTTTGATGGTTTTTCTATCTTGTGTTGCCATCAATGCCAAAGGGGGAGATTGTTGGTATTTTGGTATGGTTTTGTCATTGATGTCAACACCTACTAAAAACACTAACACTTAGGAGATCCAACAACATTCACTAGCAAGCAAGTAACTATTGCACAGTTACTGGTACATGGTACACCGGAAAGATATAATGATCATCGGCACTTGGAATGGTATCGAAGACACATGGTTATGTCAAAGACATCATCTAGACATCTTGTGTTGGAGTTTTGTTCATTGGTATATTCAAAGTTGCATATTTGTTGTTACTGAAAAATAGGTCTAGGGTTACACCAGCAGGTTTATCTTTTCTAGATCAACATGGCACACTATGGAGATGATTAATTATTGTTGTAAATGCACTAAGCCGACATGTTCAATCATTTATTGCATCGGATATTATATTGTTTGTAAAATGTTTTATTGTAATATCTTGTAGAGCCGACCTACTAAAATTGGTCTTAGGTTATGGTATAAATATAAGATCTTATTTGTAAGATCAAGTGTGGAATGCGAAAAAGAATTGTGTGAAGGTATATGCGAGATTAAGCAGAGCTATACACAAAGACATCATTTGAAGGTGAAGCTAGGTTTTTATGGAAGCATATCAGCATTACATCGGTATTGAATCCAGCATATGAAGATGCTATTTTGTGTAGTACATTCTTATTGGATTTAACCATCCAACTATAGTCTGTGTGACTCCCATTTTGTGATTGAGGAGTGAGCTCTAGGTTGTTGGCCTTTCTGCATGTGCAGACCCCATTTATGTACACTTACTATCTACAGTAGTATCATTTGATTGTGGGTAAGGTTTCCCACCATGGTTTTTCCCCTTACATGGTTTCCAAATACAAATATTGGTGTTATGTGTTGTGGATATCTTTGTGTTTATGTTTCATGCATTAATCTTTATCGGTATAGCAATTAATTGTTAAAACTATCTACCGACATACTTAACTGGTTTACCAGTATTAAGCTTTAAGTTGGTCAAATTGTTTTTGGTTTAAATTTATTACACAACTGATTCACACCCCCCCCCTCTCAGTTGTCTCTGGGACCTAACAATTGGTATCAGAGCTCAGTCCTCTTTTGCAGAAGTTTAACAGCTTGAGGAGATCCAGTGTCTACTAATTATTTTAGGAAGGACAGTCCTAAACTTGATGGAACCAACTATGGCATATGGAAGATCAGAATGGAGACACATCTAAATTGCATTGGAAAGGACATCTGGGATGTTACACAAAATGGTTATACTACTGCTATACCAGGTCAACCCAGTCCAGCTAACTTGACAAAAGATGAGGAAAGTGATTGCAAAGCAAGAGAAGCACTTTTGAGTGCATTATCATATCAACAAATCATGGGACTATCAGATAGGTCTACTGCTAAAGCTATTTGGGATCATTTGGAAACACTGAATGAAGGAGATTCCATAGTCAAAATTGCAAAACTTAAAAGCTTCCGGGTCAGGTATGAACATCTAAAAATGGAAGAAGATGAAAGGATTTCTGCTTTATGGAAAGAGTAAATGAAATTGTTTTGGGTATTAAATGTTGTCGAGGAACCTTAAGTGAGGATGAAATTGTTTCAAAAGTTTTAAGAGGATTGTCACTGACATACAAAATGAAGGTTACTACTATAAATGAGTTGAGAACAATGCCTAATACATCAGTAACTAGGGATACATTAATTGGGAAACTTTCAGCTTTTGAAATTGAAGAATTTGGTCCTGTTGCTACTATAAAGATAGATCTAACCTTCAAAGCATCAACATCATTTGCTCCATCATTTGACAAATCTGATTGGAAAGCCTTTTATGCAAGAGAACTTGATGAAAGTAGGAAAGAAAATGAAGAACTTGAAGCACTATTTGCAAGGAAAATGCCTAAAGGTCCAGTTGGAAGTAAGTTTCCAAGTACAAATATTGGTGTTATGTGTTGTGGATATCTTTGTGTTTATGTTTCATGCATTAATCTTTACCAATATAGAAATTAATTGTTAAAACTGTCTACCGGCATACTTAACTAGTTTATCGGTATTAAGCATTAAGTTAGTTAAATTATTTTTGATTTAAATTTATTAAACAACTGATTCACCCCCCCCCTCAGTTGTCTTCGGGACCTAACATCTACTTCATTTAGCTTCCTCTGGACTAATGATTGGTTCTTCTTTTGTAGCTTCCAATTAATCTTGTGTAGCTCCATACCTGATTTGTTCTATCCTATTAAAGGGAGATGTAGTAGGTGAAGAATTTTCTTGTGTTCTTCCTTCTTTCAACTTTTGTGTGTAGTCTTCTTGTCTTTTTAGTCTGATTTCTTCTATCTCCTTTTACAACTTTAAGAGCGTCAGCTCTTGTGTGTCATTTGTGATATCACTAGACTCTTCTAGAGTTTCTATAATAGATGTATCTGAGAGATGATTGGGACCTTATTCATACTTGTTCAAGTCAGTTTCTGAATCATCTACTTGTTGTCTACCAGTGTATGTGACTAGAATTTTCAGTGGTGCAAACAATTCTCTGATTCTTTCTACCTCTTCTCTCATATCCTTTGGGACTTCTACTCCTTGTAGTGTTGTAACTGATACCATCAGAACTTGAGTATTGGTTGTTTCCTCTCTCTTGATTCCTAGTTCTTCTTATTCTTTTTCATACTCTTCCTTAGTCTATTGAGTGTTTACTTCTTGTGATGTTGAAGGCAGTATCTTTTTCCTTCACTTAGACTGATGATGGGAAGTATGTTTTTGGTCTGATGTCTTTCCTGGATTGTATCCCAGTCCATCTTTATCATTTGTAGACTTAGTTTGTAGTTGAATAGGTTCAACAATACCTTATTGTTTCCCTAGAGGACCGGTACCTAAATATTCCATGCGTTGAATCATTTTATATCCTAGACCATATTATGTCAGGGAAATCTCACAATGTTGTACTTCTTTGTTTTCACTATCTTCTTTGAACAACCATTTGAGAATAGCATCATCTTCTATTTCATCTACAAGAGAAGTAGAGGATTGTACAAAGAGACCATCATAAATGATAGTTGGGGTTGAAATTTATGGCTTCATAACCTCTTATGGTTTAACTGAGTGTCTTGGTGATGGAGGGAGAGAGATTAGTGAAAGTATTGGTTCTATCCTATATCCATCCATGCCAGTATTTGTAATTTTCAATTTCTTTTCTAAGTCATTCATCAAGGTTTCTGAACTTTCAGCTATAGAGGCTTCTTTATCATGAGGCACAAAGGTATCAAAACTCTTTGTCATTGCATTACAGGGGGAGTTTGTATCAGTGGGAATATTGACTTCAACTCCATTATAAGGAAATTTTAAGCATTGATGATATGTAGATGGGACCGCCTTCATTTCATGAATCCATGGCCAGCCCAGTAAGATGTTGTATGAAAGAAGGAGATCAAGCACCTGAAAAATAACATCTCTTTCTACAAGTCCTACCCTGATTGGTAATAGTACCAGACCTTTAGAGGTTCTTTCTTCTCCATCATAAGCTTTTATTTTTATTTTCATGGTCAGATCAATGACATTTTTCAGGAAAGCCTAGCTATGTAAGCATATTATAGGTACAAATATTGAACCCAGCACCTCCATCTATCAAAACATGTTTAACTTGGTGTTTATGGATCATAGCCTCAATGTGCAATGGTTGGTTATGTGGGTGATTTAGCGAGTTGTCATCTTCTTCAGAGAAAGTGAGATAATGAGGAGAAGTTAGGTGACCCACCATGGATTGAAACCAATCGATATCTAAATCTTTTGGGACATTAGTAGTGAGCAATGCTTTGTCCAGGATCTCTTTATGAGCAGAAGAGATTTTGAGAAATACAAAGATGGAGATTTGAGCATTCGTTATTTTCAATTGTTCGACAATGTTATAACTAGGAGAGAATGATGAAGCCAGTTGTTTGGATTTAGCCATGGTTGTATCTCTTTATCTGTTCGAAGAAGTTGGTAGGTTTGATGTTGTTTGAGCATGTTGGATATTGTTGCCATATGGGGAGATTGTTGGATATTGTTAGCATATGATGAACTAGTGTGTTGATATGATGATAATGTATGTTGTCATTGATGTCAATAAAGTTCAAGTGAACCGGTATGAAGAGGTATGAAGAGATGCAGTGAACCAGTCTAAGGGTTTCACTAAGTTTGACTGCTGGTTGATAGTCTCAGCTCTAGGGTTATCGGTTTGGTGATCCATCATGTGTGATGCAATCGATGATACTCTATGATGAGTTAGCTAAGAGATGTGAATGAGATTGAGGTGCCACGTCAGCCTTGTGCATGTGAAGGATTGAGATATGAGAAGATCGACTGCATCTGAAGTCTACCTCAGGAATGATCATTCTTCTTAGTGGTATGAGAAGAGAGCATGATGGGTTATTGATTCCCATGTGTGGTGAAGAATGAACAATGCAGATTGTCTTGTGATTTGTTTGAAATTGTAATGCTCTATGCAATGTGTTTGGACAGTTAGGATTGGACCGCCTGTGTTGTAAACCTAAGATGCTTAGGGTTTAGGATTTATTCTACTGACCTAACTATTTCCTATAAGATCTGTTGGGACTCATTAATTTTGAGTAAAGTTTAGAGGCCCAATTCAAAAATTTTCTTTGCATTTCCAAATGAGTCAGTTTGAATGGCCTAGTTAGAGAGAGGGCAGAATGGAGCCAGTTGATTTTCAAGGGGTAAGGCTCAGAAAACATGTCCTACACCTTTCATTTGGCCTATTCAATGATCTGCAACTTTCAGAATTCTATTTGGATAAGTTTATCAGGTACCCATTTCGAGGGGTGAGCTGAAAGTGCATTTTAGGCACAAATGCAGATTTTATTGAGTAGCCTACTTTGAGCAAGTATATCTTTTGCCCTATTGAACATCACGGAGAATTTAAAAATGGATTCAATTGTATGCATAAATGTGAGTTATCCTGCAAATTTTCAGGTCCTAATGAATCCATTTGCTCAGTTTTTGAAGATCAATCCATTTGCAGTTTGCATGTTTTGACAAGTCCTTGTTTCGACAGCTAGTCGGAGCCCTAATTCGCACAAGTGTAAAAGTTTCTTCAATAAGTATCATGATAGAATGTTTCTCTTAGGTTAATTTTAGTGTAAATGATGAGTTATGTTTCCAGTTTCAGGCTCCTACCAATCCGTTTAGTCGGTTTGCAAAAGGGTTCATTGAACTATCATTTTCAGTCTTCTGCACTTTCAGTGTTATATCAGTTAACGTAGCCGTTTTCATGAGCGCGCCATTTGCATCCTATCGGTCTTGTGATCAAACTGAGAATTCTAAGTTTTAATATGTAATTCACGGTACCTATGTTTCAAATTTGAGGGCCTATTGAGGTCATTTGATATTTTTGAGAAAGGCATCATGCGTTGCTAGAACATTGACTTTGTCAGGTCCGCAATGTCGACAAAGCCAGTTTCTCATTTTCGCTGATTAATATCTCTTTGCTCGAGATTCATCTTGAAAAACCGCTTGGCAGTGTTCATGTTTGTATATCAGAGTACACGCCTGTGAGATGGCGAGATCCAGAAAGGTGATTTGACCACTTTGAAAAATATGTCTTCGTGATTAAATGCGAAAATGTGGCGTAATCGCCTGAAGGTTGCAAAATTCAGTCTGATGATCCGAAAATGATGCCGACCATTTCCAGAGGTATGTTTGAGGTCCGTGAGGCATTTCAAAGGTTAGTTGCATGAAAACAAAAAAAAAAATTAGTCGGACCCACTTTGGGGCCCGACTTGGCTCATGCCCGTTCATTATTTGTGATATAATGCTCAATCCTCTTGGCAAATGGCGTGGGATGGACAAGAGTTTAGAAGTTTCAGTAGATTGATTTGCCAGTCCACTTTAGCAAATTGATGTTAATTATGGGTATGTTTAAAATGTGCAACTCTATGGAAGTGGTTAAATGCATCAAAAGAAGTTTTAAAACATTGACAGCCATAAGATCTCAGTCTACATGAACAAAGAGCAGCATTTTGAAAACAAACTAATGCTATGGAAAATCACGTGGTGTTTGAAAGAGGACTGCAAAAGAGTCAAAGAAAATACAAATAAATTGCAGTAGCCTCCTCCATCACATGGTCTCCCATCTCCTCTTCTATAGGCAGCGTGGCGTATTGGGAGGCCCATTAAATTTTAAACAAGTGCAATGATGGCTGGTATGTCCTCTGCCAAGATAGTCCCTTGCATGGTTGAATGGCATTGCAAGATTCAAAAAATTTAAACTAGATGCATGGGCATGTGTAAAACCAAATTTCTTACTCTTTTCACATTTCCCCTACATGGCAAGCAAGGCTGAAAACATGGTATGGCATTTGAGTTGTTTAACACTTTCAGCAAATGCATTTTGGGAGGCATTAAATTTGCAGCAAATGCAAATTGGCAGGTGAAAATGCTAGCAAGTAGTCATAACATGGTGTTAAGGACCAATGTCTTCCCCTCTATGTGGCGTGAGTTAGGAGGATGAAATTTGAACCAATTTAAACCCATCTCCTCCTTCCCTATTGCAATGTGGTGTTTGAATGCTTGCGGAAGTTAATGCTCACATGGTAATGAAGATCTGTAGGAAATTGCAATGAAATTGTTTTTGGTAGGTGGAGGTCCAACCTCTACAACCTTCCCGGCAAGCCCCTCACATGCTCTCCCTTTGGTAGCAGCTACAGCAGCAACAAACTCCAATCAATGCATTTGGCAAGTTGAATGCCCATCTCCAATGGCATGTGATGACTGGTGGAGGGCATTGATAGTTTCAAGCAAATGCAAACAAAATGTTGGTATCATTCGCCCCATGACCTCCACATCTCTAGTTCTCACATGGTGTGTTGGAAAGTTTGCAGAGTAGGTTAACGTGACATGGAGATAAGGGAGCAGCAAGTTAAAATCATTAAGCAAATGAAACATAGCAATAGAAACCCCCTCTGTGTGGCTATTTGGAGGCCATATTAAACATGTAGCAAATGCATTTGGCAGGTATAAAGCCAATTTCCACAACCTTGCTAGCATTTTCCCTCCCCTATCTCACATTTGGGCATCAAAATTTCAATCAAATGCACAGAAAACACCATTAAAGTTACAAAAATTGCTTCACAATGCATTATCCCACATTCACTGTGGAGGGTAACTTTTTGGTATTTAAATGTAAATCTCCACTAATGCATAATATCAAAGCCATCAAGGCTTTTGATGGACGGTGCCCGTTGGGCACCCAAGGTGGGCCCAGGTGTAGCTACGGATCCCAAGGCGATCGAGGAGGTGACAGATGGCGACAGGTGGACCCCACGCAGGCACACTTCTTGAGGCAAGTGGGCAAATTTTGCGGAGAAGGGTCGACTTAACTAGTGAGCAGGTTGTAGAGGATCCGACGAAGCGCGTTGATTTGCAGGCCGAAGGTGCTCACCAGTTAAAGGCTACGAAATGGCGAAAGGCAAAATAGCGAAAAGCTCAGCGAGTTAAAGACCCTGTAGGTTTGAAAGATCGGACGGCTCATGCAACTTCATGAAGGCAAGATGCACAAATGTTAGAGGCCACGAAATGGTGAAAAGCATTTCCAAAAATTGAGTAGGGTAAAGATCATGCATGTTTCAGGAGATCGGATGATCCACGTTGCTTCGTGAAGGTGAGATGCTCACTCGTTAGAGGCTGTGAAATGGCGAAAGCCAGGTGGCGCTCAGGTGGCAGGTATAGCCATATATCTAGTAGGTAGGTCCCATCCTGATGGTACCTAGGTGGTGATGATGTGGCACACAGATGGCGACAAGTGGACAGACAAGTGGCGGTGATGTGGCATACACATGGCAGTGATGAGGTGTCATCCTAGGTGGCATCCAATCAACCCTATCGACCAATTAGAGGTTGCCACATGGCAAGGCATCAGGGCACAATTAGAGCAAAAAATCAAAGTTAAATTTAGTTTATTATATAGTTGAGCCTATATAAAGAAAATGAAAAATTTAAATGATGTGCACACATAAATGATTAATTCGCCTAGGGCTGTATTGTTGGCCAAAGTATGAAGTATTATATGTTTCCGGAAAGCTCTTGGAGTGAGGAATCTGATCAAGTAGTTAATTCTAACAAATATGGGATATTTCAAGAGAATTTTCCATGGGAAAGAAGAAGGTAAAGAATTTCAGTTAGAGAAAATAGACACTTGGCAATTTTGATTGCAAATCTGATCTTTCCCTCCTCTTCTTATTCTCAATTGTAAGGGTTCCAAAAATTTGGAGAATGGCTCCATTTTTCCATGGCTTCCAATTCTGAGTTCTCTTCAATATTGTATAGGATAGGGTTTTTCTCTTGAGTAATAGAGTTCTTTCTTGCTGTAGATGTTTTGTTGCAGGTTCTTGTGTATGTAAGGCATGCATAACTTCACACAAAATTCATCTTTGGATGTATTTCTTGTTGTTACAAATTGAAGGCCTTGAGGAGGTTTGAAGTTTGTTAATTTCAAGGAGGTTTTAGTGATTATTGCAGGTATTCTTCAAGGAGGAATTTAAATTTTGTAATACATCATAGATAATGGGATATACATTTTTGCATATCTGATGGTTTTGTGAATGAGCTGGGTAATGCATTTTTGTAAGGCATTAATGCAAGGATATTAATAATGAAGATGGGTTTGCAGTAAATGCTATCATTTACAATTTGATATATGACTTTGTTGCTCTTAGATAAGGCACTGGTCTCACAAGTTTTGGGGATGTTCTTAGAGCAATATACAAATTAAAAGATAAATCTATTTCCCTTCATGTTTTAGGGGTTAGTGTCCTATCCTTCCAAAGCTCTATTTCATCTACTATTTGTACAAGGTCTAGCCCATCTATACGTATTACTTAAATTGGTGAGCTTGTGAAGTGGTTTATCTGCTTTCTATTGATGTTGTCATAAGGTGTGTCATAGGTCTAAATCTTAAGCATCAAAAGGTACACCCACCTAGGTTTTACAGAGCCTAAAGAGTAGAAGGATTTAAAACATCCTTGTTAGTTGGTCCAGTTAATCCTTGGAAATCATAGTTGAGGTTGGCTACCTTTCAATAATTTGGTTGTAGATTACACTGGTTGCTGATTTTGTTGTTCAGCATAAAAAGGAACCAACAAGATCGATGATGTTTTTTATTGTAAAGTTGTTGGCAAATGTTGTGTGTGTGTATTCGAGTGATGAGATACTTGCCAAACCAATAAGACGAAAAATTGCAGAGTGTGATTGCAGAGTAGAGGAAATGAAAAGGATCTGCCTTGGCATGCAATGTTGTTATCAGATCAGAGTTTTACCTATTGTCTTCTAACCATTTCAATAGTTGGAAAATCCCTTTATTGGGTAGCTTTAACAGGATTATTGTAAAACCTGTAACCAGGTAACTCAAGATCATTTAGTTCTTCAAATCCTCTAGCGAGGTAACCTTTAATAGGGTATATAGCCATCCCTTAACTGGGTGATCTCTAACAAGATCGGTTCCTAGCAGAACCTTATTGTAAAGTATTTAACTAGACTAGGCTCCTAACAGGGCGAGCTTCAAAAGAGTTCAAAAAAAAGCTTGTGGGTATTCATCCCCATCGTGGTTTTTCCCATTTGGGTTTCCACATGAAAAATCTGTGCGTTATGTGTTATGCATTTTTCATGTGATGTTTATGAATTATTTGGTTGAAAGATTATGCATGCAAAGTTAATGGGCTATGGTATTACTAGCATACCACATGCATATGTTTATGGGTGAAGTTGATGTCAAGTATTGATTGTATTTGAAGTGTTCAGAATTATCAATTTATGGTGTCTGGTGTCTTA
Source organism: Cryptomeria japonica (assembly GCF_030272615.1). Taxonomy (NCBI): domain Eukaryota; kingdom Viridiplantae; phylum Streptophyta; class Pinopsida; order Cupressales; family Cupressaceae; genus Cryptomeria; species Cryptomeria japonica. The sequence continues at coordinate 183,947,802 of NC_081410.1, read as the reverse complement.
CTGTGTTTAACTAGTATTGCCATGGTTAAGTTCAGTAATGGTGATAACCAGTTGGTATTGCTTTAACCAGATAAGTTGTTGATAAAGTTTTTGCCTACACTGATTCACCACCCCCCCCCCCTCTTAGTACTGGTCAGGGTATCTATTTCTCATCATTATTCATCAATTGGTATCAAAGATCCTCTAGGTCCTTGGTGATATAAGCTTAACCGCTTGAGGTAAAAAATCATGCTATTATGATGAAGAGGTAAGGTCCTAAGTTTAATAGAGATAACTTTAAGATATGGAAGGATAGAATGAAGATATGCATCAAGAGTATGGGTGCTCAACACTGGAGCTATGTTGAGAATGCCTATGTGACTCTCACTGGCACTCTGACTAATGATCAGAAGAGAGAAATCCAGGAAAATGGGCAATTCATGGAAGCTCTTATCAGTAGCCTGTCAGACATTGAGTTTATTGATGTACAAGACAAGGACACACCTAAGGATGTATGGGATGCACTGGAAAACATCTATGGTGGTGATGAGCATGTAAAGCATGCTAATGAAGAAAGCCTTAGAGGTAAATTTGAGGATATGAGGATGGTTGAAGGTGAGACCATTCAGCAGTATGGCATTAGGATTAAGACTATGGTTGGTGATATCAAAATCGATGGTGGAACTATTGATGATACCACTATTGTTAGTAAGGTCCTTAGATCATTGATACCAATCTATGCAATCAGATTTGATGCTATCCAGGAACTTCAGTCTATTGATAAAACCAAGGTATCCTTATATTCTATTATTGCAAAGTTAACTGCATATGACTTGAATAGCTATGATGCCAGTGTTCAGAAGACTGAGTCAGCCTTTAAAGAATCTATTGTACCATCCATAAAAGGAAAAGAAAATAGTACTAGTTATGAATCCAAAAAATGCAGAGATATGGATGATGAAGAGATTCTAATAGAGTTTGAAGCTCTTCTTACTAAAAGACTTCCAAAGGAAATTGGAAAGTATAGAGGAAAACTTCCTTTGAAATGTTTTTCCTGCAACAAGATAGGACATATAGTTGTTAATTGTCCTAAAAATGACAATAAGGATAAACCAGAGAGGTTTAGAAAGTATAAAGGAGGAAACAAAAGAAATTGTCTAGTTTCTATGGATGAAGGTGTCACTGATGAAGAATCAGAGGATGAAGAAAATGAAGATATAGTGTTGGTAGCAGTAAAGGAATAAGTGTCTGACAAGAAAGCTCTTGTCTCTCACATTGACAACTCTAATGAGTGGATAATTGATAGTGGTTGTTCCCACCACATGACCAGCGACTGGAGAAATTTTCTATCTCTACAGGAATATGATGGAGATGTTGTCAGATTTGGCAACGATGCACCATTCTTGGTGAAAGGTAAAGGATCCATCTCACTGAATGGAAAGGGCAATGTAGATGATGACTAATGGGTAGAAGGTCTTAAGCATAACCTGTTGAGTGTTGCTCAGTTGAATGACAAAGGACTAGTTCTGGAATTCAAAGGCAGAGTCTGTAGTATAATTGGGAAGAGTGGTGAACTTATTGCCACTGGTAAGAAGACTAGAGGTAACCTATTTCAGTTGAATGCCAAGATAAGTCAGTGTCTAATGGTTAATTTTGATGATAGTTGGATATGGCATAGGAGACTCTGTCATATGAACTTTGACAATATTGTTAAAGCTAGTAAGATCAAGGTGGTAAGAGGATTACCTTTGATGAACAAACCTGAGAATTCTTTATGCAGAGAATGTCAATTTGGGAAGATGTCTTCCTCAACTTTTAAAGGTAAGTCTTTCTCAATAAAACATTTACTTGATCTTGTGCATACTGATTTATGTGGTCCTATGAAAACTAGTAGTATTTAGGGAGATAGGTATTTTATTATTCTTACTGATGACTGCTCAAGAATGATATGGGTCACATTCTTGAAAGACAAGTCCGAAGCATTTGGAAAGTTCAAACCTTTCAGAGCATTAGTAGAGAAAGAAAGTGGTAAAAAGATAAAATGCCTGAGAACTGATCAGGGAGGAGAATTCACTTTTGATGAATTCAATAAGTACTATGAAGATAATGGTATCAAGAGGCAATTGTCTGCCCCAAGAAAACCTCAACAGAATGGCATAGCAAAAAGAAATAACAGGACTGTAGTTGAAGCAGCTAGAATAATGTTGATCCAAGGAAAGGTTGCTCACACCTTTTGGAGAGAAGCGGTGAGCACTGCAGTCTATACTATGAACTGGGTACTCATCAAGAAAGGAAAAGATAAAACCCCTTATGAGTATTGGACTGGGAAAACTCCCATCATGAGTTACTTTAAAGTGTTTTGTAGTAAGTGCTATATCAGAGGTGAGCATTTGAGAAAATTTGATGCAAAATGTGATTAAGTAATATTTCTAGGATATTCCACTAAGAGAAAAACTCTCAAGTGCTACAACAATAGAACTCTGAAAATTGTTGAAAGTATCAATGTTAGGGTTGATGAATCCCCTGAGGAACCTAAGGAAACATGCAGCGAAGAAGTGGAAGACGAACTGGGTATAGCCTTCTGGGAACCGGTTAAGAAAGAAACTTGTAAAGATCTTAGTGTTCTTGTACCGGTAGAAGTTGCAATAAGAGAAGAAGAAGAAGAAGAAAAGCTAGTAGATTAGGCTAGAGTCATTCCCAGATATGTGAAGCTGCATCATGATCCCAAGAAAATCATAGGAGATAAGGATGTAGGGATACTCAAAAGAAGAAAAGTGAAGGAGAACTCTTGCATGATTTCTGAATTTGAACCCAAGACTTCTAGAGAAACTCTTACAGATGAAGACTAGATTAAAGAAATGGAAGAGGAGCTAGATCAGATAGAAAAGAATGCAACATGGTCTTTGGTGCCCAAACCAGAACATAAAAATGTCATAGGTACCAAATGGGTCTTTAGGAATAAGTCGAATGAAGGAGGCATGGTTGTAAGGAACAAGGCTAGGCTTGTATGCAAGGGATATGCTTAGGAGGAAGGAGAAGACTATGGAGAAACCTTTTCTCCTATAGCTAGATTAGAAGGTGTTTGAATGCTACTTGCATTTGCAACATTTAAGGGATTTAAGGTTTATCAAATGGATTTGAAGTCTGCTTTTTTGAATGGAATCCTAGAAGAGGAAGTGTATATAGAGAAACTAGAAGGGTTTTCCTTATCAAAAGATAGTGACATGGTTTGCAAGTTACACAAAGCCCTATATGGACTGAAATAGGCACCTAGGGCATGGTATGAAAGACTACACTCTCATCTTGTGAACATTGGATTTTAGAGAACAAGTGAAGATAGTAACATCAACTTGAAATCAGACGGTGATCAGATTCTGATTTGTGAAGCGTTTGTGGATGACATAATCTTTGGAGGAGATGATAAAATGAGTCATGCATTTGCAGATGAAATGATGAAAGAGTTTGAGATGTCTTTAATAGGAGAGATAAAATTCTTCATTGGTTTACAGATTCAGCAAATGAAGGAGGGTATCTTTATTACCCAGTCCAAGTATGTCAAAGAGGTATTGAAGACTTTTGGCATGGAGGAAAGAAAACTAGTTGGTACATCGATGGTGATTGGCTGTAAACTAACTAAGGAAGATGATTCAACACTGGTGAATGAAAAGGAGTACCGGTCAATGGTCGGTAAACTGCACTATGTGGTGCACAACAGACTAGATATTTCTCATGTAGTAGGCATAGTAGCTTTTTTCATAAATGTCCAAGAGAATCCCACTTGGTAGCGGTGAAAAGAATTATTAGAAATCTGAAAGGAACAATTGATTATGGATTGTGGTATCCATATAATGGTGACTATAATCTCAAGGTATATACCGATTCTGATTGGGCAAGTAATGTGGACGACCGGAAGAACACAACTGGTGAAGCGTTCTTTCTCAGTGGAAGATTAGTATCATGGACAAGTAAGAAGTAGAGTTGTATTTCCCAATCTATAGCTGAAGAAAAATATGTGCTAGCATTTATGAACTGCACTCAAGCAATTTGGATGAAGCATGTATTGGAAGGTTTCAAAGTACCTATATTTGAACCGGTGAATATATTTTGTGATAACACAAGTGCAATAAATATTTCCAAGAATCCGGTATTGCATGCTAGAAATAAGCACATTGAGCTTAAATATCACTTCTTGAGAGAGAAAGTTTAGAATAAGGAGGTTGTACTACATGTTTCCAATAAGGAGTAGCTAATAGATATATTCACTAAGCCCTTACCGAAGACTACATTTACCTATTTGAGAGGTGAATTACGAGTTTTGCCCCTTCATGAAGTCAACTAAAGTTTTGTGCTTTGCATCAGTCAAGTACTACAGTGACAAATCTTTCAGGATTGATGTGTTGAATGATGCTACTCCTTAGGGGGAGCAGCATAGTAGATTATGGAAGCTTGTGCCTCCACTTTGGTATTGTTGTAAAAGGGGGAGAAGATATTTGATGTTGAAGATACACTAGTCTATAAGGTTTTCAGTTGCAATGCTACATTGAGTATTGCCATCAATGCCAAAGGGGGAGATTGTTGGATATTGTTGGCATATGGGGAGATTGTTGGATATTGTTAGCTTATGATGAACCGATATGTTGATATGATGATAATGTATGTTGTCATTGATGTCAATAAATTTCAAGTGAACTGGTATGAAGAGGTATGAAGAGATGTAGTGAATCAGTGTTAGGGTTTCACTAAGTGTGACTACCGATTGATAGTCTTAGCTCTAGGGTTATTGGTTTGGTGATCCAACATGTGTGATGCAACTGATGATACTTTGTGATGAGTTAGCTAAGAGATGTGAATGAGATCGAGCTGCCATGTCAGCCTTGTACATGTGAAGGATTGAGATATGAGAAGATCATCTATGTTTTAAGTCTACCTTGAGAATGATCATTCTTCTTAGTGGTATGAGAAGAGAGCATGATGGGTTACTGATTCCCATGTGTGGTGAAGAATTAACGATGCAGATTGTCTTGTGATCTATTTGAAATTGTAATGCTCTATGCAATGCGTTTGGATGGTTAGGATTGGACCGCCTGTGTTGTAAACCTAAGATGCTTAGGGTTTAGGGTTTATGCTACTGACCTAACTGTTGCCTATAAGGTGGATGATGTTTGTTATTGTAAAGTTGTTGGCAAATGTTGTGTGTGTGTATCCGAGTGATGAGATACTTGCTAGACCAGTAAGAGGAAAACTGCAGAGTGTGATTACAGAGTAGAGGAAATCAAAAGGATCTGCCTTGGCATGTAGTACTATTATCATATCAAAGTTTTACCTATTGTCTTCTAACCATTTCAATACTTGGAAAATCCCTTTACCAGGTAGCTTTAACAGGCTTATTGTAAAACCTATAACCAAGTAACTCAAGATCATTGAGTTCTTCAAATCCTCGAGAAAGGCAATCTTTAACAGGGTTTCAACCTTTAACAGGGTATATAGCCATCCCTTAACTGGGTGATCTCTAACAGGAACGATTCCTAGTAGAACCTTATTGTAAAGTCTTTAACCGGACTAGGCTCCTAACAGGGCGAGCTTCAAAAGAGTTCAAAAACAAGCTTGTGGGTATTCATCCCCACCGTGGTTTTTCACATTTGGGTTTCCACGTGAAAATTTTGTGTGTTATGTGTAATGCATTTTTCATGTGATGTTTATGAATTATTTTGTTGAAAGATTATGCATGCAGAGTTAATGGGTTATGGTATTACTAGTATACCACATGCATATGTTTATGGGTGAAGTTCATGTCAAGTATTGATTGTATTTGAATTGTTTAGACATATTAGTTTATGGTGTCTAGTGTCTTACTGTGTTTAACCGGTATTTCCATGGTTAAGTTGAGTAATGATATGATAACTAGTTGGTATTTCTTTAGCTAGATAAGTTGTTGAGAAATTTTTTGCCTATACTGATTCACCCCCCCTCTCAATACTGGTTAGGGTATCTGATGTTCATCATTATTCATCAGAGCAGGAGTTGAAGAACTAGGTCCTTGGAGAGTGAATTTCTTTCGAGCGTGGGTCACAACATTTGCATTTTGTGATTCATTTTGTTTATATTTGTTTATAATCACATCGCAATATTCAAGTTGGGAAGACTCAATCATGTTGATCACATTGTCATTGTTGGTATAAGTGTAATTAACTTTAGCACCTCCTTTTGACTTTGAGGAATCACCTTGTTTGTAAACAGGTAAGGGATCTTTAAAAGCTTTGTGATCAGCATTAGTTGTGTGATTTCCAACAACAATTTTTCCAGCGTCGTTGAGATCTTGAATCTCATGCTTGAGCTTCATACAATTGTTTGTGTTATGACCTTTTTTTTTATGGTATTCGTAATATTCATTCTCTCTCCACCATTTTGGTTTGACTTTGAGATCATATGGCCTAGAATTGTTTGGTAAGGTTATCAGATCATTTGCCAATAAAGTTTTGAAAGCGGATTCCTATGATTATTCCATAGGAGTGAAGTCACGTTTAGGTTTCAAAAGCTAAGGTTTCTATTTAAACCACTCTTTTACTTTCTTTAGAGGATTTTTTGTTGCAGTTTCAGCTGCTTTGAGTGCTTGTGTGTCACTAGCTAGGTTAAATATCATGGATTTTGATTTTTATTTAATAGTGTCTACCACTTCATCGTTAACATTGTTTCTGTTGTTGTCTTTGCCATATTTCCAATATTTGTTCTTTTCTCTAGAACTAGAACCTTGTTGTGTTTCTTTCCAAATTGAGATATCTCCTTTCTTTATAAGAACATCTTCCATTCTAAGGGAACTATCTACCATTTTGTTGAATGAAGGGTATACTTGCATTTGGATATCGTATTTCAATTCAGGGATCAAGTTGTTGACAAAGATATCCATCTTCTCAGAATCTGGAATGGGCCGTGAATATCTAGAGAACGTCTTTCTCCAACGTTGGAGGAAAGTGAGAAAGGGCTCTCCTATTTTCTATTTGGTATTGCAAAGCTCAATCATAGTGACTGGATGACAAATGTTATAGGAGCATTTTTGTAGAAACAATTGGATTAATTCTTCAAAAAATTTGATCCCCATAGGTAGGCTTGAGAACCATTCCATAGATTGTCCTCCTAAACTTCTCGAGAAAAGGCACATGAGATAGGTTTGTTCATGCATGAACTCCATACATAAAGCAAAAAATTCTCTGACATGGTCTTGAGGATCTGAGTTGCCATCGTATTTGTCAAATTTTGGAATCTACACTCGTGAAGGAAATGGAGGCATGTAAAGGTTTTTATCAAATGGAAATGGGCATGTCATGTCTAGAGAATATTGTTTTGATGATTTATCCTTGTTTTCCAGTTCTGTGATCTCAATCTGTAATGCTTGTAATTATTTGTTTACCATTGCTAAGGGTGTCTCTTCCTCTTTAGTGATGAGGGCCTCAACATTATAACCAATAGGAAGTTTAGTGCCTTGCTTTTCTAGTTATAGAAAATAGTCTTCTTTTTTCTCTAGCCATGATAACCTTCATCATTTTTCAGAAATTGTTATCCTTTTGATATTTATGAATATTAGTTTTAGTAGGTTCAGAGGTTTCAGATTCGACTGATGAGGAATCATTGTTAGTAGCATGGATACTGAGATCGTCATAAGTACTGTGTTTAGCAACTCGTCTTTCTTGTTTTGTTCCGGATATGGTGGGAGACAAGGGTTGATCAAAAACTAGTATATCTAATGATGAAGGTTTATTAGTGACAGGGTTCTCTATGTAAAATGGATTATCCTGATATGAAAAGGATGGTCCTTTTCCTCTATTGGCTTTCTTACGAGAACTTCTGGTTTGAGTAGGCATTTTTATTGACTGATGTGACCTAGAGTTGTTTGTGATGTAGAATTCAAGATCAAATTTGGAGCTAGTTGTTCGTTTAATGTAGTGATTGAGAGAAGCAACTAAGATTTAGTCTGGTTTCAGGAAAGATCTATCCTATGTAAGATGTGATCTAATTTACCTAGTTTGATTTGAGAGAAGTGACTAAGACTCAGTCTTGTTTCACGAACGATATATCCTATGTAAGACGTTATCTAAGTAACTTAAGTTTGATAAATGGTTGATTGAACTAGCTGAAAGATGATTGACAAAATCATGCAGCACAACGATAGAAGTACATTGTTTAGATTTGTTTATGCTCAGGATGATGATAACCAGTTTTATGCTCGATGTAGATTGTTTTTAGGCAATTTTGACTATTTTGGACTAACAAAATCAGAGATTCATACAACAGGGTTTACAAGACCAAATGATAGTTTGATAGCTTCAGGACGATGAAAATAGTATTTCATACAATCTGCTGCCTAGGTTCGTACGACAAGTGGGTATACCTCAGACGATAAACTGATGGATATGAAGATTTTTTGTATGACACAAAATAGAGACTCAGATGATACTTCCCTAACTAAGATGAAAACTTATCAGATTTCGTACGACACATAATAGAGGCTCAGACGACAAACTTTCAAGATTGATGAAACCTCGTATGACAAACTGTAGGCAGTAGGATGATATTTCAGAAGATTTGTATGACAATTTAATGGACAAAGATGAGATTCTAATAGACAAAGTTTTCAATGACTGACGATGACTAGTTTTGAGATGGACTAAGTTTTTCTTAGCTAATGTAGACTAGTTTGTGACACGGATAGAGTTTTGATGACTAAGGTAGACTAGTTTTTGATACAGACAAAGTTTTGATGACTAAGGTAGACTAGTTCTTGATACAGACAGAGTTTTAACGACTGAGTTGTTTATTGTTTTCTCTAGTTTTGGTATTCCATTTTTAGTTTCAAGGATGAAAACACATTAAACACGCAATATGTATAATGAATTCAATCACAACACACTAACCCTATGGAAATTGGTGAGAGAAGTAAACCTTTTCTTGTAGACTTAGGTACACACCCAATAGATAATCAGAATATGGCCACTGAGTCTCACGCAATGGATCCTCAATGCCATATTAGCCAACTCCAAATGCTAATGGGGGCATGAAATGGCAAGTATCTTGGGAGAGTTACTATCTCTCTTGCACAAAAATTATCCCCCCTTTTGGAGGTGAACTGGGTAGCCTCTATCTTATAGTTCTTAGTCAGGAATTTCATTTGAAATTACCCCTTGAAGTCACGCAAGCATGATTTAGGCCTATAGTCTGACAAGGTACCGAAACAAGATGTAGTCACGTAAATGTGATTGAGACTGCGAGACCCTACAAAATGCTGGATATGAAACATCTCAAAGAGAAAACTCAAATAATCCCATCCTCTGAGACTTTAATCAACTAGAGGCCTATTTATTATAGTGAGTTGGAATGCCCAGGTCCAGCTATACTCACTTGGGTCATTCTCATAGGGTGATTACTTTTTCCCACTGTGACAGGCCCACTAAAGGTACACAAATCTCAAACTTAGAAAAAGCCTCAAGGGTTTGGATTTTTGATTGTCTATGTAGACAAGAGCATACTCTCCTACCTCTCAGAATTTTTGTAAAACTCAAAAGACAGATTTGTTCATTAACCAAAAAGAAATTTAGATGCCTAAAAATGAATTTAAAGAATATACGATGTTTACTTGAATCTCCTCAGACAACCTGCAAAGACAATGAATCAATAGTCATATTGTCTTTGTTTGACAAGCATATTCTTCAACAAGCATTTTGCAAAAATTGATTAGGTTATGTAAATTCCTCAGACAAATAGACAACAAGCCAGGGTCAGCATTAGTATGATCAAAATCCAATAAAGAACTTGAAGAATGCAGTCTGCCTTCAAACAAAAATACAGAATACCATATGACAATTCTCACTGAGCCGTACGATAATTCATACGAGACCGTATGATACCTGCAGTTTATCATTCGGGACTGTGGGAAAACTTGTATGATATTTTGCAGTAACTGTACAGACAAAAAACCAAAAAATTTAAATCTGAAAAATAAGAAAAAAGTTAGTCTTCGAGGCTGAAAGATGTAGTCTTCTGCCCCACGGTGGGTGCCAGAAATGTGTGTGTGAAAAGTGGAATAAGTATCTATAAGTTGTAAGACACAACACTTCAATTAAGTCATTACATGTATGGTTAGACAGACATAAGCATTAATAATAAAACCATCACAAATCAACCAATTGTCTTCTAAAAGATGCGAGTATAGATTTGCTTTCAGATTTGTATAAGCAATACCAGTGACTAGACTACACCAAGATGAAGGATTTAATCTATATGAGCATGATATTAAGCTAAATGGATGTAAGATTGTGCTAGATGGATGAATATTAAGCTATATGAATTGAAGCAATCATAATTGAACTAAATATGCAAAAATCTAAACGAAGATGCAATAATCCCAAAAAGAACAATATCTTCAATGACTCCAGAGCAAAAATTGTATAATTTAACAATAAATCTCTAGGGTGTTTTGAATGAGAGATGAAGGCTGAATTTATAGAAAATCATAAGAGAGACCAATGGTCAAGATCGATTAGCAACGAGTGGTTGAGATTATTCAAGAAAAAGCACAATTTAGGATAATTGAAATAATTGGGAGATCAGATTCAGTTAACCTTGAGATAGATTCCAATTATAGTTTGATTGAAATGCATTCAGATTATAAGTTCGAGTTTGCATTGGAAATAAAATTCAATTAATTCCATGCACTTGTGATAAAAATAGGTGATTCTATGCAACTTCTTTGATTTATTCAAGAAAAAAGTCTTTTCAATGCAACTAAACTTCTTTTCTCAAAAGCTTTGACTTCCAATTTTAGAGAATGATTAATAATTCAATTAATTACTTTTCTGATTTTAAGTTATCTCAATTTAGAAGAAGAAATAATATCTCAAGTTTGATTTCTCTCTCAATTCAATTCTTTTATTTTATTTTCAATTTAACTCTTGCTTTTCATATCGATTCCTCTTTTGTAATAAATTAATTCCTTTTTTATGATTAAATGGAAAATTTATTAATTAATTAAATATGCTAGGATATTTAATAAATTAAATAGGATAATTGATCAAAATGACTTTCTTGGAATGATTTAATTAATTAAATAAATATTTAATTCATATAGAATAATTCACTTGCCATGTGACATTTAATGATTGAAGAATTAATTAATTGTGTGCTCAAAGTTGATTTAATTGCCTTTGGTTAGGACCTTGGTGGTGTTGTCAAGATTAAGGGCCCATGGGTTAGGTGACCAATTTTAGGGTATTACAATTTCTTCCATGTCTCCCTTGTTAACTGCAGAAAGTTTAGTGATTTGACTATCATTGTTGTGAAATACTCTTTCCAAAGCAACTTATCCCTTAGGGATTTTGTTTTTTTTAGCTATACCACCTCATTTACAAACTAATTATCTTTACCATCTTCAACCTCTACAAAGGCATTAAGGTCTCGCTTAATTCTCATACTCATCAACAAAATGAAGAAATTTTAGCAAGTCACCATCATCGTCAAATACTTGCCAGTTGCAAATGTTTTCAGGGATGGATGGTCTAGTCTTTATTTCCATTTTTAAAATTCCAGTAAGAGTAATATAATCGGTTTTTAGAGCAACATTTGCTAATAAATCAGCCATAATATTCTTATCTATATCTATCCATGTAATGTTGAAGGCATTCAACAACTCAATCAAATCCCAAATAACATCCCTATTCTGCTTCAACCTTTTATTTTTGAAGAGTAGGTTGATTAGATCTGAGATACCACTAACTCTGAATCTCCCCAAGCTGACGACACCTTTAATCCATGGTTTATAGCTAGGTTCAACCCAAGGAGCAAGGCTTCATATTTGACTACATTGTTAGTGCATTCAAATAGCAACTAGAATGAATGTTAAAATGTCTTTCCACTAGGCGTCACCAATACAATCCCAACCCCTAACCCCTCTTTGTTACAAGATCCATTGAAGTAAATGTTCCACAAACCTCCTTGGTCATTCAAAGCTTCAGAACTCACTAGGTCAGTATTTTACAAAAGTGGTTGAGTTGGCTTAATTCTATAGTTCTCCATGCCAATGTCACAAAAGAACATCATGTTGTTTGGGTCCACACATGCTACTATGGTTTCTAATATATACTCTCTCTCTAGTTTCACATCCTGACCATTGACTCGAATGGTGGCATATGATAAATCTAGTTGTACATTACCCCTTACTACTACTGTCCATTGCCTAAACAGTAGTATTCCATAATGTCGAGGGACATCTACCACAGTTACATCCACATGGTACGTAGCTTCAGGGAAGTTTCCAAGTTTGACCTCTAAGTTCTTTAGAATACCAATAACTTTTATTGATCTATTATCCATAGCATAACATCTCCCATAGTTACAATCAACTCATAACCCTATCTCTTTCATGACTCCTACTGGAATTATGTTAATGGTAGCCCCTAAGTCTATCATGTAATTTTTCACATATTTATTGTTAATCAACAATGTAAGATAAAAGGGTTTTGCCTGAGAAGGGTTTTTGGTAATTGTAGTTCCTAAGTACACCTTAGGGGTCTACATGGTTTCTAATTCCTCATTTTGAGAAAGTGTATCATTTTCTTCTAAAGCCTGACATGAATTATCATTTTCTTAGACACTATTCTCAATATTTGTCTTTCGAAATACATTAGGAACATTGGATATTAATCGCAATGCATTGTCCCTATGTTCTTGAATTTTCATCATTTCTAACAAAGGAACAAAGATCTTTCTGTGATAAAGTTTGAACCACATCAAACATAGGTGTACTATGAATACCTAGATTACTCTCCTTTTGTATGGTCGATTTTTACTATTTATCCTCCATTGTTGCAGGTTTATGAGGTTCTTTAGTTGGAGTTTCCTTTTCAGGTTTCTTGTATTTTTTATTTGCCTTGGGAATGTATTGTTGGGCTTGACTTGTCTTAGATGTCTTACTCTTGTCATATATATTCTGGGGAGATTGTTGTGCTTTGAGGTTGGACTACTTGTTTTCAATGAAAAGCTCGCATGTCCTTCCCTAATTTGGCAGAGCACCCTTCGACCTTAAATTATAATATTTCTTATCCTGAGCAATTGCAGCTACAGTTAACTGTCTGATTTCTTCATCTGAGGGTCTCCTCAGGCTGATTTCTTCCAATTATGCATGATGCAAGAGCATCCCCAGTATATAAGCAATCTTGAATCAACCAAAAAAAATTATTTTAGTTTTATTCTTGTTGTAGTTTTTCTATTACTTTCAACATTTTGCGGTAGTTTTTTCTTTTTCATTGCAGATCATATTTCCAGCTTCTAGGCTTGTTCTTGTTTATCATTTGGATTCATTTATGGAAAGTTATTCCTTCTGGAGGGTCTGTTTCTTGGTTTTGGAGTAGTTTTGAGCTTATTGTCTATGTTGGAGATTTCTTCTCGTGCAGAGAAATTCCTTGGATTGCAAAACAATTTGCTACCACACACGATGTTCTTAGGCCCTTGGCTGGCCCTCCTTTGTGGTCCGTACTTCATTTTTTTTCTTGGCGAACAAGATCTTCATGTTTTGTGGCTGACCTATTTTATGTTGGGAAAATGGTGTTATACACCTTGCATAATAATGTTTCATTGTTGTATTATTTTATTATTATGTGAGGTGGACACAGAATTATATTGTAATATCATATTGTACTGTTGCATCTAGGAGCACCTAGATGGATGTGCAACATGTAGAGATTCCCTTGGAATATTCTTGTAACCTCTTGATGAGTTGTATTGACACATTGGTATTATTATATTATATTTATTTAATATTGGGGAATGAAACAATGATGAAGTACCCAATATTAAATGTGGGTCAAGGGTAGGTAGGAAAAATATTATATTTTATCGGCATATGGTTTTGATGTAATACCACTTGGTGGTTTTGTGGTTGCTTGCCTCTATAAAACCACCACAAGAGTAGTTGTTTGGGTTAGACAGGTTAGCATTTGTGAAGGAGGAAGCATGGCATGGGATGTGTGGATTCATGCTTGGTCACATGGAGTGCTTGGTTATGATGGGTTTTTAAGGCTTCCCATAGTTGTATTGTAATGAACGCATTGTTGATAATACACAGTGGATGATGCTTTTGGATGTTGGGTTTTTCCCTCATGAGGGTTTTCCTAGGATGTATCTTGTGTCACATTTTCATGGGTATGTTGTCTATTCTTTCTATATGGCTTCTATGTGTTGATTTGATTAAAATCTTAAATAGGTTATTTGGAAATTGTCAAAGATGGTTGCAAGTTTCCTTACAAGTGGTATCAGAGCTACTAGTTTAATGGTGTTTATAACTCTAGTTCAAATCCATGAATGCATGAAATAATGAAAAGACAAGGCAAGATATATGGTTTTTCAGGTTGTTATTGCAGATCTATGTTATTTAGGTTTGTTGTTATAATGAGTTATTTGCAGATTTGGGGTTTGATGAATTTGGTCAATCTAGGGCATCATTGAAAATTTGCTTTAAATGAGGGTTTTGGGGGCGATCTTTTAGATTTCGCCCTGTGGAACAAAACAGACCTCATGGATGGATTCGAGTTGGTTGAGAAATGAAAATTGATATATAATTCTCCCCAGTTTGATCACAGGTGAAAATATTGCAAAAATTTTGGGTAATGGCCTAATGGTCGTCAATTTTCTGATAGACTATAGAGAGAATAAAAAAAGTATTTGTACCATCATCAGATTTTTTCGTACCTACAGAAAAAAATTTGAAAATAAAATTATAATAAGGGGTTGGCTTTTTGGAAAATACAAATGAAAAAAAAAAAATTGACCCGTGGGGAGGGGACTTACCTGCACTCCCCACAGCCCCTCCCCACCATAGATGATAGGAGAGTATTGCTATCACTAGTACTGCGGCAGAAGTACACCCTACTGTGGGCTGCTTGGCCATTTGGGCTATGCCTGCAAGTGTCGACACCCCGGTAGGGGGTCCCACCAAAGCACCACCCTTTGGGTGAAAAACAAAAATTAATTAAACCGCCATTTCAGTTATATAAATTTTTAATGCAGTTTGTAAATACTATTAAAATCCATCATTGATTTATCAAATCAAAATGTATAATCATTTTGGGTCCAAAAGGAAATTTTCAAATCCACAAATTATTTTTATAAAAGGAAATGAGTTATTTTTATTCAATGAAGAAAAACTTTCACCCAGGGAGTCCATTTTTTGACTTCTTATACTCGTTGGAAAGTTGATTTTGAGCACTATAGTTTGGTATTGGTTTAGTTCCATGATTTTTCCATTTTGACATGTTTTTAGAGCCTCGAAGCAAGATCTTCTCATTTTCATAATTTTGGCCATAACTTTTGCATATGGAATCAGATTTTGGATTTCGATTAGGCGTTCAAGAGCATGTTCAGTTGAATATATTGTGGTGCTATTATTTTATCATTTTGATGAGTTTGGAGAGGTGGGTACTTGGTTGATCACTTGTAGGTGCCTAAGATTCAGGGTGTGATTGTGTGAGCATCTGTATGAGTCAAGGGACATAACCTCGAGGGAGTGCATGTTTTCATTGGATATTTATGATGCTACAACTGATTATCAGATTTGGTGCTCCTTGGTATAGGTTTACAAGTGTCTTTTAGAGTTGGACTATGACGGTGACAGGTACATAGGTTGTCTTTGCTTTGAGGACATGGCTGGACATGGTTTAAGACTTGGAGTCTTATATGGGTGATCGTTGAATGTAGGTGCAACATTGGTTATGATTATGGTGTCATGAGTATGCATGTACATGTTTTACACTGACATGAGATAGTTATTTTTGTGGTGATTTGTTTTGACGTTAGAAGTTTGTTGATTATCGCCTTGATGCTTATTTGGTTCCTTGACTATGGTACTTGATTGTGGATATGTTTGGTGAATCAAATTAGATGGTGATTTAGTGTTTGAGTCATGTTGTCTACGTGATTATTCTCTTTGATATCTCATTTTATAGTTTACTAATGTGATGAGGAGTTTGCATTTTTAGTGATTGGATCTACGAGTTTTGTGATTGGTAGGTTTGAGATTAGCCTTTCAGTTGTAGTAGGATGGCTTGGATGTGGACTGTCTATATCCACCAAGTTTGATTCATTGTGGTGCATACTCCTTATTTGACCTTTTCTGTGGTCAGTTGTGCATTGGTATGGTTGTTTTGAGATGAGAGGATGAATGATGTTATAGTATTTGGATATTTGGCATGGGACTTGTAGCATGTATTTGATCATGATGTCATGATAGTCTGGTTGTTTATTTAATTACACTTTCAATGGGATATTTTGATAGTGATGAGTTGGCAGAGTAGGATTGATTCCTAATTGGTGATTTTTTGGTGGTTGCATGTATCTTCTTGAGATGGAGTTCATGATTTACTTGATATTGTTGACATTTTAGTTGGATGTGTGTAGACCTGGATGTTCTTCATTTAGGAGACAATTATCACAATGCTATGGAGAGATTGGTATCATAATTCAGTGGGAGCTTGTGGTAGTGATGAGTATTCACCATGTTGGTTGGTGGATGATCTTCTTAATGTCCATATGTTGGAGGATGTCTTGGATCTTGTTGTTGTAGAAGGGTTCTCTTGCATTTGCAGGTACACTATTAGGATATGTTTACATATTGAGGGCTCAAGGAGTCTTTGGTTGAGGTGTGATTTTATGCTTTCATTTGACATGTTATCCTTTTTGGTAGTGTTGTCACTGATTAAAATTGGGTTTTTCTTTTCCCATAATTGGCTATGGTATGTTGATTTTCCGAATAGGGTGTAATTCCAAATGCTTTAGCTTTGTTCTAGATTTTAAGGGTTTAAGGGTTTTTGATTTTAGATCCTATCGTATTTGTTTTAAACCCTCTAGTTTCTAATATTCTGTTACTTTAGTCACTTAAGTAATGGGTCATGGGGTCGTAGGAAGTGTCCCCCCTTGTTGTTTGCCTAGGCGGTTATGTTAATTAATCGAAAATTTTGTGCCTTATATGTCTTTCTCCTAAAGTTGTCGGGCCCAGTAACTAGTGATCAACTTGCGAGATGATCCAACGGGTCGTGCTATTTTGCAAGGGTAAAATGTTCACTCTTTATGCCCACGAAATAGTGAGAGTGAACGAGAATCGTCCACATGTCATGATGATGACCTAGAGGATATGGCTGTTGAGATGAAAGTGGGGCCCCCATGGTTTCCTTTTGGCAAATGACAGAGTGACAAATCAGCTCTGCAGGTGAGTGGATGCCAGGTGTTCATGACGAGTTAGTGGGCCCACCCCTCCTGAGAGCCTTTTCAGAGGATTAAATGCCGATCAACTTGAGAGATGATCCAACAGCCAGTGCTATTTCGCAAGGGTAAAATGCTCACTCTTTATGCCCATGAAATAGCGAGAGTGAATGAGAACCGTCCACGTGTCATGATGATGACCTGGAGGATATGGCTGTTGAGATGAAAGTGGGGCCCCCGTGGTTTCCTTCTGGAAAATGACAGAGTGACAAATTAGCTCCGCAGGTGACTGGATGCCAGGTGTTCATGACGAGTTAGAGGGCCCACCCCTCCTGAGAGCCTTTTTAGAGGATTAAATGCCAATCAACTTGAGAGATGATCCAATGGCCTGCGCTATTTCACAAGGGTAAAATGCTCACTCTTTATGCCCACGAAATAGTGAGAGTGAACGAGAACCATCCACGTGTCATGATGACACACAATCTAAGAAGAAGGTGTGGGCCCACCGTAGTATAAAGAAAGACACGCGGCTAGTATCAAATGGAATGCGAAGGGATTTTCAAGGCCAATGGTTGGGTGCCACGTGGTATTATGTAGCCAATAGAAAAGTGGGACCTAGAGCAAAGCCAAAGCCCTCAGTAATGAAATAGTAAAAGTGAAACACTTGCAGGAATGTTGTGACCCATTGGAGCGAAAAATACAAATTCTTGTATGAATTTGATTTTGAAAGGACGGTCAAAGCATGCGGAATCAATGTTATAGTTAAGGCCCTGAGTACAAATATTTGATTTCCTAACAACCAAGTGAAGATATCTTTTAAAATATTTTGCAAAAGAGTAGACGCAGAGTTATTTTCATCAGATGCAGAGTGAGTCGGTTCAGTTGCAGAGCAATTTCCTTCAAGAAAAGAATAGGTTCTCTCATATTTTGTAGGAATTCTTGTGTAGTGTTCTAAATAAGATAATTCATTCATTGCAAGATTATTTAAGAGTGATATTCATTTTCTTGCATTTTCAAAATGGCTCCTAAAAGGGAATTCTCCGGCAAGGTTAACTATTTAGAAAGAAGTGTGTGTGATGATTTTTTAGAATAGTTGACGTTGTCAACCAATCAGGCATCCAAGGCTAAAGAGTTAGTGCCCAGAGCTCCCTGTCTGAAGATAGGAGAAGGATTATATGATAAAGGTAAATGGTTGAGAGACCCACAGGTTGGATTGTCCGGGTTGGGGTTGTTTAAAGTTGGATTCGGAATGAGAAATTCTCCTGCCCCTCAAAACAGTGTTTGGGAATTGGATGTTGGGAAGTTAGTAGTCCCAGGGGTATTCATGGACACAGACCTGCTAACCCAAATGGCATTAAATTATGATCCAGTCACAAGAGGCATCCGGGATGTAAATGGGAAAACCCTTGTGGAAATTAATGCTGAAGAGTTTAGGACAGCATTTGGGCTTAATGAGTTCACAAACTTCTTAGAACCTATAAATTTCACATCATTAGCCCAAGTTTACGGTGCACAGAGGAGTCATCTCAGGAATGGGCCTCTTAAGGAACTTTTTGTGAAAATAGGAGGGTTAGCAGTTGTAGGACCCAACACACAAGAGCCCTTCTCATTAAGTATGTTTACCTTGAGGGCTAAAGGAATGTATTGGGAACTTTGTCAAGTTCTAGGAGAAGATGTTGAAGCAAATATGCCAAATCATTACTTGCTAATGATTGCCCAGATTTTAAATCCTTCTCTTGCTATCACTTTTGATTATGCCTCTTTCATTGTCGATGCTATCCATGGAGGGTTGATAGGAATAAAGAATGGAAAGGTGGACAGACCTTTCGGATGGTATTCACTCTTAATGCACCTTTTTCTCTTCAAAGGTGGTGATTATTTTGCCAGTGGGCTAGACCTTGTTAAGGAGAAGGAAGGAGAAAAAATGTCAGTGTACTTGTGGAGTACTGTGTTGTCATGGGACAGAGAGGATGCTAGTTTTTTGAAGTTTGATAAATATTTTGCATCCAAAATAAGGACTCTCCTCTGCTCTGATAACCCAAGAGTCCTCAAGGTTCTTCTGGAATTCATAAGGCCAAAAGAATTCACAGAGAATATAAAAATTTTTCATAACTGGGGCAACATTTATTTGTATCCAGTCTCCATAGTTTTTAGAGTTTTTGGTTTCAGGGGCACTCCATTTTTGTTACCTTACCAGGTCCCCCTTAAAGTGGGAATAGCGGAGATCCTTAGGCAAATTGGTGGCCTACAAGAAGTAGAGTTGATAGGCAGAGGTAAAGGGACTATTTTCCCTGTAGCTACTATAGCCCACCAATTTGTAATAACAAATGGAGGTTGGAACTGCTTTGAGGATTTCCTCAAGCCTTATCATTTGTCCACTGCAGTTTCCAGGTGTGCTGATCTAGAGGACTTCTTCAATGGTGTGTTTAGGAAGAAGGTAGCATGCAGAGGTAAGCCTCATCAATTCTAGTTTCCTGAAGACCTCATCAGAAATGAGTTTGATTTAGATGAGCAGGAGCTAAGGAAAGAAAAGTGGGTGGCTTATAAGAAAGCCTTGGATTTCATGCATCAGTTTGATGCTAGCTATGACCCATTGTCTAGCTTCTTCCCACTAGAAGAAAAAATAAAGTTTTTGATTGTTTGCTTTGAGATGTGATGCAAACACTAAAGGAGAAGAGGGAAGCTGTGATCAAGAGAAACCTTGAAAAGGCCAGAATGATCCTAAGCAGGTCAGCTTCCAGCAAAGAAATTCCTCCTGGTGATTACACCTTGCATAAGAAATCAGGTTACAGTGTGTTGGTGCCTACAACAAGGAAGCCCTCTACATCCAAAGGAAAGAGAAAGATACAAGATGTCATTGACATCCAAGACAGCCCAAAGAAGCAAAGGGTGGGGAAGGAAGCGCAATCAGATACACCTTTGTATTCCCCATCCCAATCCCCTATCCATATAGGAGATGAACAAGCAGCAGCTGAACGCCTCTTGCAGTTGGGTAGTTTAGGGGAAATTGCATACACCTATGATGAAGTGGAGGAAGGGATGCCAGAAGAACCCATTGATGCTGAAATGGATATCACCTCCACTGAACTTAAAGGCCAGGAGTGGGATCCTGAGATAAAAAAGGCAAGTAGTGCCTTTCTAGCTGATGACAACTTTGTCACATCGGAAGCATTCATGCAATTCATTTGGAAACAACATATAGATAGATATAATTCTAGATGTGAGCAAAGAAAAGCTGAGCAGCCCAATAAAAATCTAGCCTCAGTGGAAGAATAAATAAAACAAGAGATGATGGGAGAATTCAAGACCATCACCCCTGAGTAGGGAAGGGATATGGTAGCACAAGCTGGAGTGCTTATCTTGCCAGAGTGGGATATTGCAGATGCCCTGGTGTTAGATACAGTAAGAAAAGAGACCAAACCCATGGAAGGGGTTACCTTCAATAAGGATAATGCTACACTAGTCATGTGGTCTCTCAAGAGAAATGAGAGAAAGAAAGGCAAAGACACCCCAAGGTCAAGTTACCTTGGTGGAATGATGGTAAAGAGAGTACAGAGTACAGGGGTAGTAGAGGCTACTAGTACTGTGTTAGAAACTGCAAAATTCAGTGTTGCAGTGGTAGAGAAGGAAGCCAAAGAAAAAGAGGCCCTCCAAATTAAGTTGGAAACAGTTTTAAAGGCCTATAATAGTGCCAAGGAGGAGGTGAGAGGTAAAGATAGCATCATTGTTAAGTTGCAGAGCTAGTTGATGGGACAATACCAACAAGGTGAGTCTTCAACACTGATGATTTCCTCTTCTCCTGCAAGACCTCCACCTACTAGCCCTATAATTGAATTTCCACCATCTCCAGCACCCTCTAGCTCTCAAATGATTGAGATTACTCCTCAAGAACTGGAAAACTTGAAACAGGCTCAAGCCTTATATGCAGGGAAATATGTGGAGAAAGTAAGAGCCACAATCTCCAATTTTGCAGATACAATAAATGCCTCATTGCTTTACAATAGTGTGGGAAAAATTATGGAGATATGGAATGAGTTGAGGAGAGATAAGGCCATTTTGACACCCATTTTTGACAGATGGAGGCCTAGGGAGCAAAATCTAGAGTTCATGTGTATATCCTGTGATGAAGCAAGAGCCAATCCCCTTATCAAATCCACTTCTGATATCGCTAAAGTCTTAATGCAATTGGCAACAGAGGTGGATAATGTGGATAGAAAGGTTAATTTGTGTAAGAAGGAATACACTGATCAAGTTTTTGAGTTGCTCCTAGGAATTTTTGCTAATCCGGATCAGTTAAAAGATAAGCAAATATGGCTTAAGGAGATAGAAGTTAAATTGTCAGCAAGAGTTAAAGGAATCATTGATCTTGATGATACTTCTTTCTTTGTTGTGACAATACAAGAGATAGAGAAAATTAAATCACATTATGGTTTTCTTAATTCAAAAGTCAACAAACTGAGAAATTCTTGGAAAAGGTTGACTAAGATTAAAGATGATGTGATTAATTTATCATGGCCGATAGAAGAGATATATAGCGAGTGGGAAATTAAGTATACCACCCATGATCCAGAATAGTTGGAGAGCGCCCCTGAAAAGATAGAAGAGGTTGCAACCGAACAGCCTGTTGAACAAACTGCAGAGGCTGAAAAGAGCTTGTAACTGCTTTTTGCAGAAAATTTGTAAACTCTTTATTTTTGAAAAGGAAATGATTGTAACAAACTCTCCTCGAGAAGTCTGAAGCTTTGTGCATCCATGTTGTTATAAATGGATACTAGGACTATTGGAAAAGGGATCACAAAATTTTGTAAGAAAACGCTGCAGAAATTTATCTGAGCTTTTCTAAGTCCAATGGAGAATCAGAATTTATTGTAATATTTCTGGAACTGAATATCAATATATAGGCCACTGATTTCAAATAAAGCTTTGTGTTGTCTTCAAGTTTGTTTACAAATTTATTTACTGTTTTCATTCTGAATAATCCAGGGTTGTTCTGTTTGAATGGAATTGCAAAGCAATTTTAGTATAAGTGTTTGTTAGCTTTTCTCTTTAAGAGGGAAATTAAATACGCGGGATCACTCATACCAGTAGATTCTTTGGAAGGAATTTTGAATTTTTGAGGACCATAGCTTAATTTGGGATGCTTGAATTCTTATGTGTGTCAGGTAGATATAAGGATTAATAGAAACCAAGCCGACGGAAAGCATAAAGATGTATTGTTTGAGGAGTTTTATTTGAGTTTAGATGACTCTGTAACCTTGGATAAGGCACTGATATTAATCGAAGTTGTTTATTGCATGCTTTGTTGATCAAAATGCTGAAGTTAAGTATAATTTTCATCCTTTGTTTTCAGTTGATTTCAAGGTGAATAAATCCACTAGTTTTCTGGACTGGTTTGTTGTGGGTTTATTGTTTGATAGTGTGAATTTAATTCACAAAGGTATACCCACTTGGGCTCCAAGGAAGCCCGAAGTGTAGAAGGTCTAATCAAACCTTGTCATATGTTGTCTTGAGAATTTCCTTATTTTTTATGTCTCTTCTGCACAAGCTTAAATCATATTATTCTAAGGATATTAAATGGAATCAGATTTTGAAGACAATAGGTAGGATGGACTTATATTATGTCATGGTACACTCCTAATATGCATTTAGATTTTTGGCATGGTATGGTTATTTGATATGTTCATATGAGGCATGTTATCTATTAGAGATGGATTAGATCATGTTTATGTTCCTGATTCCATGGTTGGAGCTTTGACATTGATTTGGTTCTCTTTGTATTGAGTGTATGGTCATTTGCTTGATTACTTCATGGTGGTGCTATGTTATATTTGGATTTTGGCATGGATTGATCAGTTACAGGTGCTCATGGATACATGGAGATGTTGGTGATGTTGGTATTCTCTTGTGATTAGAGACATATGTTGGGATAGTTGGTTGTTTCAGCAAGAAGTCCAAGGAGCATTAACTTGGTATGGACTTGAGAGGAGACTGTTCTTAGAGTGAGTCATTGGTGACCTGGATACCTTTGTGAGCATTCTAATTCCAACTCTTGGTCTACTTGGTGCTTTACTAGAGAGGTATTGCCCATTATTCCTTTCAGGTGCATTATGTTTATGCTTATCTTTCATTAATATGGACTTGAACTATGGATTTTGTTAGTTATAGAGGATCCATTTGAGAGATGTGTGGAATTAGTTATCTCTTTGTGCATTTGAGTTATTATTGTGATGGTGGTAGTCACTGATATTACTTTGGGAGATGGTTTATTGGGTGTATTCCCTAGGCTTGGGAATGGATATTTAGTTTGATCTTCTTGGTTATGAGAGGCTTACATCTGTGTTTATTACATGTTATATATGTTGGTTTATTCTAGGGAACTATACAGTGTTTAGATGTTTTTATGCTTTTCATGTGGGGTTCTATGGAGGAGATCATACTTGACACAATTAGCATTTAGAGGTGTGTGTAGAAGGACATACTACAAGATTTGATTTGCAGTGTTTCTCTGTTCCAGTTACCTTCCTAGATGTTCATATTCACATTACATTCGCTGGAGGGTGTTTGTAGCTATGTGTTCATGTGTTGTCATATGGGAGATGGAATAGAGGTTCCTTTATCTCTTTCTTTTGATGGTGAGGAGAAAATGGGAGAATGTTGGGACATTGTGTGAGAGTGGTACTTGCAAGTTATTAGTTTACATGATGTTCCTATTGATGTGGATGTTCTTGATACTACATGGTACACTTCTATGATATGTTATTAGTGGATTCATTTCTGATATTGGCATTACCTATGTAGTGGGAGTTCCCTGGTGTACATACGTGGTAGGTATTGCACTTGGGGCTTATGGTTGCATGTTACAAGTTGCATATATTGATGAGATGTTATTCACTTGGTTAGTAAGCCTTGGAGGTATGCATATTTTATGTGTTAGCACTTGTTGTGTGTGTTATTTCAGCTATGTAAACATTACCTTTGCATTGGATACCTTTGGATTAGTCTGTGTGTTCGGATATTAGTTGTTGGCATTATTGGCATTAAGTTGTCATTGATGTCAAACCAGTTTGGCAAGTTCATCGATAAGTAAGAAGTGGTGACCAGTATAACAAGAGCAAGACACATGATGGCAAATGCACATATGAGTAAGAAGACAAAAGGAAGTCTACCAGTACACATGAGTTGTGTCATCTACCAGTTATCAAGCTTACCAGTAAGGCACAAAATGGGATGAAGGTAGTTTGTTTGTTATGAAGGAACAACACCCAGTGAGCATAACAAAGAGGATGTGCTGCTAGTACAGACGATGTTTGTTGGTCATACCGATAAGCTGAATTGAGCCAGTAGTCAACCTTGGTCAACAAAGAATGTCAAACTAACATAGGAATCCAAGTAGAGGTGGATGTTACCAAGCATGACAATTGGATGTCAGGTGGAGGCATTGCACAGGTCGGTGGAGTGTGCATCGACGTAAAAAATCTGCAAGCAGATCAACTTTTATGAAGAACCTACAAGTCATGGAGGATGCCAGAGGATTGCGGCTTGAGGAAGACAAACTAGCAAAGTGACTGAACTGATCCTGCAATAAGATTTGATCTTTGTACTCGTTTGATGAAGGAGACAACAAAGCTATTAATGGTGAATGATAGAGAAAAGCACATTGGAATGTGAAGCTTTGTTGGTATTGATCAGTGTCATGAAGATCATATCCTTGAAAAATAGATCAAATCAAATCTGATGGGGTTTGAGTTGGAGAAGCCAAAACCTAACACAACATTTTTGAATACGGTTTTAGGTAGAAATCAAAGATTATAAATAGATGAGCTCAAGACATAAAAGAATGATGCTTGATAAGAAGAAGGAGAGTGAAGAGAGATTGAGTGCAGAGAAGAATCATCTCCCTTAGAATTTATTCTAAGAAAGTTGTAGAGTGAGTTAACAAGCAAACCAGTGAGAGGGTTTATCCAATAGTGATAGAGTACTGGTAAACTATAGTAGGTCTAATAGTTGAGCTAACCGGTGAGGTATGATTGATCAAGAAGGCATCCAAGTGTGACACAACGTGTCATGAGGTTGTGAGAGAGAGAAGAGAGGCCAAGAATCAGAGAGCAATCTGTCAACCGACAATGTGAGATCCAGTGAAGAAGAGAAGACTGTTAACCAGCAGAAACCTATTTGATCAAGAGTTGCAGAACTCATTTGCAACCAGAAGCTATAACTATATCAAAATTGTATTTCACTATACATCACCAAGTTGGAGCTTGGTGTAGGGGTTGGTTCTCCTTGTGTTGGTGCCCTAAATTGGTAGGGGTTAGTGCTCCTTGGGTTGGTGCCCTAAATCTTTGTAATTCAGTGTGTCACTTGTGAGGTTGGATTGGAGAAGTAGTCTCTAGCAACATTTCTCACCGAGGTTTTTCCCATATTGGGTTTTCCTCATACATTTGGTGTTGTGGGTTGCATTTGTGTGATTGTCTCTTTTGGTATCCTCATTTGTCTTACTAGTTTGATTGTTTAGTTCTTAGGATAACAACCAGTAGTCTAAGGTTTCTTTAAAAGGGAAAAGAATTTAGGAACCACTAATTCAGCCCCCTCTCAGTGGTACATTGTGTTCAACATTAGCTGGTGTAGGACTTATCATTTGTTATGACAAATTATGCGGCTTTCTTTTTGGATGGCCTTTTAATGTCTAATGGTAGTGGCATGATGGAGGGTGGGAGCATTCATTTATGAGATGGTGGCCACTTTGTTTCTTGTTGCAGGTATCTTGGTGGAGCACATGGAGCACTTGGATTCCATGATGGTATATGTGTGTGGAGAGATCAATCTCTTTTTCATGTAATGAATTACTTCTTGGCCCTTATGCAATGTATACAACAAGTGGGAGAAGGTTGGGAAAATGGTGTTGTACACCTTGCATAATAATGTTTCATTGTTGTATTATTTTATTATTATGCGAGGTAGACATGGAATTATATTGTAATATTATATTGTATTGTTGCATCTAGGAGCAACTAGATGGATGTGCAACATGTAGAGATTCCCTTGGAATATTCTTGTAATCACTTGATGAGTTATATTGACACATTCGTATTACTATATTTTATTTATTCAATATCGGGGAATGTAATTGTGGTGAAGTACTCAATATTAAATGTGGGTTAAGGGTAGGTAGGAAAAATATTATATTTTATCGACACATGGTTTTGATGTAATACCACTTGGTGGTTTTGTGGTTGCTTGTCTCTATAAAAGCACCACAAGGGTAGTTTCTCAGGTTAGCCAGGTTAGCATTTGTGAAGGAGGAAGCATGGCATGGGATGTGTGAATTCATGCTTGGTCACATGGAGTGCTTGGTTATGGCTGGTTTTTCAAAGACTTCCCAGAGTTGTATT
The DNA here is from genome assembly GCF_030272615.1 of Cryptomeria japonica. NCBI lineage: Eukaryota > Viridiplantae > Streptophyta > Pinopsida > Cupressales > Cupressaceae > Cryptomeria > Cryptomeria japonica. The sequence goes on along the minus strand of NC_081410.1, from coordinate 183,921,199 downwards.
ATATTGAACGCATTGTTCATAATACATGGTGGATAATGCTTTTAGAGGTTGGGTTTTTCCCTCATGAGGGTTTTCCCAAGATAAATCTTGTGTCACATTTTCATGGGTATTCTATCTATTCTTTGCATATGGAATCTATGTGTTGATTTGATTGAAATATTAAATAGGTTATTTGGAAATTGTCATAAAGATGGCTGCAAGTTTCTTTACATTTTACATGTTTCATTTTTCCTTCCTTGGTAAATATAATCTTTTTTGGCTAACCAAGATGTGTTTCAGATGGTATATATATTATTGTATGTGATCCTTTGAGATGAGAAAAGTTGTATGATGAACTAGATTCATAAATTGTAATTAGGATACTTCTTGGAGGTCTGGATGGATTGTATTCTAGGATGTAGATTGTAACTAGGCATGTTAGTCTGCATGTAACTTGGATGTTATCGGATGTTCTATGATGAATATATGTTGATGCATATGTCTGATTTTCTATTTTCTATGTTTTGTTGTTGCTTCCACTATGTTACTCTTGTTGCATGATCTGGACTATTCTCTTTGAGGATCCTCCAGGTCATGGCTGTGTCAGATGGTATCATAAATAGTTACAACCCTTAAGGCATTCCTTTGGGTGAACAGATCACTGATTTGAGTTAGACTTCTTGTATGTTCAATAAATCACCAATGGAGAGGAAATTGAAACCTTGTAGTCAGATTGCCGAGTTGAGGTAGTTGCATCAGAGCAAGGGAGGAGATGTCGTCGAGGAGGATGACCCCTAGGAGGGTAGAGAAGATGATGGAGTATTTCAAGAATGAGATGAGGAATGAGATTTGAAACACATTGGTTGGTTTGTGGAGGAATCTGCGATAAAAGGATGAGTATGAAGAGGAAGGAGAAGAGCTAGAGGCTAAAGAAGTGGAAGGACCAATAGATGAGGGACAAGAAAGATTTCTTAGAGTGGTGGTGCAAGTAAGAAAAGTAAATAAAGTTGAGGTTTATAAATTTTTAGGTTCATTGAATCTGGAAGATTTGATAGATTGGATCGAAGAATTGGAGGATTACTTCAAGTTTGAAGATGTTAAGGACCGGCAGAGAGTCTGGTTAGCACAAACTAAGTTGAAAGGGCATGCTTCTTTATGGTAGAAAGAGTTGTAGAGAGATAGAGTGAAAAACAATGAGATGAAAATCAATCGATGGAGATAGATGGTTGCAAGATTGGAGGTTAAATTCATTCTGAGAGACTATGAGTTGGAATTGTTCAAGAATTTGCAGAACTTGAAGCAGAGGAACATTAGTGTGAAAGAGTATACTGAGGAATTCTACAAGATGATAATCAGATCTAGACATAAAGAGGTGGATAGAGAGAAGGTGGATAGATACATAGATGGACCTAGATTTAACATCCAAGATGAGATGAGTATGTTGAATATTTCTATAGCCGAGGAGGCTTATCAATATGCTTTGAGGGATGAAGATAAAGTGAAAAGGAGACAACAAAATAACCCTAGAGGAAAGGAGAGATATAAGGGGCAGGTGAATGGTAGTATAAAGAAGCACAATGTTGAAGAAGAAACAAAATCTAAATGGAGTAAAGAAACAAATAATAAGACATAAAGAAAAGGTAGTGGTAGTAGCAGCAGAGAATTTTTAGGTAGATGTTTGAAGTCTAGAGAAACTAGACATAGATCTTTTGAGTCTAAGCGAGGAATGGCAAGGAATTGCATGAATAATAAGGATTAGGAAGCTAGAGTTACCAAAGAGAATGTGTTAGAACTAGAGTAGGGAGAGTCCCTTTTGTTCAAAAGAGTCTTGATGGAGTAGAATAGTGAAGATACCAGACCTACTGAAAGGAAGAATATTTTCCAGACTATTTGCAAATCAGGTGGCAAGAGTTGTAAGGTTATTGTGGATACTGGAAGTACTGATAAATTGATATCAGAGGAGATGGTAGTGAAGATTGGTTTGAAGAGGCTTGAGCATCCTAGCCCTTATAAGGTGAGTTGGTTGCAAGATGATCATATGGTGGAAGTGAGAGAGAAGTACTAGGTGAATTTTAATATTGGACCTTTCAAGGATGAAGTCTTGTGTGACGTTTGTTAGACACAATGTTCCACTAAGAGGGGGATTGAATCAGTGATTTACAAACTTTTCCCTTTTTTATCCTATGTGTGTATACAAGTTAACAGATCTAACAAAAAGTAGACTTACCAGTTATATAGGAGACTAACACAAATGCAATCACACACAAAAGGGACATCACATAGCACCTGATGTACGAGGAAAACCCAAGATGGGAAAAACATTGGTGAGAAATGTTGTTGGAGTCTACTCCAATCCGGCCTCACAATAAAAATCTCATTACAATGTTTAGGGCACCAAACCAAGGAGCACCAACCCCTACACCGAGCTCCAACTCAGTGATCTTCAGTGAACATAATAAATTACAAAAGTAATAGCCTTGTTATAAATGAACTTTGTAATTATTTTGCAAATCTCTTAACAAGATCCTCTATCCAATTCACTATCGGTTCTCTGCTCACTATCTTGCTACTACAACCTTACCGGTTCAGCCTATTCTTCATCTTTGTCAGTTCTTCTCTCTGTCAATTCTCTCTTCTCTCTGCTCCACCAATATACTTCACTTAGTTAGATATCCTTTATCTGATTACTATTGATTCTCTTCTGGTTCTCATTGTTCTCTTCTCTTTTCTACAATCCTCTTTCCTTCTGCTTTGCCACTTCAGTCACCATCGGTATACTTCTCTCTCAGACTCAATGGTAGACTACCAGTTGCCGGTTGAACTCTTCAACCCTATTCTTTCTCACACTCAGTCTCTTCTTCTTCTAATTGAGCACTTGACTGGTTTCACTGTTCACCAACAGCACCATACTATCATTTAGTAGTAGCCCCTTTATTGATGACTTGAATATTTATAAATAAGTCTTCACACCAAAAACCAATTCAAACTTAGGTGGTTAGGGTTTCTTCATCGACCTTGAGGAAAAATAAATCCAATCAGATCTCATCAGATCTAATTGCCTTGATTAATGAACTACAACACATCAATCAACCCCATCATTGTCGTACCTTCCAGAACATGCCATCCATATTTAGAAATATGCTTTTAATTTTTTAGCTGATCTCTTGGTTGATCACAAAGAATGGTTTCATGGTTTCCTTCACCTACCTCAATTTATTCAATCAACCTATCCTAGATCTTTGTTATCAATTTGATCTCGAGCCACAAATGCTACACATCCCATGAATCATGTAGTCAACATAAATGTCAATCTGCCACCATCTACCTTACCAACAGACAATTCACCAACTCACCATGTCAGCCTATCAATGCATGCTTTCCACTTCAACTCCATGTGGCATTACTACCGGTATCCACCTCAACAAATACCTTTGTGTCAGATAGACTTGGTCACCTACAATCAACACACAACCGGTCCTTATTTTCTGACGGTTCTCTAACCCTATCGATATCTCTCACTTTTCTGGTTAACCATCATGTCTTCACTTTGCTACTCTATCAGTAGAACACCTTAGCTGGTCACTAGACATGCCTATCCATAGTATGCCTAACTTCATCAAACAAGATCTCTTCACTTGTCACTTCATCAGCTTTACCGGTGAACATACTTATCGGTTAACCATCTGGATGACACCATGTCATCAACCTTCAATTTTTTCCATCTAAGGCATCTGCATACTGATTTCACTCACTATCTATAGCTGCTCAACCTTTCCTTCTTTATTTGACCAGTTCATCTCTTAACCATTTTGTCAAGGTGATAGACTCATTTGCCTAAGTGACAAAACCCCTCACTCTTCAACTGTCCCGGTACTTCATTATGCCTTCTTTGTCAGTCTAGTGCATATCTTTGATTTCATTCACTTGAGGTATCTTTGTGATTCACTAGTAGATTTGATGTGATCCTTCAATCACATGTCAGTGGGAGTGGATCCTTTTCATCTGCATCTTGCATTACACCAATGTGGCTTCCCTATTTGAGTAGCATATCTTCAAACATCCACATGTGATTTCACTGGGGTACATTCATTGTTAGTCAACTCTTCAAATGGTGACTTCAACTTTATCTGATGGGAGTCCTACTAATTGACATCCACAGAGTATACCGGTGACTTGTACATACTTCTCCTCTAGTATTGATGTGTTTCTTGATAACATTCCACCTCTTCATCACAATCAACATCCAAGTATCTTTCTCACCCTGCTTGTACACTGTTCATAAGCTTGTCAGTTAGCAACCACATGCTTTGTTGATTTATCTTCTACATGTTTATACATTCTCACTGGTTAGCAACCATACACTATCAACACATCACTTACCAGTTGACATCCTCTCCTTATCAATGATAGACTATACCGGTAACCTGCTATATCGGTTGACATCAGTCACAACATAATGCCAACAATCTCCCCCTTTCGCATTGATGTCATCATATGTAGTATCCGACATACTACAAAATCTTTCTCCCCCTTTGAGAACAATGGAAAAGGGCACTATCAAGGTTTCTCTTCTCCTTGTGTCTACTGGGCAATGACATAGTTTTCTCTCTCCCTTTTTCTCTATCAAATGCTTCTCCTCCTTCAACCATCATTTCTTACATCTTCTCAAGTCACAACACTTGAGATGGAGGGCTCAACCACCAACTAACACCAATCTCTCAGCAACCAAGTGTATATACAAATCGGAAACCCAAGCATATACAAGTTTAAAACCAATTGAAGGCACATGTGTCAGTGAATACAATATACCTGTTGGTCAGACTACATCCTCTCCCTTTGTCATGCAGAAGCCATTCTGACCCCATAATGCTGATATCAAGTGTTGAGGCTAACACTAATACCAATTGTATCTTCTCCGATACCAAAAACATGTTCACTTGTGCAGGTGACTCTCCCTCTTTGCAAGTTTAACTCCCGATGTTCCAGTTGTGATTTCAATTGGATAGACAATGAAATATCTCACAAACCTTGATTCTTCCAAGAACTCAACCATATCGGTACAACCATAGACACTTGCACACCCTCTATGTCCAGCAAGTCAAATACTAATAAGAAAACATGACTTCCAACTCCCCCTGAGTCATACATCTTGGGTCCTCATTGCTTGTTAGCTTCAAAACCAGAGCTCCAAATTGCACCATATACCAATTGATCTATGCACATGTGATCAATCTAATGATATATCAACTCCTTTATATCTACCACATCCTATGACATGATCCTGGATGTACACAATGCCATACAATATCATCATCATACCATAAATTAAACCAATTAGCCAATAAAGGATGCATGCATATATGATCAACAATCAAGCCAATATATAAGGCCAATCTGAAAAAAGCTTCTTTGGCCTCTTCCAAGGAAATCACAATGCTCAGGGATAATATCAAATATTTGCAAGGGATTAGTGGAAATTTGGCTAATGCCTTTAAAAACATTAAGTAATTTGTCTTTTTTTTCTATTTTGGCTGGATATTACTGGTTTTGTTGGGCTTTTATGTTGGTTTTTGCCCAGAACTATGTTGGTTTTTTGCAGAATGTCTTTTCTCATTTCTTAATGCTATTATTTTTTAAGGATCTATTGTAAAGGGTTTCGGGGTCCCTTCAAAACTTGTTTTTCCCATAATAAAAAACAATTGGGCCAATATATGTCATTCAGGTCATCACCAATACCACCTGAGACATAAACTCCTCATTCCATGCTATCGGGGCTAATGAAATGATCTTGAACCTCATTGTCTTACATAACCTACAAGTATCCATTGGCATTCATACCAATAACATCCTACACATATCATTTTCTTGTACCAGTCCATCATCACTACCAAAGCACCTTCCTATAACTCTTGTCATTTTTTGTGTCAATTTGCATTTGATCCCAATTGTAAGTATGCCAATAATTGACACATGAAGTAGTGATCCATCTTTCATCTATAGGCATGTACCCAAGGTAGCCACTACAAACACATGCCATCTCATTTTCATCCTTCATACCGACAGGAGCTTATTCTTCCATGTTCCCTTTTTCACTGAGGGATGAATGATATAATCAATATGTTACTCCCCCTGAGGTCATGCATCTCCTTTAGGCCTTAGGAGATATCACGTGTGTATTGAATGCATAGTTTCGATGCATGGATGCATCTTCTTGCTTCCTCCTCCATTCCTACTTGATCTCATTCTTCTTCCCACTTTCAATCTTAGGAGAAGGTCTTACCTTCTTTTTCTAATTAGTCCTTTCTCTACCTAACTTTGCATCATGACTAGAAGCAGAGTTGTGGTAGCAAACTATATTCATACCAAGCAGTTGTCTTGAGGACCTTTTGTCAAACCGGTTTGACCACTTTCTTCTAGTCATGCCATTGTAACAGGCTATTGGAACCAATGGACCTCTTGTTCCTACAGAGACATATCTCCTTTGATTCCATGCAGGTCTCTAACTTCCATATGCTCTATATTCATTTCCATGTTGAGCATTGCTACTATACTGGCTTCCATATGATTGCAAGTCCTTCTTCCTGTATTCATGACTACTATGCCAAAGTCCATTGTAGATATGACATACATAGTTTACATTTCTTGTGGAAGCAAATGGACTCATCTTATTATGCATAGGAGAAAATATATGCATGTTTATACATCTTGACATATTATGGCCACATGTATTACTTTTTGGACAGATAACATTCTTGTTTCTAAACCTTTTTATGCATTCATCTGTCCTCTGACCATAATCATTGCAAGAGAAGCAGTAACTGATAAAGAATGGCATATGGCTTACAAATTTTTTCTACCATGAATGTAGAGATCTTACCAGTTTGGTAACTCCATGTCTACTTCTTCAAGGATGGACCCTGGGATGTTCACTTTTTGCAGCTCCTCCATCTAATTCCTTCCTTTCCCACACTTTCTTTGTCTTGTAGGAAATAGAATTTCCTTGTCTTCTATTGGTAGGAGGTCTTCTTTGTTGCCTTCTCATGTTCTTGCTTCTAGTGAAGCTGCCTTCTCCCATCTTCCCTTTTTCTTTGGGATATGAATTGTTTCTCCTTCTTGCAGTACCAGTCTTCATCCTTGTCTGCATGTCTTCACCGATTGTGGTTAGAAAAATCTTCTTCTAGGGAGTATTCTGGATAGTGAAGGTATGTCCCTTGTTCTCTCCATTTGAGGAGACAAATAGTATGTCATCATGGGGGACATTCTTGCTGGTGGATTAGTCACCGGCACCACTTCCTAATCCAGTAGAATCCTTGGCATGCTTTTGCTTTTTCAACATTTTGTCTAAGGCATCACTGTTGCCATCAAACTGGATTCTTACCTTGAGCTCATCCTGACATTTCTCAAGGTTATTTCAGAGAATCTCCATTTCTCCTACTAGCTGTTGATATTCTTTATACTTGACTTCTAGCTCAAATGCTAAACCTTTACACCAGCACACCTTGGTGTCATCTTGTTGAGTCTTTAATTCTGAGACACATTTCTCAGATTCTTCAAGGCATCTGATCAAATGGTTATGCTCCATAATAGCAACATTCTTGAATAGATTGTATTCATTTCTCACTCTACTAAGCTCCTCAAGTGCAGTTACAAGTTCTCCTTCAAGATCAACTTTTGCTTCATCTTCTTTTTCCCCTTCACTATCACTGCTAAACACATCTTGTCAGTGGAATCTATTTGCCTTATCACTTTCAGATGTGTGGTCCTCTCCTTCTATCTCTTCAGCCATAAAGAGATGGGGTTGCTCTTCATAATTGTTGTTGAACCAACTAACTGATCTATCTTCATTATTAGCACATGTGTTTGTTATGTTATCCTTCTTGCTTCCACAAACTGGTTCTACAGTTGTAGGCTCATTTCCATAGATCTTATTTAATTTGTCCCATAAGCTCTTTGTCAATTTACATCTTTCCACCTATGAGGAAATATCACCAAAAATCCCACTGAATATAGCCTTCATTTCTTCTTCATTGCACCTTCATTTTCTTTCTACTTCAGGGCTGGTGGGAGAACTGACGTAACTAGGAGGACCATTGACATCTAACATCCATACATTAAACCCTAGGGAGGACAAGTAGACTTCAACTTTGCAACTCCATATGGATTAATTTGACCCATCAAATACCAGAGCTGGGATTGACACAAAATAGACCATTGTGTCCTAATACCAGAATCTACCCAAGCTGGAGAAATCTTGTCTAACCAGGAACCTATGCTCTGATACCAATTGTTAGACACAATGTGCCACTGAGAGGGGGGGTGAATCAGTTATTTATAAACTTTTGCCTTTTATATCCTATGTGTGTATACTGCTTAAATGGGAGACTAACACAAATGCAATCACACATGAAAGGGACATCACATAAACTAGATGTACAAGGAAAACCCAAGATGGGAAAAACATTAGTGAGAAATGTTGTTGGAGTCTACTGCTCCAATCTAGCCTCACAATGGAAATATCATTACAATGTTTAGGGAACCAACCCAAGAAGCACCAACACCTGAATTAGGGCACCAACCTAAGGAGCACCAACCCCTGATTTAGGGCACCAACCCAAGGAGCATCAACCCTTGCACCGAGCTCCAACTGAGTGATCTTCAATGAACATAATCAATTACAAAAGTAATAGCCTTGTTACAAATGAACTTTGTAGCTCTTCTACAAATCTCTTCACCAGATCCTCTATCCAATTCAATGTTGGTTCTCTGCTCACTCTCTCGCTACTGCAGACTTACACTAATACATTTGGCCTAGAATTCTGGTGGAGGTTTCTGACACAGAAGGTATATTGTGACCAAAATTGACTTTTTTTTGAAAAAATTCCTGAATTCGTTTGAATTCAATGATAATTTCAAATTTGGTTTCGACGGAGAAGGCATTAGTAATGAAATTTATTTTTTTTCTGAAAAAATGTGCCCGCGTTCGTCAAAATTTCGAAGACAACATGCATTACTTAAAAAAGAAAAGAAAAGAGGGCAAGTCATTTGCTCAATCAATCCCATGCAGGCTTTGTCAACCTCTGGCAACCCTGTATGCAATCTTCATTGGCCTCAAGCAACCCTGATGCATGTGATCTCCTAAAAGGTTGGGCTCTTTTTCATATTCAATGTCATTTAAAATTAAATCTTCTTATGTAAGCAAAAATATTTTAACTCTTAAATTTCTATTTCCTATTTTCATACTCCTGCTTTGGTTATTAGATGAATTTATTTTGGTATTTCTTTAATGGAAATTAATTTTATTCAAACAAATAGGGTTGAGTCCTCCCTTTCCATTCCAATACCCACAATCAAGCCTAGATTTGCCCCAATCGAGTGTAGGAATTTGCTTGTCCAGAATTCCAATGGCAAGTTGTTTAAGGACCTTACTCCCACTTCCTAGAAAATGAATTCTAGCATCGATGAGCTTTATATAATACCAAGGGCCCCAAACCACTTAAGATCATAGAGATACTTTCGCATGTTCCAAATCAAATGACACTCAACATTCAAGGTAGAATCTTCACCTTCTTTTGCAACCCCTTGTCCTTCAAGCTGTTTGTACTTTTTTCCCAAAATCTGAGTCATCCACATATTATTCTTCATAGGCCTCTCTATTAAATGGCTTCAGCTATGGGATTATAGCTAGACTTGATTTAGGTTTTATTTTTGGTAGCCTGGACAACATTTATTTCACTATATTTTTACTTCCCTACTTAAGTTCTTATACTTGACCACCAAGTGGAACTGTTGTAGAAAATGCATCCACTTGTAATGGCATGCCTGCTAAAACCTACTTTGAACCTACAAATACTATAATGGCTTATGTTCCATGTGAACAATTGTCTTCCTACCTAGTAGATAGCATTTTGATTTCTTGAATGCATGTATTAGTGCACAAAGCTTTTGGTCATACACTTGATGACCCCTCACGACTAAAGTGAACACTAGTTTACCACCCTATAACAAGTTGTTTCTAATTTAGTGCCATCTTACATTATACCTTCTAGCAATTTCTTTGATCAAACCAGCATCCACAAAGACATTGGGCACTGCCAGCTTCCCCAAATCTAGAACATAAGCATTACAAGGAGGGAGCTGGGCTTGTCTCTTTCTATGCAAGTACAGTGACTAGTATATATGCAGCTCTGCAACCTCTGAGGTAATCAACCAATTCATCTATAGGGCCTCCTAGAGTGCTGATATTCATAGGTCTCTTTGATGATCCTCCAAATTATATAAGATGTTCATCAATCTCTCTTCTAAAAAACCCCCACATTTTTCCCACACTAATTCATTAGATGTATCTAACAAATAAGCCTTGAGACAATAGTAAGTGAAGTTAAATTGTCAATATAAGTGACAAAAATAAATATTGTTAAATTGTTTTCTCATTGTTGTTGAAGTTCAATATTTATTTAAATTTTTTATTGTGTCTAAAAGATGCCTTTATGGAAAGCTTTGATTGTGGGGTTGATAATGAGTATCAATAGTTGATTATTGATTATTGTTGATAACTAATTTTAGATAATGAGGACTAATAATTGAAACCTGAGAGACTGTTTTATTTCCATTTGATACTTTTTAATCTCTTCATTGTGTTTCTTGATTATGAGAATACCCTATTCTCGCTTTTGGACTACTAGTGTCTTATTCACCAAGCTCAAGAGATTTAATCAATTGCTGAAAATATTCATATTTATATGGAGAGGGTCCCTACTTATTGTAGGATTCACCAAGGCATTTGTCTCAGTCAGAGATCTATTGATCATTGTATAGACATTATCTATTGGTTTCATGCTAATTTGGATTTTCTTTTAATTATTTCTAGCCAAAATGATCCACAACCATTAGTATAACTATTCTAGAGATATATTAAAGTGGAAGTGGTGTTGCAATGTAGAAAACATCTCAAGTCATCTTAATGGCAGTTATAGACAAGAGTTATGGCCTTGACAAATGGGGGTACCAAATAAATAATTTTCAAACAAACATTTTCAGTTTTCCTTTAGGTTTGTCCTTTTTTGAATGCTCATTTCAACTTCCAAGGACACTAGTTAGTACTCGGTGTGATGATTTTTTGGATCCACCAAGATCCCTAATATACCAATTTTAGTAAGTTTTCCTTTTTTTGAAAGCTATATGGTGGCTGAATTTGAATCATGTAACAAGAATAGAAGGCATTCATCTCTACTACAAAGTTTACCCATTTTGTAAACACATTCGATTAAAATAAAGATCATTTTGTTCAGCTATATTGTAATTATCAATTTTGTGTTTTATTTTGTTCAATTTTTACTTTTGGTACAATAAATTTCTCAACTAGTGTATTGTTCCCCAAATTACTAGCCTAATTTAGATAAGTGCTATCACAACCTAGTTTCGCTTGCATGTACCATCAAATGCAGTCAGATATTGGATATTTGAATTAAAGACGAGATTCAATGATATTGAATAACTAGCTACTAACTTCTCGAACTCCTTCAAGTTATTGATCTAGGTGGATTGAGGAAAAAAAAGATCAGGGATGATGAACTAATTTGTGTTGATGCTTTGAAGTAACCAAAATAAGTAATGGGCCCCATTGGAAAGTTCATTTGGCAATTGGACTCCCTTTGGAGCCTAGGTAAGTTGTGGAATCCCTAAGTTTGATGGGAAAATTGATGTAGATGTTGTTGATGATTATATTTCTAAATTGGAGATGTATTTATTTGTAATTTATTAAATGAGAGAAAATTATGTATGCCCTATTAAATTAGAATTCCAGTTCAACAATGTTGGATTGCTAGCTTTCTAGCCAAGGAGTTGAAGGAACTCCACTTGATTTAGTGATGGAGGTGAATTTCAGTTTGGGTAGTTTCATGGAGGTCATCAAGAAAGATTTTTCCAAAAGATACAAATGAAGAAAAGTAAAATTTGTTGCAACTGTGAGAGAAACTTTATATTTGACTACATCAATACTTAACAACAACTTGAGAAGTTGATTCAAAAGGGTCATATTGACCAAGTAATTTTTCTTTTTGGAGGCCCATTTTATACTTTCCAAGAAGAAGATGGGACATGGTGATTCAAATTGACTATTGGGTCCTAATCAAGACCACTATCAAGAACAATTTTTTTGATCCTTCAAATTGCTGACCTCTTAAAATAGCTCTAACGAGATGAATTTTTCAACAAGATTGATTTGAAATCAGGGAACCATCAATTCCTTGTTGAGCTAATTAAAATTTGGAAGAATTTCTTTGAGTCCAAGAAGGGCTTGTTTGAGTGATTATTGATGCCCTTTGGCATAATCACTGCACCAACAATTTTCATTTGGATGATGAATGATGTACCTAGATTCTTCATAGGTTGTTTGTGGTTGTCTACTTGGATGACATTCTTATGTTAAAAGAGATATGGGAATAACACGTGACAATTTCTTTCCAACTTGCATCATCTTAAGCTTTATGCCAATATAGAGAAATGCTCTTTTAGCATGGAGAGGATATAGTACTTCAAGTACATTGTTGATGAAGATGGTGTACATGTTGACCTAGAGAAGATCTTGATCTATAAAGAATATATTGTTCCTAGGATTCTCATAAAACTCTTGAGTTTCTTGGGGCTAACCAAATTCTACATTAGGTTTTTTCTCACATTTATTTATATTGCATTGCCTCTAAACATGCAACAAAAGGGGGGGCTAAGAAAAGTTCATACGAATAGGGCCACAACAACAAGAATTCACTCAATTGAAATAGAAGTTTTGTTTAGTACCACTCTTTGGTTTTTCTGATTTGTAGCAGTCTTTTTAGATCAAAATAGATGCCTTAGAGAATGTATGGGGAGAAATCTTGGCTAACATTAGTATCTAGTTGCCTACCATAGTGAGACATTTTCTAACATAGTGTGTAGGCACATAAAATATGACAAAGATTTATGCTATTTTTAGGTCTGCATACAATGAAAGGACTACATATTGGAAGGAGACAATCATCCATACCTATCAAAAGCTTCTTCAACTCATGTCAACTCAAGGTGAGTTGAAAAATTACCATCAAAGGTACTCCATATACCTATAATGGTGACCCATTTCTAACATAGTGTCACCTGAGACTTTTTCTATTTACCATAACAAGATGTTTTATAACATAGTGGGTAAGTACCTAAAATATAACAAAGAGATATATGCTTGACTTATCTTTCATCTACATCTTTGATAACAACACTTGGTTCTTGCAAGCATGAAACACTAGAATGACCATAACTTGACATTAGATATCTTCAATTCTTTGACATATACCAAAAAAAATCACAGTTAGGTGGTAGGTTCTTGATTTCCACATAGAAAATGAGCTCCTGTGCTACATGAGACACATTTTTATTCTCACTAAGGAACCACCAAAGATGATTTGGTACTTTCACTATAGTTGGGTGAAAAGATAGTGCTACTACTAATTTTACAAAATTATTCCTATTGTCTGCAGTAGGGTCATAGAAGTGTAGTTTCAAGTGACATATGCAAAACAAGAAATTGTAGATAAAGAGCAAAACAAATGACTAGGGATAACCTCCTCCTCCTAGTTGTCTTCTTATAATTTTTTTTTGTTTTGAGCTATTGTATTGTTTGGACTTTGGGATGTGACTCTTTCCACTTACCTTTCTTTTTGTGAATATGCATAACACTATTTTGGAAATGATAATATAGATCCTCATCCATTAAAAATTAATTATAATGGTAAAATTTATAATGGTAAAATTCATAGACCTTGTGTAGGTTCATCCAAGCCTAGCGTAAGGAGATTGAAGCCTAGATACATTGATTTGACCTTGTCATGGCCATCAATGAGTGTGAACCCCATCTTCACAAATTATGATCAGTTGCCATGATACTTGACCAATGATTACCAATGATGTGTGTGTTGCAAACAAAGTTCTATAGGAAGGCTCTTTCTATTGTAATACCAAGTGAGTGTTCATAGACATTGTGTAGGGTCTTCCAAGCCTAGAGTAAGGATTTTGAAGCCTAGATACATTGATTTGTCCTTGTGGCCATCAATGAGTTTTGACCCAATAGGAGAAGTCTTGAGACTAAAAATTTTGGAAGTGTGGCATTTTTGAGAGGCAACACTTGGGTGTGAACCCCATCTTCACATATTATGATCAGTAGCCATGATACTTGACCCTATCCTCATGGTGTTGGCTCAATTCATAATAGTTTTACCAAGCCTAGAAGCCAAGTAATGTATCTAAGGGTGTCTAGAACAATGGACTGTATGATCATTGACTTTGTATGTTGAAACCATTATACATGCCCCTCCATTGAGGGTATTGAGAAATATTGGGATCGGAATAGTGTGTTTTGTTGAAGAAACATGATGTGAGAAGTTTGATGTAGAGGAAAGGGTAGAAGTCAGTATTTTATATTAGGACAACAACCACATTGATTAGGCAATTCAAATAAGGTCTCTCCAATGTTTAGGATACAGAAGGGCAACATTATTCCTGTAAGTATGCATGAGCATGGGAGTGGATAGTTACTTTCCTTTTAGACTAATTTGGACAATATTGAGAGGATCCTATAAGGATGACTATTACCATACTCTCGATGACTTCACAACATTGATAATGAATTCAGATTAAACACTCATGGATTACCCCAATCAGACATTAGTAAACTTAAGATATGATACAAGGATTGCATACCACAAAGCCATTAGCATATCACCTAGTCTAAATCACCACAAAGTCATTAGATATGTTTTGAGATGAAAAAGAAAAGTTAAAAGGTTTTGGTTCAATTTGCATTATTTCTATGTTCAATTAATTTAATTTGGTATATTATACTGAAACATGATTTCATAACTAACATTTCAACTTCTATATGACTAATTTTATAGCCCGTCTTTTTTGCCCATGAAGAAAGACCATGTCAGACAATATCAGCAAACAACAAAATAAGGAGACAATTGCTAGATTGTGGTCTAACTTGAAAAGAAAAGGTGATGGAAAATGTTATTATCCCTGCAAAATTTGTAAGGGGTTAAAGACTAGAAGACTTCTAATCAAAACAACTAAGAAACATTGTAGGCTGCATGGTCACATTGAAGGGGGACATGATTATAATCCATTAGTAAGTTTTTCATTATATCGTTTTAACAATTTATATACATAAGAAATCACTTGATGATGAGATCATGATCATGGTTTATTAATGTTTATCATTTTTATATAGGTCAAGAACCCCAGAGCACATGATATGGATCAACACAACCCAAAGAATATGGTTTTCAAAGTGGAGGAACATGGAGGTGTGAATATCAAAGCTGAAGATAATGATCCCATGGAATATGATGATCATGAGCCACAAAACACAATTGAAGATGATGGTACAAATACATTGATCCATGACCCATTTAGTACTGGCGTAGCTGGTTATGATGATGAAAATGACCTTGATGTTGTTCATGATTTACCTCTACTTGAGAAGGCATAGGAGGCCCTTTACGAAGGCTCCCAGACAACTCTTCTCTCCAATGTATTGTTGTTGGTGAAATTGAAGGTTATGAATGGTTTATCCAACATAAAAATCTCACGTATGTTAAGGTAAGTCATATATGTCATTATAGTTAATAAATGGTGAATCATGTACCATTAATATTCTTTATATTAACATTATATTTTTTTGTTGTAGATCGATAGGTGATTTTTTGTTACCATCATCAAATATTCTACCTCGCTCATACCGAGATTTATCTGCCATTATGAAAGATATTGGAATGGATATCAAGCAATAGATTCTTGTCCCAATGATTATATTATATATCACAAACAATATGAATTTCAAACTAAATGCCCTAAATGTCATATCAGTAGATATCAAACAGATCAAATAACAGAAAAGGTGCCTCGCAAGGTTCTTCGTTATATTCTCATTATTCCATGTATGCAATGATTATTCAAGTGCACTAGCTTGGCACAATTTATGGATTACCATGCACGCAATAGAAGTCGAGATGACATTATTCAAATTCCTACGAATGGTTTAGCATTTATGGACATAGAGAAAAATTTGTCACACTTTAAAGAAGAACCTCGTAATCTCAGGCTTCCATTGGCAGTGAACAATGTCAATCCATTTGGAGAGTTGAGATCTGTTTACTCAATGTGGCTTGTTTTTGTTATCAACAATAACATTCCTCCATGGATGCCAATAAAAAGGGAGCACATAATGTTGGAAATGATTGTTCTTGGTATTTTATCATTTAATAGTTGTCTACATTTAATAATAAATATTACAGTAAAATGGTCATAATAATTACGTAATGTTTTTGTTCATTCGATTAGGTAAGTACCAAGTTAAAGATATGAATGTATATGTTGAGCCTATTATCAATGAGTTGCTGGAGTTATGGAATGATGTCACTATGTATGACATCTCTAGACCAATAGGACAAAGACAATTTCAATTCCATGCGATACTTGTATGGACAATACATGATGCCCCAGGGCTTACACATTTTTGTGGTATGTTATAGTGTTCAAGTTGTGCATGATAATTATAATTAAAAAAATTAACATATTTAATCCAATTATACATTATCTTGTAGGCCTTGAAACAAAGGGAAAATTTGCATGTCCAATTTGTGGTCCAAAGATGAAATTTCGTCATTCAAAATTTTTAGGAAAACAGGTGTTTGAGGAGTATAGGCACTTTCTCCACAAAAATCATAGGTATCGAAATACTGAAAAACATCTTTTCAATGGGAAAGAAGAGAATACATTAAATCCATGAAGAATGAAACCTCACCTATGGAAGTTGGAATATAATAGAATTAATCATCAAGGTAATGCCATTCCATCTAATGGTTTATGTCATAAAACATCTTTCCTATTGTGTTTTGTTTACTGATGATGTTATTGATGATCATGAAGGTCATCAAGGCATTAATGACCACCTTCCTAAGGGACTAAAAAAATTTCCCCAACAATTTAGTAGGTTTCCCTACTACGAGCAGTTACAAATGGTGCATTTGTTTGATACTATGCATATTGGAAAATATTGGATGGAAGGTGTGACAAAGAAAAAATTGTCAAAATTTGTAGTGACATTTAGGAATCCAATCATGCAATAAAAAATGTCATTCAATCAAATAAGCATGGAGACCAAATTAATATAAGTGACACTCCTTGGTTATTAATGGACCAGCAAAGCAATGCTATAAAACAAGTCATACAAAAAATTTGATTTCCCACAGGATTTGCTGCGAACATAAACAATCTCATATCAAAGAAAAGTGAATTTGGGCCAGGGATGAAAACACATGATTGGCATACCTTCATTGAGGTAATTCATGTTCTTATGTATTTACTATATATTTGTATATTGTGCATGTATTTTTCATTGTATTATGTTAGAAAAAAATGAAAAGATAATTTTATAATTGTTGCAATACGTTCTACCTCTATCTCTCCCAGACCACTTTGACAATAATGTCAAGCAAGTCATATATGATCTTGGAAAATACATGAGGTAAGTAGTGATATTTGTTCAATTCATTGTATAGATATTATATTTGTGATTTTTTTTGCTTGTTATGTAATATATATTTTTATGTCTTGAATATCTTGTAGGTGGTTGTCATGTAAAGAAATCCATAAAGAAGATATTAAATATTGGAAGAGAAAAATTCATCATCTACTGTGTGAAATGTAAAAGTGTCCACCTTCAGCTTTTTTCAATGCACAAGAACACTACCTCATACACCAAGTTGAGGAGATTGAATTGTGTGGACCTGTACACACTAGGTCAATGTGGATGGTTGAGAGGCACTTGAAATTTTTTAAGGCTTTGGTTCGACAAAGAGCACATCCTGAGGGTTCTATGGTGGAGGGATATATGGTATACTAGACTATGATGTACATTTCTTAATATCTTCCTAAGTTTGCAGCAAAGATCTACATGGATCGCATTTGGGATCCCAACCCCATTAACAAATTCGAAGGGGAGTAATTGATGGGGAAAGATAGATTGATGAATAATTCTTAATCTTTAAAGTAAATTGGTTGTAAGACATCTATTTATTTTTTGTACAGTTGGTCAAGAGTGGGATGCAGATTTGTATATTGCAAACAATCTTGATTGGATGATGGTATGGATTGAATGTTGTCAACATTCTGGTCACACATTAACATGGGAAGGTGTGGCTTCATTGGTTAAAGAAGCTCATCGTAATGGAGATTCCAATGTTATGCAAAGGGAAATTGATTTAGCATATGGTTTAAGAGATAAACAGGTATGTATAAATTTATTAATCACCCATATGTTTATCAACTCACTATGCAATAATTTTTACATGTTTGACATATTGCAGGTCAAACACCACAACGCTATGTGTTGCAATGATCATAAATTTTGCATCAAAAAGTTGGATGACACAAAGAAAACTTGTGATTTTGGGATAACTGTAGTCTTTGAGGTGACAAATATCTCATTGAGAAATGACATACATCCTCAAGAGTCTCAAAATTGATACTATGGCATTTTGGATGATGTACTTGAGTGTGACTATAATTCCTTCATATTAGTTTTGTTTGTCGTCAATTGATACAGGCTATGACTGAATAAAAATGATCCTGATAGAACTGTTATTGAACATGATAATGGTTTTACAATGGTTAATACAAGGTCATTTGAACCAGTTGGGGATTAGCCCTATGTTCTTCCAAGCCAATGTGAGCAGGTATTTTATTCAAAGGTTCCACATAAATCAGGTTCGTCATTTGTTGTTAGACATGATCCAAGAGGAAGGTCGATAAAGTATAATGTGATGGAAGAAGAAGATACCAAAGAAGTAGACGATGATGTAGATGATGATCAAAATTGACAGTTACTCAATGATGATGATGGTGATGGTGATGGTGGTGATGGTGATGGTGATTGTGATGGTGATTGTGATGGTGATGGTGATGGTGATGGTGATGGTGATGGTGATGGTGATGGTGATGATGAAGATGGTGGTGGTGGTGGTGGTGGTGGTGGTGGTGGTGGTGGTGGTGATGATGATGATGATGATTGATTTCTTGATAGAAATTTATTTTACTTATATGGTTACACAATTAATTCATTATGTTTTGAATTCTAATGCCATTACATAATTAATTCATGATGCACCTTTTAATGTTTTTAATTCATGTTCCACCTCTAGTGGGTCCTAATAGAAGTATTCCACCCTGAGGAGATGGAGATAGGGAGAGTGACTATTTATGTGACATTTTTAAAACTATGTTTATTTATGGAATTTGGACTGTTTATTAGCTATGTGATGGATGGATGATTTTAAATACATATGTGATGGATTACATGTTTATCATGATACATGTGACATTTTTTGAACTTTGTGTTTACTTATAGAATGTGGATTGTTTATTACCTATGTGATGGATGGTGATTTATGATACATATGTGATGGATTACATGTTTATGATGACACACATGTGATGCTTATGATGCTCAATTACATATATGATGATACATATGTGATGCTTATGATTCTTATGATACATATGTATTTATTGTTTATCAACTTACAAATGTAATGCTTATGATGCTGAATTAATGGTGTTGATTTCATGTATATATTTTGTGTGATGCTGTCACCCTTGGTGGAAACAGGTAATTGAATACAAACATCATCAACCCTTTAGTTGAGGATCCTACATAGTCTACATAAAGTAAAGGTAAGGAATTAAAAAATTTACAATGATTATGATGACAACATCTTTTTTTTTTTAATACTCTTCTTGTCTAAAAATTTCATGTTGTTCATGTTGTGTACCATGTAATTTTTAGCATATGTATCATGTAATTTTTAGCTAACATAAGATAATTGAATTACATGTGTAGGAACCTAAATCCCTTTGACAAGGATCCTGCAAATTCTCATGGATCGACAGGTATAAGTCAATACACCCTATACAGGTAGTTTATTTTATAAAAATTACTCAGAAAACAAACTTCCTTAGTTTTTCAAACCTCGACATTAGGAGCAAATTTAATACAATTATCAACACTTGAGGCCCTAGTTGGACTTATTCAAATTTTAATCTCAACATCAACTTTAGGGCTGACTTCTTCATCAGAATTACCCTCATTTGCAAAATATCTCTCTCATTACCAACTAACTCTCTTATTTGATGGAGTGCAGGTACCACCAAATAGGTATTTGTGTTGGTATTATGGATGTGTTGCATTAGTTTTGTCATTGATGTCAACACTTATCCTTCTAGAGATCTACATTGTTGATTTGACACTATGGTTATGTTGGTTTACTATTGAACCAGCACATTGTGTTCACCGACAAGGTCAGTGACTTATACACAATCACCGGTATATGCTCACCGACAGGTTATATGGTTCACCAGCATAGATGATGAATTGTTATCATCTAGAGATCACTTGATTATGTCGAAGACATGGTTTGGATACTTGGTTTTGGTATTTTGGTTATTGATCTAATTAGGTTAACATATTTATTATTATCGACAAATTGGTCTAGATCATGGACCGGTATGTGTTATCTATTTCAAATCAGCACGACACGTTATGGAGATGATTTATTGATTGGATATTGTTGTAAATGTATTGAGCCGACATGATGCATTGCATAAGGACTTATTTGTAATTGATTTAACTGTAATATTCTTAGTGAGCCAACCTACACATTTGGTTTTAGGTTTTGTATATATGTAAGATCTCATTTATGAGAAAAACATATGATATGGTTATGGTATGGTATTGTAACATGGTATGTGTGAATATTAAAGATCATATGAGTAGACCATAGAGAAGGTTCAAGGAAGGTTTGAAGGTGTTTATCAGAGCTTAACCAGTACTGAATCTAGCATTGGAGATGCTATTTTAAGTGGTACATTATTCTAAGATTTAACCATCCTACTGTAGTCATTGCGACTCTCATTTGAGTAGTGTGCTCTAGGCGGTTGGCCTTTCTGCATATGCAGACCCCATTTGTATACACATACTATCTGCAATAGTATCATTTGATCATGGGTAAGGTTTCCCACCATGGTTTTTCCCCTTGCAAGGTTTCCACATCAAAATCTCTATGTTATGTGTTGTGGATGTTGTTTATCTTTCTGTTTCATGCATTAAGTTTCACTGATATTGATATTAACTGCTAATCTGTTAACCAACATTAAGTTTGGTTTATGGGTATTAAGTATTAAGTTTGATTAAGTTATAATTAGGTTGAAATTCATAGACAACTGATTCATCCCCCCCCTCTTAGTTGTCCTTCTAGTTCCTAACAATTACTATCATAGCTAAGTCCTCTTTTTGTAGAAGTCTAACAGCTTGAGGAGATCCTATGGCAACAAACATTTCCAGGAAGGACATTCCTAAACTTGATGGAACTAACTATGGTATATGGAAGATCAGAATGGAGACACATCTAAAGTGCATTGGAAGAGATATATGGGAAGTTACTAAGAATGACTATGTTGGTCCTACTCATAAACAACCTAATCCACCAACATTGGGCAAGGATCAAGAGAATGATTGCAAAGCAAGAGAAGCACTTCTAAGCACATTATCATATCAGCAAATTATGGGATTATCAGACTGATCTACTACTAAAGCTATTTGGGATAAATTGGAAACATTGAATGAAGGAGATACCACTATCAAAATTGCAAAACTGGAATGTTACCGGGTCAGGTATGAAAATTTGAAAATGGAAGAAGATGAAAGAATTTCTTCTTTTATCGAAAGAGTTAATGAAATTGTTTTAGGAATACAATATTGTGGAGGATCCTTAAGTGAAGATGAAATTGTTTCTAAAGTTTTAAGAGCTTTTCCACTGGCATAAAAAAATAAAGTAACTTCTATTAATGAGTTGAGAACAATGCCTAATACATCAGTATCTAGAGATACCTTGGTTGGAAAACTTTTAGCATTTGAGCTTGAGGAATTTGGTCCTGTTGCTACAATTAAGACAGATTTAGCCTTAAGAGCATCATCATCTACAAAATCATCATCATCATCTAACAAATCTCATTGGAAAGCACTATATGCAAAAGAACTTGAAGATATCAGAAGGGAAAATGAAGAACTGGAAGAACTTGAAGCACTATTTGCAAGGAAAATGCCTAAAGGTCCAGTTGGAAGTAAGTATGAAGGTAAAGCATTGTTTAAATATTTTAATTGCAATAAAGTTGGTCATATAGCATCTAGACATCTTGATAGACATGCAAGATTGAGAGAGGAAGCTAAAAGAACATATAAGCCTAACCCTGAATATCAGAGATACAAATTTAAGAAGAACAAAGATAAATCTTATTACTATATTGATGAATGAGTTATAGATGATTTTGATGAAGAACCGACTGACAATGGATGGGCATTTGTTGGAATAAAAGAAGATCAACCGACACCTACTGTCCCACCAGTAGAGAAGGCCCTGGTAGCTAAAATTGAAAAAAAAGATGAATGGATCATTGATAGTGGATGTTCACATCATATGACTGGTGATAAAAGTAAATTCTTATCTTTTCAAGAATATAATGTAGTTCTAGTGATATTTGGTGATGATAAAGCTTGTTTAATCAAAGGAAAATGCACTATATCTTTGGATGGTAAGCACAACACTGACAATGTCTATTATGTTGAAGGTTTGAAGCATAATCTTTTGAGTTCTGGTCAATTAGCTGAAAAGGGATTTCACTTATAGTTCAAGAATGGAAAATGCAAAATCATAAATAGAACTGGATTGGAGATTGCAACCAATAATCAGACTAAAGGTAATATCTTTCATTTGAACAACAGTGATAATACATGTTTGATTGCACATATTGATGAAAGTTGGTTATGGCATAAGAGACTCTGTCATGTAAATTTTGATTGCATTGTAAAGATTAGTTCAACTAAGGCAGTAAGGGATTTACCTAAGATTGTGAAACCTCATAATCTGGTATGTAAGGAATGTCAAATGGGAAAGAAAGTTAGAACAACTTTTAAGAGTATTACTAAGAAATCCAATAATGTTCTTGATTTAATTCATGCTGACTTGTGTGGTCCAACAAGAACAAGAAGTCTATAGGGAGATAGATATTTTATGCAAATTATTGATGATTATTTTAGAATGTGTTGGATTACTTTAATCAAGGAGAAATGAGAGGCTTTTGGAAAATTCAAGTTATTCAAGGCAATGGTAGAGAATGAAACCGGTAAGAAAATCAAATGTTTGAGATCTGATCAAGGAGGAGAATTTACATCTAAGGAATTTAATACATTTTGTGAAGTGAATGGAATCAAAAGACAACTATTAGCACCCTCGACACTTCAGCAGAATGGAATTGTGGAAAGGAAGAACATAACTATTCTGGAAGCAGCTAGAAGCATGATATTGGAAGCAAATATACCTCATGTGTACTCGAGAGAAGCAGTAAATACATCGGTTTACACTTTCAACAGAGTTCACATAAAAGGTGAAACTGGTAAGACCCCTTATGAACTATGGTTTGGTAACACTCCTACTCTTAAATACTTTTGAATATTTGGAAGCAAATGCTATATTAGGAGAGATGAGTATGTTGGTAAATTTGATCCTAGAAGTGATGAAAGAATATTTCTTGGTTATTCATCTAAGAGCAAGGCATATAGATGATTTAATAAAAGATTATAGAAGATCATTGAAAGTGGCAATGTGAAGATATATGAATGCTTTAGAGGAAATTCAAGGTCTATAGATTCTAAACAGGTAGTTGAGATGATCATAAATGAACCAATACAGAGTGCACCTATACAGAATGTGGATCCAGTCACACCAACATCATCAAAGAATTCCATAGCAATTGAAGAACAATAGCATGTGAATAAACCCAGGTATGTAAGACTAGATCACTTAGAAAATTAGATAATTGGGAATAAGTATCAAGGTTTTATGACAAGAGGAAGATTGACAAATGAAGAGGTATGTTTAATTTCTCAAATTGAACCAACATCTGTTATTGAAGCATGTCAAGATGAACATTGGATAAAAGCAATGGAAGATGAATTAGAACAAATTGAAAAGAATAATACATGGACATTAGTTCCCCGACCTAAAGACAAAAATGTAATTAAAAATAAATGGGTATTTAGAAATAAGCTTAATGAAGATGGTGAGGTAATAAAGAACAAAGCAAGAAGGAGGGAATTGATTATAATGAAACCTTTGCACCGATAGCTAGGATTGAGGCAGTTAGATTATTTCTTGTATTTGCAACTCATAAGAACTATAAAGTATATCAGATGGATGTAAAATGTGCATTTGTGAATGGTGATCTTGAAGAGGAAGTTTACATTGAACAGCCCGATGGATTCTCATTGATAAATGATAAAGATATGATTTGCAGATTAAGGAAAGCTTTGTATGGATTAAAGCAAGCTCTTAGAGCCTGGTATGCTAGATTGGACAAATATCTTTTGAAGCTTGGTTACACTAAAGGTAATGCTGACAACAACTTATATTTCAAAGTGACTAATGATGACATCTTAGTTATTGAATTTTTTGTTGATGATATCATTTTTGGAGGAGAAGATGGATTGTGTAAGGACTTTGCTAACAAGATGCAAAATAATTTGAAATGTCTATGATTGGCAAGAGAAAATTCTTTTTAGGATTTAAAATTTCACAAAATGATAGAGGTATATTCATATATCAAACAAAATACCTGAAGGAACTACTAAAGAAATTTGGTATGGAAAACTCTAAACCGGTAAGTAATCCTATGACTACAACTGATAAATTGATATTGAAAGATGATTCAGCTCCTATTAATCCAACAATATACAAATCTATGATTGGAGGTTTAATGTATTTAACATAAACAAGACCTGATATAATAAATGCATTATGTATTGTTTCAAGGTTTTAGAATAATCCTAAAGAAAATCATGAATCAGCTATAAAAAGGATTTTCCGGTATCTACAAGGCACAATAAATCTTGGTTTATGGTACCCTAAAGATGAAAATTTTGATTTATGTGCATACACTGATGCAAATTGGGCAGGGGATGTAGATGACAGAAAGAGTACCACTGATGGAGAATTCTTTCTTGGTAGCAGATTGATTTCATGGATAAGCAAGAAGCAGAGTTGTACATCATTATCAACAGCAGAATCAAAATATATTGCAGTAGCAACAATTGTACTCAAGTATTATGGATTAAGAAAATGTTGAAGGACATAAAGGTAAAATGCACAGAATCAATAATAATTTATTGTGATAATTCAATAGCAATTGATATATCAAATAATTCGGTATTTCACTCTAAGACTAAGCATGTTTCTATCAAATATAATTTTCTAAAAGACAATGTTGAAGTAAAAGAAGTAAGATTGGTTTATGTGAATACTAAAGAACAGATTGCAAATATCTTTACAAAGCCTTTGCCTAAGGAAACCTTTGAATATCTCAGAGAGTAGCTTGGGGTAATACCCTCACCGAAAGAGACTCAGATGATTGAAGATTGGCATCAAACCGACAGTAACTAATAGAGAAATTTTTTTTTTTGGCTTTGATGGAGGAGAGCTACTTCTCAGGGGGAGTAGTTGGTTGTATGTTCTGGTATTTATTCTTAATTGCTTTGGCATTTGATGTCAAAGGGGGTGAGATATCTATGGAAAAACATTATTCTTTTGGGGAGATTATTCATTGAGGGAGAGATAAATACTCTTTGTATTTTGATTTTGATTTCTGATATTGATCTGTTCTAGAGATTGTTGGTTGTTTTTTGGCATTTTGTTTCGGCACTTAGATGTTTTCTCCATCTAGTGTTGCAATCAATGCCAAAGGGGGAGATTGCTAGTATTATGGATGTGGTGCATTAGTTTTGTCATTGATGTCAATACTTATCCTTCTGGTTATATTGGTTTACTGTTGAACCAGCACATTGTGTTCACCGACAAGGTCAGTGACTTATACATAGTCACCGATATATGGTCACCGACAAGTAATATGGTTCATTAGCATAGATGATGACTTTTTATCATCTAGAGATCACTTGATTATGTTGAAGACATGGTTTGGATACTTGGTTTTGGTATTTTGGTTATTGATCTAATCGGGTTGACATATATGTTGTTATTGACAAATTGGTCTAGGTTATGGACCGATATGCATTATCTATTCCAGCTCAACACGACACGTTATGGAGATGATTTATTGATTGGATATTGTTGTAAATATATTGAGCTGACATGATGCATCGCATCAAGACTTATTTGTTATTGATTTAATTGTAATATTCTCAGTGAGTTGACCTACACATTTGGTCTTAGGTTTTGTATATATGTAATATCTCATTTATGAGATAAACATATGATATGGGTATGGTATGGTATTGTAACATGGTATGTGAAAATATTGAAGATCATATGAGAAAACCCTAGAGAAGGTTGAAGGAAGGTTTGAAGGCATTTATCAGAGCTTAACCGATACTGAATCCAACATTGGAGATGCTATTTTGAGTAGCACATTATTCTAGGATTTAGCCATCCTACTGTAGTCATTGTGACTCCTAATTGAGCAGTGTGCTCTAGGCAATTGACCTTTTTGCATGTGCAGACCCCATTTGTATACACATACTATCTACAGTAGTATCATCTAATTGTGGGTAAGGTTTCCCACCATGGTTTTTCCCCTGACAGGGTTTCCACATCAAAATCTATGTGTTATTTGTTGTGAATGTTGTTTCTCTTTCTATTTCATGCATTAAGTTTCACCAGTATTGATATTAACTACTAATTTGTTAACCAACATTAAGTTTGGTTTACCGGTATTAAGTATTAATTTTGATTAAGTTATAATTGGGTTGAAATTCATAGACAACTAATTCACCCCCCCCCCCCTCAGTTGTCCTTTTGGTTCCTAAAAATTTGTTAGATGTGTCTTCCTTGAGTGAGAGAAATGCAGGAATAGAAAATGAAAGTGAAACATGTAGTAGGTCTATAATAGGGAGATCAACTAGAAGTCAAAATAAACCTTGCTCAAGGGGGGTCATGTTCTTATGATGATGAGACCAAAGGAAACTTTGAGGTGCCCTTGAGGTAAAAACATCTACAAAAACAATGGGTACCCAAGGAACTTCCTCCAATAAACATTGATTTTTGTGTTAACGATAGGATATATCGCATAGCACCTTCGTCGTTACATGGTTTGGGCCTATTTTCCATGGATGGCATAAAGGTTTGTTACAAAAAAGTTGTTGAATTGATGTAATTTCCCGAACCTTGGTAAAACTACAATAATTGGATACAGATTGTTTGATATAAAAAAAGTATGCGTAGGTATGCATTGTCAGGAAATTTTATACAATAGAAAGATAATGATCAAAGTAAACGAGTGGTTGTATACATTGATGGAATGCCAAAAGCAATAGGGAATATTGTAGGTTTTATAAATAGTATGTGACTTGGGTCAACTAATAAGAAACCCGATTGCATATTTGAGGCGCGTGAGGGAAATCATGCATTCGTATGTGTGATAAAATCAATAACTGTAGGGGAAGAGCTGCTAATCGATTACAATTTGAATCGTATAGATACAAACAAAGTTACTATCATGAGGGTGGTATGTACTATATACCATTTAAATTAACCAACCTCCAATATACCATTTTATTATTTAGTTTTTTCACTAATTCTATTGGTTTCATTTCGCTAACATTTTTATATTTTTTCTTTGTGACAAGGCAACATTGATCCATCACATAGCACTGATAGGGATGTAGGTCACGACACTTCTATCGAGCAAGTAAACCTCATTGTAATTATACAAATTAGATAGAAGCAAACTATTACATTATTATGTTCTTTTCTTGAGTGTTTTGGAGTAATTTTGATAGTGTTAATAATATTCTTGTCACAGATGGATGTTCACGGAAAGGGAAAGGGAGCTACAGTACCTCAATGCCTCTATAGGGATGTGGACTCAACAATATTATATGATGATGACATCACATTTACCACAAACCCTATAGAAATGATGAAAAAGTCTGTTAAAAAAATTAATAGAGAGATTCTTGCTTTGGCATCCATGAGCCATTAGACCAATGAAATAAAAGAGAGGATGCAACAATTGATACTAACGGCACAAAACTTGCAAGTAACATGTAATGAAAGCTTTAATTGTAACAAAAGTTCAATAATGGTTTATATTTTATTCTTTTTTCTGTCATTAACTAAAATATGTATGTGTTGTTTTTAGAGGATTTTATGCATCCTCATCTACCTGGTGGCCATGATCAAGCTATTGGAGGTAGTTTAGGTGATGATGATTTTATTGGCTTATCACTTTGAGTACCCAAAACACATCATACTTGATACTGTCAATGTTCATAATAAAGGTTCATCCTTGTTTACAATTCTTGCAATTTTCATATATTTAATGTTTTATATATTTAATGTATTATTCCTTAGGTGTTATCAATGTTCCCATGCAAATGCCACCTCTTTAGAGGTTAGCCCCACCTGTATTGCTGACTGCAATGTCGGCAACATGCAGCATACAGGCATCCTCTACTACACGTCATGTTGGCCCGCCCACTGTTGGTAGATCCCTCTTTTTCTCTATCTTCTATTATGTGTTTATTTCCCTTCAAGTGTTCTTTCTTGGGGGCATTTCATAGTGGATTCATTTTCTATAGCAAGAGATGCAAATGAGGATGCACCAGAGGCGACTATTGTTGATAACATATCATCATTTTCTAGATCTTCTCGTATTTCTAGTATGGGAAATTTACAAGCCACATTGGTGGTGAGCGACGAAGAACTGATTCCTTTAAAGATACAGAAGGTTCTAGGTACTTAAAAATTAATTATATATAGTCTAATTGTAATTTACTTACTGATCACTCATTTTGGACTAATGATCCCATGAATTTTTTGCAGGAAATGATATTTAAAAAGCAAATCTTAATGACATTGCATTGCAGATATTTGGGCCCACCATATGTAAAATGTGGAACATCATATGTGAACTAACCCTACTCCACTATTTTTATTTCATATCATTGCTAAAATAGTTTTCCTTTGATCCATTTCTTGAACTATAATAAAGGTAGCTTCAGTTCATTTCTGAATCTAATAGGTTTGTTTTTTCTTTAAAAGGTGGAATGACCAAGAAAAAAGGTTAAAAGATGAATTGACAAACCATATGGTTGAGTTGTTTAGAAATGACACATTCGACAAAACCAAGCTCCTTGAAAAAGTTGGCACATATCTAAAGTATGTGAGGGACCAATACAGGACACATTAAGAAAAGAACATAAAGTACGAGAGTCCCCCCATGATTCTAGAGAGGGAGTGGAAGGACCTTATTTTGGATGCCAAGGAGAGAATTGAAAGGAAAAAAGGAAATACACCAGTAGATGCCAAAAGAAGGTATGAGATACTATTAAGAATGTAATTATGTACTAATTAATTACTCTTTATATTTATATAATCTAACATATTTCAAACTTTTCATAGACTAAGTAACACATCAAAGGCAACCAAGGCAAGACAAGAAAAGCACGGGAAACACAAACTTGGCTTTGGTGGTTATATGAAACTTGTCACACAAATTGTAAGTATCAATAAATGAAATATCGCATCAAAATTTTATAAATTACAAATGATTTTATTTTTTATCAAACAATGCAAGCAAAATTCATGATACCAAGAAAAAATGCAGGGCTCTAAATTCAACAGAGCACCCATAGAAGATGACAAGAGAATTTCCTACCGGCAAGGCTATATAGTTGTGGTTGAATGGCTACAAGAATTGAGTGGGAAAACACAAGATTATGGTGCATCAGTCACACAAGTAAATAAGCTAAATGAAAATTGTTTTAAATTGAATACTTTACCAATAATCTAATTGATCTTGAGTTCCAACATAAAGTGACTATATTTGTTTTAAATAAGCAAGCAATGATAACAATGCGCATGACATTGGAATGCAACTTGCTGATCATGAAACACGACCTGCACATGAAGGTCTGGATGTGCATCCCAGTAGTGGCGATATTCATTTGGTACTCAAATTTATTTATGTAATTATTAATACAATTAAACATCTTAAATTATAATTAGTGTAGTAATTAATGTAACCTTTTTTGTTAATATTTTAGAGCATGTAGTCGGTGGTGACCAAGTGGAGCATGATTCGGGTACACAACATTAGGAATGTGATGTTCCCCAATTAGGTAAAGAGGACCACTGTTATTCCTTTAAACAAATTTAATTGCAATTGGTGTTCAGCATTAATGTAACCTTTAGTATTTTAACTCCAGAGGATCTAGAGGGTGTTCAACATGTTGAGGTTGGGGCTATACAAAATGATGTGGCCCCATTAGGTAAAGAGCACCACGGTTATGTTCTTTAAATTAATGAATTACTTGTAACAATAATAAAAAATGTTTTGAATTTAACCCATTTCTTTGTTATTGCAGAGGACCCCCCTTCTTTTAAGTGTCCTCATCCTCAGTATAGGACTAGGAATACATTGAGATCACGAGAAGAGGGAAGAGACTACAAAAGTTATGAATATGCCTTATCCTTGTAAGTTTTTTTATTAGTTGACATTTTCTTTACCGTTTTTAAATTTTCCTTATCATTTTAAGTCTAACCACTTTTATATGGAATTTATTATTCTAGTTTTTCACTATCTGCCAGACATTATGGATACAAGGACTTGCATTGCATCCATTTTTTCAATTAGGTATTTTAAAGCGTAGGTTGTATTTGTAAATGTATCTTTGAGTTCATCCAAATTTAATAATTGTTACCTCACATTTTGTTATTGCTGCAACAGGGATTATGGCCATCATAGGCTATGATTGCAACCTCTTAGTGCCATAGAATCTCTTTGTTCTTAAAATTGTAGCAGACTGCCAGGTACATTCCCTCTTCTACATTCCAAATTGTAGTGGTCAATACACATGACCAAATTTCCTTTGACATCTAGAGCATAGTATTACCTTTTAAGTAATAGGGGGAGGAACCAAGTATTCAAATTGGTACCAAGTGATATAATATTACTATTTATTCTATCTTTCTTTTTTTCTTCATGGTTTAAACTATTTTTGTTCTTTTTTGCTTCATGTTTTGAACTATTCATTCAACAACTTATTGTCTTTTTCTTTAGTTCAATATACTTTTTTTATGCATCCTAGATTTGCAAGTGCATCATAGCTCACATCTTCTAATGGATTTTGCTACTACTTCCATCCTTGAAAGTGCATGCAACTTTGCAAATGGATCACTATTTTTTTGCCACCAAAATGAATTGCCACATTGGAGATATGTGCCTCCAAAAGTAGAAACCATGCCTTGGACACATTCAATTCTGCTCGCCTATATAGTACTACTTTCTTGCTATTTGTATTCCCCATAATTTGAATCTTTCTCATACTATTTTTTATACACTTTCTCATTGCCTAGACTAATGCATAAATTTCTATCATAAGCTAGATAGTCCCTCATTGTTGAAAAGAAAACCTTTGAATAGTAGCATACTATTTTACCATCTTATAACAAGATGACTCCCATGACATCCTCAATAGAATTTGTGTAAGCTTCAATGAGAAACAAAGAATTAGGTAAGGTCAACATTGGAGCATTGTGATGCAGAGAATCCACCAATCTCAATCAATTAGGAAGATCTTTCTCCCAAATCACCTATTCAATAGGGAACAAACCCCAAGCCCTGACTAGGCTACTAGCCCCTCAAGTTGCTTCAACACCCCAAAGACTCACTCCTACTCCCTAGTCCCATACAACCACCAACATACATCACCTTAGGAATTCTCATGTTTCCAAAATCTATCTTGAGATCTTCCAATCCTTGAATCACACCAACTCACAAAATATTACTCCCTCAAGCTCTTCTCCAATTAGAACTCCTAGTGGCTTTTGGACACAACTCCTAATGCCAAGTAGGCACACATCAACCCAAGGGTACTCAAAGAAATATCAATGACTCTCTCTCATAACCAAAACAATATTCTTTACCCTCCCATCCACTCTAAAGACATAAGGTACCCTATTGTGGTAGCACTGTTCACAGTTACAAATAGGTGTCATTAAGGACAGTCAACAAAACCCTGACATTTTGGCTTATTAAAAGGTTTTCAAACCTTGACACAAATGTGTAGCACCCTCTCACTCCCTTATAAACCCTCTATATCCCTCAAGACCCTTTCTTTACATTCAACCCTTCCAAACCACCTCTTTGTTGTCTCATTCTAACCAAGACTCAAAAAATAGTGATTTCTCCACACCTTTTGCACGTACCTTTCTTAACATGGAGCCCTACCTAGATTTGGACATCAAGATAACTTTATCTATACTTCTTAAAATTTAATGAAACCAAATGGAAAGTAAAGAAGATTCACTATCTAAAAAGGATAATCTTTACAAGGATGAAATGGAAACTAGTTCTCAATCCTTCAATTAGATCTACAAGGAGATCATTTTTTCTTTTAGATCTACAAGGAGATCTTTTTTTTTTTAAAGAGTATCCTTCAATCAAATCTTCATTAAATCTTCATCAAAAACAATATTGCACTCACCTTGATTTGATGAAATCAACCTAAAAATAAAGGGTAAATGATAACTTGCAGCTAAAATCACCTACCTTGCTAGATGGCTTACAACTCCCTCTTGAATTTGCACCTTGAATGGATCAGGTCTATACTTTGAAATAAGATTAATTCACCTTGACTTACACTTGAAGGAACTCAACTTCGCCTCCTTAATCACAAATTATAGTCGTTGCTTTTCAATTTCGATGTTTGGAGAAGAAGAAATTATTTTGAGTTATCTATGTGCATGTTAGACAACCTCAATCTATTAGAAGCCTGAATTAACATATAATTAGAAGAGTGCACATCAAAAAGTTGCTACCTCCTAGAGGTAGGAATAAAATGCATCAAAGTATCCTTGTAAATTCATTACTTTGTTAATATAATACTTTATCTCTCTAACAAAAACTTGTTATGCATAGTGATTATGATAGCCAATAGTTCTTATTTGATGATCATTGGTGCAAAAGCACCAAGAGAACCAAGTGTACCTCCCGATTCCAATGACCTATATGGGGTCAAATATGAACATTTTAAATTCTAGATGGTTTCTTGTGTCAATAAGGTCTAATGAGACCAATAGCATTGTAATAAGGTCATTTGACCATTCATGTAATCAAGTTGTCTCGTTGGTCCTAGGAAGGTCCTGATTAATTTGGACAATACTGTGCATATGGGTCAAAATGGGTCAAATTAATGTAATAACATAAAAGATGGTTCCAAAGATCCTTTCATGTATATTTTGGACCTATTTCAATGTGTTTAAGGCTGTGATAATTTTCCAAGATCAAGGGCACAATGAAAAGCATAAAGAGAGACAATAGAATGACAAGAACAAACTGTATTCTCATCAATATACAAATGATCAACTAGATTAACCAATACAATGAATATGTGCTTTCTTATATAGGCAAGGCCATATGGATATATGAGTACAAAATTATGACATGTGGCTCAATGAGAAACAAGGGCAGGTAAGAAGAAGTAGGGGTAGGTAGGAGAAATAATATAATATTCCACAAGAGGTGGAGGACCCACCGAACATGGAGTGTAACAACAAGATAAGACCACAAAAGGTGGAGTTTCTCCTACAATCCCTACGTGCACACTTCCCTAAGTGTCTCATATCCAAACTATGATGAGATGAATTATCCTAAGCTAACTTAAGTAAAGTGTAATAATATCCATGATGAATATTTATTTATACCAACACCCCCCCTTAAGTGCAACTTAGGGGAATGAAGACTCAAGTCAACAATGCAAGATAAGTCTCGGCTACTAGGCCATGATAGGTACCCATGTACAAATGCAAATGCAAGCAAAACTATGCAATGCAATCTCTCACAAACAAAGAAAGGGAGAAAACCCAGTGGGAAAAAACTCCCCCCCAAAAGAGAGATGAATGTACAAAATACTCTCAAAGAAGAAGGACAAAACCTCAAAGAGGAAAAAGTCTCCCCCATAAGAGAGGAAGGAGAAGTTAGTTGACCCCCCCTAATGAGACATCCCACAACCCCAAGAGAGCTTGCAACTGCTGGAACTTACTCTCGATGAAAGGTTTGGTAAAGATGTTAGCAACTTGCTCCGCTGTAGGACAATACTGCAATTCAATGACCTCCTCCTGAATCAGCTCTCGGATATAGTGCATATGGATCTCTATGTGTTTGTTCCACTGGCATTGGACCAGGTTCTTCAAGATTGCAATAGCACTCTGATTATCGCAATGTAGAACTATCAGTTGTGGAGTGGTGAACCCAAACTCTGTGAGAATCTGTTGAAGCCAAAATGGTCTCAATTGCTGCATTAAGAGCTCCTCAATACTCAGCCTTAGTCGAAGATAGCTTGCTACTTCTTGCTCTGCCAAAAAATGGGGCCCAAACCAAGGTGAAAGATGCAAACCTAAAGTAGACTTATGATCATCAAGATCACCAGCCCAATCAAAGTCTGTGTAACCAACCAAGCGAAGTCCTATGCCTACTGCATAGTGAATCCCATAGTGATGTGTGCCCTAGATGTAATGAAGGATGCATTTGGTGGCTTTCCAATTAAGCTCATGTGGTTTTTGCATGAAGTGGGAAACCATGCCAACTGCAAATGAAATATTAGGGCATGTGTGAGTCAAGTAAATGAGACTACCCACAAGCTGACGATACAATGTGGCATCAATTGGTGGAGAAGAACATTGAACCTCAAGCTTGACTCCTAAAAGAAAGGAAGTCAGTGCAGGCTTACAATCAACCATATGAAAGCATGCAAGGAGATCAAGAGAATACTTGGGTTGTGATAGTGTAATCCCAGAAGGTTACTATGAAATCTCTATCCCAAGAAAGTAGTGCAAAACACCCAAGTCAGTCATAGCAAATTTGTCATGCAAAGCAGATTTGACCCTTCTAATGATGGATGCGGTGCTCCCTATAATGATCAAATCATCAACATAGAGCACAAGTTTCAAGTGAGAGTCATCTTGTCGCAAAATGTAGACATTCAGATCAGAATGACACCTAATGAACCCTGTGGAGAGAAGAAAGGAATCCATCTTGGTGTACCAAGCCCTGGGGGCCTGCTTAAGGCCATAGAGAGATTTCCTTAGTCTGTAAACCAAACAAGAATTCTGGATGAAACCCTATGACTGCTCCATATAAATCTCCTTGTCAAGATCCCCATGAAGAAAAGCACTCTTCACATCCATCTAATGTACATCTCAACCATGAGCCGCGGCAACAGCAAGTGTCAAGTGAATGGGGTTCATCTTGGCTACGGGCACCAAGGTCTCAGTATAGTCAACACCTGGAACCTGAGAGAAACCTTTCGCAACAAGTTGAGCCTTATACTTATCCACACTACCATCTGCTCCAAACTTTCTCTGATAGATCCACTTACATAGAACCATCTTTCTCCCCTTAGGGAGAGGGACTAACTCCCATGTGTTGTTCCTCATCAAGGAACTATACTCTTCCTCCATAGCGTGATCTCATTCAGGAACCCCTGATGCTTCCCAAAATGTCTATGGATGTGGAAGGTCCTGATGTTGTGATTGAGTCCTCCATGTATCTGAAGGATCCCCAACAAGATAACTCACTGACTCAAGTGTCTATCGAGTCCAACGAGGTCTAGGTGGACGTGGAGAACGAGGCTCCTCAACTGCAAGTGGACCCTGTAGAGGTGTAACCCTACGAGTCAGAGTTGAAGGAGTCTCATCATCTGAATCACTATCATCACTATCCACAATGGAGGAAGATGGAGGAGGTAGAGAGGCTAAGCTAGGAGAGCTTTCATCAAAATGAACACTCCTCTCCATAAACACCTCATGTGTCTCAGGATCCATCAATCTATATGCCTTAACACCCTAAGGATATCCAACAAAAATAAAACACCTACTATGAGGCTCCAATGCCTTGTGTGTTTATGGAGGTATGTGATCCCATGCTGGACACCGAGAGACCCTGAAATGTCTCACAATTAGTTTCCTACCAGCCCAAGCCTCAAATGGAGTATGTTGCAACTCATTAAATTTGAGTCAATTTGATAGGCCTATTTTCAAAGAAGGGTAAAATGAAGCCAACATCCTCCCCTCATGTGCCTGTGAAAAGTGAAGGCATTTGAAACTTTTAGGCAAATGCCAATGGTAGGCTTTAAGCCTAATGCCCATGACCTTTACCAAATCCTCCCTACTGTGCAGGGGAACGTGGATGATGAAGAGGCATGGGAACTTTTTAACAAATGCAATTAGCAGGTGTAAGCCAAATCTTCTGGGTCGCGTAGCTGAGTAAAAGACATCCAAAAGTTTCCAAGCTAAGGCAAATTGGCAAGTGTATCGCCAAATCCCCTGCATGGTAGATGGAAGGTAAAAGAAACTTTAGAGAAAATGCAATCAACTTGTATAAAGAATTTTTACTTGGGCACCAAAGAGGGTTTTAAAAGGTCAGAGAAACATCCATGTAAATGCCGCCAGGCATAAACATTTATCCCACATTGGTTGTGCAAAGGAAAATTTTTGTATTTAAATAAAAGCCGCACAGTTCTATAGTGTCAAAGCTTAAGGGCTTTCGGCAAGAGGTACCTTGTGGCCCAGTGGACCCTGCATGCACGTGCATCTCAAGGTGTCAAAATTTTGGGACAGGCTAGCAAGAAGAGGCTAAGGGTCATGCATATCGAGAAGATCCAATGGCAGATACGAGGAAGATCAACGGTTAAGTAAAATATTGGGACTATCAATGCCTGTCACTGTACCGTGATTGTTAAGTGCCCAAAATGTTATCCATCGTGACTTGGAAACAAGGCGGGCCCAAGTCCAGGTGGTTGGTCCAAGTGGAAAGACAGCCGAATGCAAAGACAAATCAGGAAGTGACATGTGGCAGGCCTGACAGAAGGGGTGAGTGGTCCAGGTGAGATAACGATCAAGAAGATCAAGGTTGATCCAATGGTGGTCGCTAGGTCACGATGGGAAATCGCTCATTAGAATATCCATTGCGACCCAGTGACAAAGAAGAGCTTCATTCCAGCAGTTAGTGAGGTCATTCTAAGGTGGCAGGGCAGGGACTCTAGAGCCAATCAGGGGGTGCCATGTGGTGAAGCGCGGAAGGAGGAAAGGGAATAAATCAAGGTTAAATATATAGTTCCAACCATGAGAAAATTCAAAAATTCAAATGACTGGCTGTGTAGAAAGGCATCCAAGATTAATTCCCTAGATGGGTTATTTTTACCCAAATATACAAGTGTGATATACAGTTAGAAAGCTCACAAAATGAGAAGTTCATTTTTACTATCAGTTTTTAAACTTGTCAAATATTTGGAAAACAGTTTCCATGGGAGTGATGGAAAGAATATTTTCAAAAGGAGTGGGACACTTGTCACCGATAGATGGAATCTAGAATCCTTCTCTTCCTTCTTATTCTGAATTCTTCTCACTTGTAAGGGTTCCAATTTTTGAGAAATTCTCGAAGTGAGATTTCCAAGACGGGTTCTTGTCCTATACATTTAATTTTCTAGGTTGTAATTTTTGAATGTCCTCATTCTTCTGTCATTGAATAGATGCATTTAGTTGTAAATTCTTAGTTGCAAGTCGCATATATGTAAGGCATATATGCAGTTCCATTGGATTGTATTCAGGCATTTTTTCAAATTCAATAAATCCAGTCTTCAAGGGAGTTTGGGTTTATCCTCCCACAAGAGAGTGTAATTCCCATTCTTAGGTATCCTTTACAAAAAGGATTTAAATTCAATGAGCAGGAATTGTGAATTGTGAATTAATATTTGGATATGTATGATCCTCTGTTTGAGTTTAGAATGTATTAATGTTAGACATTAATATAGGGATATTTTTCAGTAGATCTGATTTGCAGCTTCGATTTCATTTGTAGCTATTTGTATTGATTCTATGCCTGGATTGAGGCACTGATCTATTATAGTTAGAGGTTACCTGCAACATTTTAAAAGAATCAAATCATAATATCTTTCTTTTCTATTTTGTGGAATTGGTTCCACTTATCTCATGTTCAAACCTGTTGAGTTGTCAATGTAGATTTAGCCTATCTACAGTACCCTCCTTGTTTTTGAACCTTTAATGATATCTATTTGCTTCTATTGATGTTGTCTTGTGTGTCATTGGTCTAATTTTATGCATCAAAGGTACACCCACCTAGGTTTCGCAGAGCCTAAAGAGTAGAAGGATTTTTATCCTTGTTATGTTTTCCCAAGCCCTGAAGTATTTCATTGATTGAAATTGGCTACTTCATAGGTAAATTGTAGGTGAACTTGGGTTTTCTCATTTTTGAGAACAACAAAAATGGCGACTCTGCTAGGGAACTGAATAGTAATTGCATAATTTCATCCAGTTAGTCAATCCATTGAGATTGCACAGAGTTGAAAATATCTTTCATGGTTGAGGGATTTAGTATTATGTTTTGAGGTTGTAATGGTGTTGTTTGTTGTCAGAGAAAGTTTCTTGTGAAGAATTGAAAAGTATATATTTCTGAGAGTTGTAAGAAGTCCTTGCAGCTGTTTATAATTTTTCCCAAGTGTCATAATTGGGTGGCGACTCTAGTCTCTGTACCAATGCTTGCAAGAAGTTTGTGTTCTAAGATTTTCACAAGATTAGTAGATGATTTGATAAATAATATTAAGATGCAGATAATTAAGTTGGTTGCATGCTCAAACATGGTGCTCTCATCATAAAAGCTTGCAAAGAAAAGTGCAGTAAAAGATTATAGCTCACACATAAGTTTGATGCATTTTCCAGATTTATGTTAAATAGCCCGAATTGAATTTGTTGCAGCAAGATTGAAGGAGAAATAAAGAATTAAGTATGTTTTGAATGGCATTTTGCTATTCAAAATGTCCTCTATGCAAGAGGTGGTGACTTTGAGGTAAAAGACCAAGCTAAAATGTGAATAAATATTCAGATCTACAAGTCTTAAAGCTGCAAATATCTAGGTACTTTCAGAAGTTTCAATGCAAAATATTTTCTTTTGAAAATTTGAATGAAAAAAATAGTTTTCCCATTAAGTGAACAACACTAGTAAAGAGGGAAAAAGAGGAATCACAAATTTATTTGCATATCTATTTTGCTGAAGTTTCCACAATATATGTTCTGTTGTAGTATGCAAATTTGGAGAAACTTTATGTCAAGCAATTTTATGAATAGATTAGTATGATGATATATGCTTGAGTTTTTTTTTTATTCTACACAAGGTTGTACAATTATTTGTGGAAGCAAGTAGAAATGTGTAGTGAAGTTTTTCAGCTTGGTATATTTCCACATATAGTCATGCCTAGTGAAATGTCACAACCATGTTATAAGAGAAGTTTCAAAATGAACCATTATGTTGCTCTGAACTTTCAAGGTATTCCGGGTTACCCAAATCCCATACCCATAGAAATTAGAAAGCATTTGCCAATATTCAATGGGAAGAAATCAGAATCAGCACATCTACATTTGAAAAGCTTTTTAGACTTGATGGGAGATTTTGAGGTTTGTCAAGAAGATGTGTGCATGAAATTATTTGTCCACTCACTGAAAGAGGATGCAAGAGATTGGTTCTCTTTTTGCCAGCAAATTGCATTTCCTCATGGGATGAACTAATAGCTGACTTTATAGCCCAATTTGCTAAAAATGTGAGTGATTATGATATGCTGAGAGGTTTCATGTACATACCAATCAGGGAAGATGAATTGGTACTGGCATTTAATATTAGATTTTCATAAATATTGTCTAATATTTCCAACAAGTATAAGTTTAATGATGAAGCATGCTTGGAGATTTATATGAGTGCTTTTGATAAGAAGATGATTCTCTTATTAAGAGACAAGGAACCCAAAACTTTGCATGAAGCTTTTAACACAACTAGGGACATTGAAAAAAATTTAAAATTTGGGATCTCAAAGAGATTTCTATCTACTGTTGCTTCTTGTCAAAACATCTTCGATGATGAAACACCATGTGAAATTGAGAAAAACATTCTTTGCCAAGAATATTTGCTGTCAATGTCAGTTGTCTCTTATAGTAGTGATGGAATAATCAGTGGGAAATTTTATGACAATGTTGTTATAGAGATAGATATATATAAAGGATATGCACCATTTGATTTGTATGTCAGTTATGTTGATTATGTGACTACAAATGATGAAGTAAATCATGCATCTCCCAAGGATAAAGATAATGAAAATACTGATGGTGATGAGGATTGGTCTTTACATGTTGTTAATGTATTTGATCTTGAAGTACCAAATACTGAAATATCACCAAGTGTTGTTGATTATGCAAGTGAGGATGATGATGACACAAGTTATTCATTTTCTTATGATCAACAAATGAATGCAAGTCATGTAGTTGAGGATACCTATGAGAATTATTATTATTCATCTTGTGAAGATGATATAAGAGTGTTACTACTTATCAAGTTGCCATTATTTTTATGTTCAAAGTTATTCTATATACTCTAGTCAGTTATCTCTACCAAGATATTTAGTCGGTATGCACAGTCCAGTCGGTTATTGAAGAAAGTAGTCTCAGAGCGTAGTATACATAGAGCTGTCTACCGAGTATCATTTCATGTCTACCAAGTAGCAAAGATAACACATCGAGTTGATATACACCGAGTGAAACGTGTTACCAGATTCATTGAACCTAGACATACATATGAAAACATGTTACAAGATCGAGGAACATCTAACTGTTATCACATTGGAAATTGCACTTAAAGATTGTGTATGATTTTGATGTCATCCAACCAATGAAATAACTTGCATGGTTATTCATTCGATAAAACATGTTTGTAAGATCAAAGAAATGAATGGATCACCGTCATAAGAGATCTATTTATATAGCATGAGTTAAGAATTAAAGAGTGTGTGCATGAGTGTAAGAAAATTGTTATAGAGACACAGAGGTCACCGAGAAGGTTTTCAGAGAATAGTCGAAGAACAGAGTAAACAGAAGGGTTTATCGAGTTACTATATGGGTTACCGAGGTATGCTATAAGCAAGGTAATCTATTTTGAGTACATAGAATCTGCTATATCATTCCAAATGTAAAGTTGTAGATATTTGTAATGATTTTATTGTAGTATTTGAAGTTGTAAGAGAAACCTTTAATAGGGTAAAAGACTCTAATCAAGTCTATAAATTGTAAAGCCTCTAACAAAGTGCAACATTTAGATTAAGTGTTTTAAAATCCTTTAGCAAGGTAGATCTAATAGATCTTGATACTCCTAACAGGTTAAGCTATCAGAAATAGCTAAACATGTAGCTCTAATCGAGCACTCTTTATTATTGCAGTAGTGAAGTTGTGGGTGCCATCCCCACCGCAGTTTTTCTCTCTAACCAAGAGTTTCTGCGTAACCAAAATATATGTGTTATGGAGTCAATCATGTATGATTGTTAACTATTTGTTTTAGCTTTATATTATGTTACTACACTATTTGGTTTATGCATAACAGTAAAGTTATTATTGAAGAAAGGTTTTGGAATACTGATTCACCCCTCCCCTCTTAGTACATTAGCTTTCCATATTGGGCCTAAAAATTGGTATCAGAGCTTCAATCTTGGAAAAGGGTTTAACTACCTAAAGAGAAAGATCTTATCAATGGAAGGCTATAAAAAATCTCGAATGATTGTATATCTGCAAGAAGAACTGGATCATGCTAATCAAGTGATTGCAGACATGCAAAGGCAAATGTAAAAATCTCTGAAAGTGAGAAGAAGATTATCTGATGATTTGCAGGACTCTCAAGAGTTAGTGGAACAAATTGAGACTTCATCTGAGAACAGTATATCTGAAGAGACTGGAAAAATTATTAGAGTATTGAAAGAAAAGAACAAAGCACTGGCTGATCAACTGGAAGCAATGAAAAGAGAACATGAACATTTCAGCACACAGATGACTGAAAATCTTGATGCATTGAGGACAACTGAGGATAAAGTAAGAGATCTAGAAAGAGAGAAACAACAACTTGTAGTCTTAGTATCTGATAAGAATGATGAAATCACAAGGTTGACTGGAAGTCAACAAAATCTGTTAGATCAACTAGGTTATGCACAGCATGAAGGAATTTTGAAAAATGATGAGAATCAAGCATTGAAACTTGAAGTATCAAGGTTGACCGATGAACTTGAATCAGAGAAGAAATCCAAAGAAACACTCAAGAAGAGTTATGAAGCATCAAAGATGTTGGATGAGCAACTGAATACAAGAAGACCCAACAAGGATGTAGGACTTGGTTACAAAGAAAAAGACTCTATTGAGAAGGGAATTCATACTACCGAGAGAGGAGAATCATCAAAGCAAGCTGGAAACAAGAATAACATCAAAAGAAAGAAGCCTATTTGCAACTACTGTGTAAATCAAGGTCACACTACCAACATGTGTCAAATAAGAAAAAGGTAAGCAACTGAATGTCACTAAGTCCAATGGTTATTGTTACAATTGCAATAAATATGGTCACACATCTAATCAATCTAGGACAAAGTCTATGAACAATTATCAAAAGGAAAAATTCAAAGGGTTTTGTAAAATCTGTAATAGATATGGACATAGTACCAAGAAGTGTTGGTTTAAGCAAAAGAACTATATGTGGTATGCACACCAAGCAAATGCTAAAGGTTACCGAACTCACACAGATCCTTACCGACAGTATTTTGTAGTACCATGGGATTACAATACAAGTATATGGTGTGAATGTTGTTGAAGATATGGACATATAAGTGTGAACTGCTTTATAAGGTTTGGAATGAACAACCGAAGATCATGGAGAAATCCTGGTATGGCATGTTTTCATTGTCACAAAGTTGGACATTTAGCTTGAGATTGCATGAGATTGCAGAGATTGACCTAGAAAAGACACTGAGGAAATAAAAGAAAAATTAAAGATGATTTCGAAAAAGAAGGAAATTGTGTCAAATGAAGTAAGCACCTTACTTACTGAGTTAGGTGCACCTATTCCAAATTAATCGATAAAGGTATGAAGGGACTACATTATCTCAAGGCTAAATCTTAACAGTTCCTATTTTATCATGTACTTAATTCAAATCTGCATAATTAAGATGTAATAGTAAAGTTTGAAATTCTATCAAAGTCTTTTAAAGCACTATACAGGAAAACTGTCAAGTCGGTGAATAAAGGAAACCTATCTAGTCGATGAATGAAGGAAGTTTGGTTACTTGGTTAAAGCGGAAAAAGGTAAGAAAATTAAGTGGAACCGAGTGCATTTAATTTTTTTGACCTAACCTGCATGGAGCCCGATAAGGCATATTGTGTACTTAAAAGCATTTTTGCGGTCATTTTTAACTTACCAAGTTTTTGAGAGAGTAGAGCAAAGAGAATCTAAGGCAATCAAACCTTCTACAAAGCAAATTCAAGGTATTTACATCAATCTCAATGCATTGTTAGGCTGGTTTACCAATCTTATATAGTTGCCATTATCTACTAAGTATAAAGTGTCAGTCGTTTGAAAATCCTGAAACCCTAAGGATTCTTTGTTAGCTTTTATCTGAAATCTACAATGGTGCCCAAGATCCAAGATCCCATAGTTGTCAAGAATGTAGAGAAGCCCTCACTAAAATACTCTTTGACTCCCAAAGTTGCATCTAAACCGGATGACAAAACCTCTTTTCACTCATCCCGGATAGAGTGCTGTTAGTCAAGGATGTGAGATTCTTCACCAAATGTCGTGTTGAAGAACTCGGTCATGTTGAAATTAAAG
This sequence comes from Cryptomeria japonica, assembly GCF_030272615.1. Lineage (NCBI taxonomy): Eukaryota > Viridiplantae > Streptophyta > Pinopsida > Cupressales > Cupressaceae > Cryptomeria > Cryptomeria japonica. The sequence goes on along the minus strand of NC_081410.1, from coordinate 183,877,375 downwards.
ACACCTATGATGAGCTATGCACCGATGGTAAATTGAACAGCAAGTATGAACACATCAAGATCAAGGGATTAATTGAAGCCCTAACCTATCCCCGTGTGTTCAAACCCCAGTGGGTTAAGTTTGTCCTAAGCAGAGTTCACGATGATTTCATGTGGCTAGAAGAGCAACCATTTAAGATTACCAAGGAGATCATTCATCTGATTACTGATTACCCCATTTATGATCATGCCTGAGCCCAAAAGATGATATCACAGAAGGAATTGATCAGTTTAACTGGAGTGGAATCAGATTGCAGAGGATTGAAACTAAATAATGTCACTGATGAAGAACTAAAATTTTCCATAAGAGTAATGGGTTACTGTTTCTTCCAATCAGCAAGGAAAAACAGTGTACCCTATGTAGCAGTAGACCTGGCCTACAAAATTGTGAAAAAGGGAATGAAACTTGATCTATGTGAGGTGTTGCTGAAGAATCTATTTGAGAATCTGAACACCATCAGGAAGCCGAAGAAAAACAACTCGGCTAGTACATTAAAGTTTGGATCATTACTTGTATGCAAGTTTTTCTATTTTGAAATTTTTTTTCCATTAGTTGGTAAAGTTGTTTGGGAACTACACTGACCAATCACCCATCATATAAATGACTTCATCAAGAAGTTAGGTGATAATTTCAATGATATTATGGATGACTACTTTAGCAAATTTCAAGAGAAAGTGCATAACAGATATAGGATTCCACCCCAGCTAGTAGAGAAATACAAAAATGATATATGTTTTGAAGTTGACACCGATTATTGTTATGTGAATGCTGTGGAACCAAGAACGCAATCTTTGTCACCTATGGGTTACAAGATTGATTTTGACATAACACAACAAAAAGTTGATGCATTTCTCACATTACCAAGGCATGCTACTAAGCTAAGGTATGGAACCTATGAGGAAGTAAAGGAAAAGGTAAAGATGAGCATTGTAGTACCCAAAGCTACAAGAAAGGCAACAAAAATGATAAAGGCATTGTAAGAGAAATTTGAAGAAGACTCTTCCTCTACACCTGTCAAAGGCACCATTACTATTACCAAATGGGAATCTGAAGCCCAAGAGGTAGCAATAACACTAAGCACTGAATTGCCTAAGGGAAAAGTGTTGAAGATAAAGAAACAGGACACATCAAAGGCCTCACCGACTCCACCTCCAAAGAGACCTAACACAAGAGCATCTACAGCCTCACCGAGTAAGAAAACAAAAAGTGTTACTACTCCCAAGGTAACAAAGACCTACAAAAAATCTACTCGAAGACTCATTTTGGCAAAAGAGTCTAGTGATAATGAATTAGAGGATGCAAGCAAATTTCAGATTGTCAAAAGCAAGAAGGTAAATGTACATAGTGTTGAAAACTTTTGTGCTAATCTGAAAGAATATGGAGGATTTGGTTCATTCAGATATGTAAAGTATGAAACCAGAAATAATGATGAGAAGAGACAAATTGAAGAAGTTGTCATCTGCACACTTCTAAAATTCTGGTTAGCTCCATTAGAACTAGCAAAGTCACTTCCCAATTAACTTTACTTGCATATTGATAATAGGTGGAAGTATGCAATGCACTTGGAGAAACAGATCAGAGAAAGAAGTCTGGTTCATCTATTTCCTGACATGTCAGTAGCTGAAATTAAAGAACATCTTACAACCTACAACTCAAAGTTTCTTGTCAAACAAAGAGCCATAAAACTAATGAATGGGCTATACATTGAAGTTGAAATTGAGACAAAAGCAAAGTGGCAGGAAATCTTTAAAATCAAGGATGTCGGTGAGCAAGCTGAAATTGAAATTGTTGATGTCACTGAGCAAGATCTTGATGTTACCAAAAAAGACCCTGCTGACACCATTCAAATAGATGAAGATGTCATGGATACAGAGGCACCGAAATAGGAAATGATAGAAGGCAATGCATATGCAAAACTTGTATCTAGTGAATCAGTCTTGGAACAAGTTCAGCCTTATCCACCGGTCAAGCAACCTGTCTCAATCGAAACCCCTCATGACATGGAGCAAGGCACCAAAGGTCACAAGTCTATAACAGGTGAAGGAACTACTCAAGAATAGACATATCAAGTACCTTCTAACACTAAAATTGTTGCAACTAAGACACCAAATACTGAGGCACCAAAGGACTCTACAGAGGCTAAAGAAATTGATCAAAGTGTTGCCTCTACCGAGCAACCTACCGAGGGTCATCAAGCCTCACAAGCCATTTTCTTAGTTCCATCAGTGAAAGGTAAAGAAAAGAAGATGAAAAAACATAGTTTTAAAATTGATTTGTCAAAACCAATAGTGTTGCCCAATGTAGACATATCAAAATTAAAGGGGCAAGCACTCATTGATTTCGGTGAACTATGCAAAGCAAAGGCCAAACAAGAGAAGCAAATAACCATTCAAAAGGAAAATAAGGTACTTAAAAAGGTGAAAGCACTCTTAATAGATATGCTACCTAAAGCTACAATATCCACTGATGGAGCCATCCACATTCAACTAGATGAACTCCTAACAAAGATAGAGACACATGGAGTAGATGCATTAGAGTATTTGAGCAAACTAAAAGACAAAGAGCTCACTACAAGAATGATAGAAGAGGTACAGAAAGCTATAGCTATTGGAAAAGTTAAACTTGTCAAATTTATTGCTGAGTTGACTCCTCAACTCAAGCACATTCTTTATTTATTTCAGAAATAGCTATTGGCAAAGTTAAACTTGTCAAATTTATTGATGAGTTGACTCCTCAACTCAAGCACATTCTTTATTTATTTCAGAAACTCTGCACATTTTCTTTATCCATTAAGACATTAAGAATAAAACAAAGGAAATTGAGAAAGAGATCACCGATCTCTCAAATAAGTTGACCACAGAGCCAAATTCAGTTCAGAATTTTTATACAAAGCTCCAACAACTCATGGCTCAACAATTGGACTTAAGAAATGAAGAACACAAGATTAGGATGGATATAATGACACTATAGACATTATTCCTTCCTCATCTTTCATCCATCCAAGAACAGATCAACCGAGCCACCTCCTTATCTACTACACAAGAGGGAAGCACTCTAGATGGCTTAATATCATTATTGGTTGATATTCAAGCACATAATTCTTTAATGGACAGTGTAAAGAATGCACTCTCTGTCGCTCTCACCAAAGCATGGACCAAGTACAAATCCATTTTTGATTAGTTACCACCCCCAAATGGTAATTAAGTTTTGATGTTTATCAAAAAGGGGGAGTGATATGATATAATATTAGAGGAGTGATACAGTATTGGGGGAGTGTAGCATTCAAAGCATCAAAGTATAAAATCAAAAAAAAGGAGTATAGTATACAGGGGGAGTATACCGAGCAAAGTAAGAAGAGTATCCAAGAGCAATGAACAGGACAGTAAGCAAAGATCAAGAGCAGCACACAAGAACAGATCACCGAGCATGCAAAATCAAAGTTTTGTACAGTATATCAATAAGGGGAGTATATCTGGATATATTATTTTATTGAGTATTGTATATACTGTCAATATAGTCAAATTTTGCAAGTATATAGATTATTGAGTTGTAACTTTGAAAGTAGTTTTTGTCAAACATCTAAACTAATGTCAAAAGGGGAGATTGTTACTACTTATCAAGTTGCCATTAGTTTTATGTTCAAAGTTATTCTATATACTCTAGTCGGTTATCTCTATCGAGATATTCAATCGGTATGCACAGTCCAGTTGGTTATTGAAGAAAGTAGTCTCAGAGCGTAGTATACACCGAGTTGTCTACCAAGTATCATTTCATGTCTACCGAGCAACAAAGATAACACACCAAGTTGATATACACCGAGTGAAATGTGTTACCAGATTCATTGAACCTGGACATACATATGAAAACATGTTACAAGATCGAGGAACATCTAACCGTTATCACATTGGAAATTGCACTTAAAGATTGTGTATGATTTTGATGTCATCCAACCAATGAAATAATTTGCATGGTTATTCATTCGATAAAACATGTTTGTAAGATTGAAGCAATGAATGGATCACCATCATAAGAGATCTATTTATACATCATGAGTTAAGAATTAAAGAGTGTGTGCATGAGTGTAAGAAGACTGTTACAGAGACACAGAGGTCATCGAGAAGGTTTTCAGAGAATAGTCAAAGAATAGAGTAAACAGAAGGGTTTACCGAGTTACTATATGGGTTGCCGAGGTATGCTATAAGCAAGGTAATCTATTTTGAGCACATAGAATCTGCTATAACATTCCAGATGTAAAGTTGCAGATATTTGTAATGATTTTATTGTAATATTTTGAAGTTGTAAGAGAAACCTTTAACAAGGTAAAAGACTCTAATCAAGTCTATAAATTGTAAAGCCTCTAACAAGGTGCAACATTTAGATTAAGTGTTGTAAAATCCTTTAGCAAGGTAGATCTAACAGATCTTGATACTCCTAATAGGGTAAGCTATCAAAAATAGCTAAACATGTAGCTCTAACCGAGCACTCTTTATTATTGCAATAGTGAAGTTGTGGGTGCCATCCCCATCATAGTTTTTCTCTCTAACCAAGAGTTTCTACGTAGCCAAAATATATGTGTTATGGAGTGAATCATGTATGATTGTTATCTATTTGTTTTAGCTTTATATTATGTTACTACACTATTCGGTTTATGCATAACAGTAAAGTTATTATTGAAGAAAGGTTTTGGAGTATTGATTCACCCCTCCCCTCTCAGTACATTAGCTTTCCATATTGGGCCTAACAAAGAGGAGACCAAATTATATATCTTAGTCATGAAACTGAAAAATGAAAGTATTTTTGAAGATAAAAACATATGTGAAAGTGCAGATAATGTTTCATTTTCAGATTTAAACGAACCTATATTTGAATGTTTTAAAAGTTTGACATACCATGAAGAGGATGTGAATGTTGATGGTATTCTTGAACCGAATATGGATTTCTTTGCCTTTGATACAAATGTTCATAGTGTTGGTGTCATTGATTAAAATGTTGAAGTTTCCCCTTGTATTGAACAAGTTTTTGATTCTGATGAAGTTGCCAATGGTAGTAGCATGTGTTGTGAAAAATTATTTCATGATGAAGATAAGAGGCATGGGTTGTGTGATGATTATTTTAGACCACAAATGGAATTTTTCAGGTAGATGTAAGTCTAAATGAGAAAGATTTAGCTGAGGATTTGTTTCAGCCAGAGGTATGCATTCTTTTTCATGATTGGGATATTGAGAATGTTGATGTATTGAGTTTGATGAGAAAGGATAATATAAAGTATGGTCAGCATAGTGAAGTACCATATCTAGACCAAAATGTTTATGTTCCTTGTTTATATCAATCAGTTATTAATGTCCCTCATTCTATGAATTCAAATAATAATGAAGTGAGTGCTGATGAAAACTGCACTGCTAAAACTGAATGTTTTATTTTTGAAATTCAGCATGATGATACCCTTGCAAAGGATAGAGTTGATTGGGATAGTGAAATGTATGGCAGCTTGTGGGGAGGCCTCTACAGTGATTGGTCCCATGATTTTACTTTTGTTAAAGTAGTGTGGCTATAAACTTCCAAATCAAACAAAAGGTATCCACACCAGTTATTACAATAATATGATAGAAGGGGTTAATCATAAGAATTATGTTCAACTATTGTTAAAGGGTGCCTTTGTTTGGATCATTATACCAGGTGATGAGAATCATATTTTTGACAGAGGTAAATGTTGAGATTGTTTGGGGAAAGTTATAATCAGTTGTAGGTCTGTTTTCAATAAAAATACCCTGTTGTTCGGGTAGAATAAGGAACCCCTGTTTTGGAGAGTGAAGCTCATTGAAGATTTTAAAAGAAGAGAAGTGATATGTTTTTGGGTGGTCTTCTATACCATAGATTCTGAATTCTTGTGTTGATCTTGCAATCAACCATACCTAGTCAGAGCCACTATTGGGACTCAAAATTTGAGTCAATTTGATAGGCCCATTTTCAAAGAAGGGTAAAATGAAGCCAGCATCCTCCCCTCATGTGCCTATGAAAAGTGAAGGCATTTGAAACTTTCAGGCAAATGCCAATGGCAGGATTTAAGCCTAATGCCCACGACCTTTACCAAATCCTCCCTACTATGTAGAGGAACGTGGACCATGAAGAGGCATGGGAACATTTTTAAAAATGCAATTAGTATTTGTATGCCAAATCTTCTGGATCACGTAGCTAATTAAAAGACATCAGAAAGTTTCCAAGCCAAGGCAAATTGGCAAGTGTATCACCAAATCCCCTACGCGGCAGATGGAAGCTAAAAGAAACTTCAGAGAAAATGCAATCAGCCTATGTAAAGAATTTTTACTTCGGCGCCAAAGAGGGTTTTAAAAGGTCAGAGAAACTTCCATGTAAATGTCGCTAGGCATAAACATTTATCCCACATTGGTTGTGCAGAGGGATTTTTTTGTATTTAAATACAAAGTCGCACACTTCTATAGTGTCAAAGCTTAAGGGCTTTTGGAAAGAGGTGGCTCGTGGCCTAGTGGACCCCGCATGTGTACGCATATCAAGGTGTCAAAATTTTGGGACAGGCTGGTGAGAAGAGGCTAAGGGTCATGCAAATCAAGAAGATCCAATGGTAGATTCGACGAAGATCAACTGTGGAGTAAAATTCTGGGACTATCAATGACTATCATTGTACCACGGTTGTGAAGTGCCCAAAATGTTATCTATCGCAACTTGGTGACAAGGCGGGCCCAAGTCTAGGTGGTAGGTCCGAGTGGAAAGACAGTCAAATGCGTGGACAAATTAGGAAGTGACATGTGACAGGCCCGACAAAAGGGGTGAGCAGCCTAAGTGAGGTAACTGTCGAGCAGATCAAGGTTGATCCAACGGTGGTCGCTAGATCGCGATGAGAAACTACTTGTTAGAATATCCATCACGACCCAACAACAAAGAAGAGCTTCATTTTGGTTGTTAGCGCAGTTGTGCTAAGGTGGCAGGGCAGGGACTCCAGAGCCAATCAGGGGGTGCCATGTGGCAGAGTGCAGAAGGAGGAAAGGGAATAAATCAAGGTTAAATATATAGTTCCAACCATGCAAAAATTCAAAAATTCAAATGATTGGTTGTGTAGAAAGGCATCTGAGATTAATTCACTGGATGGGTTATTTTTACCCTAATATACAAGTGTGATATATCGTTAGAAATCTCACAAAATGAGAAGTTCATTTTTGCCATCAGTTTTAAAACTTGTCAAATATTTGGAGAACAGTTTCCACGAGAGTGATGGAAAGAATATTTTCAGAAGGAGTGGGACACTTGTCACCGATAGATGGAATCTAGAATCCTTCTCTTCCTTCTTATTCTAAATTCTTCTCATTTGTAAGGGTTCCAATTTTTGAGAAATTCTTGAAGTGAGATTTCCAAGAGGGTTTCTAGCCCTATACATTTAATTTTATGGGTTGTAATTATTGAATGTCCTCATTCTTCTGTCATTGAATAGACGCATTTAGTTGTAAATTCTTAGTTGTAGGTCACATATATGTAAGGCATATATGCAGTTCCATTGGATTGTCTTCAGGCATTTTTTCAAATTCAATAAATCAAATCTTCAAGGGAGTTTGGGTTTATCCTCCCACAAGAGAGTGTAATTCCTATTCTCAGGTATCCTTTATAGAAAGGATTTAAATTCGATAAGCAAAATTTGTGAATTGTGAATTAATATTTGGATATGTATGATCCTCCATTTGAGTTTAGAATGTATTAATGCCAGGCATTAATACAAGGATTTTTTTTAGTAGATCTAATTTGTTGCTCGTATTTCATTTGTAGCTATTTGTATTGACTCTATGCCCAGATTGAGGCACTAATCTATTACAGTTAGAGGTTACTTGCAACATTTTAAAAGAAACAAATCATAATATCTTTCTTTTATGTTTTGTGGAATTGGTTCCACTTATCTCATGTTCAAACCTATCAAGTTGTCAATGTAGATTTAGCCTATCTATAGTACCCTCCTTGTTTTTGAACCTTTAATGAGATCTATCTGCTTCTGTTGATGCTTTCTTGTGTTTCATTGGTCTAATTTTATGCATCAAAGGTACACCCACCTAGGTTTCTCAAAGCCTAAAGAGTAGAAGGATTTTTATCCTTGTTATGTTTTCCCAAGCCCTGAAGTATGTCATGATTGAAATTGGCTACTTCATAGATATATTGCAGGGGAACTTGGGTTTTCTCATTTTTGAGAACAACAAAGTAATACCCTACAAATCTTTGTGAGGAAATCGATTATGGATGTGTGTGTGAGGCCCTACCCCAAGCCATCATAGCATTTCAGTTATTTTCATGTTGGACCTATTATTATTAATACTATATTTTGATGCATTATGGACATAGATTTTATATGATCCAGTGATTCGGATAACATTGATATGATTATGTCATTTACTTTGATTTGCAGTACCTTATTTTGATGCTTGAAATTATGGATGCATGCTCTATAAATGATTTAATTCCGTGATTATGATGATGATGCCATTTAGTAGATTATTTTATGTGGATGTTATCAGATATTTGGATACTTGATTTTTATAATTGAAATTGTATGCGATGTCTGAATTGTATTCTTTTTTGATAATATTATATGTGATTTTTGGAATTACTAATGTGCAAGTGAGATGTGCAGGAAAATTATTCCATGTGACCATGGAAACTATTCAGAGAATCAAGCCTAGACCTATGTGCAATTGTGAAGCCAAGGGTTGTCTATTTGGAGAGACAACACCTCATTTTTAAATGTGTTTTAATTTGTAAATGTTATGCTTGGATGTGTGTTTAATTTGGAAATTGTTTAATTTATAAATTCCAAAAAAGGGACATTTGTCATGTGTAATTAAGTGATGTGTAATTCTTTTTGTAGTGTCACTTGACACATGTGTTGTAGGATGAGTTGGCATTGACATGTCTCTTTTGAGGAAATTTGTTTTACCAATGCATATTTTTCAATTATTCTAGAATGGTCCCAAGGTAACCTTGGATAGGGAGCCATTAGAAAGGTCAACTCGGTGTTGACCTGCAGGTAAACTTTGGGTAACTTTCTAGGGGGTTAAACTAACTCCTAGGGTCAACTTAGGGGCATTTTTAGTGGGTCATATGATGTACTTATGGATGAAGGCCCAATTTATCCATGTGTCCACTCCGTAGGGCCTGTTTAGCCTCCCCAAAAATTGAGTTTCACAAGTTGGCCAAATTTAAACTTTAGAGGAAACTTCCTAGGTTAGATAACCCTCCTCATGAGTGACATTGCTCTTCCCCATTCCTTTTACCTTTTTTGAGGTGTCTTGGCTAGAGAGTCTATAAGGTATTGGGAAGACCAACCAATAAACATCCTTCACCCTTCTCAATTGGGTTGGAAAGAGTGAGGAGTGTCTTCATAGGGAATAGTTTGGGAGAGAGAAGTTTGATCAACCACTCTTCATTTTGGAGACTTAGATTCTTGAGCAATTTTTGTAAGTTTTTTTGGAGGATTTTGGCTAAGTCTTGAGAGGAAAAGGTTGTGGATTTGGGAAGCTCTCCTAAAACTTCTTTTCACCCTTTTGGCAGATTTAAGGTTGGTTGAACTCCTATCTCATGTATGTTGTTGTTTTTGAAAAGGTTGTTGTATTTGTTTTTCCATTGTTGCTTTTGTTTTTATATGTGAAGCAAGATGTTGAGTTCTTCCCTATGTGTTTTGGGTTGAGTTTTTATGTTATTATTTTGGGAGTTTTCAAGGCCAAACTCACTCTTGGGAGGGTAGAGTGGCCTTGGGGTGAAGGGTTGTTTGACAGCCTATGAGTGAGAGGCTCTCTTTAGAAGAGAGTGATTCACAAGGGATTTTGTGATGCTTGATGCATAGTGATTTTTTTATGCAATGGGGGTCATAAGGGGAATTTTGTTGGCTTGTATTCCTTGGGGGACATAAGAGATTATAGGGACAAGTTTGGAATGTGTGGATGTGTTTATTTGTAGCCTCGTTATGGCATTATGTTCTCTACTTGCAGAATTCTCCTCGAGGTACTTAGTCCACCTTCACCCCACTTGAAAAGTCACATATGTGATGTTGTTTAGCCTTGGGTTGGGAGTTTGAATGTTGTGAAGTTTCTTGCTTATATGTGTATTGCTTGTGTGTATCCCATTTGGGTCTTGGTTCTCCTAGCTCGAGGGTGGCTTCTAGTAAGCCTAGGTTGGGAGGTGAGCCTCCATGGTCACAACCTACAAGTTTTTATTGCAGGTTGCTTGGGAAAAGATTGGAAAGGAAGCTTTGGAATGATCCTATTGATTATTGTATTTTAGTTGCAGAAAAGAAAATGAGTTTGTTATTGTATTTTAGTTGCAGAAAAGAAAAAGATTTTCTTATTGTATTTTAGTTGCAGAAAAGAAAACAAGTTTATTATTATATTTAAGTTGCAGAAAAGAAAATGTAATTATTTGACTGAGTTTTACCATGAAATAAAATGCATTTTATTTGAAGTATATTTCCTTGCAAAGTGAAGAATGCATTGATGAAATTATCTTTTTAATAATATGTATTTAGAGGAAAAGATTAAGCATGAAATTTATAGTTGTTCTTATTGCTATTTGAAAAGGAAATGAAATCATTTAAATGTTTATAGTGCAGTTTTAAATATAAAAAAAAGAGAAGAAATGTCTATTTCTATCTATAGTTAAACACAAAATTTAAAAGGCAACTTAGAAATGTTCTTTTTAATCTTACATTGCATCTTGCTGTTATTAATCAATGGATTCTAGAAATATTTATATTGCAGCTGTAAATAAATTAATTCTGCTATTTTTTCTATTCTGTAAATGCATGTTAAGTAGGAAAAATAAATAGACTTTCAGAATGAATATTAGCATTGAATTACATTATGTTATTTATGGATTTAATGTTTTTTTTTAGAAAAGTTAGTCGCAGTTGTAAATAAATAAAACTCTGTCATATTTTTACATTCTCTAAAAGCAGTAAATAAATCTAGATATAGTTATTTAAATCAACATGTTAACTATCTGTTATTGATGAGAAACAAATTTACTCTATTCTGGTATTTAATAATATCCTACTGCTGAGTAAATCATTTAAGAATATAAATCTATGCATACATATACTCCCCAATATATATACACATATATTTATATTATAAAGGGGTTAAGTTTTAATGCCTTTATATATATATATATATATATATATATATATATATATATATATATATATATATATATATATATATAATTTTTATGTGTATATGTATATGTATATGTATATGTACATGTATATATATATGTATGTATAAGTTTTATGTGTATATGTATATGTATATGTACATGTATATATATATATAAGTTTTTTATATATTTTATAATCTGAAAATGAAATGTGTTGCAAATTTTATATTCTGGTTCATTCTACATTTATGCATGTTTGCACACACACACACACACACACACATATTTAAATTTTAAAAAAATAAAAATTTAATAGCAAAAAAAAAGATACCTTGCATGTTGCTTTTGGGGAGCTCGGGCCCCTCTGTGGACCACGACCCATAGGGGCACCTGCAGCCACCACTGCGGGCTACAATCCACAGTGGTGGTCTCGGCCGTCACTGTGGGCCACAACCCACAGTGGTGGTCTCGGCCACCCCTATGGGTGGCCAACCGCAGCGGCCACCACCTCCCTCTTGCGGACTATGGCCTCCTTCAAACCTCTGCCTCTCCTCCTTCAAACCTCCACCCCTCCTCATTCAAACCCCTGCGGCCCGTGCATAATGCCCCCAATCCAATGTAAGCTCTCGGCCCTCTCCTTAGCTTGGCTGCCATGGTCGCCACCTGCACACACACACAGAAAAATAAAGATAAACAAGCAACCCTAACCCAATTTTGGGTTAGGGTTAGCTTGATAATAAGATAGAAAAAAAGGGGTTAAACAGGAAACCCTAACCCATTTTCGGGTTAGGGTTAGTAATGAGAAAATAAAGAAAATGTTTAAGATATAAGAAATAATCAACCCTAGATAGGGTTTGTAATAAAATATTAAATAAAATGAAATGAGGGGGAAATTATTTTCAAAATTTGAAAAGAATTGCCCCCCATTTATCTATAGTCAGTATGTAGGATTAATTAATCCCTAATATTGACTAGGGTAAAATTGGTTCTTAATGTAGACTTTTTAGGGTTTATAATTGAAATTGGGGATTAATTTTTATATAGCAATATTATTCTCATAATTGATTGAATTTTATTAACAAGGTTTGTTAATGAGAATTTTATATAGTTATTTTTCATATTTAATTAAATATGGATGTTTTGGGTTAAAATTACTTTGGGGGATTTTATTAATGGAATTTATTAAATGTATAATGTAATTTAAATGTCTAGGGGACTTAAAATTTGACTTTAGTATAAAATGAAATTATATGGCAAATATAATAATTGATTTGGTCAAATTTATTAGTTATATTTAAAAGTGTAATCGCGTACGTTTAATTAATTACTTTTAATATGAGTTAACATTATTTTTATTTAGTCTTGAGTATTTTAATACTGTTGAGATAATTAATGTCTCTTGAACAATTGTTGGAGAAATGTTAATTAGGGGTTATTAATTAATTTAGTTAATTAATTAATTAAGTTGTGACAACCCTTTTTAGGGAATAATTAGTCTACTCTAAATGTTGATGCTAAAATGATGGAGTTGATTAATTCAACTATAGGAAATCACTCTATTTAGTCCTGAGTTAACCCTTAGTTAAGACAAAACTTGTTTATTCCATTTTAAATGTAGATTATTTAATGTATTTATGTTGTTTTAAAAAAAAAATTGTTGTTCCATTTTTGCCCAAAAGTTTGGGCATGACAATGTGTGGCACAACTGATAGCCTCTGCCCAAAAGGGGGGATCAAGAGAATGTGCATGTATCATACAACTAGCCATTTCTTTGAGAGTCCTATTCTTGTGCTCTGCAACTCGATTCTGCTGTGGAGTGTAAGCAACATAATGTTGAAGATCAATCCCCTCAAATGTACAAAAATCCTCAAGTCTTTTGTTCACATATTCCCTTCCATTATCTGTGCAAAGAATCTTGACCACTTTCTCGGATTTCTTCTCCACACGAGCCTTGAAGTCCTAAAATTTATCAAATAATTCACTCTTATTAATAAGAAAGTAGACCTAAGTGAAGCGGGAGTAGTCATCAATGAAGGTGAGAACATAGCGGGCCTTACTAAATGAAGGTGATGGAAATAGACTTGCTACATCGTTGTGAACAAGTTAAAGAAATTCCAAATCTCTCCAAGCTTTCCCCTTATCAAACTTCTCCTCAGGATGCTTGCCCATGGAACAACCTGAACATACACCCTCTGAAAAACTGATTCGAGGTAGACTTGTGACCATGTCTTTAGTGCTAAGGTGCTAAAGATAGCGGTAGTTGAGGTGACCAAACCGCTCATGCCATAGCTTACTTTCTGAATTTGAATGAGTAAGCAAGGCTCTAGAAGGAGAACTTGGCACAAAGTGGGAGACTGAATAAAGCCTTGAGTTATCATTGACTTGTCCCACTGCTACCAAGGCATCATCATCAAGTTCCTTTAGCACAACTGAATCAAGGGTAAACTCAACCTTTTTCCCATTCCCATAGTGAGTGATTTGGTAGATAGAGAGAAGATTGGTAGACAAGTTAGGAACATAGAGAACATTCTCAAATGTTCCATCATCCATGTCAATTGAATCTTTCCCTTCAACCTCAATTTGTGTATCATCACCTATGTAAATGTGAGGTACCTTTGATGGCTCCAATGAAGAAAACTACTCCTTTGTAGAGCCCATGTGATAAGAGGCACCTGATTCAAGTATCCACTGCTATGAAGAACCTGTTGTAGCCACAAATGTTTGCCCTTTTCCCTTAGACTATGAGGAAGAGGAAGGAGATGAATCCTTCTTTGTATAGGCAGATGGCAAGTTGATGTTGTTTTTCTTAAGTAGATTTGTCAACTCATCAACTTGCTTGGTGTGGCATCAATGCTCATCATGACCATACTTCTTTCAATATGCACAAGTTGGTTTATCCTTCTTAGGTGGAGTCCCCTTCTTGGAAGAGGATGAAAAATCACCTTGTGATGGAGAGCATGATTGCCCTTTTTCCTGTTGTGGCTTTGACTTAGATTGCTTCTTCTTCTTGTTCGAATATTTTCCTTGACTCCCCTGATTCCCTTGATTAGCCACCAAAGCCTTGGACTTTGAAGACTTGAGAAGCCCCATGTTCAACAACTTAGATTGTTCCAATATCAACATTTATGTGAAAGAGTCAAATGAAGGCATAGTGTAGGAACTCCCCACTGTGAAACGATGAGTTTGGAAGCTAGACACAAATGATGCATACTTAGGTGCATGCTTGTCCAACAAGTTGAATGTCAATTGAGAATCCTTTTTGTCAATTCCACAATCCTTAAACTTTTCTCTTAGCTCATTTGCTTTAGTGACATAATCTTGGATTGTATCAAAACTCTTGGGATCCAAGTTGGTGAGCTCATTGTCAATCTTGTAACCTCTGATTTCATCAACTTGACCATACTATTTCTAAAACATATCCCAAGCCTCTTTGATTGTAGTACACTTCTCAATGTGAAAAATAAGGTCATTTGATACATACTTACGCAAAGTTCCAAGAGCCATGCAATTTTTAGTGAGCCATTCTAATTGAGCATTAGAATCAGCCTTAGGATCAGGTTTTGTTGCTATTGTTCCATCTATGTAATGCGTGAGACCTTTTTCCATTAATTTGTTCCATACTTATAATTTTCCATGATGCATAATTATGCGGAGTTAAAGGTGGAAATTTATGAGGAATCATTGCAACAAAAATGAAAGAGAACAAGGAAGGAGAGGTGCAATCACACAAGACACCCCCCAAACTCACACAATCAAAGAACCCCCCCCCCCCTCCCCAAATGATGATTTGACACTTTATACTTTAGTGCATGTACAATGGGCCACTTGCAAAAAATGGCAAAGTGGACTTCTAATTTCAGCTTTATAACTGTCTCAATGAGGCCAAAGGAGACTCAAACTTATAATGCAAGAGATCTAAACTAAGATCTAAATAAATTACAAGTACCAAGCAGGCCAAAAAGGACCAATATCTGAAAGTACAATATCCACTCAAAATATCTAAAAACTTATCATAGATTATGAAATTAGACAAAAAAAAGCACTTTAAAAAAAACAGCACCTAAAAAGGAGGTCAGATGAGCTCAAACGAAGCCTTTGAAGTTGCAAAATTGAGGATTGGATAGGTA
Source organism: Cryptomeria japonica (assembly GCF_030272615.1). NCBI lineage: Eukaryota > Viridiplantae > Streptophyta > Pinopsida > Cupressales > Cupressaceae > Cryptomeria > Cryptomeria japonica. The sequence goes on along the minus strand of NC_081410.1, from coordinate 183,862,049 downwards.
CAACTGAGAGAATCCAAAAATTTTGAAAAACCTATGCGCAAAAATAAGAAAATAACCACACCACTACAAAGAACACAAAATATTATCCCAAATCAAAAAAAATTGCACCCAAAAAGGAGCAAAATTGAGAAAGTTATGAGCCTCCAAAGTTGACCCAAAAATCCAAACTCCTCAATGGAGAGGGGTCTAATTTTTTTTTTAAATGTTGACTGGGTGCTGACTGAGTGGCTAACTATGCACTGCTGATTGGGTAGAAAGTGTTGATGTGGCAGCTAATTGGGCCTGCGAGTGACATGGTAGGCGAAGGTGGGCTCGGTTGTTGATGTAGCAAGTGTAGGTGGGCCTGGCTGGCAGTGGTCGGAGGTCTATTAGTGGTGGCCGAAGGCAGGCTAGAGGACTACCGATGGTGGGGTTGGGTCTGCGGCAGCTATCTAACGGAGGGCGTTGAGAGGTCTGTCGGTGGTAGGGCTGGGTCAGAGGGTAGGCAGGGGGCATCGAGGCGGGAGGGCCGGTGGAGGACCTACGGACGGTGGCTGTTGTCAGAGAGCAGACTGTGGCGGCGCTGGCGAGGAGGTACGATTACCTGCAAAAGGCTTCGAAACAAATTTTTTTTTTTTCAAAAAAGAAAACCCCCTTTTTTAAAAAAAAATATGCCCTCGTTTTTTTTTCAAAAAAATTTCAAACTGAAAATTATTTTCCAGAATTTTTTATTTTTTATTTTTTATAAAAAATCCAAAAATTTTGTACCGTACCGGTCGAATTAGGCAAAAAATTCCTCCACACCCAAAAATCGACTTTCACCAAAATAGGTCGAGTTTATACTCAATTTTTATGGAAATGGCCTCTCGAATGCAATGGTGAGGTTGAAAATGCTCTAGGATGCCTCCAAAATGCGTAAAACCTCAACTCCGAAAATAGAAGCCTTCCAAGATGTCTCCCAAAACCAATCAATGAAACCCCAATAGCTCTAATACCATGTGAGATTTTTCCAAGATCAAGGGCATAATGAAAAGCATAAAGAGAAATAATAGAATGACAAGAACAAACTGTATTCTCATCAATATACAAATGATCATCTAGATTAACCAATATAATGAATATGAGCCTGCTTATATAGGCAAGGCCATATGGATATATGAGCACACAATCATGACATGTGGCTCGATGAGAAATAAGGGTAGGTAAGAAAAAGTAGATATAGGTAGGAGAAATAATATAATATTCCACAAGAGGTGGAGGACCCACCGAATGTGGAGTGTAACAACAAGATAAGACCACAAAAAGTGGAATTTCTCCTACAAGCTATATCCCTATGTGCACACTTCCCTAAGTGTCTCATATCCAAACTACAATGAGATGCATTATCCTAAGTTATCTTAAGTAAAGTGTAATAATATCCATGATGAATATTTATTTACACCAACAAAGGTCATGGTTTAACAAAACGTTGAAAGTTGTCATTATTGACAAATATTGTCATGAGCAACTTTTCTCTGTAAAGAGCAATTTTATGTCTCCAACGGCTAAGTGGAGTTTAAAAGGTATTTATAAGCATTGGGAAAGACAAGAAACCTATAAAAAGGCCTATCCTCATTCATTATGAGGTTGGAATGCAATATACTAAGGAGAAAACAATAAAATCTTAAACCTTTATACACTTTTCCTATGTTACTCCATGTGACAATCACTTCTAGGCCTTGGATCCTTAAATTTTGTTATTCATTTGCATTTATTTCCTACTAGAGATGAAAGAGGACCGGATCCCCTCTATTTTGGCTTTGGTTTCATCCAATTTAATTTTGTTTTGAAAAAGATATTCCATTTTTTGTAAAGCATTGTCAAAACCCTTCCTAGGGTTAACAGTGACCATAAATAATGTAATGCATAATTTGTAGCCATAGGGAAACCACCAAAACTGGTGGGAACTTGTAAAATATCATGCCTTTTCATATTTTAGTATTTGCAGGGGCTCATGAGTAATTTTGGCACATCCTAGTTGAGTGCAAGGGACTGATTTTTGAGTCACGGTCTGTAACACTGTGATTTCATGGAGTTTGAAGTGGTGTGAATGCATCAATGGTTCTTGGGGAGTCTAGTGAAGGGAAAGAGGAATGTGTGAGGGCTCCATTTATAAGAGAAAGGGTCACCAAATTGAAGAACCAATAACTAAGAAAACCTTTGGTTGTCCTAAGTTAACAGTGACTATGACTGTCTTAGAAAAACCAATGAGACAACAATTTCTTGTTTGCCAAATAGGGTGTGATGGGAAGTTCAGTGGTTGGAGTTTTGTGAAGGTTAGTACGCAGACCCTATAAAGTCCTAGAAGCCTTTTTGAGGCACTAAGGAGATGGGAGGAAGGCCATGTTCATGATTTTCCCAAGCCTATATGACTGGCACAAAAGGACAGTGGTGTAACAGTAAGTCTTCCTTTGTACTTTGGTTGGTTGGTGGAGTAGAGACCCCTTTTGTGTATGTTGAGAATCCTTCTTGGAATTCATATGAAGTATATGTGTTGGGGTTATTCATTGTATGCTTTGAATGGTGATTGGAATTCCTATTTGAGCATGTACTAGGGTGAGTGACTAGTGGAAGGTCTTATGGTGTTGGAGTGTTAGAGGACATGGGGTTTGGATTCATACATGTTGGAGAGGTCTATGTGAGAATATTCCAATGAGTGAAAGAGGGATAATAAGCATGAGTGTGGTTTTGGATGTATTACACTTTCTGAGTATTATCACTACCTCTTATCTTCATCTCAAATAACAAAAGGAATACAATGAAAAACACAATAAAGGAGTTATTAGAAATAGGGTACATTCAACCTAGATTTAGCCCTTTTTCTTCCTTGGCAGTCTTGGTAAGAAAGAAGCACGACACAGTGAGAGTGTGCATTAAATACAAAATACTAAATAGGTATCTACAATAATAAATTGGTACCTAATCCCTAGGATTCACAAGCTAATAAATGAATTCCATGGAGTAATATATTCCTAAAAAATAGTCCTTGAATTGGGTCACCATCAAACCCATATCTGAGAGGAGGATATATATAAGACAACTTTAGATGCAGCTATATGCACTATGAATATTTATCATTTTATTTTGCTTGAAAAATATGCCTACAACATTCTACTCTTGTATGGATTGTAAAATATTTGAGGAAATTTGTCCACATTTGTTTTGATGACATTATCATTTATAGAGAGGCATTGGAAGTGCACCTAAGGTACATATATGAAGTGTTGGGGTTTTTGGATTCCTAGACTATTTTTTATAAAGATTCTAAATATGGAGTTTCTATGGCATAAATTACATATTTAGATCACATCATTAGTGTAAAGGGAGTGTAAGTAGACTAGGAAAAGATCAAGGTGGTGGTTGTGGGTTGTGGGTTTGCCTCTACCCCTTGGCCTATAGAGTTACTACAAAATATTTTGTAAAGGTTTTTATAGCTAACCACTCTCTTAAGCAACCTAACATAGGAAGGAGCCTTCGAGTGGATGAAAGTGAAACAAGAGAATTTTGACAAGCTAAAGGTGGTAATGAGGTCATGTCCTCTATTAGCTATTCCTAAATTTTTTCTTCCATTTATTTTGGAATTTAATTATTTTGGAGAGGGAATCAAAGTAACACTCATGCTAAAGCACCCCATTGCCTTTCAAAGTTATAAATCCAAGTAGGCAAAAAGGATATTCTCAATCTATGATAAAGATATTTTGACCCTCATGCAAATATTGTCAAATTTCAAGATCAAGATGGACCATGAAATCTTGAAATATTTGCTCAACCAAAAATATTTCAATGTGAAACAACAAAAAATGGTAAACTAAACTTCAAGCATTTGATTTTGATCTCAACTATGTGAAGGGAAAAATAAATAGTGTTGTTAATTCTTTATCTATGAGAGCAACCTTGAACTTAATGTCCAACATCTCCACAAATTGGAAGACTAATGTGACACATAATACATAAAGAATACATTAAATATTCGTGTTCTGGAAGTGAAATAATAGATTAAAAGTACTTAATATCCAATGACCTCATGCTCTAAAGGACAAGATTATAGGAATCTAAGATTAAGACAAAATTTCTAAGGGTCATCCATTACTTGCTTTTTGTGAGCCACTAGTAGTATTTTAAAACTGATAAGAAAATCAAAGATGGGTGCACTTGGAAGGGACTCCAAGGTGACATCCTCTAATAGGTTAAGGATTTTTTTATTTGCAAATGAAACAAAATAAAGTAGTCATTTCCAATAATATTGTTTCATACCTTGCAAATTATGAAGAAAAATGAGTGAGTGCCTCGAGGAATTCATTGTAGGACTCCTCAAGGTCCAAGTCAAGGATTGTATATACATGGTTGTGGAAAAACCCATTTATTATGTACACCTCTTTATCATTTCTTTGAATTAAAAGGGACCATAGGTTCCTAAAGTGTTCTTTGGGGAAGTGTTTATGCTTCATGGACTAGCTAAGAGAATTATGAGTGACATACATACTCAATCCTTGAGCATATAGAAAAGGCTCTTTTGTTTCATGGGAACTAAATCCATGCCCAACACTAACAATTACCTTCAAATGGATGAACAAATTAAGATAGTAAATAAATGGGTGGAATGCAATAAAAAACTATTCAATGGACTAAAATGCATGGATAAAATGGCTCCCCTTGGGGAAGTACCGCTATAATACAACTCATCATATCATCGTTGAGTTGAACCCCTTCATGATATTATATGGGTATGAAGATTAAAAAATTTGTTGACCCTGTTTATTTTGATAATAGGTTCCAAGGAGAAAGTGACTTGATCCTACAAGGCTAATACATTTTGAAGTCACTCAAAAATAATCTCCAACAACCATAAAATCAACAAAAATATGTGTGTTTATTTGCATCATATGGATGAAACATTTGAAATAGGAGAGTTGGTATTTTTTTCATTGTAGCCTTGCAAGTAGTAATTCATAAAGGCAATCAAATATGAAAAACTTGGTCCTCAATTTTAGAGGCCATATAAGGTCCAAAAGCAGGTAGTTGAGGTAGCCTATGAGGTGTAATTACTAGATGAAATTAAAATGCAAAATGTGTTTAATATATTCTAATTGAAGAGGGCATTGGGAAAACATATTGAACCTTCCTCGAAGATACCTTCTCATCTTGGTCTCTAAGACAGTCATATACACCAAAAAAAGGAAATTCAATTGAAAAAACATAGCCAAGTACTTGATTAGATGGAATAATATTCTTACTAAGGATGCAACATGGGAAGGCCCACACTTTCTTGAATATCCAAGATTTGAATTTCTCGAGGGAAAGATAAATTGGTTAGGTTAGACTTGTCATGTCCCCTTTTCATGTAGCTCATGTCATGGATTGAAATTTACATTTTTTGACTTTGAAACTTTCCTTGATATCACTTTTCATGTATATCCTTCCCCTTTATCTTCCAAGTGTTGGTATAAGTCCCCTAAAGGTCAAAGTATGAAAGCATAGTAAATCTCATGAGTTTGTGTAAGAAATTAGAGTGACAAAGTTAAACTTCCCAAAATGACTCCCTTCTCAATTTTACTTCTCTCTCTATCCCCATCAAGGTATTTAACCATCCCTTACCACACCTCCCAACCATTACTTTCTTTCACTCATCTCTTCATTGGTACTTTAGAGTTGTACATGCCATTATCGATCCCTTTTGCCAACCCCTACCTTCAAACAACATTCCTATCATTTTTTATTACCCCTCTCAACCTAACACCCTTGGCATTATGAATACCATTAATGGATAAAATATCAATGTGGCTTCATGTGGGATTCCAAATGGCATTGAAATTCATCCCAGTATACTTGAAATTAAACTACTTGGGACCATCTAGTAGGACATGCTAAAAGGGAACCAACAAGCACCATTATAATTGGCATGCGTATAATTTTTTTTTTTAAATATTAAATCATCATCGGAATTCTAACATCCTCCCAAATTTACACCGATGACCAAACCATCGGACAAACAACATCATCATCGATGCATAGTTCCTGATTGGCATCAGAATTCTGATGCAAATTGATGAAACATTCGACGAGGATGTTGTATGTCCGATGACACTCTATTTTCAAATTCTCATCATAATCCTTGTTGGTGCAAGTTCCTTGTAGGTGTCAGAATTATGATGTCCATCCAACAAGGATGATCTATGCCTAATGACCTTCTCTCACTGAATGAACAATCATGGCCGTTGTTGAAAGAGTTCAGAGTGTCATCGGAATTCCGATGAAAAATAATTGAAATTCTGACGATAGGCCATCAGAAATGAGCCCCAACTGTACTAGTGTTATCTCTTGCTACAACCTTACTACTTCAACCTCTTCTTTGTCTTTGTCATCTTTGCTCTATGTCGGTTCTCTCTTCTCTCTACTACACTACTTCTCTCCACCAATCTACTTCACTCAGTCAGATATCCACTATCTGATTACTACTGGTTCTCAGCTTACTGGTTCTCATTGTGCTCTTCTCTTTTTTGCAATCCTCTTTGCCTCTTCTCTGTCAGTTTAGTGACCACCAGTATACTTCTCTCTCAGACTCAATGGAAGACTACCAGTTGCCACACTATTTCTGGTTGAACTCTTCAACCCTGTTCTTTCTCACACTTAGTCTCTTCTTTTTCCTCTCATTGAGCACTTGATTGATTTCACTTCTTCACCAGCAACACCATACTATCAATCAGTAGTAGCCCCTTCATAAATTTAGACTTACATATTTATAAACAAGTCTTCCCGCCAAAAACCAATTCAAACTTCAAGTGGTTAAGGTTTCTTCATCGACCTTGAGGAAAACTAAATCCAATCAAATCTCGTCAAATCTGATCACCTTGATTGATGAATTGCAACACATCAATCAACCCCATAATTATTGTGCCTTCTAGAACACACCATCCATATTTAGTAAGCTACTTTTAATTTGTCAGTTGATCTCTTGGTCGATCACCAAGAATGGTTTCACAGTTTCCTTTGTCTACCTCGATCTGGTCAATTAGTATGTCCTAGATCTTTATTGTCCATTTGACCTCAAGCCACAAACCTCAACTACACATCTCATGAATCATGTAGTTGACATAAATGTCAACCTGCCACCATCTACCTTGCTAATAGACACTTCACCAACTCACCACACTGACTTGTGCATGCATTCTTTCCACTTCAACTCCATGTGGCATTTCTATGGGTATCCACCTCAGTAAAGACTTTTGTGTTGGATAGACGGTCACCTACAATCAACACACAACTGGTCCCTTTTTTTTTTGTTGGTTCTCTAACCTTGTCAATATCTCTCACTTTGTCAATTAACCATCATGTCTACACTTTGCTTCTTTGCTAGTAGAACACCTTAGCTAGTCACCAAACATGCCTATCCACAACATGCCTAACTTCATCAAACAAGAGCTCTTCGCTTGTTACTTCATCAACTTTACCAGTGAACATACTTACTAGCTAACCACCTTGATGACACCATGTCAATAACCTTCAACTATTTCCATCTGAGGCATCTACATACCAGTTACACTCACTATCTACAACTACTCAACCTTGCCTTCTTCTTCATTTGATCGGTTCATCTCTTATCAGGTTTTTCAAGGTGGCAAACTCATTTGCCTAAGTGAAAAAACCCCTCACTCTTCAACTATCCTGGTACCTCATTATGCCTTCTTTGTTGGTCTAGTGCATATCTTTGATTTCATGCACTTGAGGTATCTTTGTGATTCACCAGTAGATCCAGTGTGAGCCTTCAATCACCTTTTGGTGGGAGTGGATCATTGTCATATGCATGTTGAATTACACCAATGTGGCTTCCCTGTTTGAGAAACATATCTTCAAACAAGCACATGTGATTCAGTTGGGGCACATTCACTATCAGTGAACTCTTCAAATGGTGACTATTAATGCATAGATAGCTTCGGTAAGATAAATGATTGAATGAGAGATAAATGAAGTCTCTCATTCAATCATTTATCATATCGATTATTAAAATGAATATCATCATGCCCTCAATTGATAAGCATTCTTTATTTATACATAATTGTTTATTATCATAGAATTCCAGTTTTATAATCTATTATACTAGTTGCATTCATCGATTAGCAAATCGGGATAACCATTGCAAAACTGATTTGATGATCATCAGTAAATTGAACATCAATGAGTATTGATGATTATGCTTTGTTATCAGTGAGATGTAATAAACTCAAACCGATTGATATTGGGTGTTAAGGAAAACATTCGAAGCATTAATATAACCATACATCGATCGATATAACTTTGATGATTATCGAATATAATATGCACCACTTGGTTAATAAACACCGAGCACTATTGTTATAGCAAATGGGCATGATCAAGTGATGTCTTGATCGACCATGTCCAAAAGACATGGTCGGTCAAGGCATCGCTTGACCATACCCAGCCCACTATATATGTAAAATGGTATGTGTGAGAATGGACATCAAAATTGATAAATGCTCCTCTCACCTGCCAAAAAGAAGAAGATAGTCATATTTCTATATTAATTCAATAATATATATAAAGATCATTATAAATAGAATATAACTTGCATATTGAATGTAAATTGAGCATCATTTACATGGTATCAGAGCTATAGTTAAATCAAACCTGAGGCTGTTCAATTTTATGTAAAATTTAAATCAAGTATCTATTCAACATCACAATCCTATCAATGGCTAGAGCTATCGGATTTGAAGACAGACTCATAGGAGGTGATGACTTCTCCACATTGAAATTCAAAATTCAAATGATTCTAAAAGAAAACAAAATTGAATCATTTGTAAACACTGAAACTAAAGAACCTGAGACTTAACCTGACAAAGTGATTTGGAAAGAAGGAAATGATAAGGCTATCAAAATCATAGTTGATGGGCTAAGGAACAACATTATGCCCATTATAAAGAAACATTAAACAACCTTCAACATGTTCAAAGCACTTGAAGATGCTTTTGAAATATCAAATGCTAGTAGGACCTTGGCTCTAAAAAGAGAGATAAATCACATAGCCATGATAAAAGGAGAATCAGTCAATGCCTACTTCATGCGAATATCTACCTTAAGGGATGAACTGGAAACCCTTGGATATGAGATCCAAAGCAAAGAATTAACCCTAATTGCTTTAGATGGGTTACCTAGCATTTGGGAAACATCCGTCCAAGGCATCAGTGCAATGGATAACTTCCCAAAATTTGATAGGCTAAAGGCTGACTATCTCCAAGAGGAATCAAGGTAAAATAAGAAAGGGATCAAATAGAAGAATATAGATGAAGATCTTCAAGCTCTAAATACGAACTCAAACAAGAAAGACAAGTAGAAGCAATTCAGGAAAAGAAAAGGTCGTCATGGCAAGAACTCCTTCAAGAAGGACCTCTCTCAAATTCAGTGTTACAAATGTGACAAATTTGGGCACTATGTTGCCAAATGTCTAGAAAGAGCTAAACAAGCCACATTTTCCAAAACAAGGAAATCCAAAAGGGAAGAGGACTCTGAGAAGTATGTACTCTATTCAGCTCTCACAAATCAAGCATCAAACAAAGTGAACTCCTGGGTAATTGACAGTGGCTCATCCAAACACATCATAGGATTTAGAGAAGTACTAGACTCCATGAAAGAGGAGAATTATGAGGAGGTAACCATCAGAGATGACTCTACACACCCTATCAAAGGAGTTGGAAACTACACCATCAAACTAAAGACAGGTGTATCATTACAATTCAGAGGAGTACTATATGTTCCAGGCATTAAGAGGAATCTAGTTTCAATATTAGCACTGGAGGACAACGGATACAGAGTGACCTTCATGGACAACAAAGTATTGGCTTGGCCAAAGAACTCATCCATCAAGAAAGATTAAACAATACAAAGCCCAACTTAGCCCTAATTCATGATACTACAGATGCCAATGAAATCTAGCATAGAAGACTAGGCAACCTAAATTTTAGAGCTTTATCATCAATGGGACACCTTGTCACAGGCCTACCTAAGCTAAAGAAATATCATTCAGGGGCATGCACAGGATGTGCCCTAGGTAAAAATACTAAGGGTGCTTTTCAGAGTAGTACTAGGAAAACAAGTAAAATTTTAGAGTTAGTTCATTCTGATGTATTTGGACCTATATCTATAAATTCATTGGGGGGATTTCTATATTATGTAATATTTGGTGATGACTACTCTAGGAATACCTGGATCTACTTTATGAAATGTAAAGAATTAGAAGAGATTGTTAATAGGCTTAAAGAATTCAAATCACTAACAGAGAACTACTTAGGAAACAAAATTAAAACCCTAAGAACTAATAATGGGGGGGAATACACATCAGAATTATTTAAAGAGTGTTGTAAAAATTCAGGGATTAAGAGGGAGTTAACAATACCTTACAACCCTCAACAAAATGGGATAGAAGAAAGAAAAAATAGGACAATCGTTGAAGCTGCCAAAGCTATGATTCTTGATCAGAATCTAAATATCAATCTTTGGGTAGAAGCAACTAGCACTGTTGTATATATTCAAAATAGATGTCCTCACTCTCATCTTGAAGATAAAACCCCTGAGGAAGTCTTTACTAAATCAAAACCAGATATAAGCCACCTTAGGATTTTTGGATGCCCTATCTATATTCATGTACCTAAGGAGAAAAGATTAAAATTAGAGCCTTCTAGAAAAAGGGGAATCTTTGTAGGATATAGTGAAACCTCCAAAGCCTATAGGATATATATACCTGGTAAAAAGAATATTGAACTAAGTAGGGATGTGATATTTGAAGAAAACTTAGCTTTCAAAAGAGCCCAAAGCTCTCTAGATCCTAAAGTCTATATCCCCACTCATAGCTTAGATAGAGATCCTACTCCTGAGCTTTAGAGGGAGAATCCTAAGGAAACTATGAGTGAAACTCAAAGTCCCCCTAGAAAAAACCTCAAGAAAAGACCACTATGGGCCACCAAAATTGTAGAAGAAGCTCATAAGTTTGTTGCTCCTTTAGGAACCTTCAGAGAAAGAAAAAGGCCTAATAAATTCACTAGCTATGTTGCCCTTATGAATGATCTCTCTAAAGTTGAACTAAACAATGTATCGGATGCACTTGAACATCAAGTATGGAAGGATGCCATGTCTTAAGAGTATTAGTCCATTATGAAAAATGATGTTTGGGAGATTGCTCCTAGGCCAACTAAGAAACCTGTGGTTTCATCTAAATGGATTTTCAAGATCAAATATGTTGCAGATGGGAGTATTGAAAAACACAAGGCCATATTTGTAGCTAGAGGGTTCTCACAAAGGGAAGGAATAGATTATGAAGAAACTTTTGCACCTATTGCTAGGTATACTTCAGTAAGAGCTGTATTAGCCATTGCAGCAGCAAAGGGGTGGAAGGTACACCAAATGAATGTTAAGACAACTTTTCTAAATGGTGAGATCTTAGAAGAAGTCTACCTAGAGCAACCTAAAGGTTTTGAAATTCATGATGCAGAGTCTCATGTGTGTAGACTCAAGAAAGCTCTCTATGGGCTCAAATAGGCTCCCAAGGCCTGGTATGAAAGAATTGGCACCTATCTCTCAGGACTAGGCTTCTCCAAAAATGATGCATATCCTAATCTCTACTACAAAAGAAATAAAGGTAATATGCTAATATTAATTTTATATGTTGATGACTTATTAATCACAAGAAATGATCTCCTTATAGATCAATGCAAGAAAGATCTATCCAAAGAATTTGATATGAAGGACTGAGGACTCCTTCATTACTTACTAGGATTGGAAGTATGGTAGAATTATAACAACATTATACTAAACCAAGGAAGGTACACCTTGGATATTTTGAAGAGATTCAGAATGCTAAACTATAGATTCATGACCTCTCCTATGGAAACCAATTTACATAAACTTAAAGAAGCAGCAGCACAATCACAACCCACTAATCCTACTCAATACAAATAGATGATTGGGTCCCTGATGTACCTGGTAAATACAAGACTAGATATTTGTTATGCAGTTAATGCTCTAAGTCAGTTTATGTGTGAACCAAAGGAGATACACCTGGTTGTTGTGAAACACATTATGAGATACCTACAAGGTACCCTAAACCTTGGTCTCAAATATGAAAAAGTTGATATAGACCTACATGGATTTATAGATTCAGATTGGGCTGGAAGTGTGACTGACAGGAAAAGCACTTCAGGGTGTTGCTTCAGTTTAGGTTCAGCTATGATATCTTGGATTAGCAAGAAGCAGTCTTTTGTAGCTCAAAGCTCCACCAAGGCAGAATACATTGCAGCTTCTATGGCTCCCCAAGAAGTAGTATGGCTCAGGAAGTTGCTTGTGGGGTTGTTTGGAGAACCTATGAAACCCATTGTTATACACTATGACAACCAGAGCCACATAAAACTTTCAGTAAATCCAGTGTTTCATGACAAATCCAAACATATTGAGATTCTGTACCATTATGTTTGAGATATGGTTGAAAGGAATGCAATCCAATTAGAATATGTTTGTACAGGAGATCAAACTGCAGATATTTTGACCAAACCTCTTTCCAGAGTGAAGGTTGATCACTTCAAAAAAGGTTTAGGTATGATAGAAAGGTAAATTAATTTGTAATCTGTATTTGCATATCTATAAGATGTTTAATGTGTAAACTTCTTTGTCATGATAGGAAAATTTTTGGATTTTATCCCCTAGGTTCATATCTAAGAGGTGACGATCTCTCAAGATAATGAACACTTGTAGGGAGATATTATAAGGTGACGATCTTATAATGTCCAAACCAGTTATCATGTTGGATCTCTAGTGGATCATGGATGAAGCCATGATTGTGTTGTGGTAAAACATTCATATGAAGTGTTAGTGCACTTACCATAACTTGGATAAAGGTGAGAATTGGTGATTTTCTCATATGATTATCCTTAAGTATTGCATTCTTAGGCAATACTGATATCACGTGCTAAGGTGATATCCCGTCATCACAAGAATAATGTGATAGACATTTTGTATCACGTGGTTAGGTGATAATTCATATCTTGTGAATAGATGATATGATCCCCTAGAAAATCAAAAGAATGCTAACTATCATTTGAATTATGATGCTTGATACACTACTCTTATTTATCTTACCTAGCTGAAAGGGAGTGTTAATGCATAGATAGCTTTGGTAAGATAAATAATTGAATGAGAGATAAATGAAGTCTCTCATTCAATCATTTATCATATCGATTATTAAAATGAATATCATCATGCCCTCAATTGATAAGCATTCTTTATTTATACATAATTGTTTATTATCATAGAATTCCGATTTGATGATCTATTATACTAGTTGCATTCACCAATTAGAAAATTGGGATAACCATTGCAAAACCGATTTGATGATCATCGGTAAATTGAATGTCAATTAGTATTGATGATTATTCTTTTTTATTGGGGAGATGTAATAAACTCACACCGATTGATATTGGGTGTTAAGGAAAACATTCAAAGCATTAATATAACCATACGTCGATCAGTATAACTTTGATGGTTATCGAATATAATATGCACTGCTTAGTTAATAAACACCGAGCACTATTGTTATAGCGAATGGGCACGATCAAGTGATGTCTTGATCGACCATGTCCAAAAGACATGGTCGGTCAAGGGATCGTTTGACCATACCCAGCCCACTATATATGTAAAATGGTATGTGTGAGAATGGACATCAAAATTGATAAATGCTCCTCTCACCTGCCACAAAGAAGAAGATAGTTAGATTTATATATTAATTTAGTAATATATATAAAGATCATTATAAATAGAATATAAATTGCATATTGAATGTAAATTGAACGTCATTTACAGTGACTGCATCTTTATCCGTTGGGAGTCCTTCTGATTGACATCCACACAGTGTACCAGTGACCTGTACATACTTCTCCTCCGGTGTTGATTTGATTCTTGATAACATTTTGCCTCTTCATCACAATCAACATCCAAGCATCTTTCTGACCCTTCTTGTACACTGGTCATAAGCTTTCCGGTTGGCAACCACACACTTTGTTGATTTATCTTCTCCATGTTTATACATGCTCCCTGGTTAGCAACCATACACTATCAAAACATCACTTTCTAGTTGACATCCTCTCCTTACTGGTGATAGACTATACCAGTAACATGCTATATCGGTTGACATCAATGACAACACAATGCCAACAATGTTTTGCCTATAAGTGCTAGTCATGTTTTGTTGGGTGGACCTTGGCAATTTGAAAGAGGAGCTATTATGATTGTAGAAGAAACCTGATCACTTTTATGAAGGATGGGAAGAAGTTTACTTTGGATTATTTGAAAGAGAAGGAGAAGGAAGTGAAAAAATTGATTCTTGTGAAGAATTCCAGTGTTGAGAAGTAGGTTGCAGAGGATACACTAGATGGTGGCATGGATTTGTAGAAGGATCTAGAGGATAGGTCTAATAGCAAGGTGGTACCAAATGACAGAAAGGTTAAGGTGATGGTGGAAAACTAGATGAAATATTTTGGCAAAAATAAATCAGAGTTGCATAAGAAAGAGAGCAACAGTTAGAGACAGTGTGTAGGTATGAAGAAAGTAAGGGGAGATAAAGAGAAATAGAAGCTAGAGAATCTAGCTTTCAGAAGAGGTTAGGAAGAAGTTTGCAGACAAAGAAGACATTTGGATCAGAAATGAGCATTGGGGTATATTTCCCAAATCCTTTTTCGATGTTCATGAGTTTCCTCTCATGGAACATCTTTTTCTACCCGGGGTATCTAATGTAGGAGCATCCTCGATCTATGAGCAATCTTGCATCAACCAAAAATATTTTCTTTTAGTTTTGTTCTTGTTCCACTTTCTGTGTTACTTTCAGCATTTTCTGATAGTTGTCTTCTTTTCATTATGGATCATGTTTTTGACTTACAGGCTTGTTCTTGTTCATCAATCTAGATTTCCATATTATTTGGATTCTTTTTCCATAAGTTATTCCTTCCAAAGTGTCTATTTCTTGGTTCTGGAGCAGTTTTGATCTTATCATCTATGCTGGAGATTTCTTCTTGTGCAGAGAAATTCCTTGGATTGCAAAACAATTTGGCACCACACATGATGTTCTTACGCCCTTGGTTGACCCTCCTTTGTGGTCCACACTTCATGTTTGTTCTTGGTGGATGAGATCTTCATGTTTGGGGCCAACCTATTTTACACATTTCATTTTTCTTTCCTTGGTAAATATAATATTTTGTGGTTGACCTAGATGTGTTCCAAATGGTCTATATATTGTTGTATGTGATCCTTTGAGATGAGAAAAGTTGTATGATGATCTAGATTCATAAATCATAATCCAGATACTTCTTGGAGGTGCAGACAAATTGTATTCTGGGATGTATTATGTAATCGGGCATGTTAGCCTACATGTAACTCGGATATTGTCAGATGTTCTATGATTAATATATGATGATACGAATGTCTTATTTTCTATTTTCTATGTTCTATGTTGTTTCTTCCCTTGTGTTACTCTTATTGCATGATTTGGACTATTCTCTTTGAGGACCCTCTGGGTCATGGTTGCATTAGTGTATTAGTTGCATGCACTCAGTAATCTTATGCATATTCATCATCTAATAAGATCCCTTGCTAATGTCTCAAATTCCACCTCCTTTGAGCATCAAAATATAATTCAGTCCCATCATCTTCAGAGGAGGAATACCCTATGCCATCATGATATGATCCAAGAGAGAGCATATTTACTATGTGTTGCTATTGTTGAAAACTCTGTTGCTAACTAGAATATTGTTGACTAGTGCTTGCTTGATTAGTATTGACATTTTGAGTAATTGTGTGTGGTAAATACATACTTGCAAACATTGAAGACATATTTGACATGTTGGTAGTCCATGGGATAGGTACTAGTATAGTGCTAGAGGTACTAGTATAGTGCTAGTGGCACTTGCTTGATTATTACTGTGAGTATTACCCACAGGTTGGGAAGTGACTGAGCCTATCATAGAAGCCTGGGTAGTGGTACTAAAAACAAAACTAAAATGGATTCTACTAACACTTGGTACAATGGGTGGTGGAAGAGAAGAAGAGGAGGATTTAATACCTCCAATAACATAAATAATAGGTATTTGATTTTCCACACCATTACTAAGTTCACTAGAAAGAGATGAGAAGGGAAAACTTCTCTGTGAGGCCAAATTCAAGATCTCTTGAGACATCATTTTCCTCTCTCTTATGAGTCATAGTCTATCATTTGTTCTAACTAGATTTAAAATCTTCAACTAGCTCCCCAGTGTCATTACCCAAAGTAGAGAAAACATTTGAGTTAGTAGCTTGATTTTGAATTGAGGTTTGTACAAAAGGGTAAATCACTGATATGGGTGTTGCAACAACAACTTCTAGGTAAAGCCTATTCTGGGAATTATCTAATTGTTTTGTATATCTAGTTTCAAATTCGGCCTACAACCTAGCCCTTTCAAACTTTGCATAGATTTTTTCCTAAGTTTCCTTTTCTTGAGCATGATCTCTTAGACAAAGTTAGAGGGGTTCCTATCTAAGGTTGGGAAAGTATGACTAAGGAAAAGTTGCTCTCTAGAAGGAGATTCATCATTATTGGTATACTCTATCTCTCTAGCTGAATAATATCCTTCAGAAATATTCTTTCCCTTATCCCTAATTTGCAAATGATGAAGACCCTCTACACTACTCAAAGGGATTTTAGAACTAACATTTATTATATTCTTAATAGGTGAAGTTTCAGAGTTACCTCTTCTCTTAACAGTCCATCTTCTATTTTCTATAGCTTGCGTTGAAAGGTGGCTCCCTTGTTTCTGTTAGAATAACCAGTGGACAACTGAGGGGGGGTGAATCAGCTATCAATAGATTATATTAATCAAACCACTTTATAACCTTTAACCAGAGCACATAAACATTGAATACCGAAATAGCAGAAATAGATACCGATAAGCAATAAAACTTAAGAATAAAATAGAGAATTAACACAATGCAACCATACCACATAACACCATGATTTGTACATGGAAAACTCGATAAAGGGAAAAACCACAGTGGGAATCCTACCCACAGTCAGATGATACTTCTACAAAAAGTATGTGATACAATAAGAGGCCTACACATGCAAGAAGGCACACTGCCTAAAGCGTACTACTCATACAAAGGAGTCTCACTGACTATAGAGAGGTTATAACCACCTCAATATAATTGGACAATAATCTAAAAGAATGAACTGCCAATGATAGCATCTACTATGGCTGATTACGGTCTTGGTCAAGCTCAATACTGGAGGCCTTTGACCTCTTACATAAACCCAATTCGATCACCTATGATCAACCAAATCTCCTTCTCATATGATATTTCATTCCATGACCATTGACACCACCACCGACCTATAATGAGATCTTACATCAATTTATACAAACGCTAAGGCCTAAACCAGTTAGTTTGGCCACCTAAAAGATATTACAATAAGATCATTACATACATCCATATTACAATGATATACCATGTCGACTTTAGACCAAAACAACATTAACCAATCCATAAATCATCCCAGTAATGTGTAGAGAACACGTAACATGATATTGGTCCATAACCTAGACCCAAAAAGATTCACCATGCCAAAGTGATGTCTCCAATCAGTCGAGGCATGAACAAAGATCACCTTCTGCATCCTGAATTCCATCTAGAAGCCACACCAACACCACTTATGCATCCTATCAAATATTCTCAGTAAAAGATCTACAAGTAAAACCTTAAACCCTTACCGGTATAGGATTACTAGAGTCTATGATAGAATCCGATCATCAATTCAATACCAACTGACCAAAAAATACTCCAGAAACATCAAACCAAACATATTCCATTGATCCAAACATGTTGGTAGTATCCAACTGATAGTCCCTTCTATTGGTAACACTAGTTCTTCTATCGATAACCAATCATAATAGCTAGTGTTGACATCAATGACAAAACATCAATGCAACACAATCAATTCCTTCATATTGCCAACAATCTCCCCCTTTGGCATTGATGGCAACACTAGATGTGAAATAGAAAACATCTAAGTGCCAAGAAATGCCAAAAATTTCTCATAGAAGATATAACAATGAAAAATTGAAAAATCCCAATAGCTCCCCCTGAGTAGTGTAGTCCAATCTAAAAATGATCTGAATCTCTCCCATATGACATATTATGACATTATTTTTCACATATAACTTTGCTTCTTTGACATCAATGCCAAACATATGACATAGACATCAAAATCCTGTGAATCTCAAAGCTGACTACTCCTCCTGAGTAGTAGCACCAATATATCAATCTAGGGCAAAGCATAAAGTTGATGATGCATATTAGACTGATGCACTTCTCCATCAGTTAAGTTTTTCTGGAGGGGTATATACCCCTAACCTGTCTCTCAAATATTCAAATGATTCCTTAGACAATGACTTAGTGAATATATCTACAATCTGCTCTTTAGTGTTCACATAAACCAATTTGACTTCCTTTTCCTCCCTTTTCCTTCAAAAAGTTATATTTTATTGATATGTGCTTAGTATTAGAGTGAAATACTAGATTATTCGATATGTCAATAGCTACAGAGTTATCACAATAGATAACTACCAGTTCACTGCAATTTACCTTGATATCCTTCAACATTTGCTTCATCCACAAGACTTGAGTGCAATTAGTTGTTGTTGCAACACATTCAACTATTGTAGTAGATAAATAAATGCATGATTATTTTTTGTTGATCCATGAAACCAATTTATTTTGAAGAAAGAAAACTCCACCAGAAGTTCTCTTCCGGATATCAGTATCTCCTTCCCAATCTGCATATGTATATGCACATAAAGTGAAGTTATCATCTCTAGAGTACCATAAGCAATATTATGTTGTTCCTTGCAAATACCAAAGTATCCTCTTTACTACACATTCATGATTTTCTTTAGGATTACTTTGATATCTTGAAACAATAATTACTACATTCATAATACCAATCGCTTCAATTCTAGCTACTGGTGCAAATGTCTCACCATAATCAATTCCTTCCATTTGAGAATATCCTTTACAAACCAGTCTAACCTTGTTTCTTACAACTTGACCCTCCTCATTTAGATTATTTCTAAAAACCCATTTAGTTCCAATAATATTCTTATTTTTAGGTCAGGGAACTAAAGTCTAAGTCTTATTCTTCTCTATCTGATCTAATTCATCTTTCATAGCCTTTAACCAATGTTTATCTTTACAAGCTTCAATAACAGATGTCCATTCAATTTGAGAAATAAGATATACCTCTTCATTTTCCAGTCTTCTTCTTGTCATAACTCCCTTTTTCCTATCTCCAATGATTTGATCTTTAGAATGATTTAATCTTACATACCTTGTTGTTTTCTAAACTTCAGGTTCTCTATTCTAATCATCAGTCACAATTGAATTTTCTGATTGTACCGGTGTAACTGTCTCAATGTCTTGTACCGGTTGAGGCATTGCCAAATCAGGTATGATCACTTCCACTGTTAGTTCTTTGTAATATCAAATAGATTTATCTTTGTATTTCTCATCCACTTTCATATTTGTGCTCTCCACAATTTTCTACAATCTTTTGTTATAACATATATACGCTTTTCTTTGAATTGAATATCCAAGAAATATCCCTTCATCACATCTAGGATCAAACTTCCCAATTGAATCATCCCTTTTGATATAACATTTACTTCCAAAAATTATGAAATATTTAAGAGTAGGTGTATGTATAAACCATAATTCATAAGGAGTCTTACCGGTTTCACCTTTGATATGAACTTTGTTGAATGTGTAGACTGTTGTACTCACTACTTCTCTCCAGTAGATGTGAGGCAATTTGGCTTCCATCATCATGGTTCTTTTTGCATCAAAAATGGTTCTATTCTTCCTTTCCACTACTCCATTTTTTTGAGGAGTCTGGGGTGCAGATAATTGTCTCCTAATTCCATTCATCTCACAATAACTGTTAAATTCATGAGATGTGAACTCACCACCTTGATCTTATCCCAGACATTTGATTTTCAATTCAGTTTCTATTTCCACCTTTGCTTTAAAGATCTTCAATTTCTCAAAATCTTTAGATTCCTCCCTTAGAAAAGTCACCCATATCATTCTAGAATAATCATCAATTACTAGCATGAAGTACCTATCACCTTGAAATATTTTGGTCCTTCCTGGACAACATAAGTCAGTATGAATCAAATCAATCACATCATTATATTTATCATGTATTCTCTTAAAAGAAGTTCTAACTTGCTTTCCCAATTGACATTCCTTACATACTAGATTATGAGGCTTTATAATCTTAGGTATATCTCTAACTGCCTTTGTTGAACTGATCTTAACAATAAAATCAAAATTAACATGACACAACCTCTTATGCCATAACCAACTCTCATCAATATCAAGTGAAATATATTACCTCTAGTCTTAGTATTGGTTGCAATCTCCAAACCAGTTTTGTTAATGATTTTGCATTTCCTATCTTTGAACTGAAGTTGGAATCCCTTATCCACCAATTGACCAACACTTAAAAGATTATGCTTTAAACCTTCTACATAGTAGACATTATAAGTATTATGCTTGCCATCCAAAGAAATAATACCTTTACCTTTGATCATGCATGCTTTGTCATCCCCAAATCTGACTTGACTGCCATTGTATTCTTGTAGGGACGAAAAAAATATTTTATCTCTAGTCATATGATGTGAGCATCCACTATCAATTACCCATTCATCCTTGTCTTCAACTTTTTCTGCGAGGGCTTTTTCTTCATTCTTGATAACCAGTTCTGGTTCATTTTCCTTTATAGCATAGAACACCTATTTCTTTCCATTGCTGGATCCACTAGCAGAGTCTCCTGTTGGTTCATCCTCTGAGTCATCACTCACTCCTTCCTCATCCACTATGTAGCATAGTTTTTTTTTCTTGAATCTATATTTGTTCTGATTATGCTTAAATGATTTCTTAACTCTTTATTCAAATCTTACACTCCTTTTAGGACATCTAGATGCAAAATCACCACTCTTATTACATGGAAAACATTTAAAAGGTGTTTTTCCTTCATACTTAATTCCTATCGGTCCTTTAGGTACTCTTCTAGCAAATAAGGCTTCAAGTTGCTCAAGTTCTTCATCCTCTTTCCTCATATCTTCCAATTCTTTTGCATATAGGGATTTCCAATCACTTTTTCCGGTAGATGATGATGCATGAAAACAGGTTCAGACTTTGAAGCTCCAGAGGGTCTAAATTCTTCAAGCTCAAAAGAAGATAATTTCCCAATCAGAATGTCTCTATTAACTGAAGTGTTTTCCATTGTTCTCAATTCATTAATTGCAGTAGCCTTCATCTTGTAAGTCAATGGTAGGGCTCTCAAAACTTTAGAAACTATTTCATCTTCACTCAGAGATCCTCCACAACATTGAATTCCCATGACAATCTCATTTACTCTTTCCATAAATGTAGCGATTCTTTCATTATCTTCCATCTTCAAGTTCTCATATCTTACCCGATAACCATCAAGTTTAGCAAATTTGATAATAAGTTCACCTTCATTTAGAGTTTGCAATTTATCCCACATAACCTTTGCAAATGATTTTGTTGGCATATGATGAAGCAGTGATAATGCATGTTGTCATTGATGTCAATAAGTGCTCAAGCAGGTGAACCGGTATGAACTGGTATGAAGATTGGAAGCGGTTATGGTCAACTGGGATGGAGTGGACTGGTGTCAGGGTTCACTAAGTGTGACTATAAGCTGGTAGTCTCGGTTCAGCTCTAGGGTTACCAGTTTGGCTTGTGTAGTGCAACCGATGATGTTTTGTGACTAGTTAGTTAAGGAATAAGGATAAGGATCAAGATTCCATGTCATTTGTGTGCACGTCAAGGATTTCTTTGTGGTTCTTGCACATGAAGATTGAATGCCTACCTTGGGAATGAGCGTTTTTCTTAGCGGTGTGTGAAGAGCACGTGATGGTTTATTGATTCTCAAATTTAGTGAAGATTGGATGATGCAGAATGTCTTGAGATCTGTTTTAGATCATTTCATTCTATGTAATGTGTTTGGACGGTCAGGATTGGACTTCTTGTAAGTGTAAACTTGAAATATTTAGGGTTTAGGGTTTATGCTACCGACCTAGTTGTTGTCTACAAGGTCGATGAGTTTTTTATTGAAGTGGTTGGCAAAAGTTGTATTTGTGTCCGCGTGTTGGAGATTCGATATTTGTCGAACCAGAGTGAGGAATCTATAGAGTGTGATTGCAGAAGAGAGGAACTGAAAAGGACCTGCCTTGGTAAGAAGTGTTGTTATCAGATTGATGTTTTACCTGTTGTCTTCTAGCCATTTCAACAAAAGGTAAATACCTTGACCAAGTAGCTTTAACAAGATTTATTGTAAATCCTCTAACCAGGAGGCTCAAGGTTATTGATTTATTTAAATCCTATAGCGAGGTAACTCCTAACAGGGTTTCAACCTTTAACAAGGTATATAGCCATCCCTAACAAGATCAGTTCCTAATAGGACCTTTATTGTAAAGTCTTTAACCGGACTAGGCTCCTAACAAAGCGGAATTCAAAAGGGTTCACAAACAACTTGTGGGTATTCATTCCTACTGTGGTTTTTCCCATTTGGGTTTCCACGTGAAAAATCTTTGTGTTATGGGTTGTGAGATTTTCATGTGATGATTGTGTGGTTTTGATTAAGTTAGATATGCATGCATTGTTAAATGGTTGTGGTATTATTGGTACAAATCATGCATGATTATATCAGTGAAGTAATTATCAAGGTTTGAGATCTATTAAATGTCGTCTGAAGTATTTTTGTTTAACTGGTATAGCTATGGTTAAAGTTTAGTGGTGAAGATAACCGGTTAGTTGTGTTTTGATATGACAAAGTGTTGAAGATGTTTTTTATGTGTACTGATTCACCCCCCCCCCCCTCTCAGTACTGGTTAGTACCTTAGTAGTTCATCATTATTCATCAATTGGTATTAGAGCTCATCCAAGTCCTTGATGATATAAGCTTAACCGCTTGAGGCAAAAGATCCTATTGTAATGATGAAGAGGGAAGGTCCTAAGTTCAACAGGGACAACTTTAAAATATGGAAGGACAAGATAAAGATATATATCAAGAGTTTGGGTGCACAACACTGAAACTATGTTGAGAATGCCTATGTAATTCCCTCTGGCAATCTAACCAATGATCAGGAAAGAGAGATACAAGAAAATGGGCAAGTCATGGAAGCCCTTATTTGCAGCTTATCTGATGTAGAGTCCATTGATGTACAAGATAAGGACAATCTGAAAGAAGTATGGGACAAACTAGAATCCATTTATGGTAGTGATGAACATGTCAAGCAGGCTAAAGAAGAAAGCCTTAGAGGAAAGTTTGAAGATATGAGGATGCTTGAAGGAGAGACCATTTAGCAGTATGGCATAAGAATCGAGACAGTGTTTGGAGAGATCAAAAGCACTAGTGGAACAATTGATGATGCCACTATTGTCAGTAAAGTTCTGAGATCACTTTTACCGGTCTATGCAATCAGGGTTGCTGCTATTTAGGAGCTAACGTCTATCGACAAAACCAAGGTATCTTTAGACTCTATTATTGCAAAGTTGACTACATATGAATTGAATGGCTATGATGGTAGTGTTTAGAAGACCAAGTTAGCCTTTAGAGCGTCTACTTCCTCTACACTGACCAGGAAAGGAAAAGAGGTCAGTACCGGTTATGAATCCAAACCAAGAAGAGATATGGACGATGAGGAGATTCCGATGGAGTTTGAAGCTCTTCTTGCCAAGAGACTTCCAAAAGGCACCGGAAAATATAGAGGTAAGCTTCCTCTGAAGTGTTTTTCCTGCAATAAGATAGGACATATAGCTATTAATTGTCCTAATAATGACAATAAGGATAAACCAGAGAGATTTAGGAAGTATAAAGGAGTAGGTAGGAGAAATTGTCTTGTTGCATTGGATGGAGGTGTTACCAATGAGGAATCTGAGGATGAAGAGAATGAGGACATAGTGTTTGTGGTTGTCAAGGAAGAGTTGTCTAACCAGAAAGCCCTTGTATCACATATTGACAACTCTAATGAGTGGATCATTGATAGCGGGTGTTCTCACCACATGATCGGTGATCGGAGAAAGTTTTTGTCTCTTGAAGAATATGATGGTGGTGTTGTTCGGTTTGGCAACGATGCACCTTGCATGGTGAAAGGAAAAGAATCCATTTCACTAAATGGAAAGAGCAGTGCAGATGATGTCTACTGCGTGAAAGGCCTTAAGTATAATCTTTTGAGTGTTTCTCAACTGAACGACAAAGGACTCATACTAGAATTTAAAGGTGGAGAATGTAGAATAATTGGAAAGAGTGGTGAACTTATTGCCACCAGTAAGTAGACTAGAGGAAACCTATTTTAGCTAAATGCCAAGATTAGTCAGTGTCTGATGGTGAAATTTGATGACAGTTGGATATGGCATAGGAGACTTTGTCATATAAATTTTGACAATATTGTAAAGGCTAGTAAGATCAAGGAAGTAAGAGGATTGCCTTTGCTAAACAAACCAGAGAATGCCTTGTACAGAGAATGCCAACTTGGGAAGATGTATTCCTAAACATTCAAAGGTAAGTCTTTTTCTGTGGATAACTTACTTGATCTAGTGGACACCGATTTGTGTGGTCCGATAAAAACTAGAAGCATTCAGGGAGATCGGTACTTCATGATTCTTACTGATGATTGCTCAAGAATGATGTGGGTCACATTCTTGAAAGACAAATCTGAGGCATTTGGAAAGTTCAAAGCCTTTAGGGAATTGGTGGAGAAGGAGAGCGAATGAAGGATAAAATGCCTAAGGACCGATCAGGGAATTGAATTCACTTCTGATGAATTCAATAAGTACTGCAAGGAGAACGGGATTAAGAGGCAATTGTCTACCCCAAGGACACCATAGCAGAATGACATAGCAGAAAGAAACAACATGACTATGGTTGAAGTGGCTAGATCTATGTTGATCCAAGGAAATGTCGCTCACACATTTTGGAGGGAAGTGGTGAGCAATGCAGTCTATACCATGAACTGGGTACTTATTAAGAAAGGTAAAAAGAAAACCCCCTATGAGTACTGGAATGGAAGAACTCCCAATGTGAGTTATTTAAAAGTGTTTGGGAGTAAATGCTATATTAGGAGAGGTGAGCACCTGAATAATTTTGATGATAAGTGTGATGAAGGAATATTCCTAGGGTATTCCACTAAAAGCAAAGCTTTCAAGTGCTACAATAGCAGGACTTAGAAGATTACTGAGAGTATCAATGTCAGGGCTGATGAATCCCCTAAGAAACCTGAGGAAACTGGAAGCAAGCAAATGGAAGATGAACCAAGTTTAGCCTTCTGAGAACTGATTAAGAAAGAAACAAGTGACAAAAACTGCAAAGACCTCAGTGTTTTTGTACCAATAGAAGCTTCAGTAGGTGAAGAAGAAGATGAAGCAGAAAAATAAGAGGAAAAGAAAGTTGAACTAGCTATGGTCATTCCTAGGTATGTAAGACTGCATCCTGGTCCAAAGAAGATCATAGGAGACAAACATGTAGGAATACTTACAAGGAGAAAGGTGAAAGAAAATTCTTGCATGATTTCAGAATTTGAGCCTAAGACCGCTAGAGAGGCACTTACCGATGAAGATTGGATAAAAGAAATGGAAGAGGAGTTGAACCAAATAGAGAAGAATGCAACATGGTCCTTAGTACCCAGACCGAAACACAAGAATGCCATAGGTACCAAATGGGTCTTCAGGAATAAGTTGAATGAAGAAGGCATAGTGGTAAGGAACAAGGCAAGACTTGTATGCAAGGGATATGCTCAGGAAGAAGGAGAAGACTATGGAGAAACCTTTGCCCCAGTGGCTAGACTAGAAGGTGTCCAAATTCTAATTGCATTTGCAGCATTCAAGCAATTTAAGGTATACCAGATGGATGTGAAGCATGCCTTTTATAATGGAATCCTGGAGGAAGAAGTGTATATTGAGCAACCAAATGGGTTTTCTTTGTCAGAAGATAGTGACATGGTGTGAAGATTACACAAGGCCCTATATGGATTGAAATAGGCACCAAGGGCATGGTACGAATGGTTACACTCTCATCTTGTGAAGATAGGATTTTAGAGAACAAGTGAGGACAACAACATCTACTTGAAATTTGAAGGTGATCAAACTCTGATATGTGAAGTATTTGTAGATGATATAATCTTCGGTGGAGATGATGACATGAGTCATGA
Source organism: Cryptomeria japonica (assembly GCF_030272615.1). Lineage (NCBI taxonomy): Eukaryota > Viridiplantae > Streptophyta > Pinopsida > Cupressales > Cupressaceae > Cryptomeria > Cryptomeria japonica. The sequence goes on along the minus strand of NC_081410.1, from coordinate 183,835,713 downwards.
ATTTGCAAATGAGATGAAAAAGGAGTTTGAGATGTCTCTGATTAGAGATAAAGTTTTTCATTGGTCTACAAATTCAGCAAATGAAAGAGGGTATCTTCATTACCCAGTCCAAGTATATCAAAGAGGTATTGAAGACCTTTGGCATGGAGGAGAGCAAACCGGTTGAAACGCTGATGGTGACCAGCTACAAACTAACAAAGGAGGATGATACAACATTGGTGGATGAGAAGGAGTACCAGTCAATGATTGGTAAGCTGCAGTATGTGGTGCACAATAGAGCGAATATTGCTCATGCAGTGGGCATAGTGGCCCATTTTCAAAAGAGTCCAAGAGAATCCCACTTGGTTGCAGTAAAGAGGATTCTTAGATACCTAAAAGGGATAGTTGATTATGGATTGTGGTATCCATTCAATGGCGAATTTGATCTCAATGTGTTTACCGATGCAGATTGGGCAGGTAATGTGGACGACCGGAAGAGCACAACCAATGGAGCGTTCTTCCTTGGTGGAAGACTAGTCTCGTGGATGAGAAATAAGAAGAGTTGTATTTCCGAGTCTACAACTGAAGCGAAGTATGTGGCATCTTTTATGAACTGCACTCAGGCAATCTAGATGAAGCATGTACTGAATGGCTTCAAAGTGATTATATCTGAACGGGTGAGTATATTTTGTAATAATACCTATGCAATAAATATTTCCAAAAATATGGTATTGCATGCTAGGACCAAGCATATTGAGCTTAAGTATCATTTCTTGAGAGAAAAGGTTCAGACTAAAGAGGTTGTGTTAGAACATGTTTCCAGTAAGGAGTAGCTAGCAGACATATTCACTAAGCCCTTACCAAAGACTAGATTTACCTATTTGAGAGGTGCATTAGGGGTTCTACCCCTTCATGAAGTAAATTAAAGATGTGTGCTCCACATCAGTCTAGTACCAGCATGCCAAATCTTACAGGATTGATGTGTTGAAGGATGCTACTCCATAGGGAGAGCAGCATAGTGGAGCCTGGAAGCTTGTTACTCCACTTTGGCATTGTTGTCAAAGGGGGAGAAGATATATATTTGAAGGTCAATATGTAAAGGAGAGATGACATAAGTGGTGTGAGAAGTGATTGAGAAACATGCACACTGACCAATCTAGATGGTGGTGGTGATCTTTTAAGTTGAATTAGTATATGTTATTGAGAATGGTGAAGATACTGAGAAATGATACACTAAGTATTGCCATCAATGCCAAAGGGGGAGATTGTTGGCATATGATGAAGTGGTGATAATGCATGTTGTCATTGATGTCAATAAGTGTTCAAGTAGGTGAACCATTATGAACTGGTATGAAGATCGGAAGTGGTTATGGTCAATTGGGATGGAGTGGATCGATGTCAGGGTTCACTAAGTGTGACTACTGGTTGGTAGTCTTAGTTCAGCTCTAGGGTTACCGGTTTGGCTTGTACAGTGCAACTGATGATGTTTTATGACCAGTTAGTTAAGGAATAACGATAAGGATTGAGATTCCACATCATCTGTGTGCATGTGAAGGATTTCTTTGTGGTTCTTGCCCATGAAAATTGAATGCATTGAATGCCTACCTTGGGAATGAGCATTTTTCTTAGCGGTGTGTGAAGAGCGCGTCATGGGTTATTGATTTTCAGATGTGGTGAAGATTGGACGATGCAGAATGTCTTGAGATCTATTTTAGATCATTTCATTCTATGTAATGTGTTTGGACGGTCAGGATTGGACCGCTTGTAGGTGTAAACTTGAAATATTTAGGGTTTATGCTACTGACCTAGTTGTTGTCTATAAGGCCGATGAGTTTTGCTATTGCAGTGGTTGGAAAAATTTGTATTTGTGTCTGCATGTTGGAGATTTGATAATTGCCAAACCAGAGTGAGGAATTTGTAGAGTGTGATTGCAGAAGAGAGGAACTAAAAAGGGATCTGCCTTAGCAAGAAGTGTTGTTATCAGATTAGTGTTTTACCTATTGTCTTCTAACCATTTCAAAAGAAGGTAAATCCCTTGACCGGGTAGCTTTAACAAGATTTGTTGTAAATCCTCTAGCCAAGTGGCTCAAGGTTATTGAGTTATTTAAATCCTCTAGCGAGGTAACTCCTAATAGGGTTTTAACCTTTAATAGGGTATATAGCCATCCCTTAGCCAAGTGATCCCTAACAGGATCGGTTCCTAATAGGACCTTTATTGTAAAGTCTTTAACTGGACTAGGCTCCTAAAAGAGCGAACTTCAAAAGGGTTCACAAACATCTTGTGGGTATTCATTCCCACCGTAGTTTTTCCCATTTGGGTTTCCACATGGAAAAATTGTGTGTTATGGGTTGTGAGATTTTCATGTGATGTATGTGTGGTTTTGATTAAGTTAGATATGCATGCATTGTTAAATGGCTGTGGTATTATTGGTACAACTCATGCATGATAATATCAGTGAAGTAGTTATCAAGGTTTGAGATCTATTAAATGTTGTCTGAAGTATTTTTGTTTAACCAGTATAGCTATGGTTAAAGTTCAATGGTGAAGATAATCGGTCAATTGTGTTTTGATATGACAAAGTGTTGAAGCATTTTTTTATGTGTATGGATTTACCCTCCCCCTTTTATGTGTTAGGACCTTAGTAGTTCATCATTATTCATCAAATGTATCAGTAAATCCCATGATTTTCTGATCAGTGAGTGCACACAAGAGGGCTTCTCTTGTTGTGTAATCATTTTCAATATTTTTGTCCAAGTCTGCAGGAGCTGGTTTGATAGATTTTGGATCATAAGGTGTATATCCTTTCTCCATGATCTCCCAAATATCCATGCCAAGACATCTAAGATGAGTCTCCATTTAGATTTTCCATGTCCCAGAGTTTGTTCCATCAAGCTTAGGGATTTCTCTTTTGAAAATAGTTGTCGGTGGATTTGAAGTATTAGTTGCCATAGGATCTTCCTCAAGCAATTAAGCTTCTGCAAAAGAGGACCAAATCTTTGATACCAATTGTTAGAATAACTAGTAGAAAACTGAGAGGGAGGGGTGAATCAGTTGTCAACAAATTATATTAATCAAACCACTTTATAACCTTTAACCTGAGCACATAAACATTGAATACCAGAATAGCAGAAATAGATACCGGTAAGCAATACAACTTAATAATGAAACAAAGAATTAACACAATGCAACCATACCACATAACACCATGATTTGTACGTGGAAAACCCAGTAAAGGGAAAAACCACGGTGTGAAGCCTACCCACAATCAGATGATACTTGTGCTAAAAGTATGTGATACAATAAGGGGCTTGCACATGCAGGAAGGCACACTGCCTAGAGCATACTTCTCATTACAAAGGAGTCTCACTGACTATAGAGAGGTTATAACCACCTCAATATAATTGGAAAACAATCTATAAGAATGAACTGCCAATGATAGCATCTACTATGCCTGATTACAGTCTTAGTTAAGCTCAATACCAGAGGCCTTTGACCTCTTACATAAACCCAATTCGATCACCTATGATCGACCAAATCTCCTTCGCATATGATATTTCATTTGGTGACCACTGACACCACCACCGATCTACAATGAGATCTTACATCAATTTATACAAACCCTAAGGCCTAAACCAATTAGGTTGGCCACCTAAAACATATTACAATGATATACCATGTCATCTTTAGACCAAAATAACATTAACCAATCCATAAATCATCCTAGTAACCTGTAGAGAACACGTAACATGATATTAGTCCATAAACTGAGCCCAAATAGATTCACCATGCTAAAGTGATGTCTCCAATCAGTCAAGGCACAAACAAAGATCACCTTCTGCATCTTGAATTCCATCTAGAAGTCGCACCAACACCACTTATGCATCCTGTCAAAGATTCTCAGTAAAAGCTCTAACCATAAAACCTTAAACCCTTACTAATATAGGCTTACTAGAGTGTATGATAGAATTTGATCATCAATTTAATACCAAATGACCAAAATATACTCCAAAAACATCAAACCAAACATATTCCATTGATCCAAACATGTCGGTAGTATCCAACTGATCGTCCCTTCTACCGGTAACACTAGTTCTTGTACCGATAACCAAAATGTGTTTGTTGGTAACCAATCATAACAACTAGTGTTGACATCAATGATAAAACATCAATGCAACACATAATCAATTCCTTCATATTGCCAAAAGTTTCCCTTATCGAGCTTCTCGGTCTGAGCTATTCTTATTGTCTGAAGCCTTCTACTTTGCAATACACCCACTCCTTTATTTTGAAGTGCTGGCAACCTTTTCACTACTCATATGAGCTTCTGAGATTTCAAAAATTTATTTCCTTTTTAAAATTTCCATCCAATATGGGAGTTACTTTCTTTGAGATCTTTAGATTTAAACTTGACCATTTGCATTTATGACCCTGAACCTTAGACAACCTTTTGGGTTAACTGATTAGACAAGATGTGAACAACAACATCTCCAATAGAGTCGCGAATCTATTGGTTCCTAGATCAATTGATCCCCAAACCCTAAATATTTAGCTACTTTCTTATCAACAGGTTCAAGGTTCGATTTGGCCAACAAACGAGATTCAGTTACACAACTGAAATCTCCTACACTTTTGGCTTTGCAAGACCAATGTGGGTAGACCTTAACAATGCCTTAAGATGTTGAATCTACACATGGGCTAACATTGTTATATTAAGCAGATGTCTCAATGAAAATACACCAAGGAAAGATGGATAAACTCTTGGTTTTGGATACAACCTCATTTTATATCCTCTATGCTTGCATTGAGACTAGTTTTCTAAAGTAACAACTACTCTTACTGCAAAAATATAAAAGGTGAAATAAGAATGAAAAAGTTAGGATAAGAATATAAAAGGTGAAATAAGAATGATTCTGAAAGTATAAAACTGATCAGTGCCTATCTAGGGTAAACAAAGTCCATCCTGCAAAATATCAACACCTACTATGATATACATTCAATAAACCCTTTTGAACATATTATGACTTGCACAACCTATTAGCATATATTTTATAAAATATTTTATGCTATATGGAGGCCTTTTTCTTTTATCATATGAGCATTTATTGTTGGTTTGTATGGGCAGTAACTCTATTAGCACAGGTAAAGTTATCTAAAAAGATTTGTTGTTTCAGGAGTATCAAGGTATCACTTTGGCACACTAAGGGCATGCACTAAGTATAGATTGCACAAGGAATCCATTATGGAAGTGTTTGTCAATAGATAATTCATTATGGTATGATCTAGGATTGTCTTATAGTATGTATCAAACCCTATGGGAAAATTTGGGATCACCAATATTCAAGATGGATGGCTCATTTGTGTTGGATTGCAAAATTTCAATTATCAGCATAAGTAATCTCGATGAAACAACCTTGGCAAGCAAAAGAAGGATTATCGGCATGACTTATACTAATAAAGTAGAAGGTGGTTGTTTTCTATTGGCATATATTGGTGTATACACCTAAAAATGGTCTGAAGATAATTAATTGAATAAGCAATTATTTAATTAATCCTCCTTCCCAATTTAATTGAATTCACTAAGCAATTTGATTAAATTTCCCCTTTCATCTACTTATTAATAAATCTAGGGATTTATTTAATAGGTTCATTCCAATAATCCCCTTTGATTAATTAATTCCCTCCATCCAAATTCATTTCTTCTAAATCCCCTAATTAATTAAAACAAATCAATTATGAGTTGTTGAGATTAATTAGCCTTTGCATATTATTTGAATTTTTAAATTCAAATTCTCCTAACTTTTAATCACCTAACCTAACCTCTTCTAAACCTAACCCATTCCATTTACCCATGTCCCCTTTCCTTGAACACTTTGCCCTCTCATGAGCAAAACCTTGTGACACTTGTCACTAAGTGTTCCCTTTCATCTAACCTCTTCTAGAAGCCTCTTGACACTTGTCACCATGGAGATGACAATGTTCCCTTTCATCCAACCCCTTCTAGAAGCCTCTTGACACTTGTCACCATAGAGATGACAAATGTTCCCTTTCATCCAACCCCTTTGCCAACCTCCTCCAATTTAACCATTGATATCTTCAAATCAATCTGGACCGTTAATTCCTGCCACCTCACCCTTAGCCTTGGGAAATCCTATAAATAGACCTCATTTTGGAGCACAAAGGGCCCCCAATTGATTGGTCCCAATTTCATATCATTTTGCATCCCAATTGATTCATCCCATTTGCATTCAAGCATTGTTACTATAGCCATCTAGCTTCTAGTTTATCATTCAAGCATTGTTATCATGTTCAATTTCTAGCTTAATTGCATCTTCATTCTATCTTATTTTCTAGAATAATCATGAAATCATGTAGCTTAATCATGCTATCATTGCTATATTATGCATCTTCATCATTTAAATCCTCCATTTAAGTGTATTCAAGTCACTAGAATTTGCATAACTAGATCTGAGAGCAAAATTCATTCTCGCATTTACTAGGAGGCAATAGATCGCTTAGCTATGGTTTTGTCTTTCTTTGATTTAATTCACTAACCATTTCTTATAATGATTTATTGAGTGCATTGTGTTTGTAGGTATGGGTACACTTCATAGAGCACAACAATTGGCTTATCGGCAAAACATAGAAATTGTTATACCGATAACCTATGAAGTCATTGGTGTAACTTGTGATGATAAGGCAAAGCGGATCATGGGCTGATAGTATTGGGAGATCAGAAGTAATAAGAAAAGTCTATCTCGATACCCGATTACTAAAGGGAATTGAAGGTAGGCCCATCAGAAAAAAGGACCATATCCGATTAGTCCAAAAATGGTTAGGCCGATCCCCGATGACTTAAAGAATCAGAGGGAAGAACTATCGATATTACCTATACCGATAAAATAGACTCAGAGGTATAAAGCATAAAGGTGCATTGGAGACTTATCGAGACTTCGGGAGGATTAGAAAAGTCTATTCCGACCCCTGATGAAGATAGAAGCACCTACGGGGATATCGATGTAGACTATGCCGATAAATTAAACTTTAAGTGAGGACTCATCGGGACATTGGAAGAAGAAATTTTATGCTATGTCGAGTTGCTAGGAGTTCTTCGAGGTGAGTTAATCAAAATGTGGATTGGTATAGTGAGATCATCAGGGCATCAGAGTGACATAAAATTAAATATGTCGATACCCGATGGGTTAAGGAAAAGAAACTGAACACGAACGAATCAAGGAGAGTTATACCGATGGAGCATTAAAACAAAAAACCTATCTGAAACTAAAGGAGTGCTCATCAGAATAAAGTGACCCATCGAGATAGGAGAAAAGTTATTATCCTAAGACCCAATAGGTTGGTCGAGATAGCTTGTGCCAATCAGAAGGTGAAAAGTGGTAAAGTCATAACAAATGACGCCAAACAATTGAATCATCGGGAGAAGTCTCACCGATTAGCCATTGGAGGTCCTGATGTGAAAAACTAACATAATGGCTTCAATTAAATGCATCTATTGATGTAGGTCCTTTGCCACATGAAGCAAACCCATCAAGATTGTGGTAATTAAGTACAAGATTGGACTCCCTGGGATAATATAACCAGTGTTGCATAACAGTGTTTCGCACAGAGCTATTGCAAAAGGATATCAGGTGTTTATTGAGAAATATTCTGAGCTACTGAGCATAGAGTAAAGAAATTTACAGAGATGGAAGGGTCAAGCTCAAAAGGGAAGTGAAAGGTTGTTGAAGTATCTAGTACCATGATGAAAAAATCAAAGGGTGAAGTCAGTGAGGCTCGAAGAAAATTAAACCAAGATATGATAGATCAGATGGGCTCTCCAGGAGCTATGTCACGCAGAGCTAAGTTGAACTAGCCTATTCGCGACCAGCTGGAGGATAGATACAAAGAGATTGGAGATGTACTCACAATAGTGCGTGGGCACAAGTTGTTTCTTTTTCATTACCTCTGCAGGGATGAGCCTATGCCAATTTCAAACCCATGGAACACCAATTTAGGTAAACTCATGGTACCTAATGTCTTTGTAAATATTGACTTATTGAAGCTCTTGGTAAGACATTATGATGCAAAAAAATGATGCATTTTGTTTCTTGATGGGACTGCTTTTGTTCACTTTGCAGTAGCTACAATTCAGGAAGTTTTTGCAGTGGATCTAGAGGCAAATGTGTCTTTATCATTTGTGGATTTGGAAGAAGAATATAGAAAAATGGACACTACATATCAGGGTTGGAACCTCACTATCCATAAAGTGGAGAAGGGGAGGCTAACAGAGGAAGATGGTCCTCCTTATGATATGACTATTTTCAAGAAGTATCTACAATATACATATATGGCTTGTGGTCAGGTGGGAGGAGTTGAAGCACCTAATGTGGCAAACATAGGACTGTTGGTCTTAGCAGCAGATATCCAGAGACATGAGCCTAGGGATTTTGATTTTTCTTCATACCTAGTGGATAGACTGCATGAAGGCTTCATGAACTTGAAAGATAATCCACACAAGCATTTCAAGCATTATTTGATGTTAATGCATATTATTTTATTTAATGGGAGATTCAGGGGATTATGGTTGGAGGGTTTGAATGTAAATACAATAGGGAAGAATGGACAAGATCAACCAGTGCAGTTGTGGGTTTCTTTCTGGGATTATAGATATGTGAATTATCATTACCTCAAATTTGAGGAATTCTTTGTTAAGACAATTTTCTTGCTCTTTGGTGAGCCTTTGCAGGGATCATTTTCTAAGGATGTTAAGAAGTTTCTTAGGCCTCACGAGCACAAAAATCCAAAGGTTAATCACAATTGGGGTGATTGATACTCATGCCAAAACTTCACTTTTGTTCGATGCTATGGATTTGAGAGTTATCCCTATGTGTTACCAAAGCCTGCACTAGACAAGATTGCTTTTTTGGAAATTGTAAGGCAATTAAGTGTCTCTAATGCCAAGCATTTTTGAGGTGCACACAAGTAGGCCTTCCTCCCTGGTACACTTCATTTCTAGGATTTTAAAGTTGTATCTACCAAAGCATATGAAGTTATTGATAGGAAGGTGGTGGATGAATACAACCTATTCCAGCACATGTCTAGAACACATTATGATCCTAAGGGTTACATCCATACAAGCAAGAAGAGGCAAGAGTTGGGAGATTATTTTCATCAGGAGGATGAATTTGAAGACATGTGTAGAAATAAGGAAGTGGAATAGCTTGCAGGAGTTATGGAGACCTTGGAGAAGAAACTAGAGGAGAGAAGGCAGAGATCAGAAAATATAGAGGAAGAACTAGCCCAAAGTGATTCAGGGGAGAACGAAGTAGTTTCCAAGCTCCAGGCACTTGAGAAGGAAAAGGATCCAGAAGCATATGATAAGCTCATCATCGCACTAAAGGAAGAAACAGATGAAAGAATGACAAAGCATGTTTCTTTTGTATCAGATGATCAATTCATAAAGTTTAAGGAGTTCAAATCATTCCTATACCATTTCAACGATAAGAAATTAAGGGAAGCAGTGCCAAATATTACCTCTGAGAATGAGGCAGAAATGAAGAAGAGGTTGAAGGAAGATATCGATATGGAAGTTGAGACTATGACCCCACAAAAGGGGAGGCAACTACAAGTAGAGGCTGGAATAATTGTGTTTTCAAGTTGGGACCCGAGTGCCTTGTTTATCTTTGATTCTTTGTTGCACTTGAACAATAAGGACATGAAATTAAATATTCAAGGAGTAAAAGATATTTTTATTGGATCAAGGTATGATCCAAATGAGGAAGAAATGTTGTTGTGGGCCTTATACCCTCCCCATAAAAGGCCAAAAATCATCGATGTGGATAAAGCTTTTGGTCACATGATGATCCTGAAAGTTGGAGAGGTGGATCCTATGGTCACGGCTGACATATGTATTAATATTTCAAAATTCAACAAGACCTAGATGAAACATGAGATAGTAGAGAAGAATAAATATAAGTCCTTATATGAAGAAACCCTTAAGAGGATTGGTCATCCGATCCCTCAAATTGTTGATTCAGGAGGTCAATGGAAGAAGAAATTTGAAAAGTTGCCTTATGAGCATACTAAGTTGAAGAGGGAGATGAAGAGCATCAGGGGTTGACACTGCTTGTGTTTTGCTGAGTAAAAGATATGACAATATGGAGAAAGCGTTGGATGAGTTATGGGAAGTTTACCAGAGGAACATGGACAATATGGTCTCAAACACCAGAATTCAAGATAGATTTAACTTGTTGCTACAAGATGCATCGACCAAGGAAAAAGTAAAGAAGAAGGTTTGGGGTTTGCTTGTCACACATGATGGATTCACAAAGGAATTGAAATCTAAATTCAACGAGTGCTAGCAAATTGTTTAGTGTGGGGTTCCCCATTTGGTAGATGATGCAGGGGTAATTAAAGATAAGACCATATGGCTTTCTGAGTGTAAGTCTTTACTTAGTGCAGCCCAAGCCATTGCCAAAACAAATATCCTTCATATGAATGACACGGCCAACTAGTTAAAGAACTTTTACATGATTGAGAATGCAGCGAAGGATGCTATCTTCAATGCTATGACCTACAAGGATGTGGGCTACTTACGGCATATTCAGAAGTGTGGACAACAGCTAGATCAAAACTCTTAGTTCATTTTTTTTAGTTTTTGGAATGCAATTGATGATTTAGTTAAGCTATTTAGTTGTTGTTCACTTAGTTGTTAGGATAATGGAAGGGTGTGTCCTTCCATTTGTATCTCTTAGCACATATATTTATAATGAGTCATTTTGTATGCAAGGGGCATCTAGCATTCAGAAAAAACATACTGCCTGGCAGGACTGCAAGTTATATGTATTAGAGAAGTCTATAGAACAAAGAGGTATCTTTTTATGCAAAAAGACTGTAATGGAGTATTAATCATCTCATAAGGATTAATATATGAAGTTTCATTGTTTCTTCTCCTAAGTATTGTGCATACTTCTGTGTTGATGAGTTATTTTATCCTCTTGATAAATTTTTCATATTATTTTCTATGATGTGCCATCACATGTTGTTACATTAAATGTGAGATTGGGTTCTTCATTATTGTGTAACACATACTAAAACCTCCATTGCTGATGATTAATATTGTCTCAGGAGTTGATAGGATTTTCTATCCACAAAGTATCATAAATACCCCTAGATAGAGGCACTGGTCTACTATTTATCTTTTAAGGTTTTGGTTGGTCATGCATTCAAGGTCCTTGATGGAGAAACATTCTTCCTCAATTCTATATGAATTGATCTTTACATATTTATTTTAAGTCCTGAAAGCATTCCTATTCTCAAAATACTATTATAACCATTTTCATTTCTTTTCAAAGGCATTTACTTAAAGCACATAATAAAGCTTAAATTGCAGAATAATAATTTGCCAGTTTTTTGTAATTTACTAAAAGGCTTAAATACACTTTTCTAATTTCTTTTGTGCTTGAGAGGAAGAGGTATACCCACCTAGGTTCAGTAGAGCCTTAAGTGCAGAGGGATTTGGTCTTCGACCATCCCTATTTGTTGGCCAAGGCTAGTTGGATTAGTTGAGGATTTGGAAAACCCTTAAGTTTTCCAATCTATGGTTTTGGGAACCAACACAACCTATTTAGAAAATCATACGAAATGAATAATACTTCCAACAAACACACACTATAATGATCTTGAAAACAAAATTTAACTCTTTCATTAAAAGAGACCCATATTCAAAATCATACACTCTCACTCGAAGAGGACAAATTCATATGTCATTAACATAAAAATTCATACAACATGTGGACATGAAGTATGAGACAAACTGAAATGGCTTTCTTTCATTAACTTTCAAAAATATAAGCATACATCATAATAGTGGACTTTTGTAGAAGGGAAATGTTCACTCCTATATTTTCTTTTAGCCTCTATTACATACTAAGAAAATTTTCTAGAAACCCCCTTATTCACCCTGAAATCCCTTTTATATCAACATGGGAGCAAAAACAAATGACAGACCAGAAAAAGAACCTATCAAAATATGATTTCTTAGGATTACATAAACCATACTGCACATAGTCCTTTCGGAGGCATTTAATGCAAATGTCTGCAAGGACACCCTCAAGAATTGTCAACCTAATAGCACAAACATCCCAACAATCCTCTTGAACCACAAAGAATATTTGACTCCATGTTGATGAACTTCCCTCATTAACTCGTTCATCTATCATCTTGGATTAACCCCTGAGAGTATATTACTACACATAGAAATCTTCACCTGCCCATAAGATCTAATATCTTCATTGTATATCACCTTGAGTCATAGAATAGTTTGCAATAGGGTCGCCATTCTATCAATCTTCTCTAATTGGATATAATGACTACCACATTTATGATCCATTATCTTCAAGCACCATCCTATGCACATCTGACCCTATATTTGACCACCTAAAAGCCACTCATCATCATTCTCAATGTCTAAATCACTTGGTCAAACTCGATCAACAACTAAGTGTACTATCTAGTCTATCTACAAGCACCTATGGCATCAAAAATTCACACATGTCCTCTGGTCAACCCTAGCCAACCATTTGCATGGATAATTTAGCGATCGGGTTGCATGTTGACTAATGTACATTATGCACTCTCATGACAATAACCTACCTATTTCCACCTCTATGGGGTGGCGGGGAGGACCATATTATTCCTTCTTTTTTTCCTTGCATCACCATTTGATTGCTTGCACATGAGGCGTAGAGTGGTGGGGATGTTCCTTTCCCTGTCCTCTGCTTTCCCTGAACGACCATCCTTGCACCCACAAGAGCCTTGCGGGATGGTAGGGAAAGTGTCACCTTGAGCATTCTCCTTGCCCTATGTTTTCTTCTTTTTTCTCATCTATGCCATGCAGGGTAACGGGGAATTCTTCCTCTACATCGTAGCTTTCCTCACATCATTCCTTTTGGCCAAATTCAACCATGTGAGGTAAGCGCTCACCTTGTTCTTCAATGTTCCAACTATCCTGGATGACACCTCTAAACAAGCCTTCCTTTTTTTGGTTGTTCCATCTTTAATCATTGCAGGGTGGTGGGGACATCATCCCCCTTTGTTCTTGCTTCCCTCGCACCACTCCTTGTTTGCAACATCAAACCCTGTAGGGTAAGACCTCTTCAGCTACCACTACTGCCGCTACCCTGCAACATACCCATTTGTTATTGACTTCATTTGGTAGGGCATATCCTTCCTTGAACATGATGGATAGCTAGGACCCTTACCTCCTTCATGTTCGCTTAGCCCACAATGCCCTTCGTTCAACCCCTTACCCCCTACAGGTAAGAATTACCTAGGATACTCAATGTGACCCGCTATCCCGCAACACTCCTACTATTCTCATTCCTTGACTATGCAGGATGGTGGGGAATCTCTGACTTCATCGTGCTCTCTTGTCTTTTAGGTTATCCCACAGTGCCTTTTCCCATTGTGTGAAACCCTTGTGGGTTACAACTTTTTCTACCATTCATCGTTCCCCACTTTCTTGTACCTCTCTTGTGCACTCACACTAACTTTTTTCTACAAGGTCAGACAGTCAATAACATTCACATTATGCACACCTAAAATTTAGCGATCTTTGTTAGATCAAAAACCTTACGTGTTATTAACATCCCGCTAGCATAACCCTCATGTTATATGCTACCTGCCACCTACCATAGTATGATAACTTGCGTGTTACATGCTACACCCACAACATGTGTGTGAATAACACCACCTGTGATTGTGAGAGACTAACATGGTGTGTTATTAACAACTCCAACCAAGTGCGACTAACATGATTTATTAGTCAAACAACATCCACACTTTTCCTAGATTAAAGCATCTTGCCCAATGCAATTCCAACTCAATGGTCGATGCCATCCTCATCCAGTTACCCATCCCGGTATCTTATTCCATGCTTGCCCTCCATATCTTCATATGTGACTAACATGTTATTCTTTGATTAGTTATCTACTAAAGTTGTAATATAACATAACATGTTAACATGTAAAGGGGATTCTAAGTGTCAAAATCAAAATTTTGACCTCGAGCCTTTAAATTTTGATAAATTTTTTAAGTCCCAATAGGCTAACTATATATGGAGAATTCAGGGCAGGGTTTGAAACCCTAGAAAGGATGCAGGCCTTCTTAGTGAACACCTATCGACTGAATATAAGCCAGGCTAAGGATTTTGACCCTGAAGGTTACATCAATGATGTACGGACTAGAAAATTGAAAATAAAGGGCTTCTTTTATCAATATGATGAGAGGGAAGATTTAATTAGAAATGATGGCCCAGATGAGGCCCTCCAAAGGAGAAAGAAATGAGAGTATTTAAATAAGATGGAGAGAGAAAGGAAGGAAGAAGACCCTAATTTCTTAGGATTTTGTGCAAACATCTGCAATGACTTTGCTAGAATGTCATGCAAAGTCAGATGTTTTGATAAGATAATAATAGATGAACTGGCTTGAAAACAAGCTAATGATCCAAATAGGGCACAAGAAGAAAGGACTATTGACACATAGGGGCTTCACTTAGTGAGCTTGGGTTATAGAATGTGTGTCCATGGAATACTAAAGAATCCCCCTTTTTTTTTATAATATTGCCCTAAACTCCTTTTTTGTCACCCCTTCCCAATACATAGCTTGAATTAAAATCCCCCTATTTTCACCAAATATTGTATTTTTTCATAGCTGGAATTAAAAACCCCCCTATTTTCACAGATAGGATATATATTACACCCTCATTTTTTGGATATTAAACCCCCCAATATGAATGCACATGATATAATATTGCCTAGCCAATGAAGCCCCTGTATATTGACATCCCACCATCTGTCCCTAAGTCAAAAGAAAAGGATTTTTTGGTAGAGGGACCTTCACAAGGTGCTCCTCAACGAGATTCTTAAAAGGGTGAGAAGCCTATTGCAGAGGTGAAGAGAATAATTGAGAAGCCTATTTTAATTGAAGGAGAAATGGACTCAAGTGTGCCACCACCTTCCCCTCCTCATGAAGCATTCAAAGATGATGAGGCAAATGAAGTTTTATTGGATTCAGATAGGGAAATTATCCGTAGTGTTATTCCTGGGAATGAGGTTACTAATGAAAGAGTGGTAGCCTCCATGCAGTTCATGTATGATGATGATTTCATTAACACACCTAAGTTCAAATCCTTTTGGCTATGGGAAAAAATAAAGAATTTATCTGAGGAAGAAATGCAAAATTTTGACAAAGATAACATTAAGTGTTCACCCTAAGAGGCTAGAGAAATGGTGCGATATAGTGGGATGCTACTCATGTCAGGGTGGGACATAGAAATAATTTTTATTTTAGACCAAGTAATAAGGCATGAAGACCAAATGTATGCACAAGAGTTTGGGGAACACGGTTCAAGGGTTAATCCTAGTATAAAGACATTTGTAGTATGGTCTAAGGCCCCAAACATAGATAAGCCTTTGGTTTTATATGAGGTAGAACAAATGGTTGGTGATGCAATTGTCGGGACTCTAAAAGACACGATTGCATTGGTAGCAGCCACCATCTCAATATTGTATGCATCCCATTTTGCTAAGTTGTTTGTGGAAGAACAAGAGAAAATACATGAAAGACTCAAGGTGCTACACATTTCTCTCACTATTAATCATAATAGACATTTATTGAGAATGTAAAAATAAAGGTTGAGTTGGCAAGAACAAATTCCATGTCTTCAGTAGGGCCCAAACAAGAAGAACTAGATAAAATGAAAGAAGAATTTAAAAAATCAAAAGAAGAGGCAAAAAGAAACTATTTTGAAATCAGAAAGTCATCAATTATGTAGATTTCAAATACAATTTTGGACAAACTAGATGAGGTACATTCCTCTTATTCTTTGATGTCACAGTGATATGACCAGTTGGATGAAATTCTTTCATTTTTTCAACCAATTAGGCTGACTTGGTTTCCCAAAGCACAACAATTGAAAGAAATTCTTTTGGGAATTAAAAATGATCCCAAAGCACCCCAAAATGGGAGGGTGACATGGAAAATTTAAAATTTATTAATTAAATAACTCCTCCAAGTGGAAGAGGAAAGAAATAAATTGGCTGAAAAAATGGGATCATTTAAGGGCTGTAAAAGTGGGATATTCCCACAATTCTGACAAATGAAGAGCAGGTAAAAGACCTCACTAAGTGGAAAGAAGATTTCAAGGAAGCAGTTAATATAGTTAAGGCATTAGTCAATAAGCCCAATCAAGAAAACACATACTATTGGTATTATGGATGACTTCATCATGTGTTGCATTGGTTTTGTCATTGATGTCAACACTTATCTTCTTGGAAGTCTACATTGTTGATTTGGCACTATGGTTATATTGGTTTATTGTTGAACCAACACATTGTGGTTTTGACATGGATATTGGCTTATGCGCAGCCACCCGTGTATGCTTCATCGGCAGGTTATATGGTTCACCGGCAGTGATGATAACTTGTTATCATCTGGAGATCATTTGGTTATGTCGAAGACATCGATTGGATGTTTGGATTTGGTGTTTTTATTATTGGTATAATCGGGTTGACATATTTGCCTTTACCGACAGATAGGTCTAGATTATGGACCAGTACATGATATCTATTCCAAATCAGCATGACACGTCTTGGAAATGGTTTATTGATTGAATAATGTGTAAATGTATTGAACTCACATATTGTATCGTATCAAGACTTATTTTGTAATTGATTTAATTGTAATATCTTTAGTGAGCCAACTTCATGTATAGGTCTTAGGTTTTATATAAATAATTGTAAGATCATATTGAAGATTAGATATGATATGAGTGTGTGCAAATATTGAAGATCATTGAAGAGCATATCCTTGTGCGAATCATGTAGACATTATCTGAAGGTTGAAGGAAGGTTATGAAGGTGTTTGGCACTCATATTCAAAGCTTAAACCGGTATTGAATCTAGCATTGCAGATGTTATTCCGAAGCAATACATTGTTATTGGATTTAACCATCCAATTGTAGTCTGTGTGACTCCTATCTTGTGAATGAGCAGTGAGCTCTAGGCAGTTGGCCTTTCTGCATGTGCAGACCCCATTTGTATTCACTTACTATCTACAGTAGTATCATCTGATTGTGGGTAAGGTTTCCCACCATGGTTTTTCCCCTTACAGGGTTTCCACATCAAAATATCTATGTCATGTGTTGTGGATGTTTTTTTTTCCTTTCTACTTCATGCATTAAGTTATACCAACACTGTTATAATTGTTAGTCTATTTTATCGGCATTAAGTTTGTTTTACTGGCACTAAGTTTTAAGTTGGAATAATTTGTATTGGGTTATAATTTATTGACAACTGATTCACCCCCCCCCCTCTCAGTTGTCCTTCCTAGTTCCTAACAATTGGTATTAGAGCTAAGTCCTCTTTTTGCAGAAGCCTAACAGCTTGAGGAGATCCTATGGCAAAAAATATTTTCAGGAAGGACAGTCCTAAACTTGATGGAACTAACTATGGTATAGGGAAGATCAGAATGGAAACACATCTGAACTGCATTGGAAGAGATATATGGGATGTTACAAAGAATGGCTATGTTGGTCCTACTCCAAATCAACCTCATCCACCGACATTGGCTGAGGACTTGGAGAATGATTACAAAGCAAGAGAAGCACTCTTGAGTGCATTATCAGATCAGAAAATCATGGGATTATCAGACCAATCTACTGCTAAAGCTATTTGGGATAAACTAGAAACATTGAATGAATGAGATACCACTATCAAGATTGCAAAACTAGAATGTTACCGGGTCAGGTATGAAAGTTTAAAAATGGAAGAGGATGAAAGAATTTCTCCATTTATGGAAAGAGTTAATGAAATTGTTTTAGGAATACAATGTTATGGAGGATCTTTAAGTGAAGATGAAATTGTTTCTAAAGTTTTAAGATCTTTTCCACCAGCTTGCAAAATGAAAGTGGCAGTTATTAATGATTTGAGAACAATGCCTAATACATCAATTTCTAGAGATACTTTGGTTGGAAAACTTTCTACATTTGAGCTTCAAGAGTTTGGTCCTATTACTATAGTCAAAACTGATACAACTTTCAAAGCATCATCATCATCATCTAAAAAAAATGATTGGAAAGCACTTTATGCAAAAGAACTTGAAGATATGAGAAGAGATAATGAAGACCTTGAAGAACTTGAAGAACTATCTGCAAGGAAAATGCCTAAAGATCGAGCAGGAAGTAATTATGAAGGTAAAGCACCTTTCAAATGTTTTAATTGCAATAAAGTTGGTCATATAACATCTAGGTGTCCTAATAGACATGCAAGGCTAAGGGACGAAGCAAAAAGAATATATAAGCCTAACCCTGAATATCAGAGATACAGATTAAAGAAACATAGAGATGTCATGTTACTATGTAGATGAAGGTGTTACAAATGATTCAGATGAAGATCCAGTGGATAGTGGATGGGCATTTTCTGCATTAAAAGAAGATCCACCAGCACCTATTGTCAAACCGGTAGAGCAGGCACTAGCAACAAAAATTGAAGAAAAGGATGAATGGGTCATTGATAGTGGATGCTTGCATCATATGACTGGTGGTAAAAGAAAATTCTTGTCATTCTGGGAATGTAATGGAGGTATAGTAATATTTGGAGATGACAAAGCCTGTTTAATCAAAGGAAGAGGCACTATATCTTTGGATGGTAAGCATAATACTGACAATGTTTTTTATGTAGAAGTTTTAAAGCATAATATTTTGAATGTTGGTCAGCTAGTGGAAAAAGGATTTTAGTTACAATTCAAGAATGGAAAATGCAAAATCATAAACAGGACTAGATTGGAGATTGCAATCCATAATCAGACTGAAGGTAATATCTTTCATTTGAATACCAGCGATAAGACATGTTTGATTGCACACATTGATGAAAGTTGGTTATGGCATAAAAGATTATGTCATGTGAATTTGGATTGCATTGTAAAGATCAATTCAACTAAAGCAATAAGGGATTGACCTAAGATTGTGAAACCTCATAATCGGGTATGTAAGGAATTTCAAATGGGAAAGAAAGTTAGAACAACACTTAAGAGCATTTCTGAGAAATCCAATAATATTCTTGATTTAATTCATATTGATTTATGTGGTCCAACAAGAACAAGAAGTCTTCAGGGAGATAGATACTTTATGCTAACAATTGATGATTATTCTAGAATGTGTTGGGTTACTTTTCTCAGGGAGAAATCAAAAGATTTTGGGAAATTCAAGACATACAAGGAAATGGTAGAGAATGAAACCGGCAAGAAAATCAAATGTTTGAGATCTGATCAAGGAGGAGAATTTACATCTAGGGAATTCAATTCATTCTATGAGGAGAATGGAATCAAAAGATAACCTATTAGCACCCCAAACACCCCGATAGAATGGAGTTGTGGAAAGGAAGAACATAACTCTACTGGATGCAGCAAGAACCATGATGATGGAAGAAAATATACCTCATGTGTACTGGAGAGAAGCAGTGAATACAACAGTTTATACTTTCAATAGAGTTCACATAAAAAGTGAAACTAGTAAGACCCCTTATGAACTAAGGTTTGGTCATACTCCTACTCTTAAATATTTTAGAATATTTGGAAGCAAATGTTATATTAGGAGAGATGAATATATTGGCGAATTTGATCCTAGAAGTGATCAGGGACTATTTCTTGGTTATTCATCTAGAAGCAAGGCATATACATGTTATAATAAAAGCTTGTAGAAAATCATTGAGAGTACTAATGTGAAGATAGATGAACATTTTAGAGGAGAATCAAGATCTATAGAACTGGTAGTTGAAATGATAGTAAATGAACCGACACAGATTGCACCGATACAGAGTGAAGAACCAGTCACACCAGCATCATTAGAAAACTCAACTATGACTAAAGAACAACAGCCTATAAGTGGAAATCAAAATAAACTCAGGTATGTAAGATTGAATCATTCAAAAAATCAGATAATTATCAAGGTGTTATGACTAGAGGAAGATTGGCAAATGGAGGTATGCTTAATTTCTCAAGTTGAACCAGCATCAATTGTTGAAGCATGTCAAGATAAACATTGGATAAAAGCAATGGAAGAAGAACTAGAACAGATTAAAAAGAATAATACTTGGACATTAGTTCCCGGACCTAAAAACAAAAATGTAATTGGAACTAAATGGGTATATAGAAATAAAATTAATGAGGATGGTGAAGTAATCATAAACAAAGCAAGATTAGTTTGTAAAGGTTATTCACAGAAAGAAGGAATTGATTATAATGAAACCTTTACACCAATAGCTAGAATTGAAGTAGCTAGACTATTTCTTGCATTTCCAGCTCACAAGAACTATAAAGTTTATTAGATGGATGTAAAATGCACATTTTTTAATGGAGATCTTGAAGAGGAAGTTTACATTGAACAGACTGATGGATTTTCATTGATAGATGATAAGGATATGGTTTGAAGGTTAAGGAAATATTTATATGGATTGAAGCAAGCTCTCAGAGCTTGGTATGATAGATTGGATAAATATCTTCTAAAGCTTCGATACACAAAAGGTAATGCTGATAGTAACTTGTATTACAAAATCACCAATGATGACATTTTGGTTATTGAAGTATTTTTGGATGATATCATTTTTGGAGGTGAAGAAGAGTTATGTAAAGACTTTGCTAACCAGATGCAAAAAGAATTTGAAATGTCTATGATTGGAGAGAGAAAAAAATTTCTAGGTTTTCAGATTTCTCAAACTGATAAAGGTATATTCATATGTCAAACAAAATACTTGAAGGAACTTTTGAAGAAATTTGGCATGGAAAACTCCAAACCGGTAAGTACTCCTATGACTACAACAGATAAATTGACATTAAAGGATGATTCAACTCCTATTAATTTGACAATGTACAAATCTATGCTTGGAGGATTACTGTATTTAACTCAAACCAAACGTGATATAATGAATGCAGTGTGTATTGTTTCTAGATTTCAAAGCAATCCTAAAGAAAATCATGAAAGTGCAGTAAAAAGGATTTTTCGATACCTACAAGGCACATCAAATCTTGGTTTATGGTATCATAAGGATGAAAATTTTGAGTTATGTGCATATACAAATTCTAATTGGACAAGATATGTAGATGACAAAAAGAGTACCACTAGCGGTTCTTTCTTTCTTGGTAGAAGATTAATTTCATGGATAAGCATGAAGTAGACTTGTACATCATTATCTTTAGCAGAAGCAGAATATGTTGTAGCAACAACTAATTGCACTTAGGTATTATGGATCAAGCAAATGTTGAAGGATATCAAGATAAAATGCAAAGAACCGATAATTATTCATTGTGAAAATTCAGCAGCAATTGATATATCAAAGAATCCAGTATTTCACTCTAAAACAAAGGATGCTTATATTAAGTACAATTTTTTGAAAGAGAATGTTGAAACAAATGAAGTGAGATTGGTTTATGTGAATAATAAAGAGAAAATTGCAAATATCTTTATAGCCTTTTCCTAAGGAAACATTTGAATATCTCAGAGAGAAGCTTGGAGTAATTTCCCCACCGGCAGAGACTTGAATGATGAAGATTGGGATCAAACTAGCAGGAACTAACAAAAAAACCTTTTTTCGGCTTTGATGAAGGAGAGCTACTACTCAGGGGGAGTAGTCAGTTGTATGTTATGTTCTGATTTTGATTCTTACCTCCTTTGGAATTTGATGTCAAAGGGGGTGATATATCTATGGAAAAACTTTGTAAACTTTGTACTTTGGGGAGAGATGAACATTCTACTTGGAGAGATGTATTTTTGGTTTTGGTACAGAACTTTGTATTGATCTATTTTGGGAGATTGTTGGTTTTTGGCATTCTATTTTATGGCACTTAGATGTTTTTCCATCTAGTGTTGCCATAAATGCCAAAGTGGGAGATTGTTGGTATTATGGATGACTTCATCATGTGTTGCATTGGTTTTGTCATTGATGTCAACACTTATCTTCTTGGAAGTCTACATTGTTGATTTGGCACTATGGTTATATCGGTTTATTGTTGAACCAACACATTGTGGTTCTAGCATGGATATTGGCTTATGCACAGTCACTAGTATATGCTTCACCGATA
The DNA here is from genome assembly GCF_030272615.1 of Cryptomeria japonica. Taxonomy (NCBI): domain Eukaryota; kingdom Viridiplantae; phylum Streptophyta; class Pinopsida; order Cupressales; family Cupressaceae; genus Cryptomeria; species Cryptomeria japonica. The sequence continues at coordinate 183,813,605 of NC_081410.1, read as the reverse complement.
GGTTATATGGTTCACCAACAGTGATGATAACTTGTTATCATCTAGAGATCATTTGGTTATGTCGAAGACATGGATTGGATGTTTCGATTTGGTGTTTTTCTTATTGGTCTAATTGGGTTGACATATTTGCCTTTACCGGCAGATAGGTCTAGGTTATGGATTGGTACATGATATCTATTCCAGATCAGCACGACACGTCTTGGAAATGGTTTATTGATTGAATAATGTGTAAATGTATTGAGCCGACATATTTTATCACATCAAGACTTATTTTGTAATTGATTTAATTGTAATATCTTTAGTGAGCCAACCTCATGTATAGGTCTTAGGTTTTATATAAATAATTGTAAGATCATAATGAAGATCGGATATGATATGAGTGTGTGCGAATATTGAATATCATTGAAGAGTAGATCCTTTCGCAAATCACACAGACATTATCTCAAGGTTGAAGGAAGGTTATGAAGGTGTTTGGCACTCATATTCAGAGCTTAAATTAGTACTAAATCCATCATTGCAGACGTTATTTCGAAGTAGTACATTGTTATTGGATTTAATCATCCAACTGTAGTCAGTGTGACTCCTATCTTATGATTGAGCAGTGAGCTCTAGGAAGTTGGCCTTTCTGCATGTGCAGACCCTATTTGTATTCACTTACTATCTACAATAGTATCATCTAATTGTGGGTAAGGTTTCCCACCATGGTTTTTCCCTTTACAAGGTTTCCACCTCAAAATCTCTGTGTCATGTGTTGTGGATGTTGTTTTCCTTTCTATTTCATGCATTAAGTTATATCAGCACTGCTATAACTGTTAATCTATTTTATTGGCATTAATTTAGTTTTACTGGCACTAAGTTTTAAGTTGGAATAATTTGTTTTGGGTTATAATTTATTAACAACTGGTTCACAACTAATTCACCCCCCTCTCAGTTGTCCTTCCCGGTTCCTAACACATATTGTCTGATCATTAACAAAATCATTGATGAAGACTTTTTGTATCATAAATTTACATTGGAGACAACTATTGTCCCATCTCATAAGACAAAAGAAGCATTGAATAAATTGCAGAGCTTAAGATCTTTTCTCTGGCTAGCCAATGAAGTTGAGGTTTGGCATAAAAAGTACTACTCCTTGGAAGAAGACCAGCCAGAGGAGGAGAAAATTATAGTTGTGTCCACTTTAGAATTCTTCTTCTTCTTCTTCTTCTTATTCTTATGCAAGTTTCCAATTTTGGACATGCTGATTGAAATACTCAAGCACCTCATACCTCTCCAAGTGTACCTTCTCCAACTCAAGAGTCTAGATTTCTACCATAGCAAGTATAAGTACAGGAGGGACCACCCAACAAGGCAAAACAAACATGCAACTCTAGCTCTAAAATGCATTCCTTGTAGATATTTATAATTAATGAGCCATGGTTATTTGCATGCACGATTAATTTTAGGTTACTTTGTAGAATTTTGTAAAATATTATCTGAACCAAGGGAAAATCTAGGTGAGGGGAAATGGTTAGTTTAATTCATAAGAACATTCAAATAACATTCAAAACAAGATAAAACACCACTATACCTTCACAAACCTTATCTTGCTCGGATTGAGCCTTTGGTGAAGTGGAATGCGTCCAAATGGTCCACTTGATTGGATTAGCTCCAAGATGGGATGTGAATTTCTCTCCAAGATGCACAACAAGGATAAAAGGGATGGAGTGATGAGTGCTTGAGTAACGGATATGGATTCTAAGTAGATATTTCACTATAATGGTGATGCTCTTGAGGATAAAATGGCAACATGAAATTACTTGACTTGGAGATGGAGAATTAAGGGGAGGAGACCCCAATTTATAGAGTTGAGAGAGGATGAATGGACGGTCAAGATTGAAGATGAATGAAGGGTGGAGATTGAATGAAAGGGAAAACATGGATTGAGAGGACATGAGGTGACAAGTGTGGAGACCAAGAGATTTTCCATAAAGGCATTTCTTGTCTCCACACTCCACAATGTACATGGGGAAGAGATCCCCAAGTACATAGGGGAGATAGAAAGGAATTAAAAATTCATTGGGGAATGAAGAGGGAATTAAAAATTCCCAAAATATTGGATGCATGGGGGAATGAGACAAGAAAATGAATTTAAAATTCCTTGGGAAGGTGAAAGGCATGGGAGAATGTGAGATTTTTGAAACCCTTGAAATGACCCAATTGGGTGCATTTAAGGTGGAAGGTGAGGAGGGGACAAGTGAATTTAGCCATAAATGGCTATGAGTTGACTTGGTGGCTACTAATGGGGATTAGCCACTAGAAAATGATTAAGAAGATGATTAGGTGAGATAATGAGGGATTAGAAGACAAGTGGGATTTGTACGAGGATTTGACAAGAGGAGAGAGAATGAGTGGGGGAATATAAAATTGAAGAATAATGTTAAGCATGATTATGAGGGATTCTAGAAGAATTAATTAAGGCAACAGAGGATTTAGAAAAGTGATTTATAGGAATCACTTGATTTATCTAATTAATTTATATTAATTAACTAAAGGGATTTTAGAAGAAATAAATAATTAGATAACCTTAGAAGAAAAGGGAATAATTGATTTATTAAATAAATTAATTATTTGGACTATAATAACATGATTAGTTAAATGAAATTTAATTAATGCTGAGAAGAATAAGGACTAACATAATTAAATTAAAATGCATTTAACTTATCAATTAACTTTCCAACAATGGGAGGAGTGGGAGGAGTGGGAGCTCAAATTTCAAATTTCCATCAAGGCGGAAACCCTGGTTCCAATGGTGAGAGTGGCCAGATCAATGGTGTTGGTCCTATTGACGATAAGGACAAGCCCCCAGACCTTCTAGTTCTAGTTGCTGACTCATAGTCCGATGGTACTCTATTTTCTGTGAAAGCGGATTCTTCTGGGCATCTGGGGGGTAGGGTCCAATGGGGGGCCTATGCCACTAGTTGACTTTGTGGATAACGGGAGGGAGGGGAAAATATGGTCTTCCCTTTTTGGATCTAGACCAACTGGTAAATCCTCCCTTCCTCCTGTTAAGAACATTTCTGACCCTTTTGGTGGTAAGTTTGCTATCTCCATCCCTGACTAGGTTCTAGACCATAATATCAACAATATGTCAAACTCCTTGGTAGGGAAATTTATGGGTCCACGCCCAAACATTGAAGTTGTTAGGGCCTTTGTGAATCAAAAATGGCCACTTAAAGGAAATGTAGAGGTCTCAGCTCTACCCAAAGGTCTTCTATCTTTCTCTTTTTTGTGTGAAGAAGAAAAGGTTAAGATCTTGTGCGGGAGTCCCTAGATGGTGGGAAAGACAGCCCCGGTTCTAAGAAAATGGCATCTGAAATTAAATATGAATGATTCTATTCTGGTGCAGGTTCCAGTTTGGATAAAACTCCTAGGATTGCCTCTCGAGTATTGGGCAGAAAGCATCTTCTCTGGAATAGTAAGCTCTTTTGGTGAGCTGCTCTCTATTGACCCAGTCACTGCTTCAAAAAGAAGATTAACCCATGCAAGGTTTTATGTTGGAGTAGCCCGTGAGGTAGATATGCCGGAACAGATTGATCTAGTTTCAAAACTGGGAACCTGGAAGTAACATATAGAATATGAAACTATTCCTTTTGCTTGTTTCCATTGTAAAAAGGTAGGTCATTGGGCAAAATCTTGCCCGAAAAAGCAAAAGGTGGAGCCTAATCAGTTAAAACCTCGGATTGAAAGCCAGAATATGCCAGAGAAAAGGGTGTGGCAAGTTAAAAACATAGAAAATAAGGAAAAAAAATTCAAATCACTTTTCTCCTTTGGGGGAACAGAAGGAAGCCTCAAACTCTATCTTCAGTCCCACAGTTCATGAGGCAGATAGGAATGAAACAAACAAAGCTAGCCCCATAAAAATTACATAGAAAAGGGATTTGATCAATCAGAATGATCCTCCAAAAGCAAAAGATGAAGTGGTGGATGACACATATGAAAATAAGGCAGTAGAAGCTAGAGACTGTCAACCAGAGGAAGGTGAGATCCCAGATCCACAAGTTGAAAGGACAGACTCTTCTGTAGCCATACCTAGTTATGAAATACAAGAAGCCCAAAAGTGTGCAATTTTGGGACTAAGTCTTTCGGATTCCGATCAGCATTCAAGAATGGAAAACATTATCTCAACTGAGTGGGGTAATGAAGATGAAATTTCCAAAACCCTAACCAATCCGGAAGTGGCTTTTGTGTCAGAAATGGAATGGAAGTAGCCTAAACACAGTAGTAAGAAAGAAGCAACACCCTCGACATCCTTGATTAGGAAATCCAATAGAATAGCTTAAGTTGATGTGGGATACATCTCCTCTTCCCCAGGGTGACCCTCTAATCACAAAGTTAGAGACATGGAGGCTAGCAAGAACATAGCAGATGGAACTCAGAAAACTCTCAAGGAGCTGGGAATTGGTAAGTAACTATGAAGATAATCTCTTGGAACTTAAGGGGTCTAAACAATCCCCATAAACATGATATTATTAGGAATATGATAAGAGATAGCAATCATGACATTTTTCTTGTTTAAGAAACCAAAATGAGTAGAGAGAAAGTTGAATCTTTGAATTTTTTCAAAAATGGTAAAATTAGTGGGGGAAGTTCTGAGGGTGCTTCTGGAGGCATTGCAACCATCTGGAATCTTAACACTGTTAAAGGCCAGGTCATTATTCAGGAAGGTAATTTTTCTTGTATTAAATTTGAGCATCTTAAAGATGATTTTTCATGGGTTCTCACAAACATTTATGCTCCTAATACCTTAAAGCCTAGAAACTCTTTTTAGAAAAGGATAAAACAAGCTAGGGAAAGTTTCAAAAATCTAAGTTGGATGGTTATGGGGTATTTCAACATTCCTTTAAAAGAGGAGGAAAAATTTGGAGGCAGCCCACCTCAGCTGGAAAGTAGGATGGCCCTCATGGATTTTATTTATTCTCTAGCTCTTAATGATTTGGAGATACAGGGTTGTAATTTCACATGGACAAATAGAAGAAATGGTAATGACCTTATTCAAGTGCGCCTTGACCGAACTCTTATTTCTGATGATTAGTACAGTTAGTACTTCTGTTCTTTATCTACTCATGTTTGGGTTGGTTTTGATCACTTTCCAATTACTTTTAATGCTGATTTGATCAACAGAAGAAAAAACTATCCCTTTAGATTTGAAAAAATGTGGACTCTTCACCCTGATATTAAAAAATATATTCAAAAATGGAGTATCCAAGTTGAGGGAACGACAATGTTCAAAGTGGTTAAGAAGCTCAAAAGTGTGAAGGACAACATCCGAATCTGGAATAAGAATAGCTTTGGGAATATATTTGAGGCTAAGAGTAAAATTTAGGAAAACCTTAAAGAAATACAGAACCAGATCCAGAAGGATGGTTTCAGTACTGTTTCTATTGCTGAGGAAAATGAGATTCTTAAGAAATACCATGATATTATTACTAAAGAGGAAATATTCTGGAAGTAGAGATCGAGATGCATGTGGCTCAAGGAAGGAGACAGGAATACAAGATTCTTCCATATGTCAACCATCAAACATAAAGCTACCAATGGGATGAACAAGTTAGTTGTGGATAGTGGGGAGTTGGTCAAGGAAGATGAAATAAGGAAGGAAGCTAAGAGGTATTTCTCGGACCTCCTTTCGAGGGATCAAAGTCTGGATGCTGAAGCTTAGTCCTCTTTTCTTTAGAACATTCCTCGTCTCATTGATGACCAAAATAATGTATTTCTCTCTTCCATTCCTTCCAATTTAGAAATTAAAAATGTTGTTTTCTCCTTTGATGGAAACAAAGCTCCTGGTCCTGATAGTTTCCCAATGCTCTTTTTTCAAGAATTTTGGGACATTCTCGAAACTGATGTTGCTAATGGGGTTAAGGAATTCTTTGGGGCTAGAAAACTCTTGAAGGAAATAAATGGTACTTTTATTACTCTTATCCCCAAGATTCAAGGTGTTGATTCTCTGGACAAGTTCAGACCTATTAGCCTCTGCAATTCCTTTTACAAGATCATATCTAAGGTTCTAACCTCTAGACTCTTGTCTATTCTCTCGGCTTTAATTAAACACCAGTAGAATGGGTTTGTTCCTAGAAGACAAATTCTCGATTCCATTATTACTATTCATGAGAATATTCACTCTCTTGTTAAAGCGAAGAAGCAGGGTCTCATCCTGAAGCTCGATCTCTCCAAAGCCTATGATAGGGTTGACTGGTCTCTTCTTCAGAAAGTCCTCACTTCCTTTGGATTTGCCCCAAGAGTTGTGGATCTTTTCTCCCAACTTACCAATACTGTGTCCTTTTCTATTCTTGTCAATGGTTCTCCTTCAACCTTTTTCCAAGCTTCGAGAGGTCTTAGGCAAGGAGATCCTATCTCCCCCATCCTTTTCATTATTATGGCAAAATGCTTTGGACCGACCATGGAAAATTTGGTGCAGATAGGATCCTTTAAGGGTCTCCAACCTTCTTCTATTGACCTTATTTGTTCACACTAGTAGTTTGTTGATGATAAAGTTATTATGGGGGAATCAAGCATCTCAGAAGCTAAAGTTCTAAAGAATACCTTGTGTAAATATGCTTCTACAATGGGGCAGCTTATTAACTGGGCCAAAAGTGATGTCTTTTTCATTAACACCCCAGAGAGAAGACAACAAAGGATTAGCAGAATTCTAGAGTGTAAGATTGCTGACCTTCCTGCTACCTACCTTGGTCTCCCCATGGGGATTGCCCCTCCTGACTCCTATTAGAGTTCACTGGTTGATAAATTTCACAAAAAACTTGTAGGTTGGAAAGGGGCTCTCTTAAGTTAAGCTAGTAAGCTCCTTCTTCTTAAGGCTACTCTTCAAAGTATCCCCATTTATGCTCTTAGCTTATTCAGAATTCCAGGCAAGTATACTGAAGCTATTAAGAAAATTCAAAGAAGATTCCTATGATCTGGGGTTGAGGAAAAGCAAAGAATTTCCTTGGTGGCATGGGATCAGGTCTGCAAGCCAAAAAGCAAAGGTGGTCTAAGGCTTAGGAGGATTCGCACTTTAAATGAAGCTCTCTTGTCAAAACAAGTTTGGAGATGGTTTAACTCTAACTTTGAATGGTGCAAAATTTGGAGAAGTAAGTATTCTCTTTTATCTTCTTCTTTATCTTCTTTTCTTAATTCGGATCTCAGTATAAATGGATCTCATATCTGGAACCATGTTTCTAAATGTAAAGATGTGATTGCTAAAGGTGTGACATGGAAACTTGGAAATGGTAGAAAAGTTAGATTCTAGGAGGATCCCTAGCTTTTTGACAAACCCCTAATGGATTTCTATGAGTGGGCTTCCCATGCCCCCTCCTGTATTGGCTCTTTTGGTACCTTAGTGGTAGATTACTGGGATGGGAACAACTAACAGAACATTGATAGTATTCATCCCAGCCTCTCCAAGCTCAAAACTCAATTGACTGCTATTTGGCTGAATAAAGAAGAGGATTCCCTGATCTGGAGATATAACCCCAAAGGTACCTTTACTGTATCTTTGATGTATTGTATCCTCTCCCCCTCCCCTCCTATGAATCCTTTCTAGTCTAAAGCTTGGTTAAAAGGGCTCACTCCTAAAATCAATATGTTCTTCTGGACTATCCTCCAAAATAAGATCCTTACTGTTGACAACCTTAAATGCAAAGGTTTTTCCCTTCCAAATAGGTGTGTGTTGTGCTTTCAAGAGGAAGAGTCAGTGGACCATCTTGCCCTCCACTGTTCTTTCTCAACCTCAGTTTGGGAAAGCTTCCTCAAAAGCTTTAGTCTTGCTTGGGTGTTTCCTAGTAACATCAGAGATTTATTCTCTTCCTGGAAAATTCATTGGACCAACTCTTTTCTGAGGTGTATGTGGTAGCTCTCTCTTCCTCATATTTTGTGGGGTCTTTGGAAGGAAAGAAACAACCGAATTTTTAGGGATGTGTCCTTAAATCAAGATATTGTTTTTCAAAAAATTCAAAGGGCTATTTAGGAAAATATGGGAACTATGGAGGTCTCTTGTTACTCAAACAACTCTTTGGAGTTAAATATCTTAAGATCCTAGAATATGAAGATCACTGATGGTCATAATATCAACTACAATAAAAGACTTGAAGTTAAATGGCAAACCCCTCCCCATGGTTGGCTTAAAATCAATTTTGATGGAGCAGCCAAAGGAAATCCAGGTCCTTCAGGCTGTGGAGCTATTCTCAGAGAGAACAGAGGCATTTGCAAAGGTATGATTGTTGTCCCTATTGGCATTCAAACCAATCATAAGGTGGAAGCTATGGCAGCCCTTCAAGGCATTATTCTAGCCAAAAAATGGAACTGTACCCATCTCTAGATTGAAGGGGATTCCAATAATATTATTAAGTGTCTCAATGGGACCTCTAAGCCCTCTTGGTCAATTCACAATATAATTTTTTCTGCCATTGACATCATTAGAACCTTCAAAAAATGCCACATATCCCATATATATGGGGAGACCAACTGTTCTACTGATTGGGCTACAAACGTGGTGGTGAAGAATGAGACAATTACCACGTGGATAGGTGAGAGTGGTCTTCCTGGAGATGTAAGACAAATCATAATAAATGAAAGATATCGAAGTACCCCAAAGAATCTTGATTGACAAGGCAATTATGATATGTACTAAAGTAAGCACTTCGAGTTACTTCGATAATGAGGGAATTACTCATTATAACATCAAAACTAGCAGAATGTGCATATAACCTATCAAATCACTAATGCTACGCACGCTTTTTGGGTTTTTGTTTTAACTTTGAAAAGCTTTCTGTTTCACCAGCTCTGTAACCTAAACTTGACTATGAGAAACAACACCATGGGCGGAATAGGAGAAGATATGAGCCAGGAAGTTGTAAGGAGTAGAAATAGAAAGAAGAGGTGTGGGAAATTTTGCAGAAGGGTGGTCTTTCAAGCTTCATTGAGAGACTCCATGGCCATGATGGAAAGATAACCAACTTTTTCTGCAAAAATTGGAAGAAGGGCATGCTTAAAATGGGCGACCAACTGGTGGAAATTGATGAAGAGTTAATTGCTAAAGCTATGGGACTCAAAAGGGAGGGCTGCAACTTCTACAGAGATAGGAAGGTCAGCAGGGAAGCCATTGAAAGGTACCTGGTCATAGAGAAAGAGAAGAAAAGACTGGTAAAGTTGAGTAAAACCTATTACCCACCTAGGGCTTTTGCAAAACCCTTGCGGGAAATTCTTTTTGTTTTAATGAGGTATATAACTCTAGATGGCAGGTTTACGAAAGTATATGGATATCACTTTGTCCCCTTAAATCATTTTAGGCATAATGATAAGGTGAATTTCCCTTACTTCTTGCTTTGTTCTATGAATGCATCCCTAAAAGCATATAAAGAAAATCCTTGGGGTGATACTGCAATGCACTAGGGACTTATGGTCCTCATTTATGATCATTTAAAGGCTAGTACAATCAACCAAATGCATCTCTCTATGGATTCGGAAGAAGATATGTCTGATTTTGATTTCTCAGAGGAGGAGGATTCAGATAATGATTCCTTGATAGATAATGAGGAAAGCTCAGATGACTCAGAGTATGAGAGGAGCAAGAAGAGGAAATCAAAACCCTCTTCTTCTAAGAGCAAAAAACCTCAAAGCAAACCCTTGATTAGTATTTCTTTGGAAGAAGAGGACTCTGATTTCCCTGAGGAGAAGAAGAACCCTAAGGGAGTACTAAAGGAAAAAAGTAAGAACAAAGCCCAACCCAGGAAGAAGCAAAAGAAAACAGAGGAGACTAGCAAAGATCCGGAGGAGACCAGCAAGGAACCGGAAGAGGACAAGCAAACAAGAACCCTGGAAGCTGAACAAAGCTTGGAGATGGAGACTATGGAGGAGACCCTCAGGGCCGCCGATACTATTTCTACCCTCCATATCGCTAAAGATGAACAGATAACCCCTGGTAAAGTTACTCCTTCTCCTGGTCCTCACCCCGAGGCCTTGAAGGGTTTTATGAAAACCATTGAATGGCTTATTGATGGGAATAAGAATACCACGGATGAATACAAAAAACTATGCAACAGAGTCATGAGCCTGGAGACCATTAACATTGGAGAGGGGAACACTATGGCTGATTATATTGAAGATCTGAAGAACACAATTGCCAAAGCAGAAGACATCAGAGATGCCTTTAATCTCCGGTTTGAGAAAATTGAAAAGGAGATACAAGATAGAAAAACCCTGGAGGAAACTAGCGAAAAGAAGCTCTCGGATACAGTTGCCAAAGTGGACAAGATAGAGGAGTTCCTCAAGAACATTGCAAAGCAGAGTCTCAGCATTCTGAAAATCTCAGCCAACAACACCCATACCCTCATTAGCAAGCTTGATGATGAAAAGGAAACCCAGGAAATTGACCTGGATGCAGAAGAAACTGGAGAAGCCCAAGGTCCCAGAACCTGCACCCACAGAAAGAGGAAGGAAAAGAAAGTGAATAAGGACCTGGAGGAGCTAAAAGTAGTTGGGGTGACCTATGATGAGCTGTTTACTAAGGCAGAGGATCTGCTGAAGAAAATTACTATGTAGTGTCTCCTTGGGTTCTTTGTTGTTTAGCTATTTTTTTTGTTCGCTAGTTTTTTGACCAGTCACTTTGCATGTGGACTCTATTTTCTCAGCTTTCTATTTAACTATGTTGTAATGGTTTCGGGTCCTTAAAACCTATTTTTCAATCAATCAGAACATAATTAAATTAAATAATTATGTAGGAAGGACAAAATTAATTAAATATTTAATTTAATTAATTTTGGACGTCTACATTTTGTACCTCTTTTACATAGCAGCAAAATTGGCGATGGGTAAAAGATAGAAGAAAATGATGCCCTAGCATGAAAACGTGGGTGGTATATGCCCCCTCAAGAATTTAATCAAGATTTTTTAAAAAAATTTGGGAAAATTCTCGAAAAAGAAGAATGTCAGATGAGAGAAGAAAAATGAAAAAGATGACAAAGTGAAGAAAGTGGAAGAAAGATGAGAAAAGGTGACAAAGAGGGCTATGTGGGGGGGGGGTCCATATAAGGCCCACGAGGCCCAAGGAAGGGTCATTGTCACATACACCTATTAGAGAGTAGATAGCATAGAGCCCTTGGAGAGAGAGATGGCACACATTCCCATTCACGAGCACCGCATAGAGAGGGTCTGATGACACGAGAGACCTACTCACTATGGCCCACCGATACGTACCCTAGACCCACTTTGTAATTTAGTAGATTAGGGTAAATTTTAGGGCTAGAAATAGGATTTTACTGGGTAGCATAGTGGAGGTGTTGATCACCATTTTAGCCCCACTGACCTAGGTTAGTGCATGCACTTGCATGCAACGTGGGTGTGCACGAGATAGTGGTAAATAAAGGGGATCGAAGCAGGTGCACATAGTTAGCATGTGTGCTCACATTGGTCAGTACGAGTAGGAGGAGTCAAGATGGTCAAAGGGTGGAGGTCTATAGATCAGTAGCTCCGACTATGGTGCAGTGTGTGTGCCATGGTTTTAGTGCATGTGCATGCACTTGGCAAGTAGAGGGGGGGCAAATGATAGGGAAAAAGGGGATCAAAAGTCTCAATAGGGCACATATATGGCCTAGGAGTAGATAATAGGCTAGAATTGGCTAGAATAAAAGAAGATTAGGATAGAATATTAGGGCTAATGAAGTGGATTAACTGGGTGCAGGATGATCTAGGACCACTCCCATCACATGAGCACTGGACGACCACCATGAGGCTATACAGGAAATTGAGAGCGGATGAGCACGAGATATTGAGCATGGTTGGATTAGGTTTCATTGGCCAATGGTCGAGGATCAGGGTGCATACAACCATGATGATTGCATTAGTGGAGAGATGGGACAACAAGACCTGCACATTTCACCTGCCTACATGAGAGGCTACCATCACATTGTTAGAACTCTGGAGGATCTTGAACTCCCTATTCATGGTTTTATTCATGAGTACCAATTAGACACAGCGCAATACTACTTTCATAAGGTGTTGAGTATGGCAGGTTGCCTATGGATGGGACACGATTACATCTTGGGTAGGCGATGTGGATCAAGCACATTCCACACCTAGTGCTTGTAATTTGTGGATTGATCAGCAGATGAGTGCTACCAAATCTTGATGGACATGGCTTCCTGATTGGGTGGAGCAGGTATGTGTACTATATGGTACATAATTATATAGAGTATGCATGGGGAGTGGCTATGCTATGACAATTATACCATGACATGCATTTGGTTTTATATCTGGAGTATCAAAATCTTTCTACAGGAGTGACTCTCTTGCATGTATGGGCATGGGAGCATATCGCAGTGACACGAACAGTGTGGGTATAGGACAGGTGACGACAGTTCCCATATGTGGACTAGTACAAGGGACTGTTCCATTATACCAGGCTTGGGGTGATATGGTTTTGGAGGAGGGTCTTTGACAAGTTGATGCTCTTCACATGGAGACCCTATTTGAATTGTGAGAGGTGGAGAGAAGATTGGTGGCTACATAGGGCATAGTTAGAGATGTGGTTATTTTGTAGATTGGTGAATATCATTGAGCACTATGTGCCACATCCAGTGGCTCGGTAGTTTGGGGATATTCAAGATACAGTGGAGCCAAAGCGGTTATATCTGAGGATCACTCATGAGACTGGGACATGGGGGAAGGCTATTAGCCCTTTGGAGGTTCAAGTGAGTTGGGAGGGTGTAGCCACCAGGGTGTGGGATGAGTGAAGGGAAGTGGGAGATGATGCAAGCATGATTGATGCATAGAGGGGCTGGTGAGAGGCTCACTTGCTAGTGTGAATCACTATTCCTGGAGTTCTGGAGGAAGATGAGATATGACCATAGATTGATGAGGTCATAGGAGGAGAGGATGAGGGTCCTGCAGACAAGGCAGTAGTGGTAGGAGGAGGGGATGGAGGTCAAGGTCAGGGGAGAGGAGGGGTGAGGAGAGGTAAAGACTAGTAGAGGGGGCTAGGGAGATAGTCAGTACAAATCCAACAACTGATAGTACAGATTGGACAGATTGGAGGGGACGGAGAGGAAGGAGATGGAGGTCATCTGATGGACATTCCATAAATACAAGCATAGGGTGAGGGAGAACCAGTATAGGTACAATTACAAGGGGAAGTAGAGGACAAGGTGCTAAGGGATGAGTATGACAAGGTTGTAAAGGAGAGGGATGGTGCTCGGGAGAGGGTTAGGAGCTTGGAGGATAAATTGAAGGATTGAATACTGCTAAGGGGAGGTATAGGAGGGAAGAGGAGGATATATAGTTGAGAGAGTGAGGAAATAAATATAATAGATAGAGATTACATGGCTAAAGAGGGAGGCAGATGACCTAGTGGAGAGCTCAGAGATAGCTTGGGCAGAGGTGGCATCTCTGAGGGAGGAGAGGGATGAGACAAACCGGCTCCTAGACAAGGAAAGGAATGGGGGAGTCATCAAGAAGCTGAGGACAAAGCTAGTGAGGGTGGATGGGGAGATGGATGCACTCCAAGCCCAACTCAATAGAGCAGAGGCATATGTAGGGAGGTTGTGGATAGAGCGAGATGCAAGTCATTGATTATTAGAGCCCACAAGGTTATCCAACTCCCTTTGCTCTTGAAAGGTATTAGACAAGGTGTTAAAATAAACTAAGAGGACAAATGCCAGATCTTGCTTCGTTTTTTGCCTGATTCATGGGATTCTCTTGTTATGGCTATCGGTAGTACTTTTATTATTTTGAAGTCTGAAGATGTGGTGGATGCCCTACTTGGTGAAGCGATGTGAAGGAAGGTATCCCACGGTTCGAAGGAAGACCTAACTAGTCATGGAAGACCTAAGAGGAAAGGAAAGAAGAATGAGAAGTGTGATAAGTCCAAATCGAGAGGGAGATCGAAATCTCCTGGAAAGTCCAAAGTTATTTGTTGGAATTGTGGTAAACCAGGTAACATCCATAAGGACTACAAAAAAGATAAGAAGAAGAAAAAGAAGAAGATTGATTTTGATTTCGAGTTCGAGAAGGAAGATGGTGATGCATTTATAGTAGCTTTGGTGACTCGTGCAGGTAATGATGCTTGGTTTTAATTGACTCAAGTGCATCTTTTCATATGACTACCAATAGAGATTGGTTTTTTGAATATGAATAATTTAATAGAGGTAATGTGTACCTAGGTGATGATTCACATTTAGACATTGTTTGTCAAGATAAAGTTAGAATAAGGTTTTTAGATGGTAGAATAAAAACTATTAATGGTGTGTTGCATATCCCTCGATTAAAATGAAATTTGCTATTCATGAGAAAACTAATGGATGCAGGTGTGTAGGTAGTCTTTTCTAAAGCAAGATGTAAGATGATTAAGGGTGCTATGGTAATTTCTAGAGGTGTCAAGTTCAACACGTTGTATAAGCTAGATGCATACACTATTGAGTGTAATAGCACTTCTGTAAAAAGTAAATCTATGGAATATTTGAGGGTTTCACCTTCAGGGGATGGAAATGGCTATTGGGTGCCTAAGGGTACTCTTTCTTCTAAAGAAAAGTTACCTGTAGAGAACACTATGTTATGGCACCAAAGGCTTAGCCACATCAGAGAAAAGGATCTAAGGACCTTGAAAAAAAAAACCTTGTTGAAGGTTTGAATGATTGTAATCTTGATTTTGATTTCTATAAGCATTGCATTTATGGAAAACAAAATTGCATTCAGTTTTACTCGAGTTCTCAAAAAACTTGTGGTGTTTTGGATCTTATTCATTCTGATGTGTTTGGTCCTATAGATGTTCCTTCGATTTGAAAATCTACCTATTATGTTTCATTTATTGATGATTTTACTAGAAGGACATGGGTATATTTTCTAAAGAGTAAATCTGAATTTTTCGGTCAATTTAAAGAATTTAAAGCAATGGTTGAGTTGTAGACTGGATAGAAAATTAAAAGTTTGAGGACTGATAATGGTGGTGAATTTTTCTCTAATGATTTTGATAGATTTTGTAATGACTGTGGCATTAAAATATAGAAGACAACTCTATATTCTCCACAACAGAATGGATTTGCAGAAAGAATGAATAGAACACTTGTTGTTTGCAAAATCTAATTCACCTCAACATCCTTATAATAAATGATTAAACTCTGTGTAGAAGAGATATTAAAGGGAAGGAAACTCTTAGGACAACATATGACAAGGTTTGATTTAACCATCTACACTTTGGACTTACTCAAAGTCCAGGCGGGTATACCTTTGTGAACTAAATTCACACTTTCAAAAGATAAATCCACAGCAAACCAGTCCAGAAAACCAGTGGATCTAATCACCTTGAAACCAACTGAAACAAAGGAATGAAAATTATACTCATATTTAGTATTTTGATCTACAAAACATGCAATAGACAACCTTGATCTATACCAGTGCCTTATCCAAGGCCATAGAGTCATCTAAATTCAAACAATACTCCCCAAACAAAATATCTCTACACATCCCATTGGCTTGGCTTCTGTTAATTCCTATATATGCCTAACATACATGAGAATTTATGCACACCAAATCAAACTATGCTCATCAAGATTCAAAATATCCTATGAAGAATTTACTGGTAGAGGCGATCCCTGCATATTTAATTTCCCTCCTAAAGAGAAAAGCTACCAACCACATCTACTAAAAATTGCCTTACAATCCCCATTCAAACAAAATAACCCTAGATTATTCAGAATGAAACAATAAACAACTGCAAGCACATTCAAAGATGACACAAAGTTTTACTCAAAAACGATGGTCTGTATGTTGATATATTTTCAAGAAAGTATCACAAAAACTTTTGAATATTCTCCATTAAACTTAGAAAAGCTCAGATAAATTTCTGCAGAGTTTTCTTACAATTCTTTGCGATCTTTTTCTCTTAGTCCTGGTATCCATTTATAACAATATGGATGCACATAGCTTCAGAATTTCCTAGGAGAATTTGTTACAATTGTTGCTTCTCAAGAAGAAGTTACAAAACCTTTTGCAAAAATGGTTACAAGTCCTCCTTGACCTCTGCAGCTTCTTCAACTTGTTGTTTGGTTGCAACCTCATCTAACTATTTAGGAACACCCTCTAACTGCTCTGCATCCTGGATGGCATATTTTGTTGTCCATTCATTGTACACATCATCAGTGGGCCATGTGAAATTAATCACTTTTGTCTTAGCCTTGGTCAACCTTTTCCAGGAATTTCTCATCTTGTTGACTTCTGAATTAAGAAAACCATAATGAGACTTGATTTTCTCTATCTCCTGAATTGTAACAGCAAAGAAGGAAGCATCATCTAGATCAAAAACTCCTTTAATTCTGGCTAACAGTTTGGCCTCTACTTCCTTGAGCCACACTTGTTTGTCCTTCAGTTGATCTGGGCTGGCAAAAACTCCTGGGAGCAACTCAAAAACCTGGTCAACATACTCCTTTTTGTATAAGTTAATTTTCCTATCAGCATTATCCACCCCTTCTGCTAATTTTACTAGGTCTTTGGTGGTATCACAAGTGGATTTGATGATAGGATTGGCCCTTGCTTCATCATAAGATGCACAAATTGACTCCAAGTCCTGCTCTCTAGGCCTCCATTTGTCAAAAATAGGTTTCAGAATGGCTTTATCTCCATTGATCTCATCCCTCATATCCAAAATCTTTCTTATGTTATTATATAGAAATGAGGCACTCATTGTATCTGCAAAACTTCAAATAGTAACCCTTACTCTATCCTCATATTTCTTGGCATACAGGGCTTGAGCCTATTTCAAATTCTCTAGCTCTTGAGGAATAATCTCAATCATCTAGGAGCTAGAAGGTGTTGGAGATGGTGGGAACTCAATGATGGGGCTGCTAGGTGGAGGTCTTGTAGGAGACAAGGAGATCATTAGTGTTGAAGACTCACCTTGATGGTATTGTCCTATCAACTGGCTCTGTAACTTAGCAATAATGCTATCCTTACATCTTACCTCCTCCTTAGCACTGGCCTTTAGAATTGTCTCCAACTTGACTTGGAGGTCTACTTTGTCCTTGGCTTCCTTTTCTACTACTGCAACACTGAATTTTACAGTCTCTAACATAGTGCTAGCAACTTCTACCACCCCTATGCTCTGCACTCTCTTTACTATCATTCCACCAAGGTAGCTTGACCCTTGGGTATCTTTGCTTTTCTTATTTTCATCTCTCTTGAGAAACCACATGATGAGTGCAGCATTATCCTTGCTGAAAGTGATTCCCTCCATGGGCTTAGTTTCTTTCCTCACTACATCTAGTACTAGGGCATCTGCTATATCCCACTCAGGGAGAATAAGCACTCCAGCTTGTGCCACCATATCCCTTCCTTGCTCAGGAGTGATGGTCTTAAATTCTTCCATCATTTCCTATTTTATTTCTTCCTCTACCAGAGCTGGATCTTTGCTAGGTTGCTCACCTTTTCTCTTCTCGCATCTTGCATTGTATTTATCTATGTTTTGTTTCCATACAAACTGCATAAACACTCCTGAGGTAACAAAATTGTTGTTAGCCAAGAAATCATCACTAGCTTGCTTTATCTCAGGATCCAGCTCCTGGCCTTTAAGTTCAATGGTGGTAATGTCCATTTTGGCAGCAAGGGGTTCTTCTGGCATTCCTTCCTCTACCTCATCATATGTGTAGGCAATTTCCCCTAAACTGCCCAATTGTAAAAGTTGCTCAACTATTGCTTGCTCATCTCCTATGTGGATAGGGGATTGGGATGGAGAGTACAAAGGTGTAATAGATTGTACCTCTTTTCCTACTCTCTGCCTTTTAGGGCTCTCTTGGATGTCAATGACATCTTGTATCTTCTTCTTTCCTTTGGAGGTAGAGGGCTCCCCTGTTGTGGGCATCAACACACTATAACTAGATTTCTTGTGCAGGGTGTAGTCACCAGGAGGGATTGCTTTGGTGGAGGCAGACCTACTTAGAATCATTCTTTCCTTTTCAAGGTTTCTTTTCATCACAGCTTCCCTTTTCTCCTTTAGGGTCTACATCACATCTTCAAAACAAACAATTAAAAACTTTATTTTCTCCTCCAGAGGGAAAAAGCTAGACAATGGGTCATAGCTGGCATCAAACTGATGCACAAAGTCTAAGGCTTTCTTATAAGCCACCTATTTTTCTTTCCTCAGTTCCTGCTCATCCAAATCAAATTCATTTTAATGAGACCCTTAGGAAACTGAAATTGATGGGGTCTTCCTCTACACACAACCCTCTTTTTGAATATGCCATTCAAGAAGTCTTCTGGATCTGCACACTTGGATATTGCAGTTGACAAATGTTAGGGTTTGAGAAAGTCTTCAAAATAATTCCAACCTCCCTTGGTTATTATAAATTTATGGTCTATGGTAACCATAGGGAAAATAGTCCCTTTACCCCTGCCTGCCAGCTCTGCCTCTTGTACACTACCAATCTGTCTAAGGACTTCTGCAATTCCCACTTTGAGAGGGACCTGATAGGGCAACAAGAATGGAGTTCCTTTAAAATCAAAGACTCTGAAAACTATTAAGACTGGGTACAGATAAATGTCACCCCAATTATGAACAATCTTTATATTTTCTACAAATTCTTTTGGTCTAATAAATTCCAAAAGAACCTTATGGATTCTTTGGTTCTCTGAGCAGAGGAGAGTCCTAATCTTGGATGCAAAATATTTATCAAATTTTAAGAAACTAGCATCCTCTCTATCCTACAACAAGACAATACTCCATAGTTCCACTGGCATCTTTTCTCCTTCCTTCTCTTTGATGAGGTCCAATCCACTGGCAAAGTAATCACCACCTCTGAATAGAAATAGATGCATAGGGAGTGAATACCATCTGAAAGGCCTATCCACCTTTCCATTTTTTATTCCTATTAACCCTCCATGGATAGCATCAGCAATGAAAGAAGCATAATCAAATGTTACTGCAAGGGAGAGATTCAAAATCTGAGCAATCATTAACAAGTAGTGATTAGGCATATTTGCCTCAGCATCTTCTCCCAAAACCTGGCAGAGTGACCAATACATTCCCTTAGCCCTGAGAGTGAACGGATTTAATGAGAAGGGCTCTTCTGTGTTGGGTCCTACAACTATCAACCCACCTATCTTCACAAAAAATTTCTTAAGAGGCCCACTCCTAAGGTGATTCCTTTGTGCACCATATACTTGAGCTAATGATTTTGTTGGTGTAAATAAATATTCACTTTGGATATTATTACACTTACTTAAGTTAACTTAGGATAATGCATCTCTTCGTAGTTTGGATTTGAGACACTTAGGGAAGTGTGCACATAGGGATAGAGCTTGTAGGAGAAATTCCACCTTTTGTGGTCTTATTTTGTTGTTACACTCCACATTCGGTGGGTCATCCACCTCTTGTAGAATATTATATTATTTCTCCTACCTACCCTTAGTATTTCTTACCTACCCTTGTTTCTCATTGAGCCACATGTCATATTTGTGTGCTCATACATCCATATGGCCTTGCCTATATAAGTAGGCCTCTATTCATTGTATTGGTTAATCCAGTTGATCATTTTGCATATTGATGAGAATATAGTTTGTTCTTGTCATTCTATTGTCTCTTTTATGCTTTTCATTGTGCTCTTGATCTTGGCAAAATCCTACATGGTATCAGAGCTATTGGGGCTTCATTGATTACTTTTTGGAGACATCGTGGAAGGCTTCTATTTTTGGATTTGGGGATCTTCATTTTTTGGGGGCGTCATACAGTGATTTGGACATCACCATTGAATCCGGGAGGCCGTTTCCATAATTTTTGACTATAAAGTCGACCTATTTTGGTGAGAAAATTTTTTTCCCCATTTTGGCTATTGTCGTACGGATTTTGAAATTTTTTTATTAATTTTTCAAAAAAAAAAAAAAAAATTATTTTCTGAAAAAAAATTTGAAAAAAAAAAAATCAAAAAAAAGTTTTTTTGTGCACTGTTTTTGGGGGTCCGCAGACCCCCCTGTACCTACGTGTTTCGCATGTTGCAGGCGTACCAATTGTACCCACTGCCGACGCGCCACATACCGTCACCCACCGCCGACATGCCACGTCTCGTCCTCCTGCCGGTCTCTGCTCTCGCTGTCGTGCTGCCGCCGAGTCCCGTCGCCGTCATCCCTGCCGAGTCCCGTCACTGCCATCCCCGCCGATCTCTGCCTTCCGCAGTCTGCTGTCAGCCCCCTCAACCACCGCCGCCGGCAGCCTCAGCTCCTGGCCTGCCATCGGCCCCTCGGCTCCCGTCGCTCCGTCCGTCGGTGACCACCAAAACCAGGAGGACCCGCGTCCACCACATGGCAGGCGGCCACTACCCCGCGGGTAAAACTGTACATTCTGTCAGCCACATCATATCTGTATGCTCTATTAGCAGACCTACATAGTCACCTGCCAGTCAGCAAATCCATACGGTATGGCCTACACAGTCAGCTGCCCAGTCAGCAGTCCGTACAGTACGAACGCTCAATCAGCAGGAGGCAAAGTTTTTGTGACAGTCAGATGGCCGTCAAATTTAACACAATGAATTGCTGATGTCAGCACCACATCAACGTTTTTTGAAATTTTTTTGACCCCTCTCCATTGAGCTTTTCAGTTTTGCAGTCCAACTTTGAAAGGCCATATCTTGCTCATTTTTTGCTCCTTTTTTAGTGCAATTTTTTTTGAAATGGGCTAGAATTTCGTGATCTTCATAGTGGTATGGTTATTTTCTGATTTTGGTGCACAGGTTTTTCGGAATTTTTGGATTCTCTCAGCTGTACTTGTCCAATCCTCAATTCTACAACTTCAAAGGCCTCGTTTGAGCTCATACGACCTCCTTTTCAAGTGCCGTTTTTTTTGAAAGTGCTTATTTTTTTGTCTACTTTCATAATCTATGATCAGATTTTAGAGATTTTGAGTGGAAATTGTACTTTCAAATATTGGTCTTATTTGGCCTATTAGGTACTTGTAAATTGCTTGGATCTTAGTTAGATCTCTTGCATTATCAGTTTGAGACTCTTTTGGCCTTATTGAGGTAGTTGTAAAATTGTAAATCAGAAGTCCACTTTGCCATTTTTTGCAAGTGGCCCATTGTATACGCACTACTTATAAAGTGTCAAAATCATCACATTAGGGGGGGTTCTTTGATTGAGTGAATTTGGGGGGGTGTCTTGTGTGATTGTGCCTCTCTTTGTGCTCTTTCCATTTTTGTTGCAATGAGTCCTAACAAATTTCCACCTTTAACTCCACATAATTATGCATTGTGGAAAATTAAAGTATGGAGTAAATTAATGGAAAAGGGTCTCACACACTACATTGATGGAACAATAATAGCACCACCTGATCCTAAGGCTGATCCAAATGCTCAATTAGAATGGCTCACAAAGAATTGCATGGCTCTTGGAACCTTATGCAAGTATGTATCAGATGACCTCATTTTTCACATTGAGAAGTGTAAAACAATCAAAGAGGCTTGGGATATATTTCAAAAATTATATAGACAAGTTGATGAAATTAGAGGCTATCAGATTGACAATGAGCTCACCAACTTGGATCCCAAGAGTTTTGATACAATCCAATATTATGTCACCAAAGCAAATGAGCTAAGAGCAAAGCTTAAAGATTGTGGAATTGACAAAAAGGATGCTCAATTGATATTCAACTTGTTGGATAAGCTTGCACCAGAATATGCAGCATTTGTGTCTAGCTTCTAAACTCATCGTTGGATAGTGGGGAGTTCTTATGTTACACCTTCATTTGATGCTTTCACAGAAATGTTGATATTGGAACAAACTAAGTTGTTGAATGTGGGGTTTCTCAAGTCTTCAAAGTCCAAGGCTTTGGTAGCAAATCAAGGAAGTCAAGGCAAAGATTCCAACAAGAAGAAGAAGCAATCCAAGTCTAAGCTGCACCAGGAAAAAGGACAATCATCCTCTCCATCACAAGGCAATTTTCCATCCTCTTCCAAGAAGGGGACACCACCTAAGAAGGATAACCAACTTGTGCATATTGCAAGAAGTATGGTCATGATGAGCATCGATGCCATGCAAAACAAGTTGATGAGTTAACCAATCTTCTCAAGAAAAACAACATCAACTTGCCATCCGCCTACACAAAGAAGGATTCATCTCCTTCCTCTTCCTCACAGTCTAAGGGAAAAGGGCAAGCATTTGTGGCTAAAACAGGTTCTTCACGGCAATGGATAATTGACTCGGGTGCCTCATATCACATGGGTTCTACAAAAGAGCAGTTTTCTTCATTGGAACCATCTAAGGTACCTCACATTTACATAGGTGATGACACACAAGTAGAGGTTGAAGGGAAAGGTTCAGTTGACATGGATGATGGAACGTTTGACAATGTTCTCTATGTTCCTAACTTGTCTACCAATCTTCTCTCCATCTACCAAATCACTCACTATGGGAATGGGAAAAAGGTTGAGTTTACACCAGATTCAGTTGTGGTAAAGGAACTTGATGATGATGCCTTGGTAGTAGTGGGACAAGTCAATGACAACTCAAGGCTTTATTCATTCTCCCACTTTGTGCCTAGTTCACCTTCTAGGGCCTTGCTTACTCATTCAAATTCAGAAAGTAAGTTATGGCATGAGCGGTTTGGTCACCTCAACTACCGCTATCTTCAGCAGCTCAGCACTAAAGACATGGTCACAGGTCTACCTCAAATCAGTTTTTCAGAGGGTGTATGTTTAGGTTGTTCCATGGAAAAGCATCCCAAAGAGAATTTTGATAAAGGGAAAACTTAGAAAGCTTTGGAAGTACTTCAACTTGTTCACAGTGATGTAGCAAGTCCATTTCCAGCACCTTCATTTAGTAAGGCCCGCTATGTTCTTACCTTCATTGATGACTACTCCCACTTCACTTGGGTCTACTTTCTCATTCATAAGAGTGAAGTATTTGATAGATTTCAGGACTTCAAGACTCGTGTGGATAAGCAATTAGGGAAAGTGGTCAAGATTCTTCGCACAGATAATGGAAGGGAATATGTGAACAAAAGACTTGAGGATTTTTGTACATTTGAGGGGATTGATCTTCAGCATTCCGTTGCATACACTCCATAGTAGAATGGGGTTGCAAAATGCAAGAATAGAACTCTCAAAGAAATGGCTAGCTATATGATACATGCACGTTCTCTTGATCCTGCCTTTTGGGCAAAGGCTATCAGTTGTGCCACACACATCCAAAATCGGGTTCCTCACAAAGCTTTGCAGGGTATTACTCCTTTTGAAGCATGGGCTAGTAGGAAACCGATTGTGAGACATTTCAGAGTCTTTGGGTGTCCAGCATGGGCTCGCATACCTCTACAAAAATGCAAGGCATTGGAACCTCAGAGTCGGCCTTGCATATTTGTTGGATATCCTGAGGGTGTTAAGGCATACAGATTGATGGATCCAGAGACACATGAGGTGTTCATTGAAAGGAGTGTTCACTTTGAGGAAAGCTCTCCTAGCTTAGCCTCTCTACCTCCTCCACCTTCCTCCATTGTGGATAGTGATGTTAGTGATTCAGATGATGAGACTCCCTCAACTCTGACTCACAGGGTTACACCTCCGCAGGGTCCACTTGTAGTTGAGGAGCCTCATTCTCCACCTCCACCTAGACCTCATTGGGCTCAACAGACACTTGAGTCCATGGGTTCTCTTGTTGGGGATCCTTTAGATACTCGGAGAACTTGATCACAACATCAGGATCTTCCACATGCATTCATTGCTACCGCTTCCGATCCACAGACATTTAGGGAAGCATCAGGGGTTCCTAAGTGGGACCAAGCTATGGAGGAAGAGTATAGTTTCTTGATGAGGAACAACACATGGGATCTAGTCCATCTCCCTAAGGGGAGAAAGATGGTTCGATGTAAGTGGATCTATTGGACCAAGTTTGCAGCGGATGGTAGTGTGGATAAGTATAAGGCTCAGCTTGTTGCGAAAGGTTTCTCGCAGGTGGTAGGTGTTGATTATATTGAGACCTTTGCACCTGTAGCCAAGATGAACTCCATTCGTTTGACACTTGCTATTTCTGCAACTCATGGTTGGGCTGTACATCAGATGGATGTGAAGAGTGCCTTTCTTCATGGTGACCTTGACAAGGAGATTTATATGGAGTAGACACAAGGTTTTATCCAGGATACTTCCTTGGTTTGCTGACTAAGGAAATCTCTCTATGGCCTTAATCAAGCCCGTAGGGCTTGGTACACCAAGATGGATTCCTTTCTTCTCTCCGCAGGGTTCACCAGGTGTCATTCAGATCCGAATGTCTACATTTTGCGACAGGATGACTCTCACTTAATACTTGTGCTCTATGTTGATGACTTGATCATTATAGGGAGTACTTCATCCATCATTAGCAGGGTCAAATCTGCTTTGCATGACAGATTTTCTATGACTGACTTGGGTCTTTTGCACTACTTTCTCAGGATAAAGATTTCGCAGTCACCTTCCGGGATTACACTATCGCAACCCAAGTATGCTCTTGATCTACTTGCATGCTTTCATATGGTTGACTGTAAGCCTGCCCTGACTCCCTTTCTTTTAGGAGTCAAGCTTGAGGCTCATTGTTCTTCTCCACCAGTTGATGCCACTTTGTATCATCAGCTTGTGGGTAGTCTCATCTACTTGACTCATACACGCCCTGATATTTCATTTGCAGTTGGCATGGTTTCCCGCTTCATGCAGGAACCACATGAGCTTCATTGGAAAGCCACCAAACGCATCCTTCATTACATCCAGGGTACACATCACTATGGGATTCACTATGCAGCAGGCACAGGACTTCGCTTGGTTGGTTACACAGACTCCGATTGGGCTGGCGATCTTGGTGATCATAAGTCTACTTCTAGTTACAGTTTTCACCTTGGTTCAGGCCCCATTTGTTGGCAGAGAAAGAAGCAACATGCTATTGCTCTCTCTTCGACTGAGGCTGAGTATCGAGGTGTCGTTAATGCAGTGACTGAGACCATTTGGCTCTAGCAGATTCTCACAGAGTTTGGATTCACCACTCCATGGCTGACAGTTCTACATTGCGACAATCAAAGTGCTATTGCAATCTTGAAGAACCTGGTCCAGCACCAGTAGACCAAACACATCGAGATTCATATGCACTATATCTGAGAGCTCATCCAGGAGCAGGTCATTGATTTGCAATATTGTCCTATAGTAGAGCAGGTTGCTAACATATTCACCAAACCTTTCACTGAGAGTAAGTTCCAGCAGTTGTGAGCTCTCCTAGGGGTGCGGGATTTGTCATTAGGGGGGGTTAGCTGACTTCTCCTTCCTCTCTTATGGGGGGGACTTTTTCTTCTTTGAGGTTTTGTCCTTCTTTGAGAGCCTTTTATACATTCATCTCTCTTTTGGGGGGGAGTTTTTTCCCACTGGGTTTTCTCCCTTTCTCCATTTGTGAGAGATTGCTTTGCATAGTTTTGCTTGCATTTGCATATTGTACATGGGTACCTATCATGGCCTAGTAGCTGGGACCCATCTTGCATTGTTGACTTGAGTCTTCATTCCCCTAAGTTGCACTTAAGGGGGGGTGTTGGGGTAAATAAATATTCACTTTGGATATTATTAGACTTACTTAAGTTAACTTAGGATAATGCATCTCTTCGTAGTTTGGATTTGAGACACTTAGGGAAGTGTACACATAGGGATAGAGCTTGTAGGAGAAATTCCACCTTCTGTGGTCTTATTTTTCTATTACACTCCACATTCGGTGGGTCATCCACCTTTTGTGGAATATTATATTATTTCTCCTACCTACCCTTAGTATTTCTTACCTACCCTTGTTTCTCATTGAGCCACATGTCATATTTGTGTGCTCGTACATCCATATGGCCTTACCTATATAAGCAGGCCTCTATTCATTGTATTGGTTAATCCAGTTGATCATTTTGCATATTGATGAGAATACAGTTTGTTCTTGTCATTCTATTGTCTCTTTTATGCTTTTCATTATGCCCTTGATTTTGGCAAAATCCTACAGATTTAAAGTTTATGGGTTCCAAAAAATTTGTAAACTCATTGAGCCTAAAAGCACTTCTGAACTCTTCATTATTAATTTCAATAAGGGCTTTTCCATTTATTTCACTAATGTTTTTGGTAACTGGATCATAATTGTGTGCAATTTGAGTCAATACATCCATGTCCATGAATACCCCTGGGACAACCAACATCCCTACATCTAACTCCCAGATGCTATTTTGTTGGGCCGGAGAATTCCTCATTCCAAATCCAACCTTAAATAACCCCAACCCAGACAATCCAACCTGTGGATCTCTCAACCAATTGCCCTTGTCATATAGCCCTTCTCCTATCTTCAAACATGGAGCTCTAAGCACTAACTCTTTTACTTTTGATGTCTAGTTAGTTGACAACGTCAACTACTCAAGAAAATCATCACAAATGGCCCTCTCCTAATAATTAACCTTCCCAGAGAACTCTCTCTTAGGTGCCATTTTGAAAATGCAAGCAATCAAAAAAAACTACCCCAAATGGTTCAGCGACAAATCAAGACCTCAATTAAAACACTACTAAGCAATTACCACATAGGAGTACAAGAAAACCTGATTTTAGCTCGAAGGAATCTTCTCTACAACTGAATTGACTCACTCTGTATCTGAAGACAAAAGCTCTATATCTCTTCTTCTGCAACAATTCTTTTGAATGATATCTTTACTCAATCGACAGGAGATCATATATGGTATGCAGGGTCTTAACTACAACATTGATTCTGCATGCTTCGGCCATCCCTTCAGAATTGAATTCATGAGAGAATTCGTATTTTTTGCTCCAACAGGCCACAACGTTCCTGCAATTCTTTCCTTTCGCTCTTTCACTATTTCATGAAGAATAATGTTCAGGCGATTTCGTTAAGTGAAATCACGCTAACCGTCCGATCAAAAGAGACTTGATCAGTCATTATACTAACTTAACAGTCTTGCCTTCGCACTAGGTCCCACCTCCTTTTCGCCATTTCACAGACTTTATCTTTCGAGCACTTCTCCTTCGTGAAACCACACCAGACGTTAGATAGAATTCTAACTGCTCGGCATTTAACTCTCATCGGAACCACCCACATTTTTACTAACCGTGCCTTTACCTTGACTGCTAGCGGTCTCTTGCTATTTCACGGAGCTTAAACATCTATCAACTTTGGGCTGTGAAACAATGTGAAGCATCAGATTAATTTGAAGATGACCATCCTTTAAGGGAAACCCTTTATGCCTATTTTGCTTATGCTACCTTTTTATTGGTTATCGATTACCACGTGGCACTCAACCATTGGTTTTAGAAAACCATTCAAACCTAGTTCCACGTTGGCCATGTGTCTCTCCCTTTTACCATCGGTTGCACCTTGGTGGGCCCTCAGCTTCTTCTGAAACCATGTGTCCACCAACTCGTCACCATCTAGCTTGACACTTGGATGAACCTCTTTTACTTTCACTATTTCATGGAGCATATCCTTCAAGCATCTTGCAACTGCAAAATAGCACCGGTCGTTGGATCAAAACGAAGTTGATTCTCCTTTAACCTTATGTTTTATCTGCCTTTGGGGACGAAAAACCTTTTCACCATTTCGTAGGGCATAAAGCACAAGCACCTTACCCTTGTGAATTCATGCAAGCCATTAGATTATTTTTTACTTGCTTGATGCTTAACCATCTGAACAGACTCTGACAGACGTGGGCCCTCCGATTGAACCTCAAACACCTAGCATCTAGTCAGTTTCAGAGCTGACATGTCAGTCCTTCATTTGCTGAGAGAAAACACTGGGTTCCAATTAATTTTTACCACTTGCATCTGCTAGGTCACCTCTTACCCCGCAGCATGACTCACCTCTGGAACCCACCTTCTTTTAACCCTTGGACTCACCTCGCTGACTATTATGGCCTCTACCACATGCAACCATTTTACTCACTCTCTAGACCAGCTGAACTATCTACTTGGAGTGCCACATCATTTCACCACTTCGTGAAAGATAATGGTCAAGCATTTTCATCCTGTGAAATAGCACAAACTGTCAAATCAAATGGGACTTGATCACCTTTTAGTCACTTTTAAAATCCTCGCATGCAGGGTCCCACCAAAAGCTTTCACCATTTCACGAAAGGTATTTCTCTTGCAAGTTTAGGCTGCGAAATAATGCCAGCCGTTGGATCTTGGACAAGATGAGACCTCTTTAAACTAGACCAAAATCACCATTTAGAACGCAAAGCCCTTTCACCATTTCATGGGTCTTAAACCACGCGCAACTTCACCTAGCGAAATAGAGAAAACCATAGATCTTCCTGAGAGGTGTGCACCACTTACTAGGCCTAACAACATTAGGAGGGAAATATATAAGGCATAAAATTTTATGATTTAATTCAAAAGATTGCCTAGGCAAATGACAAGGGGGGACACTTTCGAGGAACCTGGGACCCATTACTTAAGTGGATAAAGTAATGAAGAAATAGAACCAGAGGGTTTTTTGATAAAACATTGAACGATTTGAAACTAAAAACCCTAAACCCTTAAGACCTAACACAGAGTTGAAGCAATTGATAGCATGTCTAATTCAAAATTTCAAAATCATAGCCAATAATGGAAAAGGAAAACCCATTTTTTAAATAGTGATAATAGCGGCTCTGACTAGGGATGATTGATCGCAAGATCAATACAAGAAAACTCAGAAACTCTAGAGAAACAGACCGAAACATAGACCCAAATAGAAAAACAGGAAGGAAACAAAATATGTACAAACAAAGGACCTACTGTGCATGGACTTCAAGAGAAATAATGTTTCAGGAACTGTCCATGCACTAGAAATTCTTGTACTTCATCATTCATATTCTTCACAAAATATGAATCCTTACCATTTAAGTCATAGACCACAAAAGGGCCAATCCATAATGATTCAAATTTTTTATGTTTTCCCTTGTCTTGTCCTTTTGCATTCCACTGAAGAACCATGTCATCAATTTGAAACTTCCTTAATGATGTCCTTTTATCAAAAAGGTATTTGGATTGCAATTGGATCTTCTTATTTCTTTTGTGAGCTAAAGCTCTAAGCTCTTCCACCTCCACAATTTGGATCATTCTGTCTTCCATAGGTTCAGATAGCTCCATATCCTCATCTTGCAAGAACTTGTAAACTGGAAGAAGATTATTCACTGGCAATCTGACCTGAGCACCATAAACTAGTTCAAAAGGGGACATACCAATGGCCTTCTTGACTATTATTCTATCTGCCCATGGAGCTAACTTCAATTTTTTATCCCAAGATCTTTTATTTTCTTCCAAGATTTTCTTGATGATGTTCAAAAGACTTTTATTGCTGGATTCTGCTTGTCCATTCCCCTGAGGGTGATAAGGTGAAGAGTAAGACATGAGTATTCCATGACTGGTATAAAAGCCTACAAACTCTTCTGATCTGAAACACATGGCATTATCCATCACCAATTTTGTAGGTATTCCAAATCTAGTTACAACATTATCCATCAGGAAATCAATGACAACCTTACTTGTAGCTCTTCTTGTAGGGATAGCTTCTATCCATTTAGTGAAATAGTCAGTGGCTACTATGATCCATCTGTGACCTCTTCCTGACCTCTCAACAATCTCTCCACTAAAATCAATGCCCCACTAGACAAAAGGAGCTTCTACAAAGACTGGATTTAAGGGTAAGGCTCCTTCATACTTCAACTTAGATGAAAACTTCTGATAGGGATCACATCTCTAGACATATGCATGAGCATCTTTGAATAAAGTAGGCCAAAAGTATCCAGCCCGGATTATCTTACCAGCAGTGGTCTTAGCAGAGTAATGGCCTCCACATACTCCATCATACATTTCAGTCAATACTCGTTTATCCTGGAACTCATCCAAACACATTAGTAATTCTCCATCTCTTTTTCTCCAGAATAGATCACCTTGAACGAGCACATACTTTTGGGACTTGAGTTTCAGAGTTCTTTTCTGATTACGTTTTATTCCTTCTGAGAATGCAGCATCTCTTAAGAATCTGACTATCTCTGAGTACCAACGTTGTCTTTCAATAGTAGTGACTGAAGTATCTTTGATTTCAACATTGTGTATTTCAACATTCATAAGATTAGACTTAGTCATGAGCTTAGCCAGACCTAGACCTCTTACCAATTTAGTAATCTTTATCTCCAAGTCAAATTCTTGGATTCTATTAATCCATCTGCATCTTTTCCCTATAACTTCAGACTGAGACAGAATATCCTTAACAGCAACATGTGGGACATAGGCAATGACATTTGCATTCACCAGATATGGCCTAAAAGCCTTGACAACTTTAATCAAAGCATAAGCTTGTTTCTCCATGGTCTCATATTTCAGTTCTGCTGCTTGCAAAGACTTGTTGTAGAAGGCTACAGGATGTTCATATCCCTCATTATCCTTTTGTAATAACATTGCAACTACTGTATGATATGAAGCAAAGGAAAATAGCAAAAAAGGCTTACTATAATCAGGAGATTTTAGCACTGGTGCTTCTTGAATTGCTTTCTTAATTTCAACAAAAGCCTTTGAGGCTTCTTGATCCCAACAAAATTTAGTATCCTTCTTGAGCAACTTGACGATAGGCTTCACTATCTCTATGAAGTTTGCAATGAACCTCCTAACAAAATTCACTTTGCCTAGAAAGGACTGAATACCTTTTACATTCTTAGGTTCAGAAACCTTATTTATTGCCTCAATTCTTTCAGGGTCTATCCTTACCCCTTTCTTGGAAACAATGTGTCCCAATAGTTTTCCTTCAATAACTCCAAAATGACATTTTTTTGGGATTTAGTGACACACCAAATTCCAAGGCTTTACTGAATACCTTTTCCAAATGTCCACAATGATCTTCAACCCTTTTGGAGAAATAGGTTAGGTCATCTTGATAGACCACCATGATAATATTAATGAACTCCTTGAAAGCTACATCCATTGCTCTCTGAAATGTAGCTCCAGCATTCTTCAATCCGAATGGCATTCTCACATAGACATATGTCCCCCATGGAGTAGTGAAAGCAGTTTTGAACTGTTCAGATTTCTTCACTAACACTTGATTGTATCTTGAGAAACCATCCATCATGGACAAAAGATCACAACCTGTTACCCTTTGCAACATAGCTTCCATATTGGGAGAAGAGTAGTTGTCCTTTAAAGAAGCAACATTTAGATTTCTGAAATCTACACGCAATCTAATGTCCCCATTCTTCTTTTTTACCAGGACTAGATTGGAGACCCATGAAGAATGCCTTATTGGTTTGATAATCCCCCCTTCTCTCAATTTGGTCAACTCTTGCTACATTTTAGTTTCCAATAAGGGATTGATGGGTCTCTGTTTCTATCTGAAAAGCTTAGCATCTGGAAGTAGAGGAACTTCATGCTGAAAAAGATCTTGTCTATATGCCTTTAGGTTTTCATAAGACCAAGCAAAAACATGTCTATATTTCTTCAATAAATTAATAAGGTTAGTCCTGACATGAGGGGTAATTTCTTTCCAATGTATACTAACTTAGGGGATGATTTAGTCCCCAAGTTCACCTCCTCTAGCTCTTCCAACTTGGTGGTAGACTGCTGATGTAAATGACTGTCATTATAACTGAACATGCTTTCCAGCTCTACCAGCCCTTTAGGTATTTCATTGGTTTCCAACTAGACCAGCTCATTTCCAAACATTGTTTCTCTACTGTCAACCACCTCCACTAGTGCATTGCAATCAATCTTCTATCCATCATAATCATCAACACATTGGATGAACCTAAGAATGTCTTCATCATCAGCAAAAACTTGCCAATTGTACACATTGTCAGGAATAGCAGGCCTAGATTTTATTTCCACAGTGGAAATATCGGTTAATGTTGCATCATCATTCTTTAGAGCAACATTAGCTAAGAAATCTGCCATAATATTCTTTGACTGCTCTATCCAATTAATAGAAAATGCACTAAAATGCTCAATAACATCCCAAACTACATGTTTATATCTCTTTAATCTATCATTCTTGGGTGCATATTTGGCTCTTACCTAAGATACAACCAATTCTGAATCCCCTAACACTATCAACAGCTATATTCCATGCTTCTTTGCAACTTCAAGCCCCAGCAATAGAGCTTCATACTCTGCAGTGTTATTTGTGCACTGGAAGGCCAATAAGAATGAATACTTGAAAGTTATACCTGATGGGGATACAAAAAGAACTCCTACTCCAAATCTTTCTTTGGAGCAAGCTCCATCAAAATACATCTGCCATAACCCATACTATTGTGCTTCTAACTTGACCACAATGGGATCAATATTCTTCAATTGGGGTAAAATTGGTTGAAGTCTAAAATTATCAAGATCCACATCAATCATACAATTGAGCATATTAGGGTCTACATTTTCAATTACCCTAGGAGCTCATGGCTCTCTGTACAATTTGACTTGATTTCCATTGATTGGAATGGTGGCATAGGATAAGTCCAGTTGAACATTTCCTCCTACTATTGTTGTCCACTACCTGGAAAGTAACATACCATAATGGGGTTTGGTATCAGTAACAATAACATCCATTTTATAGGTTGCCTCAGGGAATGCTGCTATCTTTACTTCAACATCTTTCATTGTACCTATCACAGGTACTTCCCTGTTATCCATAGCATAGCATTTCCCATACACAGTGGTTACTAACAATCCTAATTCTTTCATAACACCATAGGGCATTACATTAGCAGCAGCTCCTGAATCTATCATGCAATTTTTAATCAACCGGTTGTTTACTAACAAAGTAACATAGAAAGGGTCTACTTGTGAAGGCTCTTGAGTGATAGTGGTTCCAACATAAACCTCTGGGGTTTGGAACTCTTGATCCTTTCCAATTCTAGCTGAACTGGTGGGTAAGACTGTGTCACTATCAGATATACTAGAGAATAAAGACAAGGTTGCATCCCTATGTTCTTCAATCTTCAGTAATTCTACTAATGGGATAGTGACCTTCATATGAGTAAGAGCTTGAGCCATGTCAAATGTAGAACTATTGCTTATTTCAGTACTAGCTCTAACTCTTTCTGTCTTGAGCTGACTTGCCTTTTTCACTGTGGCAGCTCCTTGTACATCACCAGTACCTATACTCTTGGGTACATCTTTGACCTGTTCCTTCTTTTCTTGACCAGTCTTTGGAACAGTAGTAGCACTACCTGCTGCCCCCTTCTAGGTGGTCTCTTTTATGAATATAGAATCAGGTTCACCCTGATCAGTGTCTTTCTTGGTGCTCCTCAAGTGATAGTTGTGTTTTTCTTTGGCAATGGCGGCTTTAGTGAGATTTTTGACTTCTTCCTCACTAGGCCTTCTAAGATGAACCTCTTCATCCTCAATTGTTACCACATTCAATGTAGGATGCCAATCTAACATTAGTTGTCCTTGAACAAACCTTTCATTATCTAGCACATCACTTTATTCACTTTGCATAGACTCCTCATCACTTTCTATGATGGTTTCAAACATATTGATGTCAGGCTTAGCTTCTTGTCTCATAGACTCTTCTAGAGCCTGAGCCACTCCACATTGATGAGGAGAATGTGGTCCTTCACAAGCAATACACCAGGGAGTATTTTCTATATTATGGACAGTTTTCCCTTTCAAGGGATCTGGGGTATCCTGATTTTGGGCAATCTTAGGCTTCTCATTTTGGGGTTTGCCATCTTTCCAGTTGCTATTATATGGCATGTCATGCAATCTAGGGGGTCTATCTTGCCAATTACAATGAGGTTTGTCATTTTTGTTTACCTTGGCAGTCAGATCCTTCATTGCAATAACCAATTTCTCTATCTTATCATCCTCTTTAGCAACTTTATTAGGTTGTTTTTTTGTTTCCTACCATAATCTACCATCTGTTCTGCTTCCTAACTTCCCGGATGCTTTTCTATTACTTTCTACATTTATGGCAATTCTAAAAGCATCTCTCAAGTTATGTGGATTCTTATCTCTCAGGATCAAATGCATTGTAATAAGTATTTAAACACATGTTATCATCTAATCTCATCACTTGATATAATCTATGCATGGCCTTTTGGAATTTGGCATTGAAATCAGTGACCATTTCATTATCTGACTTTCTAATGTTATTGAATTCATTGAGCATAAAGCTCACATTAGTCTTATCACCATACTGTTCTTGAAAACAATTTTTAAAATCCTCCCATGACCCTATGTTGTTAACTGGAAGACCTTTGAGTCAATCTCTTGCATCATCAACTAGGGATTGAACAAACAATTTCATGATGACATCTTCATCCACTATCTCATAATCATTTATTAGATCCCCAAAAGATTTTAGATGTTCCTCAGCACTAATGGCATTGTTCCTAGCAAATTTATGGAGTCTGTCTCTTAACTCAGTAGGAAAATGATTTGGATATCCTGGGATCCCATCAAAGAACAATTATCTATATTGTTCTAAATTGATTGGTCTCTTCTGAAAAGGGGTAATAGCATTATTATTTCCCATGTTCATTCTAATTATTGGAATTGGAGGCTGAGATATTTGGATATGGTGACTATTCACAAGGATTTGACTCACTGATGCTACATTAGCAGGCACTACAAGTTGAATTTTAACAAGGGGAAGGGAAATTTGTTGAGGATCAGGCTTATTCAGATCTTCTGATGGAAACATGATAGGGGGAGCCCTTAAGTAACTATTTTTTCTTTTTACTTCTTGATTTGCTGCTTCTAATTCAGCTTTCTCTAGTTCCATTAGGAGATCCTCCTTTTCTTTCCTCATTCTTTCCATTTCTCTCTCATGTGCTAACAACCTATGATAAATCTCCTCCATAGTTTTAGATCCAGTTCCATCATCCACCCATTTCTATTTTCCTTTATCCACACTAGTCCTAGGAAGCTGAGAGTCACCAAATACTTCTCTGTTTGGTTGGACTACTGACCTATGTGCTAGCTTAGCCTTGGGGATCAGAATTTCTCTAATCATAGGGCCTTCTTCATCACTCTTTTCTTTTTCTTTGGCCAATACCTCAAGATCAGCTATTTGTCCAAGAAGCCTATCTCTCTCCATTAATTTAGCTTTAACCTCTCTCTCCCTATTTGCTTCCTTTTGGGCTCTTAGGGAAATTAGATGGTGAACCCTTTTATTCAGATCTTCAATTTCTTGGGACACTTTATCTTCATCAGGGAAATTTTCCTCAGAGTCTGATATATTGACTTGGTCTATGTCAATCAAACTAATGTTTCCATCTATTATTCTAGGCACAGAGTGTCTAATTTCATTTGAACTGGTCCTATCTCTTGCAGAAACACTAACATGAGACAAATCTTGATTTAAAACAATTGCATTATCAATATTTCCAAACAATCTTGAATGGAAACCTAATATATCATGTTCTGAATCTCTAGAAGATGAATTAGACTTTGCATAAACAAGTCGATTAGGC
Source organism: Cryptomeria japonica (assembly GCF_030272615.1). Taxonomy (NCBI): domain Eukaryota; kingdom Viridiplantae; phylum Streptophyta; class Pinopsida; order Cupressales; family Cupressaceae; genus Cryptomeria; species Cryptomeria japonica. The sequence continues at coordinate 183,778,180 of NC_081410.1, read as the reverse complement.
ATCTTACCAGTATTGTTGTTCTTTTGTACCCAAGCAACATTTGATGGCTCATGTAGCACAGATCTTTTCTAACCTCTCACGAGTATGCTTCTTCATGAATGACCTGGTGTTTTTTCCTCCTTGCATTACACTTGTCTTCTTTTGAAATGATTTACAATTCACAAGGACTGGTTCTAATATAACAGAGTCGCCACCCACAAGAATATGGGAATTATGAAAACAAGCTATTAGAATAATACACAGGAATTCCACAAACACAATGATTTTTTTCTACAACCTTAAGCATAAATCTACACCTGGATCCTTAATGTGACTCTCCCCAGCAGAGTCACCACTTTTGTTGTCTACAAAATCTGATTCACCTCAACATCCTTATAATAAATGATTAAACTTTGTGCAGAAGAGATATTAAAGGGAAGGAAACTCTTAGGAAAACATATGACAAGGTTTGATTTAACCTTCTACACTTTGGACTTACTCAGAGTTCAGGCAAGTATACCTTTGTGAACTAAATTCACACTTTCAAAAGATAAATCCACAGCAAACCAGACCAGAAAACCAGTGGATCTAATCACCTTGAAACCAACTGAAACAAAGGAATGAAAATTATACTCATATTTAGTATTTTGATCTACAAAACATGCAATAGACAACCTTGATCTATACCAGTGCCTTATCCAAGGTCATAGGGTCATCTAAATTCAAACAATACTCCCCAAACAAAATATCTCTACACATCCCATTGGCTTGGCTTCTATTAATCCCTATATATGCCTAACATACATGAGAATTTATGCACACCAAATCAAACTATGCTCATCAAGATTCAAAATATCCTATGAAGAATTTACTGGTAGAGGCGATCCCTGCATATTTAATTTCCCTCCTAAAGAGAAAAGCTACCAACCACATCTACTGAAAATTGCCTTACAATCCCCATTCAAACAAAATAACCCTAGATTATTCAGAATGAAACAATAAACAACTGCAAGCACATTCGAAGATAAAACAAAGTTTTACTCAAAACTGATGGTCTGTATATTGATATATTTTCAAGAAAGTATTACAAAAACTTTTGAATATTCTCCATTAAACTTAGAAAAGCTCAGATAAATTTCTGCAGAGTTTTCTTACAATTCTTTGCGATCTTTTTCTCTTAGTCCTAGTATCCATTTATAACAATATGGATGCACATAGCTTCAGAATTTCCTATGAGAATTTGTTACAATTGTTGCTTCTCAAGAAGAAGTTACAAAACCTTTTGCAAAAATGGTTACAAGTCCTTCTTGACCTCTACAGCTTCTTCAACTTACTGTTCGGTTGCAACCTCATCTAACTGTTCAGGAGTGCCCTCTAACTGCTCTGGATCCTGGATGGCATATTTTGTTGTCCATTCATTGTACACATCATCAGTGGGCCATGTGAAATTAATCACTTTTGTCTTAGCCTTGGTCAACCTTTTCCAGGAATTTCTCATCTTGTTGACTTCTGAATTAAGAAAACCATAATGAGACTTGATTTTCTCTATCTCCTGAATTGTCACAGCAAAGAAGGAAGCATCATCTAGATCAACAACTCCTTTAATTCTGGCTAAAAGTTTGGCTTCTACTTCCTTGAGCCACACTTGTTTGTCCTTCAATTGATTTGGGCTAGCAAAAACTCCTAGGAGCAACTCAAAAACTTGGTCAACATACTCCTTTTTGTACAAGTTAATTTTCCTATCAGCATTATCCACCCCTTCTACTAATTTTACTAGGTCTTTGGTGGTATCACAAGTGGATTTGATGATAGGATTGGCCCCTGCTTCATCATAAGCTGCACAAATTGACTCCAAGTCCTGCTCTCTAGGCCTCCATTTGTCAAAACTAGGTTTCAGAATGGCTTTATCACATTGAGCTCATCCCTCATATCCAAAATCTTTCTTATGTTATTATATAGAAATGAGGCACTCATTGTATCTGCAAAACTTGAAATAGTAACCCTTACTCTATCCTCATATATCTTGGTATATAGGGCCTGAGCTTGTTTCAAATTCTCTAGCTCTTGAGGAGTAATCTCAATCATCTGGGAGCTGGAAAGTGCTGGAGATGGTGGGAACTCAATGATGGGGTTGCTAGGTGGAGGTCTTGCAGGAGAGGAGGGGATCATCAATGTTGAAGACTCACCTTGATGGTACTGTCCTATCAACTAGCTCTGCAACTTAGCAATAATGATATCCTTACCTCTTACCTCCTCCTTAGCACTGTTATAAGCCTTCAGAATTGTCTCCAACTTGACTTGGAGGTCTTCTTTTCCCCTGGCTTCCTTTTCTGCTACTGTAACACTAAATTTTGTAGTCTCTAACACAGTGCTAGTGGCTTCTACCACCTCTGTGCTCTGCACTCTCTTTACTATCATTCCACCAAGGTAGCTTGACCCTTGGGTATCTTTGCTTTTCTTATTTTCATCTCTCTTGAGAGACCACATGATGAGTGCAGCATTATCCTTGCTGAAAGTGATTCCCTCCATGGGCTTAGTTTCTTTCCTCACTGCCTCTAGTACCAGGGCATCTGCTATATCCCACTTAGGGAGAATAAGCACTCCAGCTTGTGCCACCATATCCCTTCCTTACTCAGGAATGATGGTCTTAAATTCTTCCATCATTTCCTATTTTACTTCTTCCTCTACCAGAGCTAGATCTTTTCTAGGCTGCTCACCTTTTCTCTTCTCGCATCTTGCATTGTATTTATCTATGTTTTGTTTCCATACAAACTGCATAAACACTCCTGAGGTAACAAAATTGTTGTTAGCCAAGAAATCATCACTGGCTTACTTTATCTTAGGATCCAACTCTTGGCCTTTAAGTTTAGTGGTGGTAATGTCCATTTTGGCAGCTAGGGGTTCTTCTGGCATTCCTTCCTCTACCTCATCATATGTGTAGGCAATTTCCCCTAAACTGCACAACTGTAAAAGTTGCTCAGCTACTGCTTGCTCATCTCCTATGTGGATAGGGGATTGGGATGGAGAGTACAAAGGTGTAATAGATTGTACCTCTTTTCCTACTCTCTACCTTTTAGGGCTCTCTTGGATGTCAATGACATCTTGTATCTTCCTCTTTCCTTTCTAGGTAGAGCGCTCCCTTATTTTGGGCATCAGCACACTATAACTAGATTTCTTGTGCAAGGTGTAGTCACCAGGAGGGATTGCTTTGGTGGAGGAAGACCTACTTAGAATCATTCTTGCCTTTAAAGGGTTGCTTTTAATCATAGCTTCCCTCTTTTCCTTTAGGGTCTGCATCACATCTTCAAAACAAATAATTAAAAACTTTATTTTCTCCTCTAGAGGGAAAAAGCTAGACAATGGGTCATAGCTGGCATCAAACTGATGCACAAAGTCTAAAGCTTTCTTATAAGCCACCCATTTTTCTTTCCTTAGTTCTTGCTCATCCAAATCAAATTCATTTCTAATGAGACCCTCAAGAAACTGAAATTGATGGGGTCTTCCTCTGCACACTGCCCTCTTTCTGAATATGCCATTGAAGAAGTCTTCTGGATCTACACACCAGGATATTGCAGTTGACAAATGATAGGGTTTGAGAAAGTCTTCAAAACAATTCCAACCTCCCTTGGTTATTATAAATTGATGGGCTATGGTAACCGTAGGAAAAATAGACCCTTTACCCCTGCCTCCCAGCTCTGCCTCTTGTACACTACCAATCTGTCTAAGGACTTCTACAATTCCCACTTTGAGAGGGACCTGATAGGACAACAAGAATGGAGTGCCTTTAAAACCAGAGACTCTGAAAACTATTGAGATTGGGTACAGATAAATGTCACCCCAATTATGAACAATCTTTATATTTCCTGCAAATTCTTTTGGTCTAATAAATTCCAAAAGAACCTTGGGGATTCTTGGGTTCTCTGAGCAGAGGAGAGTCCTAATCTTGGATGCAAATATTTATCAAATTTTAAGAAACTGGCATCCTCTCTATCCCATGACAAGATAGTACTCCATAGTTGCATTGGCATCTTTTCTCCTTCCTTCTCTTTGATGAGGTCCAATCCACTGGCAAAGTAATCACCACCTTTGAACAGAAATAGATGCATAAGGAGTGAATACCATCGAAAAGGCCTATCCACCTTTCCATTTTTTGTTCCTATTAACCCTCCATGGATAGCATCAGCAATGAAAGAATCATAATCAAATGTTACTACAAGGGAGGGATTCAAATCTGAGCAATCATTAACAAGTAGTGATTAGGCATATTTGCCTCAGCATCTTTTCCCAAAACCTAGCAGAGTGACCAATACATTCCCTTAGCCCTGAGAGTGAACAGATTTAATGAGAAGGGCTCTTCTGTGTTGGGTCCTACAACTATCAACCCACCTATCTTCACAAAAAATTCCTTAAGAGGCCCACTCGTAAGGTGATTCCTCTGTGCACCATATACTTGAGCTAATGATTTAAAGTTTATGGGTTCCAAAAAATTTGTAAACTCATTGAGCCCAAAAGCACTTCTGAACTCTTCATTATTAATTTCAATAAGGGCTTTTCCATTTATGTCCCTAATGCTTCTAGTAACTAGATCATAATTGTGTGCAATTTGAGTCAATAGATCCATGTCCATGAATACCCCGAGGACTACCAACTTCCCTACATCTAACTCCCAGATGCTATTTTGTGGGGCTAGAGAATTCCTCATTCCAAATCCAACCTTAAATAACCCCAACCTAGACAATCCGACCTGCGGATATCTCAACTAGTTTCCCTTGTCATATAGCCCTTCTCCTATCTTCAAACGAGGAGCTCTAGGCACTAACTCTTTTACTTTTGATGCCTAGTTAGTCGACAACATCAATTGCTCAAGAAAATCATCACAAATGGCCCTCTCCTAATAATTAACCTTCCCAGAGAACTCTCTCTTAGGTGCCATTTTGAAAATGCAAGCAATCAAAAAAAACTACCCCAAATGGTTCAGCAACAAATCAAGACCTCAATTAAAACACTACTAAGTAATTGCCACACAGGAGTACAAGAAACCCTGATTTTAGCTCGAAGGAATCTTCTCTGCAACTAAATTGACTCACTCTATATCTGAAGACAAAAGCTCTGTATCTCTTCTTCTGCAACAATTCTTTTGAATGATACCTTTACTCAATCGACAGGTGATCATATATGGTACCCAGGGTCTTAACTGCAACATTGATTCCGTATGCTTCGGCTGTCCCTTCAGAATTGATTTCATGAGAGAATTCATAATTTTTGCTCCAATGGGCCACAATGTTCCTACAATTCTTTCCTTTCGCTCTTTCGCTATTTCGCGAAGCATAACATTCAAGTGATTTCGTTAAGCAAAATCACGCTAACCGTCCAATCAAAATAGACTTGATCAGTCGTTATACTGACTTAACAGTCTTTTCTTCACACTGGGTCCCACCTCCTTTTCGCCATTTCGCAGACTTTATCTTTTGAGCACTTCTCCTTCGTGAAACCGCGCCAGACGTTAGATGGAATTCTAACTACTCGACATTTAACTCTCACTAGGACCGCCAACATTTTTACTAACCACGCCTTTACCTTGACTGCTAGTGGTCTTTCGCTATTTTGTGGAGCTTAAACATCTGTCGACTTCGAGCTGCAAAACAACGTGAAGAGTTGGATTAATTCGAAGATGACCATCCTTTAAGGGAAACCCTTTATGCCTGCTTTTCTTACGCTACCTTTTTATTGGTTATCAATTACCACGTGGCACTCAACCATTGGTTTTAGAAAACTGTTCAAGCCTAGTTCCACGTTGACCACGTGTCTCTCCCTTTTACCACCTGTTACACATTGGCGGGCCTTCAGCTTCTTCTGAAACCACGTGTCCACCGACACCTCACCATCTAGCTTGACACCTGGATGAACCTCTTTTACTTTTGCTATTTCGTGAAGCATATCCTTCAAGCATCTTGCAACCACAAAATAGCATCGACCGTTGGATCAAAATGAAGTTGATTCTCCTTTAACCTTATGTTTTATCTGCCTTTGGGGATGAAAAACCTTTTCGCCATTTCGTAGGGCATAAAGCACGAGCACCTTACCCTTGTGAATTCATGCAGGCCGTTAGATTATTTTTTACTTGCTCGATGCTTAACCATCTGAACAGACTCCGGCAGACGTGGGCCTTCCGATTGAACCTCAAACACCTGGCATCTAGTCACTTTCAGAGCTGACATGTCAGTCTTTCATTTGCTGAGAGAAAACACTGGGTTCCAATTAATTTTTACCACCTAAATCTGCCAGGTCACCTCTTATCCCATAGCATGACTCACCTTTGGGACCCACCTTCTTTTAACCCTTGGAACCACCTCACTGACTATTATGGCCTCTACCACGTGCAACCATTTTACTCGCTCTCTAGACCAGCTGGACTGTCTACTTGGAGTGCCACATCATTTCGCCACTTTGCGAAAGATAACTGTCGAGCATTTTCATCTTGCGAAATAGCGCGAACCGTCAAATCAAATGGGACTTGATCACCTTTTAGTAACTTTTAAAATCCTCGCGTGCAGGGTCCCACCAAAAGCTTTCACCATTTCACGAAAGGTATTTCACTTGCAAGTTCAAGCTAAGAAATAACACCAGCCATTGGATCTTGGACAAGATGAGACCTCTTTAAACCGGACCAAAATAGCCATTTAGAATGCAAAGCCCTTTGGCCATTTCATGGGTCTTAAACCACGTGCAACTTCACCTAGAGAAATAGCGAAAACCATAGATCTTCCTGAGAGGTGCACACCACTTACTGGGCCCGACAACATTAGGAGGGAAATATATAAGGCATAAAATTTTATGATTTAATTCAAAAGACCGCCTAGGCAAATGATAAGGGGGGACACTTTCGAGGAACCTAGGACCCATTACTTAAGTGGATAAAGTAACGAAGAAATAGAACTAGAGGGTTTTTTGATAAAACATTGAACGATTTGAAACTAAAAACCCTAAACCCTTAAGACCTAACACAGAGCTGAAGCAATTGATAGCATGTCTAATTCAAAATTTCAAAATCATAGCCAATTATGGGAAAGGAAAACCCATTTTTTAAATAGTGATAACAACACTGATGGAGAAGGCTAGGAGTATGTTGATTGATGCTAGTCTAGAACAAAAGTTTTGGGATGACTCTGTTGCCACTACTTACTACCTAGTTAACAGGTCCCCTACATCAGCTCTTGTTGGTAAAATGCCTATGGAAGCATGGTTGGATCACAAGGTTTCATTGAGACATCTTAGAGTTTTTGGTTGCAAGGCATATACACATGTGCCAAAGGGGAAGCAAACAAAGTTGGAGAACAAGGCTGTGAAATCTATCTTCATCGGGTATAGTTATGGTGTGCAATTTGGTGATATAGTAAATAATTATGGTATGTAATGTGATAATATATTTAATTCATAAATTTATTTATTTTGTATAGGCAATAATATGAAATGCTATTCCTTATTCATTTACTTATCCCCCAACAAGAAATCATGTGGAGGTGAGTAAGGAAATACAAGGGGGGAGAGCAGATATGAAATTTCCTTATAAGTAGGCTACCCCATGATGGATGGATGATATATTGCCACATGTGGGCCAAGGGGGTGTTGTATTCCACCCGTGGACTTAGATAAGAGGAATATGCTAGGTGACCTATTGTGGTTTCCTCTCCAACTCTACGATGGATGATTCCTGGAATTTAATTAAGAGAAGTCATAATCATAGGTAGGTAAATAAGGTAACATGATTTGGGAGGGGGAGATGAGCTCCCCAACTAGGTAGACCACCCCATGCTGGATGGATGACATCCTACCACATGTGGGCCAAGGGGGTGTTGTACCTACCCTTGGGCTTAGTGTGAGGGATGCTTTGGGCACCCTATTGTGCTCCCCTCATTGAATCCCTATTATAGTTGTAATGTAGATTTAAGTATGTGATGATAATTTCTTACTTACTTTATAAGTTAAATAAACATTATATGATTTAATTATGGAATGCTATTGCAAATGATTATTAGTACAATTGATTATATGTGAACATGTGTATATTGGTCTTATAAATTACATTTCAAATATTGGCTAACATTGTACAGATTACACCATAGTTTAGTGAAAAGGAAATTATTTTTGATTAAAAGGTTGAGTAGGTTTAAGGGACATGAAACCCTAATTACAAAAAACTACCATAAGAAAATCATCAATAAAAAAGAAGCCAACCCACACAAAAATAGAGCAAAACTCAACAAAACAAAAACAAAATATAGCAACTAATTCAAATTATTTAAATCTCCAGCTTCCTCCACTTCAAGCTCAGAAAGGTTCATGGACAACATCTTCATATCTCTCACATCTTGCATATCTTGATCTACCATCTTCTTATTTCTCACCCTAGTATGAGTATACAGACCTCTTCCTTCCTCTTATGTAACCTAAAAAGTTTGTCTTGAATTTGTGATTATAGGGCAATCCCAAAAAGGGACATTACATTTGGATTGAAGGTGGAATGTCATTTTTTTGGTTTTTAGAGAGTTTAGGGTGTGGATGGGGCCAATAGACATTTTCCTTGAGTCTTTGAGGCTCAAGAATGTCCTTGTCTCTAGATAAATTTTTTTAAAGAGAATGCATCTTTGTAGAACATTGCTGAAAATAAATAGCTTGCAAGAGGAGAAAACATTTAATGTAAATTGCTCTTAGATGACATTAAGGCATGCTTTTTAATGGAATATAGATTATGCTTTGATCTCATTATTAAGTTTGTATACTTGGAGCATGTTTGAATATACATCATTATTGTTACATCAACCCATGACTACAAATCAGCTAGGGTTATTAGTAGATTTTTTGTGCAAACATTGAGTATATCTGTTGTTCTTAAATTTGAACTTCTAACTGAGCGTTATGGCTATTATTTTTCTATTTGTTTCTTGGGGACCATTTTAGTTTCTAGTATTGTTTCTTAGTTCTTCTCTCATGTTGTTGCCTTTTCTTGATGTACAAGGTTTCAGAGTCCTTTCAAAACCCTCTTTTGTTTCATAGCTCTACACAAAAGTATTTAGCTAATCAAAAATATCAAGTGAGGGCGGTTAGCCATATCCACATTGAATATATTTGAAGGGTTTAGAGTTCATCAAAAAATTCCTTTGAAATTACATTTCTAGCAACAAGTGGCTTAATTTATAAACATTGGTCATGCTTAAATCTATTTCATTATTGCTAACATTCTCTCTGGATGCATTTCTCAATGATTAGGGGCCATCATATGGTTGATACCTTTTCTTTGTAAATTTCTCTTCATGAAGATCACTTCTATAGATGGGATTAAAAATTTGGGATAAAAAAAATCTAGCTCTCATATAGTGATCTCATAAGCAAACTTTTAATTAAATAAATATTGTAGAAAAGCCAAAAACATTTCAAATTTTAATGTAAAATTATTTTGGGTGAGATTTTGTGTTTTTATGTAAGATGTTGTATGCTTGAGTTTTTAAAATTTACAAAAATAAGTCATGTTTGAATATAGTAAATTATTATGAAAGAGGCATTTTATAGTCATAATGGGGTGGAAGCAAGAGCCCTTGTCCATGAAAACATTATGAAATAATAAAAATATCCTATGTCAAAAACTACCAATTCATGCCAAATATAATTATAATGAAATAATTTTGAAACAACATATAAACCTTGCATGCAAAACTAAAAGCTATAAACTCTCCAAAATAACTTCAAAATATTAGCAAGGGTGATTTGATGAGGTATATTAACGAGTCCATATTTGGATAAAACAACACTAGTGAACCACGAGGATGTCATCCCAAAAAAACCCAACCATTCGAGGGGTGCGACATGACGGAGACATCCCTTCGTTGCACCACCACCACCATCGAGATGGTCGATATGACAGGGACATCGAGACATCCTTGAAATGTCTTGGGAATGGCATCCCTCAAACATCTTGGGGCCACCAAATTATCTCTTGTGATGGCTAGGTGAAAACGTAAAGAAAAATTGAAAAAATCCAAAAATTTTGTTGAAACTTGAGCCCATGGTCAAATCCTAATGGCCAACAGGCCCCACCAGTGCCTCCCAAACTTTCTAAAACACTCCAAAATCCATTTTTACTCAGAATTTGATTTCAACAACAAGGTTGAAGGGGATAAAAAGAGTGAGTGAAGTAGTGAAAGAGTGTGATCGAAGTGTTGTAAGTGCAAGAGGGGTGAGAGGGAGCAAGAAGAAGAGGAAGAAGATGGATTCTACATCAAGTTAGAAGGATTTTTCAAGCATTAGGTAGGATTCTATGATTTTTTTTTGAATTTTTTTAATTAATTTCATATTCATATTTTATTTTTATTTATAATTCATGGACATGGCTCTAAATGCATATTTATTATTTATTGATTCATTGCTCATTGTTCGTTGTTCATTTTGTAATTGTCATCAAGATTCAACATTGAAATTTATTTTCAATTTTGTCAAACCAGGCTAAGACTTTTGTGTGTCCTCTGCTTCTATGCTTTGTGCAACCTAAAGTAAAAAAACAACAATAAAATCTTTGGATGACAAAGATTAAGAAAAACTAGTTTTATTTGTGTATCCTCTTCTTTTGCCCTTCGTGCAATCTAAAGTAATAAAGACAAAAATAAATTCTTTTTGTCTTAATCCTTTGCATTATGTTGCATGCATAGTATGAATTTTAAATTTATAATTATACTTATAGATTTAATATTGTTAATTGTAGCATCACAATGATTTCTCATGGCATGAGTAAGGATAAGGTTGAGGTTTAGAGTGAAAGTACTAAATCTGAGTATGCACCTATGTTGGCATTATACACTCAGATGAGAATAGTTGATGTTGTCATTGATGGCAACCAACTGGTAACATGGTTCATAGGTTATAGCAGCAACAGACATCATCTACCGGCACCGACAGGCACTACAAGATTATTCACATCGGCATCTAGTCTACACCGACAGCAGATTATACCGACACTCTAAGCCGACTTGAAATAATATTGTTTTGTATTGTAATATTATTTGTATAGCTGACATGATGTATTGTAAAGACTCATATATGTATGAGAACTTGTAGGTCATTATAAATGTAATTAGGTAATGTAAGGAAGCGATATATGAGATGTGATAGGTTATGATAGCGAATAACTATATATACATTTTTATGTAATTATCCTATGAGTGAATAAGAGCAGAGCAGAGTGAAGCAAGGTTTATCGCAGAGGTATCAGTTAGAGCTTAAACCGGTACTGAATCCAGCATTGTAGATGCTATTTTGAGCAGTACATTATTATTGGATTTAACCATCCAATTGTAGTCAGTGGAACTTCATTTTTGTATTGAGCAGTGAGCTCTAGGTTGTTTTCCTTCTTGCATGTGCAGGCCCCTATTGTACAAGTAATATTTATTCATATTGGCCAGTGAGTAAATATTGTGGGTCACAAATCCCACTGAGGTTTTTCCCCTACTGGGTTTCCTCACCAAAAATATTTGTGTTAAGGTGTGCATTGATGGTTATACTTTTGTTTCTCTTTACTGCATTATTATTATTTTACCGGTATATTAATTTGGGTTATAAAGTTGCAAACAAGTGTAAATCTTTCGTCTACTGGTTAGACATTGATTCAGTGCCCCCCGCCCCTCTCAGTGTCTTTGGGACTGTCCTAGCATCTAACGATTGGTATCAGAGCCTAGTCCTCTATTTGTAGAAGCCTAATAGATTGAGGAAGATTCTGAAACCGGTACCAATGGAAAGTTTGAGACAATAGTTGGAAGGATCTCTTGAATATTTTGATGCAAAAAAATTGAAGAATATCAAACTAGAAGATGAACTCAGAACTGCTAGGAAATTTATCAAAGCACTTCAAGAAAACCTGGTCATAGCAAAGAATAAGAGAAAAGAATTACATGTGCAATTGCAAAACCAAGATAATGAAGAAAAGAGAACTCTCAAAGATATTGCAGATAAATGGAGACAACAACATAGTAACATGAAGAATGAGATGCAAGATTTAACCATGAGATTATGCAAGGATATTGAAGATAGAAAGAGGAATGAATAAGATTTGGCCAGAAGACTTAATGAAAGATCAGATGAAACTCTAAGGCTTAGTTATGAAAATGATATGCTCAAAATAGATTTGATTCACATGCAACATGAAAAAGAGGAACTTATGAGACAAGTTAGCACTCTGGAAAGTGAGTTGGTCACTACAAATGAATAAAAAGACAAATTCAAGAAGAGTTCAGAGAAGCTTGATGATATGCTGAAAATTTAGAAACCTGATGGAGAAACAATTGGACTTGGATTTGAACATGGAGAAAGTTTTGGAATTGCAAACAATCATGATCACAAAAAATCGGTAAGGCAACCTAATGCTTATAAATTCAATGGAAAATGTTTTAATTGCAACAAATTTGGTCATAGAGCAAATCAGTGCAGATTTAGAAATAATCAGAATACAAACTCTTGCAGCGGTCAATGTTCCAGATTCAATAAAAATGGCCATAACTTAGACAATTGCATAATGAATGTGAAATGTTATGTTTGTGGTAGATTTGGACATTTATCTGATCAATGCAGAACTCAAACCGGTCAAGGTTATGGAAAAGATATTCAAAGAAACAATGTGACTTGTTATGCATGTAACAAGATTGGGCATATTGCAAAATTTTGTAGAAGCAAGAGTGTACCAACGAACAATAAAGGATCTAATGAAAAAGGTAAATAAAAGGTAAATGAAATCAAGCAATAATTCACTAAACAATGGATCAAGACGAGAGATCAAAGAATTGATGAATCTGTCTCTGCACCGGGAGAATAGGGCAATCCTGCACTGATGGGAGATTCTTCATCTAACTAAGGAATAATCCTTAGGAGTAAGGAAACTAATTGAAAATCATGCATTTACCCTTGGTTGGTGGTAAGAAGTTGTAATCCTTCTTTACCGGCAAATATGTGGAGTTTTCACTTCATCGACAAAGCATTTATTGCAGCTGTAAGTTAACTTTTTGGTTATAAAGGCACAATAACTTCTCATTTCATCTCACCAAGCATTCAAGCATTCGAAGAGAGCGAAATTGAGCAAAGGCATCCCAAAGGTGAAGCAACAAAGGTTTTTCAGAGCATTCAAGGATTTCTCAACTAAAAGGTATTTATCTTACGCAATGGCATCTTCATCCTCCATTTCTGAATTCGTTGCAAACCCTACCATTGTGGAGAACATAAAATGACCTAGACCCATTTTCAAAATAATTCGTAAGATAGAAAAACTAGATGACTCCATTGGTGCATTTTTTAGAATCCTGAAGGGAGTCGCGTTTGATGAAGACCCTAGGGCATACATACATTGTAACATTGAAAGTTTAGGGTTTGAAGATTTGAAGAATATGTTCATAAATGTTATCACTAACAAACATGGGGTAGTTAAACCAGAACACAAGATTATTGAGGATTTAGGGTTCATTGACATCCTCCATATGTTGGAATTCTCAGATGAAACCATCCGCTATGCTCTTAACAGGGTTCATAATGAATTTATGTGGTTAGACTCAGTATTTAAGATCACTAAGGAATCTATAAGAGCTATTACTAGTTTACCCTCCACCGACACTAGGGCTGAAAAGAAAAACAAAATTCCAAACAAAGAGGTTATGAGCTTAACCGGTGCAACATTTGACAACAGATCACTTAGGGTCAATGATATTAAAGATAACAATGTTAAATTTGCAAGTATGGCCATTGGTTATAAATTTTCTCATACTAACAGATTGAATTCTGTATCTAGTTTATGCATTCATAGTGCTCATGAGATGATCTTGAATAATGCTAAAATTGACATCTGTGAATGGTTAAAGGATGAATTGCTAGGGAATTTGGATAAAATAAAAGGAGACAAGAAGGGAACCTTTAAATTTGGAAATCTGATTGTGTGTTTAATGCTTTACTTATCAAAGGAGATTCCCGATATTGGACATAAGGATTTTGCCTATGATATTTCTATTGGAAAATAGATAAAGAAGGCAATTACTGGCGTGGGATTTGATAGTGACAAAGTAGTAAAAGAGTATTTCAAGAATTTTCAAGATAAAATGAGACAAAAGGAAAGGATTCCCCAAAGAATTGTTGATATGATAAACAAATATGCTTTGTTATTAAAAGAGATGAAGTTTGGATGGAGGCAGTTAGACCTAGAACTATCTAGATTACAGAGATGGGATATGAGGTGGATTCACACATCTTAGATTCATATGCTAAAATACTCCTAGATGCTCCACCGGAACCAACAAAGGAGATATTTGGTAATGCTGAGACTATAGAAAGTGGTGTTTCTATGATGAAGCAAAGGAAGAAAATAGAAAAGGACATGAAAGATGCTTCTAAGTTTGTTGAGATTGTTAAGAAGGGATTATTGAAACTAGATTCGATGAAAGATGTTGTTGAACAAGAAAGAAAATCAGAACAACAATCGGTAGCACATATCTCTCCTATGGCTACCTCATCTGACTCTGATAGTGGTAAGGCAAATAAATTCAAGAGAGTGGATAGAAAGAAAAAAAAACCCTCACTGACACCTGCTCCATCTCTTAAGAAATCAAGGACACTCAAAAAGAAGCAACAAGTTGTACGAGAGCCTAGTGGTCCTAAGAAGAAAGTTACTCCAAAGAAGAAATCTGAACCAAAGGAACTAGATACTCTTTCACCAGAAGAGTTAGTCAATGAAATCACCCAAGATGGTAACCTCAGCAATGTAGATAAATTTTATCATTCTTTTAAAGATTCGGATAGGGAAACTATAGAGGAAAGTATTATTTTGTATCTAGATATCTACAAGAAGGTCCTTATTGAGGTAATAGATGTTCTACCAAATGATTTGTACTTAAGATTAGAAGCCAAGAGAATGTTTGTTATGGAACTTGATAAGAAATTGAAGGTAGAAGCCCTATTAGTTGTGCATCCTGTTAATTCCAATCAGGAAATTGATGACCTTATATCTAAAACCAATAGAACTGTTTTTGTGAGTGGTCACCAACAAGTTAGTCTTATGGCCGATAGAGTTAAAGAAATTGCAGATGAAATGACTGATAAGTGGGACATTATTTTTAAGAGATAGAAGAAAGAAGAGAAAGACTAACAAAAGGTGGATAATTCATTTACTAAGGTATATCAGAAAGATAAAGGTAAAGGCAAAATTGGCAGTATAATTGATATCATAGTTAAGGATAATATACCACCACCGGCACAGGACACCCCACCAATAATTTCAAAGGCACTGACACAAATGGATAGTCAGCCTGGAGAAGATAAGTCAGAGGAAGTAAAAGTAGATAATGTTGATCTCGAGTTAGACATTATTTTTACCATGAATGTGGACACTCAGGATTTTAATATTGTAATGGATAAGGAAACAACTGAGGTCAAGAAATCAGAATCCATCCCTGATGATACTCAACTTAACACTGAAATACTGGCAGAAGTAGAAGCAGAAACTGGAACAGAAATAGGGCATGAACAACCGGCAGATAATAAGATAGAAAGTAAGATAGAAAGTAAGGTTGAAAGTAAGGCTAAGGACAAGACAAAAGAAGTGGTCAAGGTAACTGTGCAGACATCTAGAGAAGAAAATAAACCAATTGCAAAATCAAGCACTCCCCCTAGAACCTCTACTATGGATTATAAACCAATGAATGTTACAGATGTACTTTTAGATTCAATAAAGAAGATTACAGAATGCAATGCCTTAGCATTTAAGGCCATTGATGATTCTTTACCAATTTTGCAAATGATTGCACCGACATGTAAAGTTGATCATATTAATGAATCTATATGTAAATTAGACACATTGTCCAAATTGATCACTTCTAACATTCAAACTGTGGATAAAATAAATGAAGAGACCATTAAGGAAAGAGTGAATAAGGAGAAAGATGAATTCTTTGACAGGACAATTAAAGACTGTATAGGACAGATTGATTCTTTGTTACCGACACTAAATTCCACCATTTTAGAATATGAAGAGTTGTAAAGGGAAGCATGTAAGCCTCACCATCTAATCGAGGATATTGATAAGGAAATAAGGAAAACACAAAAGGAAATTGATGATATAGATGATAATATGATTGCTTCTTCGGAACTTACTTCAGTTTTGGATCAGGAAATGGCAATCTATGAAGAGAGGATTGAGAAATTGGAAAAGGAGAAAGAAAGGCTAAGAATGAAAGCCCGAGAGTTGAAGAACAAACTTGGTCCTAGATTGGACAACTTATTAACACACTGGAATGATTTGTCTAAAGTGACTATTCAAGGCAATAGATCAACAGAGCAACAAATGCATTATCTCACCGGTATGATCCGGCAAACTAAGACTATAATTTCTAATAGTACTAAGTTTTTGCAAGGCCTTAACTTAGTTTTGGTAGACATTTTTCAGATTGTACATAACTAGTTACAAGTTTCTAGGTAAATTTTAAATTCCTTTGATTCTTTTGACATTCTTTGTCATTGATGCCAAAGGGGGAGTAGTGTATGAGAAAAATGTACAGAAGGAGATCACTTGCTCAAGGGGAGCACACTCAGTTTTTGGACTTCATTTTTTAATATCAGTTTTTGGATTTCTCTCATGAGTATTGCCAGCAATGCCAAAGGGGGAGATTGTTGGCATTATACACTCAGATGAGAATAGTTGATGTTGTCATTGATGGAAACCAACTGGTAACATGGTTCATAGGTTACACCGGCAACAGACATCATCTACCGGCACCGGCAAGAACTACAAGTTTATTCACACCAGCATCCAGTCTACATCGATAGTAGATTATACCGACACTCTAAGATGACTTGAAATAATATTATTTTGTATTATAAGAGTATTTGTATAGCCGACATGATGTATTGTAAAGAATCATATATGTATGAGAACTTGTAGGTCATTATAAAATGTAATTAGGTAATGTAAGGAAGCGATATATGAGATGTGATAGGTTATGATAGTGAATAACTGTATATGCATTTTTATGTAATTATCCTATGAGAAAATAAGAGAAGATCAGAGTGAAGCAAGGTTTATGGTAGAGGTATCAGTTAGAGCTTAAACCAGTACTGAATCCAGCATTGCAGATGCTATTTTGAGCAGTACATTATTATTGGATTTAACCATCCAATTGTAGTCAATAGGAATCCATTTTTGTATTGAGCAGTGAGCTCTAGGTTGTTGGCCTTCTTGCATGTACAGGCCCCTATTGTACAAGTAATATTTATTCATATTGGCCAGTGAGTAAATATTGTGGGTCACAAATCCCACCGAGGTTTTTCCCCTACCGGGTTTCCTCGCCAAAAATATCTATGTTATAGTGTGCATTGATGGTTATACTTTTGTTTCTCTTTACTGCATTATTATTTGTTTACCAGTATATTAATTTGGGTTATAAAGTTGCAAACAAGTTCAAATCTTTCATCTACCTATTAGCATTGATTCACCACCGCCCCCCCCCTTCTTAATGTCTTTGGGATTGTCCTAGCATCTAATAACCTAAGGTTGAGGTTGAGAGGGGTGAACATGATGGTGAAACCCAAATGACTAGTTCCATGGCAAGTGCAACTGTAATTATTATTGATAGAGTATACTAAGGGTCCTTTTGATTGTAAGTCTCATTTGAAACAATTTGCAATAAAATTGTCGAGAAAGTCTGGGACATCTAGGGGCACAAGGTTGTCAAAGTGCCACTTCTATGCACTTGAATTTTATGGCAGCATTACAAGAGTTAACACCCACCTTCTTCATATTAGAGTAAAAGGTGTACGCATGTGAATTTTTGTGGAGATCAAAAAACTTGAAATACAAAGTTGAGATATAAAAGCTATAGGATAGTGAAGACAATATGGTTGCACCTATATCCACTTCTTTGTATCATAGGCCACATAGTTATCACTATTAGAGCCATTGACATGGTTCTACTTCTAGTTTGCAAAGTTAATTTGCCCATACACAAGTTGACAAGTAATTATTGTAATCCCATAGTTGAATTATTGACTATGCAACTGAAGGATGATATAGATGATGTCATTGGAAAATTATTTTTTGTCAATGATAGTCCATTCCATGTGGCTCAATCTCCTTATTATAAGGAGGAGATGGTGATGGTAACAAGGGTAGGTCTATCATATGTGTCACCATGGGAGACAAAATTGAGGACCACAATCTTGGATAAGAGCTATTCCAAGATAAATGTGTTAATGCAAAAAAGGAAGGAATGTTAGGTGGCAAGTAGATGCAATATGGTTATGGAGGGGTGAATGAACATTAGGCATTGGCCACTCATCAATATCATGGTTAAACATGTATAGAGTTTTCATATTTGGTTAAGGAAGTTGAGCGTTTAGAGCATCACAAAGATGTTGATTTTCAGTTTCAAATCCTTAAGAATGCTATTGAGGAGGTTTGGCCATAAAATATGGTCCAAGTAGTGATAGATGTAACCCATGTGTGCAAAGTTGCAGGAAAATTGATTGGTACATCTTATAGACATATTTGGCGGATTCCTTATTGTGTACATGCCATGAATAATGCACTTAAGGACATGCAAAAGATTGAATTGATCAAAGTAGTGGTCAATGATGTTAGAGATGTGTAGATGTTTATCTGCAACCACCTATAATACCCTAAAAATGGTCATCTAAACCATGGGCCCCTAATCTTGACTACATCACCAAGGTCCTAACCAAAGGCAACTAAATCAATCTTAAGCACTGTAGCGTCGTAAATTGTACATACTTGCTAGGGTGGTACAATTTCACACCTAGTTTAGCACCCGCCTTGGTGCATTTTGTATTTTGCATTGCATTTCCCCTTTAGCACTTAATTAATCAAATTAATTAGGTCTAAGGTTCCATTTTTTCATCTCCTATATCATAAAGTTGGGCCCTTTCATTAAAGTGTGCCCTTTTCATTTTATTCCTCCAATACATCATTTAATCAAAAACCCTAATTAGGTCCTATTTCGAACTTGGGGGCTTGATTTCGGGGTCAAAACATCTCAAAATCACCTGTAACTTTGGGATTCTCTCTAAAATCATCATATCCGACGGCCCTGAAAATTTGGTGAAAAGTTGTCGGGACCATGGCACCCGGAGTGCACATGGTCCCGGACATTTTTCTCAAAATTTTAGGAGCACGATCCAATCATAAAATAAAGCTTAACCCCAAGAAATTGGCAAGAGATTCAATCTCTAGGTCAGCCAAAAGTTGAAATTAAGACCTAGGGTTTCATACATAAGAGCTCTCTTTCTTCATTTGAAAGGATCGGATTTTTGTTTTCAGGACCTCATATGCAGCGAAAGAGCAGATCTTTGAAGACTTCAACAACATTCAACATCCATCTATCAAGCATTCATCAATTTCATTCATTCATTTAGGGCTTGGAAGACATTGAAGAACAATAGGAGATTACCGACTGAAGATTGGCTTGTACCCCTCCCTTGGGGGTTGGGTATGATTTCATGTTGTTTTCATGTCTTTGCATAAGCTTCAATATATCACTTATTCATGCTTTAGATCATTTTGCATCTTGATTTGGAGCATTTACAAGCAATTAGGGTTTACTTTCTAGGTTGCTCTAGTTTGCTTTCTTGCATTTTAGGACCTTGCACACACACTAGGTCTGCACACACAATACATTTTACAATACAACTTGGCTATTCGTGGAGGTGGAAATCACTGAAGTGGGGGTTTGACTAAGGCAAAACCCTATATAGCCGCCCAAACACCTTTTCAGATATAAGTGCAGGTTTCGGGACTCAGACGATGCCGCAAGTTACAGATTCGGAAGAAGCAGACAGAGACCAAACAACACACCAAGTTTCAGAGAAAAAGACCAGGACAGGGGCATGGGGTGTCCTGGTCCTGCCAGGACAGGGGCACTGGGCGCCCTGGTCCCTGGGACAGGGGCGCTGGGCGCCCTGGTCCTCCTGACAAACAACATTTTCAGCATTTTTGACAGCTTTTCCAGAGTGCAAAACAGCAGTTTTCGGAGCAGTTTCAGGGGCAGAATCAGGACAGTGGAGCCCGCGCCCCCGTCCCGAACATTTTCAGTCATATTTTAACTCTGGGTATGCATTTTCATTCTTGTCTTATCCTTGTGTTTATAGCTTTCCATTGTTTAAGTTCAATTCTGCAATCTTGTTATTAGTTCGTACTTGCACTTTGGGGTTAGGGATTGAACTTGCATCATTTTATCTTTCAATTGCAACAAAGGAATAGAAATCCTAATAGGTAGCCCGTGGCTCTCTCTTTTGCAAAAAGAAGTAGCCAATTGTGTGATACCTCTAAGCTCTTTCGTATTCCACAAATGTGTGATTGAAAGTGAGATTAGGGCATGCTTACTTAGTGTCACTTTTTCTCCTACACATTTTTGGTGAACCCGACGTGAACTCCAATCTTCTCTAATTCTGATTTATGTTTTCAAATTTGAGTGTTTATGGTAATTCAAATTTGTATTTACAAGTCTCAATTTCTTGCAAGATTCAAAAAAAAAAAAAATTAGAGGAAATTTTTTGCTAAAACCCTAATTTTTCAATTCAAAGTTGAACTTGTGGATAGCTTAATTGGATCAATAATTTCAAATCTGATTTAGGAACTCATTTGAGTCATAAATTTCATTTTCTAAATCTGCATTCTAAATTCTTGCATTGATTAAAATTAAACATTTCCTTCTATTTTGCATGTGTTATCATTTGAAAGAGGAAAATTGTTGTCATGATGCATTCATTTCATAGATGTGATAATGGGCTAGCTTCCCTTGTTTCAATTTTTCCTTCTTCTAAAGAACCTCCCCCCATCTATAACAACATTTTAGTGCCTAAAATAGTTGCTACCAATCCATTTGAGACTCTCCCATGCTCTAAGGATGAAGACTTTAAGAGTGATCTTGACAATTCTCCTAAAATGTGCCCTTCCTATTTAGCTATCCTAGAGGAAGGGAATGATATCATAAACACCTTTCTTAATGTTACTTCACCTTCCTTCCATGATGCCTCTCTAAGTGAAAAGGTATTGATGGACATTGACTTATTTTCTCCTAAAGTTGGTCCTTCCAATGGGGGCATGTTAGTGCAACAAGAGGTTATGAACACTTCTTTCAAAGATCTCCTTCCTACGCATGAATCTTTGGAGAAATATGTTCATGTTCCTCCTAAAAAACACTCCCTTCATGAGGATCCTTTTGTGCAAGAAGATGACATTATCCCTACATTTCCTAGTGATGGCATTTCCTTTTCCAACAAAATTCCCACTAGAGATGATGAATTAATGATAAATGCTTACCCTTCTCCTAAAGTTTGTCTTACACATAAGCATCCCTTAGAGAAAGAAGATGAAATAATAAGCAATTTCCTTAATTCTCTCTCCCCTAAAGATCATATTGAACATATTTTGAGGAAAGAGGATGATTTTAACACATCTATTGATGCTCTCCCTCCTAAGGATGAGGAATTAATAAAAAATGTTATCTCCTCTCCCGAAATTGACAATACTTCAAACATTCCTTTCAACCACTTCACTATTTGGGATGAACCATTAGAAGAAGGTGTAGATTATTCTCTCTCTCTTGATAATTTCTCACCTTCCTTGAATCTCAATTATTCTCCCTCTAAAAATAAAGCATCTCCCTCTCCTCAACTTGGTTCTACTCTTAAGGAGACCCTAGTTCAAAGCAAGATGGTTAACATCTCTTTCAAAGATCTCCCTCTCAAAAGTGAGACTTTAGAGAGTAATGTTGATCCTTCTCCTAGAGAGTTTATTCCCCATGTAGATCCTTTGATGATAGAGGATGATATGACCTTTCTTAGTATTACTCTTCCTACTAGAACATCAATTCCTACCCCTTGTCTCTCTCCTAAAATCCGTGATGAGATTTTAGTGCAAGAGAAGACTATCAGCAATTCTTCCAACACTTTTGTTCATTCTCCTAAACCATCCTCAATCAATTTGATACATGTGAATGAAACACCTAACAAACCTCTCTTCACTATCCAAGGTGCATGTCCTTCTCAAAATTCTCAACCTTTAAATAAGCCTATCTTAGTGGTTCAAGGTGGTTATGCTAATGATTCTTTTTGCACTCCTAAGAAACCTATTATTACTGTGCAAGGAGGTTATTCTACAAAGAGCCCTTATGAGTATGCTAAGCAACTGACTAGAGAGAGTTATCATGTGGTTGCTCATACCTATAACACAAGAAACAATAGGCAACCTACTCCTCCTCCAGTTATCCCAACTTCACTTCCTCCTTCCCAACCTATTCTTCCGCAAGCTCCACATATTTCACAAGTTCTTGGTAAGGAATATGATCTCATAGAACAACTTAAAGCTACCCCTGCTAAGATATCCCTTTGGGATTTGATCCAAACTTCTTCCGCTCATCATGGAATGTTACAAGATGCCTTGAAAGATTTGAATGTGCCTCCACCTAATACATCTAGTAATATAGTGTCTTTGGTTAACTCTGTGATGAATCCTAAAGCTCAAATTGTGTTCACACAAGATGAGTTGCCTACTAGTGAAATTCAACATCAATATGATCCCTTGATGATTGTGGTTATCATAAATGACACTGCTATAAGACGAACACTGGTAGATAATGGCTCTGGCCTTAATGTGTGTAGCATTATTCTATTGCATAAGATGAATGTGGATACATCCCTTATTGAGCCTGACTCTCGTCCCATTCGAGGCTTTGATAATGTGGCTAAGTCTTCATTAGGTATTATCACCTTACCAATCACAGTGGGACCTATTACTTTACCTACTCCTATCCATGTTATGTCGGGAAATCTAACATACAACTTGTTATTAGGGAGACCTTGGATTCACAGTATGCAAGCTGTCCCCTCTACATTGCATAGACAAGTTAAATTTATTTATAATAATAAGACATATACCTTGATAGGTGATACTAATATTCAGGCTTGTTTGCAAACATCTACTTCCAAAGGCAGTTCTTCTAAACCTTCCTCTTCTAGTGATGACTCTTTAAACAAGATACCTATGGATGAATCATCACCCTCTGATGATCAAAATTCTTTGGATGAGTCTAAAGCTCCTGAAGAAGATCCTTCTCGACTTGAGTCTACACATGAAAAGGCTTTTGATCCTGAGAAGGTTCTCGCAGAAGACGATTGGGGATCCCTTGACTTTAATCCCACCTTTGTAGGTGAGTATAGGGTTCCTCCTAGAGAGCTTAAAGTTAAAAAGAAGGAAGAAAATAGAGATCAATCAGTCTTACTTGAACCTATGAGCAATAATTTTGTGGCCGCTTCTCAAACTTCTTCTCCTCACACCTCTAATTATGAAGAGTTTGATTCTTTGTCTTATGAAAAACCACCTTCTCTTCCTGAAATGGCTGATCGTTATGGTCGTGGTTTTTGCATTTTTTCTAAGCATGGGTATCATGGAAAAGGTTGTGGTGCTCATGAACAAGGGATAAAAGTTCCTCTAGAGACTAATTTTCACAATTATGCCTTTGGACTTGGCTATAATCCCTGCAAACGCACTAAAGCATCTAAAAGACCAGCTCTCAATGTGAATGCTATATTTAGTAGTGATGATGATCTCACTTCAACTAAATCATCTTCTACTTCTATCAACTCTCATTCCCCTCATAAGGAAATATTGGCGATGAACAAATCTCTTTATGACTCCCCTCAAATTTCTAAATCCACTTATGAATATTTATCTCCTATTCATCATAAAGTCCTTTCCTCCAAGGATAAGGCTCTAATAAATTACACTCATCTCTCTTCTAAGATTTCTTGTGACTTTTCTTCTTCAATTTTTATCATTTTATACATGTTTTTGATCTCACTTATAGTTGAGAATTTAGCATGTCATATTCAAATACCTCATTTAGTCTATCATGTCTTTAAATAACATTAATGGGTATTATGTTGCTCATCATTATGTGACAGTGGTAGCTCATTTACTGGGGGCTCATTGTCATTCATGATGGTACAATTTCAAGTGCAATCATATTTTTTTTTGAAGCAACATAATAGCCTAAATTTTCTATTTTATCTCTTGTTTCTATGGGGACAAGAGTGATTTCATATATCTCTTCTTTTGCTTATGTCCAAATCTCTCCCTAGAAGATTGTGTAAGTCCTTCTCATTGAGGCAATGATCTTTCCTTATTTTTATCTAAGGATCCACTTTTTCCTATTCCGTGGATGGTGTGAACTTTATTATTTGATGTTATTCCTTGTATGCATTTGTTGTTGTTGGTTCAAGGATTCTCTCTTACAAGAGGTGTAAGTCCTTGACTACAACCTTTTTTGCACTTGGTAAAATACATCCATAATGAATTCACTCTCCCAATTGGGTTAAAAAGAGCATCATCCTTCATTAAGAATCACTTTCACCTCGCAAAAGAAGGAAGTATTGCATTCTTATTCTCTTCTTTGTCTTATTCTAGAAGATGTTATATTTGTCTAAGACAATTCCTCTTGGGGATAGGTGTCTTTTGTACAAAGATCTCTTCTCCTCTAAGGATCTCCTTTACACATACTACAAGATATCCCTTTTCAACTATCTTATCCTTGCTTAAAGAGTGTCAAACTCTCTTGCTTGGATCTAGGACATTGTTGCATTTTTGGGGTATCTTCTTTTGTGATGAAGGTAGGTATCCTTGTTCTACTTTGCTTATGACATAAACATTACACTTTTTGAGCAATGAGTCATTCTTGGAACCAGAGCATAGACTCTTAGAGCGAGATGTCTCCATTTTTCTTTTATGCAAGGTGATTATTCTCAGAACCAGAGCACAAACTCTTAGAGCGAGATGTCACACTTTTGTACTATACATATATAGGTTGTAGCATACTCGGGCATAGACTCCTATGAGGTGCTTCTAACCTCCCTTACACACACATGCACGAGGTTGAGTGGAACTAGCAGCATAAGGCTAGACTTTCTCACTCTCCTCCCTTACATGGATCACCTAGACAAACTCTAGGGGCTAGTTTTCCATGTCCTCTTTCCCATGGATCACCTAGACAAGATCTAGGGGCGAGAAGTCCATGTTTTCTCTCTCACTATTCTTCTCATGGATCACCAATGTGTGTATTCATGCTTTTTTTTTTCCTTTCCTTTCTTCTCTTTGCATTTTGTTTCCATTTACATCCTTCATCTTGTGTTAGAGAACTCTCGAATCCTCACACTCTTTGTTGTGTTGGAATTGAGATTTAGTCCTCTTTCTTACCAAATGATTCTCCATTAGTTTTTGATCTCATATCAAATCTTCTTGTGAGCATTTGTCATCAATATCCTTTAACAATTCAAAGTGGTAAACATGATACCCTGTTTCAACTCACTAAAATTAGCAAGCCGAAACAGGGGGGGGGGCATATAGCTACCCTCAAACTTTCATCACCTTCCTTGGTAAGCATTAGGTGATTTTGTGATCTAACGTGTGTTTTGTAGGGTGCAGTTCCTAACTGTGTACTGCAGATACCACTGGGGGCTTCGTTCGACAGACTTATGGATATATCCTTTTTCAAATAATGTTTACTTTTCTGTACTTTAGCTTGCATATGCACGTAGTCTTCATATGACCGCTAAAGTGGGGGCTAAATGTAGCATTGTAAATTGTACGCACTTGCTAGGGTGGTACAATTTCACACCTAGTTTAGCACCCGCCTTGGCGCATTTTGTATTTTGCATTGCATTTCCCCTTTAGCACTTAATTAATCAAATTAATTAGGTCTAAGGTTCCATTTTTTCATCTCCTATATCATAAAGTTGGGCCCTTTCATTAAAGTGTGCCCTTTTCATTTTATTCCTCCAATACATCATTTAATCAAAAACCCTAATTAGGTCCTATTTCGAACTTGGGGGCTTGATTTCGGGGGTCAAAACATCTCAAAATCACCTGTAACTTCGGGATTCTCTCTAAAATCATCATATCCGACGGCCCTGAAAATTTGGTTAAAAGTTATCGGGACCATGGCGCCCGGAGTGCACATGGTCCCGGACATTTTTCTCAAAATTTTAGGAGCACGATCCAATCATAAAATAAAGCTTAACCCCAAGAAATTGGCGGGAGATTCAATCTCTAGGTCGGCCAAAAGTTGAAATTAAGACCTAGGGTTTCATACATAAGAGCTCTCTTTCTTCATTTGAAAGGATCGGATTTTTGTTTTTAGGACCTCATATGCAGTGAAAGAGAAGATCTTTGAAGACTTCAACAACATTCAACATCCATCTATCAAGCATTCATCAATTTCATTCATTCATTTAGGGCTTGGAAGACATTGAAGAACAATAGGAGATTACCGACTGAAGATTGGCTTGTACCCCTCCCTTGGGGGTTGGGTATGATTTCATGTTGTTTTCATGTCTTTGCATAAGCTTCAATATATCACTTATTCATGCTTTAGATCATTTTGCATCTTGATTTGGAGCATTTACATTATCATTTACAAGCAATTAGGGTTTACTTTCTAGGTTGCTCTAGTTTGCTTTCTTGCATTTTAGGACCTTACACACACACTAGGTCTGCACACACAATACATTTTACAATACAACTTGGCTATTCGTGGAGGTGGAAATCACCAAAGCGGGGGTTTGACTAAGGCAAAACCCTATATAGCCACCCAAACACCTTTTCAGATATAAGTGTAGGTTTCGGGACTCGGACGACGCCGCAAGTTACAGATCCAGAAGAAGCAGATGGAGACCAAACAACACACCAAGTTTCAGAGCAAAAGACCAGGACAGGGGTGTGGGGTGCCCTGGTCCTGCCAGGATAGGGGCGCTGGGCACCCTAGTCCCTGGGACAGGGGCGCTAGGCACCTTGGTCCTCCTGACAGACAACATTTTCAGCATTTTTGACAGCTTTTCCAGAGTGCAAAACAGCAGTTTTTCGGAGCAGTTTCAGGGGCAGAATCAAGACAGTGGTGCCCGCGCCCCCGTCCCAAACATTTTTAGTCAGATTTTAACTCCGGGTATGCATTTTCATTCTTGTCTTATCCTTGTGTTTACAGCTTTCCATTGTTTAAGTTCAATTCTGCAATCTTGTTATTAGTTCATACTTGCACTTTGGGGTTAGGGATTGAACTTGCATCATTTTATCTTTCAATTGCAACAAAGGAATAGAAATCCTAATAGGTAGCCCGTGGCTCTCTCTTTCACAAAAAGAAGTAGCCAATTGTGTGATACCTCTAGGCTCTTTCGTATTCCACAAATGTGTGATTGAAAGTGAGATTAGGGCATGCTTATGTCAGGTTCACCAAAAATGTGTAGGAGAAAAAGTGACACTAAGTAAGCATGCCCTAATCTCACTTTCAATCACACATTTGTGGAATACGAAAGAGCCTAGAGGTATCACACAATTGGCTACTTCTTTTTGCGAAAGAGAGAGCCACGGGCTACCTATTAGGATTTCTATTCCTTTGTTGCAATTGAAAGATAAAATGATGCAAGTTCAATCCCTAACCCCAAAGTGCAAGTACGAACTAATAACAAGATTGCAGAATTGAACTTAAACAATGGAAAGCTGTAAACACA
The DNA here is from genome assembly GCF_030272615.1 of Cryptomeria japonica. Classification (NCBI taxonomy): domain Eukaryota; kingdom Viridiplantae; phylum Streptophyta; class Pinopsida; order Cupressales; family Cupressaceae; genus Cryptomeria; species Cryptomeria japonica. The sequence goes on along the minus strand of NC_081410.1, from coordinate 183,750,619 downwards.
AGGATAAGACAAGAATGAAAATGTGTACCCAGAGTTAAAATCTGACTGAAAATGTTCGGGACGGGGGCGCAGGCGCCACTGTCCTGATTCTGCCCCTGAAACTGCTCTGAAAACTGTTGTTTTGCACTCTAGAAAGGCTGTCAAAAATGCTGAAAATGTTGTCTGTCAGGAGGACCAAGGTGCCCAGCGCCCTTGTCCCAGGGACCAAGGCACCCAACGCCCCTGTTCTGGTAGGACCAGGGCGCCCCACGCCCCTGTCCTGGTCTTTTGCTCTGAAACTTGGTGTGTTGTTTGGTCTCCGTCTGCTTCTTCCGAATCTGTAACTTGCGGCATCGTCCAAGTCCCAAAACCTGCACTTATATCTGAAAAGGTGTTTGGGCGGCTATATAGGGTTTTGCCTTAGTCAAACCCCCGGTTCGGTGATTTCCACCTCCATGAATAGCCAAGTTGTATTGTAAAATGTATTGTGTGTGCGGACCTAGTGTGTGTGCAAGGTCCTAAAATGCAAGAAAGCAAACTAGAGCAACCTAGAAAGTAAACCCTAATTGCTTGTAAATGATAATGTAAATGCTCCAAATCAAGATGCAAAATGATCTAAAGCATGAATAAGTGATATATTGAAGCTTATGCAAAGACATGAAAACAACATGAAATCATACCCAACCCCCAAGGGAGGGGTACAAGCCAATCTTCAGTCGGTAATCTCCTATTATTCTTCAATGTCTTCCAAGCCCTAAATGATTGAATGAAATTGATGAATGCTTGATAGATGGATGTTGAATGTTGTTGAAGTCTTCAAAGATCTGCTCTTTCGCTGCATATGAGGTCCTGAAAACAAAAATCCGATCCTTTCAAATGAAGAAAGAGAGCTCTTATGTATGAAACCCTAGGTCTTAATTTCAACTTTTGGCCGACCTAGAGATTGAATCTCCCGCCAATTTCTTGGGGTTAAGCTTTATTTTATGATTGGATCGTGCTCCTAAAATTTTGGGAAAAATGTCCGGGACCATGTGCACTCCAAGCGCCATGGTCCCGACAACTTTTCACCAAATTTTCAGGGCCGTCGGATATGATGATTTTAGAGAGAATCCCGAAGTTACAAGTGATTTTGAGATGTTTTGACCCCCGAAATCAAGCCCCCAAGTTCGAAATAGGACCTAAATAGGGTTTTTGATTAAATGATGTATTGGAGGAATAAAATGAAAAGGGCACACTTTAATGAAAGGGCCCAACTTTATGATATAGGGGATGAAAAAATGGAACCTTAGACCTAATTAATTTGATTAATTAAGTGCTAAAGGGGAAATGCAATGCAAAATACAAAATGCGCCAAGGCAGGTGCTAAACTAGGTGTGAAATTGTACCACCCTAGCAAGTGCATACAATTTACGACGCTACAAGTACCTAATTAATTAAATCCTAAATCATCAATGTCATATAGAAAAATTAATCTTTTCAAATAAATCATGAAAATCTCTTTAATCATTTATCCTGTTTATTTAATTAAATATCCTAGCATATTTAATTAATAAATCAATTTGCCATTAAATCATTAAACTAGGAGCCAGACTTCCCGCTGACTACAACATTGAAAGCCTTATCACTAAAGAAGAAGATAATCCATTATCGTTGGTAACCAAACAATTGCAAGCACTACAAACTAAGATCAAAGAAATGAAAGACAAAGAGAAATCTTATGTGCAGTATTCCTTGGACACAATCTGCCCGTTTCCATTCAACAAGAATCTTTATATGCCTCCATTTTCTTCAAGAATGGAAATTCCTAAATTTCGCAAATATGATGGCAAATCAGATCCTCAAGACCATGTCTGAGAATTATGTGCTCTATGTACAAAATTTCTACATAAAAAGACATATCTTATGTGTCTCTTCCCAAGAAGTCTAGGAGGGCAAGCTATGGAATGGTTTTCGAAACTGCCTATGAGAATTAAATCTTTTGAGGAGCTAGTCAAACTATTTCTTCAACAATACTCCTATAGCATCCATCATCTAGACACCATGATTGACCTCTGTAATACAAAAGAGAAAATAGAAGAACCTTTTCTCACTTTCCTTCAACATTGGAGAAAGAAGTTCTCTACATATTCATGACCCATTCCTGATTCTAAGAACATGGACATCTTTGTCAACAATCCAATTCCTGAGTTAAAAGATAGTATTCAAATGCAAGTATATCCTTCATTTAATAAGATAGTGTACAATGCTCTCAAAATAGAAGATGTACTTGTGAAGAAAGGAGATATCACTTTATAAGGAAACTCATTGTGGCTCTAGTTCTAAAGAGAAAAATAAATACTGGAAGTATGGAAAAGATAATAATAGAAATTTTGTGAATGATGGAGTAGTCGACACTATTAAGCCAAAACCAAACCCAACAATATTTAATCTGACTAGTCGTACAAAGGCACTCAAAGTGCTGCGGAAAACCCTCCTAACAAGTCGAAAGAGTGGTTTAAAGATAAGCCTTGGGTTTCAAAGCCTAAACATAATTTCACTCCTCTTGGAGAATCCTATGAGTCATCTCTTAAGACTCTATTGGCAAATGATCTAATCACATTGCCTGACAATTCCAAACCATATGACTTTGAAGTCAAACCCAAATGGTGGAGGGAAAATGATTACTATGAATATCACCAAAACAAGGGTCACACAATTAATAACTACATGAAACTTAAACATGAGATTCAAGACCTTATCGATAATGGAAAAATTGTTGTTGGGAATCATGAGACCAACTCTGATCACAAAGATTTCAAATATCCCTTGTCTACTTATGAGCGAGGAGATTCCTCTAAATCAAAGGGAGGTGCCAAGGTAAATTACACTTATACAAATGATGATAACATCATCAACATGATTGAACCCTCTCAATCAGAGCATTACAATGTAATCATAGTTAAAGAATATCAAAACAAGTTGAGAGAAGTAATGTTGTGACCCATGCTCAAGGAAAAGTTACTCTCAAAGGAGTTGGTTCCTCATCTTCCGATCAGACATCATCATCATATCCATCGACATCATCAAAATTGTTGACATCTTCAAATTAAAAATCAACTACTATCACTGCTAAGCCTTCTCCATCTAAACATCCAGTTTCATCATCTTCTTTTGGTTACAACATTATTGAATAGCTAAAATGAACTACTGCTCAAAACTCTATTCTTGAACTACTTAAAATCTCTCTTTCTCATAGAGAAATCTTGGATAAAGCTTTTCTTGCTACCAACGTCCCTAAAGACTTAGATCATCTATGGTTGGTCAATTAACCTCATCTCACTACCTATCCTTCTCTAAAGAAGATGATTATTCCTTGAGCCATACACAATCATCCATTACACATTGAAGCCATGATTCATAAACATCGAGTCAAACGTGTTTTGATAGATGGAGGTGTTGGACTGAACATTTGTACTTATAGTTTACTCATACAATTGGGATTTTTTGAGAATATTATAGATCAAAGAAAGAAGATAACAATAAAAGCTTATGATGAAGAAGAGAGAACCTCTAAAGGTCTAGTGCTATTACCAATCGAGGTAGGGCCTGTAGAAAAAGATGTTATCTGTTATGTGCTTGACCTTCCTCTATCTTACAACATTTTGTTGGGAAGACCATGGATCCATGATATGCAAGCAGTACCATCTACATATCATCACTTCTTGAAGTTTCCCTATAATGGAGTTGGGGTCAGTGTTCTAACTGATACCAGCTACGCTTGCAGCACATTAAAACAATGTGTTTATACTCTTGTCCCTCACAATAGAGCAACCTTTGTATCTGAGAGTTCAAAAGCTATGATGAAGGACTTAGAAAATAAACTGAAAATCATAGATGCCTACATGGGTGGATAAAAGATAGAACTTGTACTTTCACTGATTAATCTTCCTCCATCACCTAGACAGTCTAGAAAACCATCTGAAGCTATGAAACCACAAACTTCACCTATAAATGTCATCTATGATGGTAATTTTGTGCAATCCTCTGCTTCTCTTGCAAATGAAATAGAAGAGACAACTTCTCTAGAATAACTTTACAAAGGATAAAATGAAGATAGATAAGTGAAACGTTGTGAAATTTCCCCTAAACAATATGGTAAAGGCTTCATATAATCCAACGTATGGGATATCTAGGTATAGGTCATCTAGGAAAACATCAAGAAGGAATTACAAAACCCATCAAGTTGCAAACCAAATCTACAAATGACAAAAATGGACTTGGATACCATATAAATAAACCGGCAAGGCAAAAGCAACAATCTTACCAACCACATCAAACAACAAAGGAAGTAAATAGACAGAAAACTTGGGAAGAATACAAGAAATAACAAGAAGATCTAGCAATCAAAAGAGAAGAAGAAGCTTATAACCAAGTTCCAGAGGTACCAGTAGGAAGAAGACCGAAAGTAAAAATTCTAGAAGAAATGAGAGAACAGGTGGAAAGAATCAAAGAAATGTTTTCACCATTAAACATTCCTGTCACATATACATGAAGAATACTAGAAGAAGATTTAGAAACAAACTCAAATGAGTATGAATGGGGTCCAGAACCTCTATCAGATGCATCTACTAAAGAAAATCCTGAAGAATCAAATGATATTATAGATGAAGCACAAGAAATAGCCCACATGAAGCTACAACAAGAACTAGAAGAAGATAGACTAAAAAGACAAGAAGTTTATGAGCAACAAAGAAAAATAAAATCACTTACCTATTGAATCTCCATCTATTAAGTCAAACAAAATCAAGTATGGGAACACAATTGAAGAACTGGAGGTTAGTCAAGAAGGACCAGTCATTAGTCCAGAAGAAGTTGAATGGGATGTTGGCAAATGCACACTCCAATGAGAAATTGTAGGTGATTAAAGGTATTGTCATTGATGGTAACCTTACAAACCTCTAGCACCGGAAGACACTTGCACAGGCACAGACACTGGCACCGACACCAACTAAGATGTTTATTGGCACCCTTGCCGACATGATTTTGTTAATTGTATTTTGTATTTAATTGTAAAATATTTTTGTAAGCCAACAAGGCGAATTGTATTAGGACTCATATAAGTATGAGATCTTGTAAATCATTTGGAAGAAGAGGAATATATGGAAGGAATGTAATAAGCAGATGTGAATATTAAGGCAGACCTTGGAATAGGGTTTTGGAAGTTGTATGAGCTTAAACTGGTACTGAACCTGGCATAGAAGATGCTGAACTGAAGTAGTACATGACATTGGATTTACATAATCCACTTTTGTAATTTAGTGAGACTTCCCTTTTTGTATTTAAGCAGTAAGCTTTCAGCAGTTGGCCTTCCTGCATGTGTAGGCCCCTATTATATCAGTAATATTCACTTATTGGCTAGTGAGCGAATATTGTGGGTCACAAATCCCACCGAGGTTTTCCCACACTGGGTTTCCTCATTAAAAATATTGTGTTATGGTGTGCTTTCTATGTTGTGTTTACTGATCTTATTTACTGCATTATTTTTGGTTTACCGGTACATTGTTTTGCCATGCAATTTATTTAATAAGTTTAGAAAATCCATTAACTGGTTAGATACCGATTCACGCCCCCCCCCCCCTCTTAGTATCTTTGGGAATCCTAACAATTGGTATTAAAGCCTGGTCCTCTATTTTCAAAAGCCTAATAGCTTGAGGAAGATTCTGACACCGGTACAGATGGAAAACTTGAGAAAGCAATTGGAAATAGCTCTTGCAAATTATGATGCAGAAAAATTGAAGAATATGAAACTTGAAGATGATCTGAAGGCTACATAGGAAATCATTCAAGGACTTCAAGAAAATCTCACTATTGCTAGGAACAAAAGAAGATAACTTCATGAGAAGATACAGAGTGATGATGATGAAAAAGAAACTCTTAAAGATCTTGTAAGCAAGATGAAGTGGGATAACATGGCCTTGAGGAATGAAATGCAAGATATGACTATGAGATTTTGTAAAGACATTGAAGACCGAAAGAAGAATGAAGATGACCTGGCTAGGAGAATCAATGATGCTGGAAATGAAAAATCTAAGATTTAGTCATGAAAATGATATGTTGAAGACAGATATAATTCACTTGGAGCATGATAAAACTGAACTCATGAGATAGAAAGATTTCTTAGAAAATGAGTTGGCTACTGCAAATCAACACAAGGAGAAATTCAAGAAAAGTTCAGAAGAACTTGATAACATGTTGAAAAATCAGAAACCTAATGGAGATACTAATGGCCTTGGCTTTGAAGTTGGTGAAAGCTCTGGTACTGCAAACAATCATGATCACAGTAAACCGGTAAGACAACCTAATGCCTACAAATTTAATGGAAAATACTTTAACTATAACAAGTATGGTCATAGAGAGAATTAGTGTAGATCTAGAAACTATCAGAACACCAATGCACCCACCAGTCAATGTTCTAAATGCAACAAAGTTGGTCATAATTCAGAAAAATGCAGAATGAATGTAAGATGTTATGTTTGTGGAAGATTTGGGCACTTATCTAATCAATGCAGAACACATATTGGCATAGGATATGGAAAAGCTATTCAGAAAAACAATGTGACTTGTTATGCTTGTCACAAGATTGGACATATTGCAAAATTTTGTAGAAGTAAGACATCATGAGCGAATAACAAAGGACCCAATTTGAAAGGTAAAGAGAAGGTTGAAAAAGTGAAGCAAGAATTTTCAAAACAATGGATCAGAAAGTTAGATATGAATGAAGCTATTCCTTCACCGGTAGAACAGAGTATCATTCCCCTAGTAGGAGATTATTCATCTAACTGAAAAGAAACTTTTTGGGGGTATAGCAACAAATTGAGAAACATGCTAATTTACCCTCGGTTGATGGTGAGAAGTTGAAATACTTCTTTACTGGTAGATGTGTTAAGCTTCACTTAATCAGCAGGCATTTAATGTGGTAGTTGAAGGAAATGACATTATAAAGTAAGTGCTTTGGCTCTTTTTCATTCACTGAGCATTCAAATTTCCTTAGAGTGCAAAAATCCCGAGCGAAGGCATCCACAGTGAGAAGTGAAGCAAATCATTCAAGCACCTATACCTAAAGGTAGATTAAGGTATTTAAACAATGGCTTCCTCCTTTGCACCTGAATTCATTGCAAACCCTACTGTAATTAAAGTTGTTAAGTGTCCTAGACTCGTATTTAAAATTATTCCCGAAATTGTGAAGAAAGATGATACCCTAGGAGCTTTTTCAAAAATACCCAAAGGAGTTGCTTATGTTGAGGATCATAGAATTTGCATACATTGTCATATTGAAGAACTAGGAGCTGAAGAGATAATGAACATGTATAGAACAATAATTTGTGATATAAATGGAAATGTGAAACCAGAACATAAGATAGTTGAAACCTTAGGTTTTGTGGAGATTCTTAGTATCCCTGATTTTTCAAAGGATGTTATAAAGATTGTGTTAAGCAGAGTTCATGGGGAGTTCTTTTGGTTGGATTCAATTAACAAGATAACAAAAGAAGCAGTTAGGGCAGTGACAGGCTTACCTTCCACTAGTAGCAGGCCTGACAAGACGAAAAAGATTCCAAATGACATTGTAATGACCCTAACCGGCGCAACCTTTGATAAGAGATCCTTGAGAGTAAACGATGTAAAGGATATCAATGTAAAATTCATCAGCATGATTCTTGGATACAAAGTTACACATGCCAATAGATTAAACTTTGTTTCTAGCTTATGTATCAAGAGTGCCTATGACATGGTAAACAACAGTGCAAAGATTGGCATATGCGAATGGTTGAAGGATGAACTGATAGACAATCTGAGGAAGATCAAAGGTGATAAGAAAGGTACATTCAGATTTGGCAACCTACTTGTATGTTTGATGTTATATATTACCAAGGAAGCTCCCAGTATTGGTAGAAAGGATTTTGGTTTTGACATACTGGTAGGAAAACAACTTCTGGACATACTAAACAATATGGGAGATGACAGAGAAAAGAACATAAATGGACATTTTCAAACACTGAAGGCTAGAATGAAAATTAGAGAAAGGATATCTCAATCTATAGTAGATAAATATCAAAAGGAGATAATCTTTGTGATAAAGAAAGATGAAATATTGATGGAGGCAGTGGTCCCAAGGACTATTTGGGTTACAGAGATAGGATATGAGGTTGATGAGAACATAATAGAAACTTATGCAAAAGCACTTCTAGAAGCCCCTAAAGAACCAACTAAAGAAATATTTGGAAATGTAGATACAATTGAAAGCAAAATTCAATCACATAAAAGAATAAAGAAAACTAAACAAATAGTTAGAAAAGGAACAAGGTAGGCTAAATCAATCAAGGAAGACATATTGAATAAAACTGGTATTAAGGAGAGTGACTTGGAAGGATTACAACTAGAAACACATCTTTCACTGATTGGTACCTCCTTTGATAGTGAAATACTGGCAGATTTTAAAAGGGTAGTAAGGAAAAGGAAACCTTCACTGGTACCCGCTCCTACACCTAAGAGAACAAGAAAGAAATAACAAGCAGTTAGGACTCCAGCAAAGAAGTTAACACCAAAGAAAAGGAAAGAAAAACAAGTTGTTCCTCCACTTGACAACCTTTTGAATGAGATAACGGAAAATGGTAGCTTATCAAACATTGGCAAGTTATATGATACTTTTAACAGTGATGAAAAGGAAAGCATTGAAAACAGTGTTATCCTACACTTGGATATCTACAAGATATTTTTGATTGAGGTTGTAGATGATTTACCCAATGAGTTGTATAGAAGGTTAGAAGCAAGGAGAGAAGCAATTGTTGAATTGGATAAAAAGATGAAGGTAGAGAAACTACTTGCAGTTCACCCAGTGAATTCAATAGAATAAATTGATGAACTGATAAGTGAGGCTAACTAGACAGTATTTTCAACCGGTCACTGACATGTAGCACTAATGGCTGGCAGAGTTAATGAGATATCAGCAGAGACTATAGACAAATGGGATATATTCTTTGTTGAGAAAGAGAAATAAGAAGAGCTTAAGAGACCAAAGACTTTTAAAGTCTACCAAAAGGAAAAGGATAAAGGTAAAGGTAAGGTAGGTGGACCTCTGAGTAAAAAGGTGATAGATAACTTTCCCCCACCTCCTTCTGATACTCCACCAACATAAAATGTTGATACACCACCGGCAACAGAGAGTATGGAGACAACACATGAGGACACAAATCTTGATTCTGAGGTGTTGTATACTGTAGACACCCAAAAATGGTCAAACGCTTGCAAGGTCATACTTTAACATTTGTGCATTGCCTCATTTTAGGTTTTTGCATCGCATTAACATTTCTCCTATGTCACGCACTTGGTCTTTATCATTTGCGAACATCGATTCATTCTTCTATATTCTTCAATCATCTCGTCCTTGAATTTGGTCTTGTCAACAACAATATCTAGTCATGATTTTGATCGATTTTATCCTGTCGCATCAATGTGCGTGCTAATTTGTCATCATTTTGGACATCGTCAATCCTAATTAGGGTTTTGTCCTCCTATCAATCTTGCGATCGATTTGTCATCAATCATTGCTCTTTTATCATCAATCTTATCATTTTGGACATCGTCAATCCTAATTAGGGTTTTGTCCTCTTTTCAATCTTATCATCTGGCGATCGGTTTATTAATCTTGTCGATTTATCATCAATCCTTCAATCTTGTCATCTTGCGATCAATTTGTCATTGATCGTGGTCATTTTCAATCTTGTCATTTTGCGACCGATTTTTCATTGATCATGGTCATTTCCAATTTTGTCGTCTTCCAATCTTATTTGTCATCGATTCTTGTCCACTTGTCAATTTTGTCATTTTGCGACCGATTTGTCATCGATCGTTGTCTGTCTCAATTATGTCAATTTGGATCAATTTGTCATTGCTCCTCGTCAATTGGCGCATTTATCAATCAAATCATTTTGTCGCATTGGTCATTTATCAATTCAAAATCATGACATTAATTATTTTCAATCAAGACCTAATAGTCATTTTCGCATTTCTAATTTGTCTTCTAGGGTTTTATGATTTATTCATTTAACCTAATTTGTCATTTCTTCCTCTAGGATTACTAAATTATTTATTAATCCTAAGTCTTCTCATTACAATTAAATCTTTATTTAGTTGGCTAATTATTCTTCCTTTTGTAAATTAATTAATAAATGACAAATTATTAATTAATTTACCTAATTTCTTCTAGTTCCTAATTTCCTATTTTTTTCATCAATTTCTAATTCCTAATTGTCATCAATTTCAATTTTCTAATTTCTCAAATTTCTAATTTCTCAAATTTCTAATTTCTCCTATTTCATCTCCTAATTCTATGGGAATGACATTTCAATTTGTCATGAAATTGTCATAATTGATAATCAATCAATTTTGACATGGAATGTGTCATAATTTGTCATCAATTATCAATCAATCAAATTGTGCATGGAAAGTGCATAATTTGTCATATTTTGTCATCTTGATTTGCAATTTCCATTTGAATTGCATCATGCCAATCTTGTCACTTATCCAATTCTTCTATAAATTGGATGATTTTCAATCAAACCTAATCCGAATCCCTATCAAACTAATGAACTTATGCTTCTAGTACTCTTGAGCTTTTCATCAATCTTGCTTTCAATTGTATGTGCACTTGTAGGTGAGATCCACAAATCCATTGAAGAGGAAATAACAACAATGGAGCCGCATGGAAAGAGCATTCAATTCTGCATTTGGTTTGCATAATCTTTCATTTTGAATGCTTTGTTTTCATATCTCTATTGAGTGTGCTTAGGATTAGGTTCATTTGCAATAAGTGCTCTTATGATTGAGTTATCATGTCTAGTGTTTTGATTGATCTACTTGCTTTGATGATTCCTAATTCCAATCCCACATTAATTGGTGAACCCGACGTGAATACTAACCTTCTAACCCTTTTACTGTGTTTTGGAGTGCTTCTATGTTGATTTGCAGGTCAAAAACCCAAAAACAGGGTCGTGCAGTGCATTCTGGACACTTCTGTGCTTGTGTGAAGCATTCTGTGCCTATGTTGAGCATCTTGCACCTGTGTATGCAACATTCTGTGCTTGTGTTAGACATCTTGTGCCTATGTCATGAGTTCTGCGCTTGTGTAAAGCCAGATCAGAGGTGAAAAATGCAGTTTTTACTTGAAATTTTTGATGTTTTTGCATTCTATTTTTTGTGTTTTGGATTTTGGTACTAATTATTGGTGCAGGATCTTGGCATACGCATGACAAAGACTACAAATCAAACTACTAACATATGTTATGCAGATTCAATGGTCAAAGACAACAAATCAAACCTCTAACTTGGGTTTTGCAGGTTGCCTTGGAGAAACAACCAAACTTTTGTGTTTGTGTTTTTTAATTAGGCACTTAGTGATTTATAAATAGGTGGGAATGAACACTTGTTTGCTTTGATTGTTAAGTATGACATTGGAGTAGGAGAGTATGCTCTCATCCTTCTTAGGGTGATCAGAAATCCAGATCTTTGATACCATGCTTGTGTTGTTGATTGAGTGTCTCCATTAGAGGGCCTGCCTTCCCGACCACTTTGCTTTTGCAAGCAAGTGATAATCATGAGAAGGGAACGAACCAAAGTGAGTACGGCTAGAATTCCTTGGCATTCTAACTCACTATAAAAAAATACCTGATTGGCGAAAGCTTTGAAGGAAGTGTTACGTGGGAATTGCAGTTACTTGGGAAGTGATGACCCTTGAACTCTTTCTCATATCAACATCTAAGTAGGGCCTCTTGGTCTAAATCATGCTTGCGCGACTACATTTTTTTGGTATCTTGATGGGCTTAATGTCTCAATCATGCTTGCGTGACATCAAGGAGTAATGCTTAACAGAAATCCCTACTACATACCTTGTTTTTAGAGGCCAAAAACCCTTCTAGTTGCTTGAGAAGGACAAATTCGGATACTTGGAAGAGATACTAAGTTCGCCATGGGGAGATTTCCATGGGGACTGATGCTTGGCTGCCCTGAGAAGTGAGTGTTGTGGAGGGGAGCCCGTGGGGTCAAGCATCTATGTATTCTCCTTGAATCCCATAATGAGTCTACCTCTCAAGTACCTAATGTCTTTGCCTACCCTAAGGAATGTGGAAATGGACATGATTGTCTTGAGTCTAAGTTGTAACATCTTGTATTCTTTGATTGTCAAAAGTTGAATGTTATCCCATTTCAAAAGCAAAACAAATTGATCCAACATAAGATTAAGCACAAGAGACATTCATCCAACAAAAGTTCAACAAGGTTCAAAACACATCTTCCAACATGGCTGTCAAACATTGTTCAAAATCTTGTCTCAACATTCATGTCACTTACATTTAGGTTCATCCTAGGTTGCATTTTGCAAAATTCATTGTCAAGTATCAAGGTTAAGTTTCATTTAGGTCATACTCCTTTGCATGTCAATAAGGGTCATCCATTTGCATGTGTCCTCTTGCATTAAAGTCATACCATTATCATACATTCATATTTGCATACCTTAAGTCTCTTCATTAAGCCTAAGTCATTGTCATATCATATTAAGATCACTTGCATATTAATTGTCCTTTTTCATATAGTGTCAAAGCTAGGTTTTGTCATACTTGAGTAATCCAAATCTTTGATGAACCCTAAGTCATTGTTAGGAAGTCTAGACCTTATCAAATCTTTTGTCCTCAATATCATTTCGTCAAACCTAGCTTAGTATCCAAGCATATAGGGGAGACATTGTCATCTTGTCCTTTGTCAATTAAGTTCTTTTGTCCTTTGAGGTATAGACATCATTTCAATTTCCTAAGGGTCCCTCTCTTAGATTTGCATTCATAAGTTTGTCAAAATCTTCAAAAACAACCAAAAACATAGATTGCATTTTCATTTATTTAGTTTGCATTTAGTTGCATATCATATATTATCCTTGAAAAATTTCAAGAATATTGCATTTGCATAAGTGACATGTCTATTGAAACAACGTTCCAAGTGCCAATGATGCAACAAAGTTTGACTCATCAACCAACAATGCAATCGAATTTTAATCCAAGGCAATCACAATTCTATCCAACCCAACAACAAGGCAATATTGGTCAAACTTATTATGATGATGTAAATCTCCAAATACAAAAACTAGAGGAGAAACTAGCGCAAGAAAATGAGATTTTGGAACAAAGAGTGAAAAACATTGTGAAGAATAGATCACAAATGTCCAAAATGCTTCGAAAATTTCCAGGTCAAAATCCAAAGATTGAGTCAATTGATGTAAGATCTCTTCTTGAACGATCAGACATACCAGCTCTCCTCTCCCAAATAGAGATGATGAAACAATTACAAGAAAGGAGACAACATCAATTTCAACATTATGTGCCTCCACAACAAGAACAAGGTGTTTACTATCAATCAAATTTTCAACCATCGCAACCACTGGTCCAACATATGCAACCAACACAACCAATGGTCCAATTTCAACAATATGTCCAACCAACTATACAATGTCAACAAATAGTTCAACCAATGGTGGAATATCAACAAGTTCAAGTTCAATCAACATATCAATATCAACAACACCAATCAAACATTGAAAAACAAAGGTTGCATCCCACACCAAGCCAAGTTTCAAACATGTCAGGACAATTGAACCAAGTCCAATATCAAAACATGACATCAAACCAAAAACACGTTCAAATTCCAGATACAACTATGTCAAAACCTCGAAAGAAAGGTGGCTTATTGCAATGATCTTAAGGAAACAACCAAGTGAGTTCTTTGGGGAAGATCAAGATAATATAATTATGTCTAGCAATGCCTCATCCCCCCATAAACAAATTGACTCTCCAGTGGCATCTAGCCCTACACCTTTAGAAGTTTCACAAGAACCTTCTATATTGTCCTCATCAGACAATACACCCAAGGATGCAATTATCCAAGAGCTATCCATAATTGATTGCCAAGATAATCCAATTCATGACGCAGATCCTTGTCATGTTTCAGAAATACAAGACCCAATGCCACCATGCACTTTATTGCCATTATCTATTTTAGAGGACCCCATTCCAAGTCCCTCTTCCTCATGTTCAAGCATTGATTCCTTGCCAGAATCCATCACAAATGTTCAAAGTGCATCCCCTTCATGCCAAAGCATTGATTCCTTGTCAGAATCCCCCATGCATATCCAAAGTCCAACCCCATGTCAAGAGGATAATTTAGAGCATGAATAAACATGTCTTGAAATAGATTAAGACCAAGATCAAACCTTATCATCCCATCCAATTGTTGACCAGGATCTCATCTTCCCAGACACTCATGATGATTCCCCTATTCTTGTCCATCCTATCCAAAGTCCTATTGACACTCCATTCCCTAAGAAAGATCAAGATATCCTAGTCCATCCAATCCCAAATGATCCCATTCCATTTCATGAACATGATGTCCTTTCAAATCCCATTGACATTCCACTTCCTCAGAAAGATCAAGATATCCTTTCCATCCTTTCCGATGATCCCATTGAAAGTCAAGAGAAAAGCACCTTTAAAGAGGATTCCAATGATCTTCCTCCTTGTCAAGATCAAAGTATCCTTCCAAATTCATTTCCAACACAAGACCCTATCCTTCCTTCAGATCCTCCACAAGATCCACTTGTTCCTCCATCTCCATGTCCTAATCCAGCATATCCACTCCAAGATCGCATTTCTTTTGATGATCCCATTATTTATCCCATTCCATCTCTTGAAGAGCCTATCATTGAACCATGTCCACTACATGATCCTAAACCCCCTCATGATCCTGATACCCCTCATGATTCTAATGTGTCAGTGAAAGATGTTCATGAACCCTTGACATGCATAATGGGTTCTTCCACTTTGGTGCAATCCAATCCACTTCAAGATCTCATTATTTCTCTCATATCACATCCACCTCATAATGAACTCGCATCTTCTTCCCAAAGAAAAGAGTATCCTACAAGTCAAGATATTCATAAAGGCAAAGGGGTAGACCTTCACAAGCAAGAACCCCTCCACATCGAAGAATATACTAATGGTCATGGCTACAAAGCTCACACTCAAGGCGTTGGTATCCCTTCAAAGTCAAAATCCAAATGTCCACCTTCCCCATCATCGCTTCCATCCATTCTAGGTCCCTATATCCCTCCATCTCCTATGCAACATCAGCAAAGGCACACATCTTGGAGAACCTTCCATCCATCCCACATGCCTCCCTATCATTCCCATCCACACCAACCTTCATTCCCTCTTCCAAGCAATTTGGATGCCAAGCATAAAAGTCATAAGTCTAAAAATCCACATGTATTCAGGGATCAACATGTCCAATATAATCGACATGTCAAAACAAAGAACAATATGATCTATAAAGAAAAAAAAATATCCAAAAGGCCACAAAGGCCCACTGAGCAAAATAAAGCAAAGTCAAAATATATATGGGTTCCTAAATCCCTTGTGCAAGCAATGCACTCCAAGGAACCACAAAAGCATGAAAAGTCAAAAACCATGTGGATCCCTAAGCAGCTTCTTGAAGCACAAAAGCCTAAAGAAACATCCAACTTGGCATCCAAAATTGCTATTCCTCCATCCAAACCTTCCAAGTCTATTTCTCCACCACCTTCTTTATCCATTTTGGGCCCTTATGTCCCAAAATCCCAAGCTATTCCTCCATCAAAATCTCAATATCCAAAATACATTTGTCCTCCATTAGTCCATCATCCCTCAAGGTGTGTGCCAATGTAGATCTTGCCTTCATTTCCATCAACTGAAGCCTAATTCTTCCACTACCCTATCCACTATCCAATGCATATTTTCCATCCTTCCATCCCTTTGGTCCAATCCTTTGCATAAATCCTTGTCTTAGTTTCATCTCATTTTCCATGTCCTTATCCTACCAACGTATTTGAGCATACTTTTAAAGGTCATGGTCCATTTCTTTCCCAGGCTACTATCCAAATAAAAAGACGCTTGAGTCCTTCTTCCATCCCCTATCATGTGTCCATCTTCTTCTGAAAAAAGTCCAAATACAAAAAAAAAAAAAAGTAAAAAAAGACAAAAGAAAAAAATAAAGAAAAATAATTCGTCCACTGGTGAAAACCTGGCAAACAGGTGCCTTGGGCAAGTACCATGATGAAAACCTGGCAAACAGGCATCATGCGTAATTTATGAACTTCTTGCACACCACACTTGGGGGCAGGTTTCCTCCTTCATATCCTATTGCCCTTCATTATCTTATCGAACCCCTGTCATTACCCTTCATATCCTATTATCCCTCATGTCCATTTTCCCTTTCCACCTTTGATCTTGACAAGGCTGAGGATTGTCATGAGCATCACACATCTTGTTTGTAGCTTTTAGTCCATCATAGCTTTTGGTCTTTATCCATTTGCTTATTATCAACCTTTCATCCATATTCCCTAGCTTATTGCAACTTTCTGCCACTATCCCTTATCCTATCCCTACCTTCAGTCCATGTCCCTTATCCATTCTTGGTCTTGCTTATCCTATCCATATCTTATCACTATCCATACACTCTTTTTCTATCTCTTGATCTTGATCTAACATAAGGACGCAAAATTTAAACATGTTTTTCAAAAACCTCTTGACATGTCCCTCATGCCATGTCACTGCTATACATTGTCATATCCAGTCTCTTGTCCTATCACGCCATAGCCCTTGAAAATTGCATCCATATTGTCTCCATAATAAAAGGCCTTTGTCTTCCCTCTATCCACCATCATTTCAGCAAGCCTATTTATTCACCTGTCATATTCCTTGCCTTGCTAGACACTGGGGGAAAAAATCATAAATCATTCAAAAAATATCATAAAAAATTGAAAAAAGTCCTGAAAAAAAAAAATTCATAAAAATTGAATAATGTCCTGAAAAAAGTCATAAAAATTGAATAATGTCCTGAAAAAAGTCATAAACATTGAAAAAAGTCCTGAAGAAAAGTCATATAAAGTCCTGAAAAAAAATCTCGTAAAAATCGAATAATGTCCTGAAATAATCCAAAAAAAGTCATATAAAGTCCTGAAAAAATGAACAAAAACATTTCAAAAACATTAAAATCCAAAAACACACATTTTGCAATAAAGTATTCCCTTTATGCATCGACAGCTTACTGAGCATTCATCCAACGACACTTGCAATCCATTTCACGTTGTGCTTTAATGAAATCATGCTTTAACCAGATGAACTTTTTCACTCAAACCAAACATTCAAACTGATCCAAATTGTCATCTCAATCGAATATTAGTATCGATATCATTTGTCCTTGTTTCTATTATCATGGGTCTTATACAGGGTGTGGTATACTCGAAACCAGACTGTGTCCTTTCTTAGACGGGGTACCGCATTTCCTGAAACCAGATAGCATGATCATCCTATCAGCACTTTCAACTTTTGACAATGAAGATCAAGATGTTTGTTTGATTTGTTGGAATTTGTGCATCTTATCTTTTTTATTGATTTATCTTTGGCTTCGATCATGTCCCTATGTTGCTCAATGATGTCACTGAGTGATTTAGAGTGACCGGGATGGTTCATGATCCTTTTCTTTTTGATTGTGATTGTCGTTTGTCTGTGATGTGTCTGTCTTTCGCAAACCGGGTTGCATTTCAGCTCTGGCCTTCAATGCCATGATACTACGCATCCATTTTGCTACATAAAAATAAAGGTTCTCACCTACAAAGTGCATTACTGAAAGCAATTTTTTCTTCCAATTGTCCTTTGTCTCATGTTCTTCTTACTAACATTTCTTCCATCCGGTCGGATAGTCAGTTCGGTCTAGTGCTCCGATCTCCACACACATGTTGCATCCTGCATCCATTTGGTTAGTACATTTGCATTGCATCAAGTATCACATCCAGCATTTTATCCATTTCATATTATACATACATTAAAAATACATAAAAATACATCCATACATGTTCATACAAAGTGCATAAGTCATCCATACATGCAAATAACATATTGCATCCATCATATTGATGCATATCATATCACATATCCTAATAATGTCGGAGTACAAAATCGGATTGTCTATCCTAAGTATGGCCCGCAGGCTGACTACAACATGTCAAACTACATAATGTCCACTGTCTGTCATAAGGAGTACGTGCCTCTGTCACTAGGTGCTCCCTCTGTCCTCCTCATCCCTGCCATGTCTCACAGATGATGTCCCTCCTGGTCCTGGCTGTGGTGGTCTCATCGGTCCACTCACTCCTATGCTGCTCAATGACCTTCGAGAGCGTGACCTTCTCTCTGTCCTTGATCGTGCCCGATATGAAGGTGCTCTCCGCTCTGGTGGAACTGCACTCTCATATAGTGTCCTCCAATACAGTCTCTCCTCACCGGTCTCTACCAGCATCTGTGCCATCTCCCGTGCACTGGCATCCCTAATCGACCCAATGAACTTAGTGACTCTCTGTCCGTCTCGCTGTGCTTGAGCTATGGTTGTATCTCGAGCCTCTATGAGTTTGGCTATCTCTGCTTTGAACTGCTCATGCTCTCTCTCCAGTGTAGCAATCTGATCCTACTGACTCGCTATGGTAGCCCTGCACCTGTCCATCTCCTCTATCCTAGCTGTCTCTGGCTCTATGGGAATATCCTGCAATGTCTCCTGATCCATTGAGTCTGGCTCTTCCTTGTCTTCCCCTCCACCATCTTCATCATCTCCTCCATCCTCGTCGTCCTCATCATCCTCATCTTTATCATCTCCCCCATCCTCATCATCCTCATCATCCTCATCTCCATCATCTCCCCCATCCTCATAATCCTCATCATCCTCATCACCATCCTCTCCCCTGTCTCCGTCATCCTCATCCTCCTCATCCTCATCATCTCCCTCCTCTCCTGTGAGTGGGAAGTCCTCCTGTCTCCTTGATACTGGAATGTCAGGATCAGTCAAAGGCACTGGCCATCGCTGTGCGAACCATGTCTCATACTCCTCTGTAGTCCCAGCATCCACCACATCTGACCACCACTCCCACTGTCTCTGTTGTAGCTGTGCAAAGTTGACATATGCTATACGTGGCTGAATCATACTCCCCCACTGACTCGTCTCTCTGTGAGATCGGGCAAAGCATGCAGTCCTCCTAGGTACATCCTGTCGCTCTCCAAACTGTCGCCTGACTCTCTCTGGCAGGTACAACTCAATAACTCTCTGGCGGTTTACTGGTCGCCCAATCAAGTACCTCTCTTGTCTGCAATATGGTAACTCCTCATGATCATCTGACCATCCGGGGCAATCTCGATATGGCCTCCATATGAACTCTGTCAGTCTGTCCAGCTCATGTCGCTAGTATAATATGTATCCAAAAGGACCCTGTCTCAGTGCTCCACCATAGCTATACACATATGGTCGGTGTGGTACAACCTGTCTATCTGTAATCGGTCGACATATGGCAATATGCTCGAATGCCCATACCTGAAGCAATGTGACTCCATAGCTCAGCATCTGAACTCCCTGATATGCTATCTGATGCAGCTGGAAATACAACATAGCAAGTACACATGGTCCCCATGCATACACTGTCCCCTCTGTTGCCATCCGCTCTAGTACTCTTCCCCAGCCAATAGGGAATCCATGTCCTCGTCTATCACCTGCTAGAAGACATGCTATCACAACTGCTATCACCACATATCGTCGGTCATACTCGGAAGCCATAGTCTCCCAGCGAATCTCCCTCTCGACAATGTCCAGATCATCTGCGTCACACTCAAATAGTCTGCATAACGCATCTCTCCCTGTCATTGGGTTGTACTCTATCATCTCCCCATGTATCGAAATACGGAGGATGCGCCATACATCCTCTAATGTCACTGTTGCCTCGCCAGTCGCCAAATGGAATGAGGAGGTCTCTGAATGCCATCGCTCTGCCAATGCGGTAAGCAATCCTATGTTTGCCCTAATCTCAGGCATGTATGTGATATAATATATCCCCAGTCCTGCTAATGTGTCTCTCTCTGTGCTCCTAAGTCTGTGTCGTAACATGAAGCAGTCAGGTCGGTTCTCTCGTGTGATCAATGGATACTGTCGACTCTGCATCACAATTGGGGCATCATTTTGTCAGTTCTAGGGTTTTCTCCTACGAGTTGCATATCCTCATTTTCATGTCTTAATCAGGGTGTTTTTCATCTACATTGACCTATCCTACCCTTATCCCCCCTTTTCCAATCATTTGCATGACATTTTGACCAAAACTAGGGTTTCTAGTGCACAATTGCGCCTGTGTTAGAGAACCTGCGCTTGTGTCTTGACTCTTGCGCCTGTGTCTTCCTACACAAGCACAGAACACTTCACACAAGTGCAGGATTAGATGACACAAGCGCAGGAGTCCATTTTTGCATCCCCTGTGGGCCCCACAATGTCCCGTAAGCCGTCAAAATTCATGAAATTCAAAACATGGGTTTTCGAGATGCATACCACTGCTCCTGCATCGTCTGGTCGTCTGAATGTGCATACACATTCTCTGAGGTGATCTGCCCTTGGAATGTTCGCCATCTCTCTGCACATGTCCTTGTCCAGAGCAACCAATTCTCCTCTTTGGCTAGTAAAAATGAGCAATTTTCACCCTCTTGGTCTCATTTATAGCTCTTTGTCATTGCATAGATGGACATGCGTCTTCTCCATCTTATGTTGGTTGTGGTCTTATGCACCTTACATTGCTTGTCCTTCATGCATCTGATATCTGATTGTCAGTCCATTCAATCCTATCATTTTTATCGATCAATTGGCCTCTTTTCCGCATGTTTCCGGCCAATTCCTCGAGGGGGCATGCATATGTCATTGTTATTGTCCGGGGCTTTTTCATTATTGTTCTTTGAAACAACGCTTAAAATTGCATTGTCTCAAAGAGGGGCAAAATGTAGACACCCAAAAATGGTCAAACGCTTGCAAGGTCATACTTTAACATTTGCGCATTGCCTCATTTTAGGTTTTTGCGTCACATTAACATTTCTCCTATGTCACGCACTTGGTCTTTATCATTTGCGAACATCAAGTCATTCTTCTATATTCTTCAATCATCTCGTCCTCGAATTTGGTCTTGTCGACAACAATATCCAGTCATGATTTTGATCGATTTTATCATGTCGCATCAATGTGCGTGCTAATTTGTCATCATTTTGGACATCATCAATCCTAATTAGGGTTTTGTCCTCCTATCAATCTTGCGATTGATTTGTCATCAATCATTGCTCTTTTATCATCAATCTTATCATTTTGGACATCGTCAATCCTAATTAGGGTTTTGTCCTCTTTTCAATCTTATCATCTGGCGATCGGTTTATCAATCTTGTCGATTTATCATCAATCCTTCAATCTTGTCATCTTGTGATCAATTTGTCATTGATCGTGGTCATTTTCAATCTTGTCATTTTGCGACCGATTTGTCATCGATCATGGTCATTTCCAATTTTTTCGTCTTGCAATCTTATTTGTCATCGATTCTTGTCCACTTGTCAATTTTGTCATTTTGCAACCGATTTGTCATCGATCGTTGTCTGTCTCAATTATGTCAATTTGGATCAATTTGTCATTGCTCCTCGTCAATTGGCGCATTTATCAATCAAATCATTTTGTCGCATTGGTCATTTATCAATTCAAAATCATGACATTAATTATTTTCAATCAAGACCTAATAGTCATTTTCACATTTCTAATTTGTCTTCTAGGGTTTTATGATTTATTCATTTAACCTAATTTGTCATTTCTTCCTCTAGGATTACTAAATTATTTATTAATCCTAAGTCTTCTCATTACAATTAAATCTTTATTTAGTTGGCTAATTATTCTTCCTTTTGTAAATTAATTAATAAATGACAAATTATTAATTAATTTACCTAATTTCTTCTAGTTCCTAATTTCCTATTTTTTTCATCAATTTCTAATTCCTAATTGTCATCAATTTCAATTTTCTAATTTCTCAAATTTCTAATTTCTCCTATTTCATCTCCTAATTCTATGGGAATGACATTTCAATTTGTCATGAAATTGTCATAATTGATAATCAGTCAATTTTGACATGGAATGTGTCATAATTTGTCGTCAATTATCAATCAATCAAATTGTGCATGGAAAGTGCATAATTTGTCATATTTTGTCATGTTGATTTGCAATTTCCATTTGAATTGCATCATGCCAATCTTGTCACTTATCCAATTCTTCTATAAATTGGATGATTTTCAATCAAACCTAATCCAAATCCCTATCAAACTAATGAATTTATGCTTCTAGTACTCTTGAGCTTTTCATCAATCTTGCTTTCAATTGTATGTGCACTTGTAGGTGAGATCCACAAATCCATTGAAGAGGAAAGAACAACAATGGAGCCGCATGGAAAGAGCATTCAATTCTGCATTTGGTTTGCATAATCTTTCATTTTGAATGCTTTGTTTTCATATCTCTATTGAGTGTGCTTAGAATTAGGTTCATTTGCAATAAGTGCTCTTATGATTGAGTTATCATGTCTAGTGTTTTGATTGATCTACTTGCTTTGATGATTCCTAATTCCGATCCCACATATACAATGAATATTGATACATAGGAATTTAACATTGTGGTGGATAAGGAATCAAGTGAGAAGAGAGATGTGGCAACTAAGCCACCTATAGAAGATACTACAGTTGAGACAAATATTGAGGATACAGTTGGAAACATTGAAATTGGGACTGAACAACAAACTGAACAAGCAACTAATTCCCTGGATACAGGAATGGCAGATTCCACTAGTGTACATACTGATGTATCTACTGAGCAACTGACAATTGATAGTATTGACAAATCTGTTGAGATTTTGGTTGTAGATATTTCAGAGGTAAACACAGAGAAACTGGTAGAAAACACAGAGTCACAATCAGAAAAAATGGTAGTGGAAATTTCTGAGAAACAGACTGAGGTACATATTGAGAAATTAGATGAG
This sequence comes from Cryptomeria japonica, assembly GCF_030272615.1. Lineage (NCBI taxonomy): Eukaryota > Viridiplantae > Streptophyta > Pinopsida > Cupressales > Cupressaceae > Cryptomeria > Cryptomeria japonica. The sequence continues at coordinate 183,727,680 of NC_081410.1, read as the reverse complement.
AAGAAGGATGAGGTAAAGGTTAATGCAGAGACTGTGCCACCGATAATAGCTGAGAAACCTAAACCCTTTCTTGTAGAAATGCGGACTCAAACTGACCTACCAGAGGTCACCATAAGCAAATAGGCTCCTCACACCGATGGATTACAAATTGTTAAGACATTTGGTCAATCATCTGATTCTTCACTGACAGAATTTTGGCCAACCCATGTAATTGAGGTATTGCTTGATTCAATTAAGAAACTAACTGATTGCAATGCACTTGCATATAAAGCAATTGATGACACCATATCAATTTTGAAGATGATTGCACCCAAGTGTAACATAGAGAATAAATATTCTTTAGGCCAATTAGACACATTGTCTAAGTACATAATTGACAATCTTCTAACAATTGATCAGATCAATGAGGAGACTTTCAGAGAGAAAATGAATAAAGAGAAGGAAAAATTCTTTGAGGAAATAGTAAAGAAGAGTAAGGAACATATAGATACATTATTACCGGCACTAGGAAAGACAATTTTGGACTTCAAGAAATTGTACAGAGACATGCAAGACAAACATTTTGATAGAGGATATAGATAAAGAGATCAACAGAGCTCAATAGGAAATCAATGACATTGCTGATAATTTAATAGGTTCATTAGACTCCATATCGGTAGTAGAATAGGAATTTACCGGCTTTGAAGAGAAAATTGAAAAACTTGAAAAATATAAAGAGAGATTAAATTTTAAGGCAAAGCAACTGAAATGTAGGCTAGGTCCTAAACTAGATGTCCTTATCTCTTTGAGAAAAGAGATTTCTGAGGCTCTTGTTCCAGGACTTAAGACACCAAAAGAACAAATGTACATGCTCACCGGTACAATCCAAAGGATTGAAGTAGTACTAAAGGACAGTGAGAGATTCTATAACAACCTAAATTTTGTGTTAGCGGAATTATATTAGATTGTAACCAACCGGTTACAGGGATCAAGATAGGAACTACACTCAATTGACATTGAATGACAACCTTTGTCATTGATGCCAAAGAGGGAGTAGTAGAGGATGAGAAAAAGGAGTAAGACATAAGAGATCATCTGCTCAGGGGGAGCACACAGTTTTGGTAAGATTTTTGGACAACACTTTTTGGATACAATTTTGGCTTTTTCTCATGAGTGTTGCCATCAATGCTAAAGGGGGAGATTGTTGGAAAATGCACACTCCAATGAGAAATTGTAGGTGATTGAAGGTATTTTCATTGATGGCAACCTTACAAACCTATGGCACCAGCAGACACCGGCACAAGCACAAACACCGGCACCGGGAATGACTAAGATGTTTACCGGCACCCTGGATGACATGATTTTGTTTATTGTATTTTGTATTTAATTGTAAAATATTTTTGTAAGCCAACAAGGTGAATTGTATTAGGACTCATATAAGTATGAGATCTTGTAAATCATTTGGAAGAAGAGGAATATATAGAAGGAATGTAATAAGCAGATGCAAATATTAAGGCAGACCTTGGAATAGGGTTATGGAAGTTGTATGAGCTTAAATCAGTACTGAACCTGGCATAGAAAATGTTGAACCAAAGCAGTACATGACATTGAATTTACATAATTTACTTTTATAAGTCAGTGAGACTTCTCTTTTTGTATTTAAGCAGTGAGCTTTAGGCAGTTGGCCTTCTTGCATGTGCAAGCCCCTATTGTATCAGTAATATTCACTTATTGGCCATTGAGAAAATATTATGGGTCATAAATCCCACCGAGGTTTTTCCCACACCGAGTTTCCTCGTTAAAAATATTGTGTTATGGTGTGCTTTCTATGTTGTGTTTACTGATCTTATTTACTGCATTATTTCTGGTTTACCGGTACACTATTTTGGCATACAATTTATTTAATAAGTTTAGAAAATCCATTAACCAGTTAGATACTGATTCACCCCCCCCTCTCAATATCTTTGGGAATCCTAACATGGGAAAGAAGATAGAAACTAGCAAAGTCATCAAGGCTATGTGAACAGATATGTCAACTACACGTGATCAATGAATCAGAACAAGGAACTTGCAGCATAAAAGATGTCAATATTGATACCATACATGCTTTCACTGAGTCACTTGAAGAGGAGTCAAATTCTTCATCTTCTAAATTTGATCAACCTGAAATAAGATCCATCTATGATATTACCTATTCAACACCAAACTATGACTAATTTGTCATGAATATTGAAACTCTGTCTGAAGAATCTATTGTTGTTGCAACACAGTATGTAGTCTAGTCTGAACTAGGAGACGATTCTAGTGGTAGTTATGTTGGGTTAGATTCTCTAAACACTAATGTAGGCTTTGATAATCATGTTATGACTTTTCTTGATCTCAAGATGCTAACACAAGGTAGTCTTCTAGAACTCAACTTGACGGTCTAAGGTTGTGATGACAAAACTATGAATTTCCTTGAACCTGTTGAACCTTTATCCCTGGTGCACCCTAAAATTATCGACCATACTCTACAAGACCAACCCATGGATATTATTACTTTTTCCAATGACTATGCCTTAGCATGTTACTTAATGCAATTGAACACATGAACTCTTCCATCAATGAACAAAGTGTGAACATGACAAAAGTGGATGTCAAGTATCTTAGTCTCAAATATCAAAAGAAGAAAAACAAGTATTCAGATGGCAAAAACCACACTGTGGTGGTGTCAAAACTGAAAAAAGTAAAAATGAAAGGCGTATCTGACAGTGAAAACCTCTGTGAGGCACCTAAAGGTGAGATGCTTGATATTCTACCTAATTACTTTCAATAATGATCATCAATAATGATTGAACTTACACAACCAATGAACATTGGAATGGAGGAAACTCAGCATATAATACATGTGGCTCAATCCCTATCAACAAAAGAAATGAAAGAGTTTACTAATTTCTTCACAAAGAAAAAAATCAACTTTGCATGGACATAGGATGATATGTCGGGTCTGGATCCTGATCTTATAATGTACCATCTTTATATTGCCCCTGGAGTCAAACCTGTCAAACAAAAGCTCTGAAAAATGCATCCTCATGTTACATTGTGTAAAGACGTAATTTATTTGATATTCAATAATAAAACAAAATACTCTTTATTCTTAAATAAACTCATAATTCTTCTAATAAGTCTATTTCAAAAACTTTTCCATCCTAACCTCTTGTAGATGATTCCAATGATATCATAATTAACATGAGATTCCTATACATATATAAAGATTTTTTTATAAAATAGGAAAATTGTAGAAGTATCTTAATCTTATCTTCATACAATACTTAGGATTTTCTAATGCCTTAAGTTTAAATAACAAACATAAAAGAAAGAAAGAGATGCATCCTTTGATCTGAAATCCAAGCTATCTTCAATATATTCTTTATAATGAAGATGAGAACAAGATTTAGGTACTTTTTTTGCCCAACTCTGAAGTTTACACTTCCCCAAAATTCTTGGTCAATCAAGAATACCCGACCCTGCACGAATTTCTTAGCAAAAGGAATTCGATAGACAAGATGGAGTCTTGTGCATGCCTAAAATGATACATGCATTTTCAATTTTCTAATTCAAATAAGAAACAAGCTAGTTCAATCAAGGATATGGTAGAGTGGATAAATAAATGAAATCATCCATATCAATGGTTATTCGATTACTCGACTGAGTATAATGCCATGCATAACAATAAAATTTAGTTTGGAAAAAGAAAACTCTCTCTCTATAACCCACATTCGGCACCCGTCCTTGAAGGTAACTTTCCACAGCACAAGCCTATCTAGCTTTGTTCATATAAATCTAGAATAAATTTTTATATAGAAGATAATCTTTCATTGAATAGAAATAGAAAACATCAATTTTTCGTCACAATCAATTATATCTGACAGGAAAATAATCTTTCATGGATAAACGAATATATATCTGAAAAGAGACAATCTTTCACTTCTATTTTGAAAAGTAAATGAAAACAAGTATTAAAGTAAGAAGGTGTAGCGCATGTATGTATCTTTACATATAATCGAATAGAATAAGTACACATTCTTTTAATTAACATATTTTATTCAATTCTAACTTGTGTTTTCTATGACTTTCATACTTAACTTGCTAAATTCCATAATTTCCTTCAAAGAGTAATAAATAAGATGATAATACATGATGCATATACCTATATGACTTTTTCAAATGATCTTTTCAAAACAAAAACATTATAACTTCTAATGCATGTTTCTAAATCTAGGTCTAGCTATTTCCTTCATTATCAATCTAAAGAAAGCAAATCTCAATAGAATTCCTTATCTTTTATCTAAATATATAACAAACTATTCCTCAATTAAGAGCCTACCTCTGTAATTTGAAGCTAAATCTGTGATGATCAACACTAATTCTTCTTCCAAATCTAACTGCAACACTTTGTGATTTCCAATGCCTTTTCTTCCTCTATGTTATCCAATTCTCTGATTGTTGTGTTCTAATACCACTATTCTCTATTCCTCTATATATTTTCCAACTATTTTTTTGTGTCCTTGTACTGTGTGCTTATGCTCATATTTATCCTAAACTCATGCTACATTTTTTCCTATGTTTTGGGCTTACATCATTGTTATAATTGTTTTCTCATGCCACCACGTAGTTCATTTACCAGTTCACCTAGTCACGAAGGCTTGTTCCAATGATAAACTCCACATCGTATTGAGTACCTTGTGAATTCCATGTTCATTACAAACTCTCATTTTTTGTTTACTACCAGTCACCATTATTAGAGTCTCCACAATTGCTTCCTTCTGCTACAAATAAGGTTACGTGGGCTTGGTCCAACGGTACACCACATATGTAGTCTATGTTTGAGTTTAATACAAACACTTAAGTGCTTGTTTTGTGGAAAGGTCAATGTTAATATCACTTAACCTTTGCAAATGGTTTTTAAGTCTCTTTGCTAATTCGATTAGTATTGACTACCACTTACACGCAATGATAGTTGCTTTACTCATGTTTATTCAAAAAGATCCACCACCTTTTATATATATATATAAATGATTACATATATGAAAGTATGAACATAGAGATTATGGAAATGTAAATACATACATCATGATTATGTATATGTATATATATACATAATATTCAATAATTATGTATATGTATGCATATACATAATTTCAATAAGAAAGTAATCACATTATGAGTATCCAATATAATTATATATATTGTAGACACCCAAAAATGGTCAACGCTTGCGAGGTCATACTTTAACATTTGCGCATTGCCTCATTTTAGGTTTTTGCGTCGCATTAACATTTCTTCTATGTCACGCATTTGGTCTTTATCATTTGTGAACATTGAGTCATTCTTCTACATTCTTCAATCATCTCGTCTTCGAATTTGGTCTTGTCGACAACATTATCCAGTCATGATTTTGATCGATTTTACCCTATCACATCAATGTGCGTATTCATTTGTTATCATTTTGGACATTGTCAATCCTAATTAGGGTTTTGTTCTCTTTTCAATCTTGTCATCATGCGATCGATTTGTCATCGATCGTGGTCATTTTCAATCTTGTCATCTTGCAATCCATTTTGTCATCGATTCTTGTCCTTTTGTTAATCTTGTCACTTTGTGACCGATTTGTCATCAATCATCATCTGTCTCAATTGTGTCAATTTGGATCAAATCATGTCAATTGGCGTATTTCTCAATCAAATCATTTATCGCATTGGTCATTTATCAATCCAAAATCAAACCAAATTGAGTCAATTATCTTTCAAGACCTAATTTGTCTTCGAGGGTTTTGTGATTTAATCATTTAGCCTTGTGTGTCATTTCTTCCTCTAGGATTGAATAATTTATTTATTTATCCTAGGTCTTCGTGTCGCAATTAAATGTTTCATTTGATTGGCTAATTAATTATTCCTCTTTTTGTGAATTAATTAATAAATGAAAATTTATTAATTGATTTACCTAATTTCTCCTAATTTCCAAATTTTTCATTCCCTCTTTGTGAATTAATTGATAAATGAGAAATTATTAATTAATTCACTAAGTTCCTTTTTTCCTCATTTCTAATTTTCTAATTTCCTAATTTCATTATTTATCCAAATTCAATTTCCACCTATTTTCTATTTTCCTAATTTCAAATTCCACCTAATTAACTTGTCTCTAGTTCTCCCTATTTGTGTGCTTCATGCGTCATACTCTTGACATAGAAATTTGTCATAGAATAAGTTCTTGACATAGAAATTTGTCATAGAATAAGTTCTTGACATAGAAATTTGTCATAGAATTTGTCTTGACATAGCAATTTGTCATAAAATCTGTCATAAGCCTCTTTGCATAGCAACATGTCATAACTTTGCTATTATTGATTTGAATTTCTATTCGAATCTATTTCATGCTAATTTGTCTTTTTCTCCAATTTCTCTATAAATTGGATGAATTTCTTCAATCAAATCCCCTTGACCCTTGAATCTTGATCCTTCATGAATCTCGAATTTTTACCGAACCTTCGTTTCTAGTACTCTTGAGCCTTTTTGCTTTCAAATTGTGTGAGCACTCGTAGGTGAGATCCACAAAACTATTGAAGAGGAAAGAACAACAATGGAGCCGCATGGAAGAAGCATATGGTTTGCATAATTTTACTTTTGAATGCTTTGTTTCCATACCTCTATTGAATGTGCTTTGGAATTAGGTTCATTTGCATTGAGTATTCTTTTGATTATGTTATCATGTTTTGTGTTTTTGATTGATATATCTTATTTTGATGAATCCTAATTTCTACGCTACATTAATTGGTGAACCCAACGTGAATACTAACCTTCTAACCATCTTACTGTGTTTTGGAGTGCTTCTAAGCTGATTTGCAGGTCAAAAAAGACCAAAAATAGGGCCGTGCAGGGTATTCTGGAGACTTCTGCGCTTGTGTGAAGCATCTTGCGCCTGTGTTGAGACATCTTGCACCTGTGTTGAAGACTTTTGCACTTGTGTTATACATCCTGTGCTTGTGTCCTAACTTCTGCGCCTGTGTCAAGTCCAGAACAGAGGTGAAAAATGCAGTTTTTACTTGAAAAATTTTATATGTTTTAGTAAATGGCAATTTTGAGGGTCTTCGGTGAATTTGTGGACAAATATGGTGCCCAAAAACATGACGAGATATCATTGATGTTTCCAAAATTTTGTTCTAGATTATTTGAATACCTTTCCAACGCATCAAACGGTTTGTAATTCGGAGCTAGGATGAGAAAGTTATGCCTTCTCAAAGTGGACTGAAATTGTAATCTGGTTTTCATAAATTAGATCATCTGTGCTTTGAATTTTGGTACTAATTATTGGTGCAGGATCTTGGCATATGCATGACAAAGACTTCAAATCAAACTACTAACATGTGTTATGCAGATTCGATGGTCAAAGACAACAAATCAAACTTCTGACATGTGTTTTTGCAGGTTGCCTTGGAGAAACAACCAAATTGTGTGTTTGAGATTTTTAATTAGGCACTTAGTGATTTGTAAGTAGGTGGGAATGAACACTTGTTTGCTTTGTTTGTTAAGTATGACATTGGAGTAGGAGAGTATGCTCTCATCCTTCTTAGGGTGATCAGAAATCCAGATCTTCGATACCATGCTTGAGTTGTTGATTGTTTGTCTCCATTAGAGGGCCTGCCTTCCCGACCACTTTGCTTTAGCAAGAAAGTGATAATCATGAGAAGGGAATGACCCAAAGTGAGTACGGCTAGAATTCCTTGGCATTCTAACTCACTATAAAAAAATACCTGATGGGCGAAAGCTTTGAAGGAAGTGTTACGTGGGAATTGCAGTTACTTGGGAAGTGATGCCCCTTGAAACTCTTTCTCATATCAACATCTAAGTAGGGCCTCTTGGTCTAAATCGTGCTTGCGCGACTACATTTGTTTCGTATCTTGATGGGCTTAATGTCTCAATCATGCTTGCATGACATCAAGGAGTAATGCTTAACAGAAATCCTTACTACATACCTTGTTTTTAGAGGCCAAAAACCCTTCTAGTTTCTTGAGAAGGACAAATTCGGATACTTGGAAGAGATACTAAGTTCGCCATGGGGAGATTTCCATGGGGACTGATGCTTGGCTGCCCTGAGAAGTGAGTGCCGTGGAGGGGAGCCCGTGGGGTCAAGCATCTATGTATTCTCCTTGAATCTCATAATGAGTCTACCTCTCAAGTACCTAATGTCTTTGCCTACCCTAAGGAATGTGGAAATGAGCATGATTGTCTTGAGTCTAAGTTGTAACATCTTGTATTCTTTGATTGTCAAAAGTTGAATGTTATCCCATTTCAAAAGCAAAACACATTGATCAAAACAAGATTAAACACAAGAGACATTCATCCAACAAAAATTCAACAAGATTCAAAGATCATCTTCCTAAAACATGGTTGTCAAACATTTGTCAAAATCTTGTCTCAACATTCATGTCACTTACATTTAGGTTCATCCTAGGTTTGCATTTTGTAAGATCATTGCCAAGGTTAGCTTTCACCTAAGTCATACTTCTTTTGCATATCAATAGAAGTCATCCATTTGCATATGTCCTCTTGCATTAAAGTCATACCATTGTCATACATTTGCATTGCATACCCTAAGTCTCTTTATTAAGCTTAAGTCATTGTCATATCATATTAAGATCATTTGCATATTAATTGTCCTTTTGCATATAGTGTCAAACCTAGGTCTTGTCATCCTTGAGTAATCCAAATCTTTGATAAACCCTAAGTCATTGTTAAGAAGTCTAGACCTTATCAAATCTTTTGTCCTTTTGTCATCAATATCATTTCGTCAAACCTAGCTTAGTATCCAAGCATATAGGTGAGACATTGTCATCTTGTCCTTTGTCAATTAAGTCCTTTTGTCCTTTGAGGTCTAGACATCATTCCAATATCCTAAGGGTCTCTCTTAGATTTGCATTCCAAAAGTTTGTCAAAATCTTCAAAAACAACCAAAAACATAGATTGCATTTTCATTTATTTAGGTTGCATTTAATTGCATATCATACATTATACTTGAAAAATTCCAAAAATATTGCATTTGCATAAGTGACATGTCTATTGAAACAAGGTTCCAAGCACCAATGATGCAACAAAGTTTGACATATCAACTGACAATGCAATCACAATTATATCTAACCCAACAACAAGGCAATATCGATCAAACTTATCATGATGATGTAAATCTCCAAATACAAAAACTTGAGGAGAAGCTAGCTCAAGAAAATGAGATATTGGAACAAAGAGTGAAAAACATGGCGAAGAATAGATCTCAAATGTCCAAAATGTTTCGAAAATTTCCAGGTCAAAATCCAAATTTTGAGCCAATTAATGTAAGATCTCTTCTTGAACGATCAGACATACCAGCTCTTCTCTCCCAAATAGAGATGATGAAACAATTACAAAAAAGGAGACAACATCAATTTCAACATTATGTGCCTCCACAACAAGAACAAGGTGTTTACTATCAATCAGATTTTCAACCAATACAACCAATTGTCCAACATATGCAACCAACACAACCAATGGTCCAATTTCAACAATATGTCCAACCAACTATACAATGTCAACAAATAGTTCAACCAATGGTGGAATATCAATGTCAACAACCAAACATTCAAAAACAAAGGTTGCAGCACACACCAACCCAAGTTTCAAACATGTCAGAACAATTGAACCAAGTCCAATATCAAAACATGACATCAAACCAAAAACAAGTTCAAATTCCAAATAGAACCATGTCAAAACCTCGAAAGAAAGGTGGCTTTCTTGCAATGATCTTAAGGAACCTACCAAGTGAGTCCTTTGAAGAAGATAAAGATAATACACTTATGTCTAGCAATTCCTCATCCCCTCGCAAGCAAATTGACTCTCCAGTGGCATCTATCCCTACACCTTTAAAAGTTTCACAAGAACCTTCCATATTGTCCTCATTAAACGATACACCTAAGGATGCAATTACCCAGGGGCTATCCATAATTGATTGCCAAGATAATCCAATTCATGACGCACATCCTTGTCATGTTTCAAAAATACAAGACCCAATGCCACCATGCACTTTATTGCCATTACCTGTTTTAGAGGACCCCATTTGAAGTCCCTCTTCCTCATGTTCAAGCATTAATTCCTTGCCAGAACCCATCACAAATGTTCAAAGTGCATTTCCTTCATGCCAAAGCATTGATTCCTTGTCAGAATCCCCCAGGCATATCCAAAGTCCAACCCCATGTCAAGAGGATAATTTAGAGCACGAAGAAATGAGTCCTAAAGCAAATCAAGATCAAGATCCTGAAAACTTATCATCCCATCCAATTGTGGACCAGGACCCCATCTTCCCAGAAACTCATGATGATTCTCCTATTCTTGTCCATCATATCCAAAGTCCTATTGACACTCCATTCCTCGAGCAAGATCAAGATATCCCAGTTCATCCAATCCCAAATGATGCCCTTCCATTTCAAGAACAAAATGTCCTTTCAAATCCCATTGACATTCCAAATATCCCTTCCATCCTTTCTGATGATCCTATTGAAAGTCAAGAGCAAAGCACCTTTAAAGAGGAATCCAATGATCTTCCTCCTTGTCAAGATCAAATTATTCCTTCAGATCCTCCACAAGATCCACTTGTCCCTCCATCTCCACGTCCTAATCCCGCATATCCACTCCAAGATTGCATTTCTTTTGATGATCCCATTATTTCTCCCATTCCATCTCTTGAATAGCCTATCATTGAACCATGTCCACTACACAATCCTAGTCTCTCTTGTGATCCTAATCCCCCTCATGATCCTGATACCCCTCATGATTCTAACATGTCAGTGCAAGATGTTCATGAACCCTCGACATGCATAATGGGTTCTTCCACTTTGGTGCAATCCGATCCACTTCAAGATCTCATTGTTTCTCTCATATCATATCCACCTCATAATGGACTCGCGTCTTCTTCCCAAAGAAAAGAGTATCCTACAAGTCAAGATATTCATAAAGGCAAAGGAGTAGACCTTCACAAGCAAGAACCCCTCCATATCAAAGAATATACTAATGGTCATGGCTACAAAGCTCACACTCAAGGTATTGGTATCCCTTCAAGGTCAAAACCCAAATGTCCACCTTCCCCATCATCACTTCCATCCATTCTCGGTCCCTATATCCCTCCATCTCCTATGCAACATCAGCAAAGGCACACATCTTGGAGAACTTTCCATCAATCCCACAGGCCTCCATATCATTCCCATCCACACCGACATCCATTCCCTCTTCCAAGCAATTTGGATGCCAAGTATGAGCATCATAAGTCTAGAAATCCACATGTATTCAAGGATCAACATGTCCAATATAATCGACATGTCAAAACAAAGAACAAATTGATCTATAAAGAAAAATGTATATCCAAAAGGCCACAAAGGCCCACTAAGCAAAATAAAGCAAATTCAAAATATATATGGGTTCCTAAATCCCTTGTGCAAGCAATGCACTCCAAGGAACCACAAAAGCATGAAAAATCAAAAACCATGTGGATTCCCAAGAAGCTCTTTGAAGCACAAAATCCTAAAGAAACATCCAACTTGGCATCCAAAGTTGCTATTCCTCCATCCAAACCTTCCAAGTCTATTTCTCCATCACCTTCTTCATCCATTTTGGGCCCTTATGTCCCAAAATCCATAGCCTTTCCTTCGTCAAAATCTCAATATCCAAAATACGTTTGTCCTCCATCAGTCCATCACCCCTCAAGGTGTGTGCCAATGTCGATCTTGCCTTCATTTCCATCCACTCAAGCCCAATTCTTCCAATACCCAATCCATTATCCAATGCATATTTTCCATCCTTCCATCCAATCCTTTGCATAAAATCCTCGCCTTAGTTTCATCTCATTTTCCATGTCCTTATCCTACCAACATCTTTGAGCATACTTTTAAAGGTCATGGTCCATTTTTTTCAAGGCTACTATCCAAACAAAAAGATGCTTGAGTCCTTCTTCCATCCCCTATCATGTGTCCGTCTTCTTCTGAAAAAGTCAAAATACAAAAAAATTCAAAAAAAGTGAAAAAAAAAAAAAGCAAAAGAAAAGAAAAAAAGTAAAGAAAAATAATTCGTCCACTGGTGAAAACCTGGCAAACAGGCACCTTGGGCAAGTACCATGATGAAAACCTGGCAAACAGGCGTCATGCGTAATTTATGAACTTCTTGCACACCACACTTGGGGGCAGGTTTCCTCCTTCATATCCTATTGCCCTTCATTATCTTATCATACCATGTCATTATCCTTCATATCCTATTGCCCTTCACTATCCTACCATGTCATTACCCTTCATATCCTATTGTCCCTCATGTCCATTTCCTCTTTCCACCTTTGATCTTGACAAGGCTGACGATCTTCATGAGCATCACGTATCTTGTTTGCAACTTTCAGTCTATCATAGCTTTTGGTTTTTATCCATTTGCTTATTACAACCTTTCATCCATATTCCCTGTCTTATTGCAACTTTCTACCATTATCCCATAGCCAATCCTAACCTTCAGTCCATGTCCCTTATCCATTCTTGGTCTTGCTTATCCTATCCATATCTTATCACTATCCATACATTCTTTTTCATTCCTTGATCTTGATCTGACATAAGGACGTGAAATGTAAAACATATTTTTCAAACACCTCTTGACATGTCCCCCATGCCATGTTCCTACTTTACATTGTCATATCCAGTCTCTTGTCCCATCACACAATAGCTCTTGGAAATTGCATCTGCGTTGTCTCCATAATAAAAGGCCTTTTGTCTTCCCTCTATCCACCATCATTTCAGCAAGCCTATTTATTCACCTGTCATATTTCTTGCCTTGCTAGACACTGGGGGCAAAAATCATAAAAATCAAAAAATGTCCTGAAAAAATTCTAAAAAATTGAAAAATGTCCTGAAAACAAGTTATAAAAATTGAAAAAAGTCCTGAAGAAAGTCATAAAAATTGAAAATGTCCTAAAAAAATCCATAAAAATTGAATAATTGTCCTGAAAAAATAAATTCAAAAAAATTTTAAAATGTCTTGCAAAAAAAATTCTTAAAAATCAAATAATGTCCTGAAAAAATTCCAAAAAAATTGAATAATGTCCTGAAAAAATTCCAAAAAAAATTGAATAATGTCCTGAAAAAAATTCCAAAAAAAATTGAATAATGTCCTGAAAAAATTCCAAAAAAAATTGAATAATGTCCTGAAAAAAGATCAAAAAAATTGAATAAGGTCTTGAAAAAAGAATACACAAAGTATAAAACTCCCAAAAACAAACATTTTGCAATAAAGTATTCCCTTTGTGCATAGACAGATCACTGAGTATACATCCAACGACAATCAATCCAACACTGTGCTTTAATGAAATCATGCTTTAACCAGATGAACTTTTCAATCAAAATCAAATGTTCAAACTGATCACAATTGTCATACAATCGAATATCAGCATCAAAAAATCATTTGTCCTTGTCACATTATCATGGGTCTTATACAGGGTGTGGTATACTCGAAACCAGACTATGTCCTGTCTTAGACGGGGTACCGCATTTCCTGAAACTAGACAGCATGATCGTCCTATCAGCACGTTCAACTTTTGACAATGAAGATCAAGATGTTTGTTTGATTTGCTTGAATTTGTGAGTTTTATCTTTTTATTGATTTATCTTTGGCTTCGATCATGTCCCTATGTTGCTCGATGATGTCACTGAGTGATTTAGAGTGACCGGGATGGCTCATGGTCTCTTTCTTTGATTGTGATTGTCGTTTGTCTATGTTGTGTCTGTCTTTCGCAAATCGGGTTGCATTTCAGCTCTGGCCTTCAATGCCATGATGCTACGCATCCATTTTGCTAAATAAAAATAAAAGTTCTCACCTACAAAGTGCATTACTGAAAGCAAGTTTTTCTTTCATCTCTAACTATCCTCTGTCTAATTTCTGCTTGCTAACATTTCTTCCGTCAGTCCGTTTAATCTGTTTGCTCCTATCATTTTCTATCATTCTTATCGATCAATTGGCCTCTTTTCCACATGTTTCCGGCCAATTCCTCGAGGGGGCATGCATATGTCATTGTCGTTGTCTGGGGCATTTTCGTTATTGTTCTTTGAAACAACGCTTAAAATCGCATTGTCTCAAAGAGGGGCAAAATGTAGACACCCAAAAATGGTCAACGCTTGCGAGGTCATACTTTAACATTTGCGCATTGCCTCATTTTAGGTTTTTGCATCGCATTAACATTTCTTCTATGTCACGCATTTGGTCTTTATCATTTGTGAACATTGAGTCATTCTTCTACATTCTTCAATCATCTCGTCTTCGAATTTGGTCTTGTCGACAACATTATCCAGTCATGATTTTGATCGATTTTACCCTGTCACATCAATGTGCGTATTCATTTGTTATCATTTTGGACATTGTCAATCCTAATTAGGGTTTTGTTCTCTTTTCAATCTTGTCATCATGCGATCGATTTGTCATCGATCGTGGTCATTTTCAATCTTGTCATCTTGCAATCCATTTTGTCATCGATTCTTGTCCTTTTGTTAATCTTGTCACTTTGTGACCGATTTGTCATCAATCATCATCTGTCTCAATTGTGTCAATTTGGATCAAATCATGTCAATTGGCGTATTTCTCAATCAAATCATTTATCGCATTGGTCATTTATCAATCCAAAATCAAACCAAATTGAGTCAATTATCTTTCAAGACCTAATTCGTCTTCCAGGGTTTTGTGATTTAATCATTTAGCCTTGTGTGTCATTTCTTCCTCTAGGATTGAATAATTTATTTATTTATCCTAGGTCTTCGTGTCGCAATTAAATGTTTCATTTGATTGGCTAATTAATTATTCCTCTTTTTGTGAATTAATTAATAAATGAAAATTTATTAATTGATTTACCTAATTTCTCCTAATTTCCAAATTTTTCATTCCCTCTTTGTGAATTAATTGATAAATGAGAAATTATTAATTAATTCACTAAGTTCCTTTTTTCCTCATTTCTAATTTTCTAATTTCCTAATTTCATTATTTATCCAAATTCAATTTCCACCTATTTTCTATTTTCCTAATTTCAAATTCCACCTAATTAACTTGTCTCTAGTTCTCCCTATTTGTGTGCTTCATGCGTCATACTCTTGACATAGAAATTTGTCATAGAATAAGTTCTTGACATAGAAATTTGTCATAGAATAAGTTCTTGACATAGAAATTTGTCATAGAATTTGTCTTGACATAGCAATTTGTCATAAAATCTGTCATAAGCCTCTTTGCATAGCAACATGTCATAACTTTGCTATTATTGATTTGAATTTCTATTCGAATCTATTTCATGCTAATTTGTCTTTTTCTCCAATTTCTCTATAAATTGGATGAATTTCTTCAATCAAATCCCCTTGACCCTTGAATCTTGATCCTTCATGAATCTCGAATTTTTACCGAACCTTCGTTTCTAGTACTCTTGAGCCTTTTTGCTTTCAAATTGTGTGAGCACTCGTAGGTGAGATCCACAAAACTATTGAAGAGGAAAGAACAACAATGGAGCCGCATGGAAGAAGCATATGGTTTGCATAATTTTACTTTTGAATGCTTTGTTTCCATACCTCTATTGAATGTGCTTTGGAATTAGGTTCATTTGCATTGAGTATTCTTTTGATTATATTATCATGTTTTGTGTTTTTGATTGATATATCTTATTTTGATGAATCCTAATTTCTACGCTACATATATATATATATATATATATATATATCATAATTACCTACGTATATATATATGTATATGATCGAGTCACAATTATTCAAACTCATATACATATATAATACGTATAATTATATATATATATAGTTATAACTTGAAAACCAAACATTAAATATAGTTTCACCAAATCACATACACCTGTACAAAGAACATGTAATCATAGGGTCACTATCTATTTTCAAATCATTAACAAATTACACTCTCATAGACAAATAAAACATAATATTTTTCTATCACTCATGAAATTTGAATCATAACTCAAAATCATGCAACCAATGCACACATATAATATAGTGGTGTGTGAGATTCCCATCTATTCTTCTGAAGTCCAAGAGCTAAAACAACTCTACTTGAACCATGTTCTCACCTTCATTTGCATTCACCTGTCCCTGCATCCACTTGCACTTAATAGCTCATTAGTGTTGACATCCCAATTTATAGTAAAAATGACACTAGTCATTCAATTGCATTTACATAAGTAAAGTAATGTAAATCATTTCATTGCATTTGAATCTTGATTGCATTATCATCATAGAAAAATTTAATTTCCATTACAATTTTATCGCATAAACAAAAAGTACATTATTTTCCTAATAACACAATTATTGAAAAATATGGTTCGTGACATCCTTCCCCACTTGGAAGAGACATCGTCCCGATGTCTTATTAGCTATCAATAAGCACATAGTAACTCAACATCATATAATATTAACCATACATCATAGTCTCAAATATAAACAATAACAATAGCATACATGCTATCCAAGTTCACAACATGTAAATCAAATCATTGTATCAAGGTATCTCATGTAATAATAAAATACTTTTCTAAGAAAGAAAATGAGGAAAATGATGGTCAATCATCTCAGCATCCTCCCATGTAGCACTATCCTCAGAATATTAGTCCCACTAGACCTTATACTGAGTGAAATCTCTACTACATAGCTTCACGCTACGTTGATCTAGGATTTGGATGGGCTCCACTAGCACCACCCCTAGATCCTGTACCTTTAAAGATTGCCAATCAATAATATGAGATGCATCAGAATGATAAGGTTTCAACAAATAAACATGGAACACTTTATGGATTCGAGCTAGAGCAGGTGGTAAAGCTAATCTATAAGCAACTAGATTAATAACTTCTAGCACATCAAAGGGTCCCACATATCTTGGTGACAACTTTGATGATTTCCCAAATGAGAAAGAGCTCTTATGAGGTTTGACTCTCAAAAAGACTTTATCTCCTACAACAAATTGTCTGAAAGCCCTATTTTTGTCAGCATAGCTCTTTTGTCTATCAGCTTTCTCCTTCAACCTATTCTTGATCAACATCATTTGTTCATCCATTTCCTTGACTAAATCAAGACCAATGATGATTCTATCTTCCATTCTATCCCAACTGATGGGTGTGTGACACTTTTGCCCATAGAGTGCCTCAAAATGTGTCATCCCTAAAGATGCATGAAAAGGGTTGTTATATGCAAATTCAACCAAAGGAAAATACTCCTCCCACTTGTACTATTGATCCATGCAATACATTCATAGAAGATCTTCCACAACTTGATTAACCCTTTCCGCTTGGCCATCAGGCTGAGGATGATATGTTGAAGTAAAGTTCAGTCTGGTTCCCAAAGTTGCATTCAATGTTTTCCAAAACCTAGATGTCATCCTGGTATCCCTATCTGAAATAATGGTTTCTGGTACACCATGCAATCAAAATATTTCTTGCACAAATTTCTTTACAATAACAAATGATCCATCCTTGATATTTCCAGGTATGAAATGTGCAACTTTTGTCAACTTATCCACAACTACTAAGATGGTATCATGCTTGTTTTTGCTCATAGGCAATCCTTGGATAAAATCCATATAGATTACTTGCCACTTATATTTTGGTATAACATGTTGAAACAAAATTCCCGCCAGATGAACATGCTCAGCTTTCACTCACTGACATTCCAAACATTGTGCCACATACTCAATCACCTCTTTCCTAAGTTTAGGCCAAAAATACAAAGATCTCAAATCAGCTACCATCTTTGTTACTCCAGGGTGTCCTGAATAAGGTGTATTGTGCACCTCATGCAGTATTAATTTCCTTAATTCTCCACCTTCAAGAATGTACATCCTTCCTTGGTACCTCAAAATACCATCAGGTTCCACCTCATATCCATAAAATTGGTGTTCTGAAGGATCTTCTCCCAAGGCTTGCTTAACCCTTAGGTAATGCTCATCTTCAAAAAGATTCTGCAACACTTGATGCTTCAAGTTTGACCTTGTAGTAACCATAGAAGATAGATGTCTTCTTCTTCTGAGAGCGTTGACTACCCTATTTTCCTTTCCTTTGATATATTCAATACCAAAATCATACTCACTTAGGAATTCAAGCCACCTTCTCTATCTTGGATTTAGGTTAGGTTGTGTAAAGATATATTTCAGTCCTAAGTGATCCATCTTCAACTCAAATGGATTTCCTAAAAGGTAATGCCTTCACATTTGTAATGCATGAACAATATATAAAATCTCCAAGTCATGTGGTGCATAATTTTCTTCATATTGCTTTAATTTCCTAGATTCAAAAGCAACCACCTTTCCTTCCTGCATTAACACTACTCCTACACCTTCACCTAAGGCATCTTTAATCACTATGAAGTGTCCATTAGGATCTGGTATATTCAAGACTGGTGTTGTTGTCAATTTCTACTTCAAGAGCTAAAATGACTCTTCACACTTCTTATTCCACTCAAATTTCTTTTCCTTCTTCTGAAGAGAAGTAATAGGTGCTACTTTCCTAGAAAATCCTTCCACATACTTCCTGTAATATCCTACAAGACCCATAAAACTTCTGACCTCTAAAACACTCTGAGGTGTTGGCCAATCTACAATTTCCTCTACCTTTGCAAGATCCACTAAAATTCTTTCAACAGATATAACATGACCCAAGTAGTGCACCTTTTCCTGAAAGAAAGCACACTTTGAAAACTTTCCAAAAATCTTGCGATCTCTTAATCGTTGCAAGACTATCCTTAAGTGCTTCTTGTGTTCCTCTTCATTCTTAGAATAGATCAATATGTCATCAATGAATATAAGCACAAAATCATCTAGGTACTCTCTAAAAATGTTGTTCATAAGGTACATGAATGATGTTGGGGCATTGGTTAAACCAAAAGGTATGACTATGAATTCATAGTGTCTGTATCGTGTTCAAAATGTTGTCTTAGGAATATCCTCATTCTTAATCATCAACTAGTGGTAACCTAATCAAAGATCAATCTTAGAGAATACTGTTGCACCCTTCATTTGGTCAAATAGTTCATCTATCCTTGGCAAAGGATATCTATTCTTAATGGCTACCTTGTTTAACATCCTATAGTCAATACATAACCTCAAAGTACCATCCTTATTCTTTACAAAGATCACTAGTGCACCCCACATGGATACACTGGGACCTATGAAACCTTTCCTAAGCAATTCTTGTAATTGAGCCTTAAGCTCATATAATTCAGTGGTTGTCATTCTATACAGAGCCTTATATTGTGGCTCTATTGCAAGTAAGAGTTCTATAGAGAAATCAAATTCCATTTTCGGTGGTAACTTAGTAATGTCTTCTGGAAAAACATCTAAGAACTCACTAAGAACTGGATAATCCTTAGGGCTCTTTTCAACATTATCCAAGTCACTTACTATGACATCAAAGATGGAACATCCTTTCCTTTGGGATTTCTTGAGTTGCATTACTGAGATGTGTCTCAATTCAAGAGGCTTTTGAGACCCAAGAATCTCAACTGGATTTCCAAAACCATCTATACAAATAACAACCTTATCCTCATAGTTTACTATAGCTCTGTGCTCAATTAACCAATTGATACCTAAGATCACATCATATGATCCTAGTAGTGCCACATATAGATTAACTTGAGTTTGGAAACTAGGAAGCTCTAAATCACTGCAAAATAGACATGAATCTACCCTCTTCTCTGCTAGATTTTCATAGTGAACCATCCATGCATTTGACATATAACCAGGTCTAATAGATAATCTAGAAACTAATTTAGGATCAATAAAGCATTCAGTAGCTCCTGTATCTATCAAAATAGAAACTGATTGACCAAAAAGCTTACCCGTCATCTTGATAGGTGAAGCTTGAAAATCAGCCTGGCAGTTGTCAACCACTTCATGAATCTAATGTTGTGAATCTCCTTGCTAATTTCCTCCTCTTTGTGTAGTGGTACAATGTGGACAATTTGAAGCATAATAATTTCCCCCACAGCTGTAACATCCATCTTTAGGTCTTAGGTGTCCACCTGACTTATTCCTGTCAATGTTTTGCCTAGTATTGTGATTAGTATAGTTGGTGTTACTATTTACTTTCTTGTTTCCATCCTGGTTCACTCTTCCTTTCTCTTGAGTGTTAGGTCCTCTTTTTAGATTCCTCATCTATCAGTCACCCTTTTTATGATCATTATTTTGAAAATGCCTATTTCCAAAACCCGGTTTGGTATTCACATTCTTTAATAAATTTGCCAGTTGCTGCAACTTTTGTTCTTGCTTAGTTGCTTTCTCAAAGACTTCCTCCATATTCAATGGATTATGAATATCCACTTCAGATCCAATGTGAGTCCTCAAACCCAAGATGAACTTCCAGATGCGGAATCATTCATCCATCTAGTATTGTAGAACATACTTTAGGAGATTGGTGAAATTATCCTAGTATTGAGTAACGATCATACTACTTTGCATCAGATTTTGGAATTCAGTCATATTCTTGTCAAAGAATAACTAAGGAAGCCACCTCTTCCTACATGATTACAGAAATAGTTCCCAAGTAATATCACCAGGCTATAAATTCTTCTCATATTTCTCATTGTCTCACCATGTCATAGCTTCTCCAGTAAGCTGATAAGCAGCCCATACTACTTTAGTTTCATTGGACATGTTATGAAGCTCAAAATACTTCTCCATCTCAATTACCCAAGCTTCAGCACCATCACCAATGGTCTTATCATCTAACTTATGTGGGGGTATCCTCTTCAAATCTTTGGCTAACTCTCCTTCAATTCTAGCTCGATAATCAGGTTGTTCCTCAGCTCTAGGAATTTCATTTCGAACCTTACCAACCCTTCAAACTTCTTGTTTGATTCCATCCATCCTAGCATTCTGCTGATTCAAAAGATCAAGAATCTGATCAAGTCTTTCATTTTCGTTGCTTGATCTAGCTCTTGTAGTTCTACAACCCATTGCAATTCAATAATTTCTACACCAAGGAATGTTTCTTTAGTGAAATATGTCAGCAAGGGTTATAATATCCATAGTCTCTAACCAAACAAAATTTCCTATAAAATCTACCTTATACACTATGGTCATAGAGTACAATCGAATAATATCTATATTTATCACAAGGATCAAGATAATATAATACTAGTAAAGGACATAGTTAAATAAATCAAACATCCATTGTGTTTAGGTTCTTATGATAACTATCATTTTTATATCAACTAAGGTCCAAACTACAATTATTCATCATAAGAAACATACTAAAAAGTGCTCAACTCCACTTATTATGACACCAAACTGATTATAAAATAGCAACTTTATTTATTGATTGTAATAAGTGACATTACATAACAAGATCACTCTACATATGGAGTCAAGGGAGTATAACCTTCTGACTCATCAGAACTAATTACAATTGACTCAATAGGAAGATACTTTAACAAACATTCTTCATTTTCTTTCTCCTTGACAGGGATAGTCATACTAGTCTTATTCCCAAGAGATTCGGTAGGTAAAATTCCTTTTCATAGCTCAACATGATTAGGTATTTATTTCCCCTTTGGTTCAGGAGTTGATTCATTTTTCCCTTCATTTGGAAGGTCAAGAACTTGTTTCTCAATAGAAGAGACAATTTCTTCTTCACTTAACCATCCTCCTTCTGTTGGGTGGTTATCATCAATAGACCTAGAAAAAGGTATGGGATCCTTTTTGACTATCAGAAATTGTGCATATCCTACTACGGATTTACGAGTTGTTTGCTTTGTTTGCACCATTTATGTAAGTTTCAACAAAAAATTGTTACCCTCAATGTTTAATTTGCAAAGTGACTCATAGGTCCTAGTGTTATATAACCTAGAGCTCTGATACCAAAATGTAAAGATGTAATTTATTCTATATTCAATAATGAAACAAAATACTCTGTATTCTTAAATAAACTCGTAATTATTCTAATGTCTATTTCAAACACTTTTCCATCCTAATCTCTTGTAGATGATTCCAATGATATCATAATAAACACGAGATTTCTATACAGATAAATAATTTTTCATAAAATAGGAAAATTGTAGAAGTATCTTAATCTTATCTTCATACAATACTTAGGATTTTCTAATGCCTTAAGTTTAAATAAAAACATAAAATAAAGAAAGAGATGCATCCTTTGATCTGCAATCCAAGCTATCTTCAATCTATTCTTTATAATGAAGACCAGAACAAGATTCAGGTGCTTTTTCTGCCCAACCTTGAAGTTTACACTTCCCCAGAATTCTTGGTCAATCAAGAATACCCGACCCTGCACGAATTGCTTAGCAAAAAGAATTCAATAGACAAGATGGAATTTGGTGTGTGCCTAAAATGATACATGCATTTTCAATTTTATAATTCAAATAAGAAACAAGCAAGTTCAATCAAGGATATGGTAGAGTGGATAAATAAATGAATTCATCTATTTCAATGGTTATTCAATTACTTGGCCGAGTATAATGCCATGCAGAGCAATAAAATTTAGTTTAGAAAAAGAAAACTCTCTCTCTATAACCCACATTCGACACCCATCCTAGAAGGTAACTTTCCATAACACAAGCCTATCTATCTTTGTTCATATAAATCTAGAATAAATTTTTATATATAAGACAATCTTTCATTGAATAGAAATAGAAAACATCAATTTTTCGTTACAATCAATTATATCTGATAGTAAAACAATCTTTCATGGATAAACGAATATATATCTGAAAAGAGACAATCTTTCACTTCTATTTTTAAAAGCAAATCAAAACAAGTATTAAAGTAAGAAGGTGTAGCGCATGTATGTATCTTTACATATAATCAAATAGAATGAGTACACATTATTTTAAATAACATATTTATTCGATTCTAACTTGTGTTTTCTATGATTTTCATACTTAACTTGCAAAATTCCATAATTTCCTTCAAAGAGTAATAAATAAGATGATAATACATGATGCATATACCTATATGACTTTTTCAAATGATGTTTTCAAAACAAAAACATTATGACTTCTAATGCATGTTTATAAATCTAGGTTTAGCTATTTCCTTCATTATCGATCTAAAGCAAGCAAATCTCAAGAAAATTCCTTATCTATTATCTAAATATATAACAAACTATTGCTCAATTAAGAGCCTACCTCTGTAATTTGATGCCAAATCTATGATGATCAACACTAATTCTTCTTCCAAATTTGACTGTGACACTTTGTGATTTCCAATGCCTTTTCTTCCTCTACGTTATCCAATTCTCTGATTGTTGTGTTCTAATACCACTGTTCTCTATTCCTTTGTATATTTTTCAACTATTTTTTGTGTCCTTGTACTATGTACTTATGCTCATATTTATTCTAAACTCATGCTACATTTTCTCCTATGTTTTGGGCTTACATCATTGTTATAATTGTTTTCTCATGCCACCACATAGTTCATTTACCAGTTCACTTGGTCACAAAGGCTTGTTCCAATGATAAACTCCACATTGTGTTGAGTACCTTGTGAATTCAATGTTCATTACAAACTCTCAGTTTTTGTTTACTACCAGTTGCCATTATTAGAGTCTCCACTATCGACTTCCTTCTACTACAAATAAGGCTACGTGGGCTTGGTACAATAGTACACCACATATGCAGTCTATGTTTGAGTTTAATACAAACACTTAAGTGCTTGTTTCATGGAAATGTCAATGTTAATATCGGTTAGCCTTTGCAAATGGTTTCTAAGTCTCTTTGACAATTCGATTAGTATCTACTACCACTTACATGCAATGATAGTTGTTTAACTCATGTTTATTCAGAAAGATCTGCCACCTTTTATATATATATATATATATATAAACAATGATTACATATATGAAAGTATGAACATAGAGATTATGAAAATGTAAATACATACATAATGATTATGTATATGTATATATACATAATATTCACTAATTATGTATATGTATACATATACATAATTTCAATATGAGTATCCAATATAATTAGATATATATATATATATATATATCATAATTACCTATGTATATATATGTATATGATTGAGTCATAGTTATTCAAACTCATATACATATATAATATGTATAATTATATATATATATATATACATAGTTATAACTTTAAAACCAAACATTAAATATAGTTTCACCAAATCACATACACCTGCACAAAGAACGTGTAATCGTAGGGTCACTATCTATTTTCAAATCATTAACAAAGTACACTCTCATAGACAAATAAAACATAATATTTTGTCGCTACTAAAAAGTAGAAATGGAGCGGAGCGGGGAGGAGAAGGGGAGTGGTCAGGCCCAAAATTCAATTTTTTTGGGTGGGAGAACTGGTTCAGCAGCAAGACAGTATGCAACAGGAGATTTGGGGAGCCCTTTAGAAGGGGAGAGTTCAGATGGTAAGGAACCCGATGTTCCTTTGGTTTTCGGGGACCTAGGAGGGGGTCCCAAATCACGAGAAGAGCAGATAGCAGTATGCAAGGGGAACGGTTAGGTTCAAAATTTAAATTTGGGAGGCAGTAAACCTGAAGTAGTTCCAAGACAACAAGCAGAAAGTGGTTTAGAGGACACAATGGAAGGAAAAGAATCTAATGAGAAGGATCTCAAGAACCCATCGAAATCAGGGGATCTAAAAGGGGGACCCAGATCGACTGGACACACTGGTAAATGGTCCTCTCTATTTGGGGTCAAACCTAAAGGTAAGTCATCCTTGCCCTTAGTTAAAAATACCTTGAATGTGTCTTAGGGAAAGTTGCCATTTCTATTCCTAACCAAATTATAGATCATAACATTGCTCAAATGGAAAATACTTTGATTGGAAAAAAATTTGGGATGAGACCAAACATTGAGGTTGTTCATGGGTTTGTTAAGAGGAAATGAAACTTGAAAGGTCAGGTTGATGTGGTTGCTATGAACAAAGGATGCATTTCCTTTTCTTTCTCTTGTGAGGAGGATTGCAGAAATATCCTTTGCAACGGTACTTGGGTGATAGGCAAATATTTAATGTATATCCAGAAATGGTACCCTAATGCGGGAAGAGAGGATAATTTTGTGGTCCAAGTTCTAGTTTGGATAAAGTTACCTAGGTTCCCAATGGAATATTGGGAGGAAGATATGTTTGTAGGAATAGCCAATGCTTTCAGGAAGCTTATCACCATTGATCCAGTCACGACATCCAGAAGAAGACTTATTTATGCTAGAATTTGTGTAGGAGTTGGGCCCGAAACGGAAATGCTAGAGGAAATAGAGATAGAATCAAAAATTGGCAAATGGAAGCAGAATATTGTTTATGAAACAATCCCTTTTGCATGCTTTCACTGTAAGAAAGTAGGGCACTAGACAAAAAAATGCCCAAGTAATGCAGTCAAATCTCAATCCCAAACTAAAGTATGGAAAAAGGTGGACAGCTCTTTGAAAGCATCACCTTTTGATGGTCTGGATCAGGAGAAACTGTCCCAGGTTGGAAGGACAGAGGAAGTGTCAGTCAGAGAGATGGGAAATGCTATGAAGAAAGGAGATAATGAAAAGATCGCTCATCAGGAAAAGGAGTAGAGTGGAAAGGATTCAAATGATGGAGAAAGAGAGTCACAAGTCAGTAGCCAAAGTAAGGAAATGGGAAAGGATAAGATAGAACAAAACTCATATAAGATTAAGAATAGAAATAATGGTCAGAAGAATAAGGGAGATAATCAATCCAAAGACAATAAAGAGGAAGGAGACAATTTTAATTCAGAATCAAATTCATCTAAGTTAGAAAATGAAGCAGGCTGTATCCAAGATGCACAACCTGATAACATCCTTGATCAAGGGCTATCGGAGATTTCATTAGCCTCTTCAACTCGGGTAAAGTTGACTTTTTCGGAGGAAAATGAGCCAAAGTGGGGAGATGAGGAAGACATCAAAAAGGCATTGGAAAAGAGTGAGTCAAAGCTGAAGAAGAAGAAGTAATGGAGGATAAAAGAAAGATTCAGAATTAGAAAAAGAATAATAACAACAACAACAATAATACATCAACTAGAAATACCAGAAGTAGACTTGGGGATGTGGGAGCTCAGCATACTTCTCCAGGTAGATACTCATATGCAAAGAAGAGGACTATGGAAACAAGCAAGAACATAGCAGACGGGACTCAAAGAACCATCTTTGAGGCAGGTATTTGTAAAAAACCATGAAGATCATCTCTTGGAATATTCGAGGATTGAATAATCCTCACAAACATGATTTAATTAAAAGTATGATTAGAGATAAAAACCCGGATATTTTTTTGATTCAAGAAACCAAAATGTCAAAGGAAAAGGTTGAAGGATTGAAAATATTTAGTAATGGAGGAGTTAGTGGTGGTAGTTCAGAAAGAGCCTCGAGAGGTATTGTTACTTTCTGTAATAAAAACACTATAGAGGGAGAAGTGTTGATTTGGGACAACAATCTAGATTGTATCAGATTTAAGCAATTGAAAGAGAGCACCTCATGGGTCTTAACTAATGTGTATGCTCCTAACACTAACTAGATTTTTGGAAAAAATTAACCTTCTTAAGAAGTAGGTTTGTTGAAGATGGGTAGATGATTATGGGGGACTTCAACACCCCTTTGAAGGAAAATGAGAAAAAGGGAGGGAGCCAAACCAATCTGGACAGTAGATTGGATTTAATGGACTTCATCAATAATAATGCTCTCCATGACCTAGATTTGCAAGGAGTTAAATACACCTAGACTAATAGAAGGAGTGGTGAGGATTTAATTCAGGTCAAACTTGATAGAGCTCTTATCTCTCTAGATTGGTTTAATTCTTACTTTTGTTCTTTATCTGCTCACATAAGGGTGAGCTCAGATCACTATCCTATATCCTTCACGGTTGATGCCAAGAATAGAAGAAGACACTTCCCTTATAGATTTGAGAGAATGTGGACTAAACACCCGTATATGGAAAGCAAAATCAAGGAATGGTGGTAGGTCAAAATTGAAGGTAATGCTATGTATAAAGTGGTAAAAAAGTTGAAGTTTGTGAAAGAAAATGTCAAAAGGTGGAATAAGGAATGCTTCGGGAACATATTTGCTTCGAAAGCAACTATTCTTTCAGATCTAAAATATATTCAAGATGAGATTCAGAATAATGGATATACTAATACCTCAAGAGATGCTGAAGATGAAATTCTTATGAGATATCATGACATAATAACAAAAGAAGAAACTTTCTGAAAACAAAGGTCAATAAATGTTTGGTTGAAGGAAGGGGACAAAAACACTAAATATTTTCATATGTCCACTTTAAAAGATAAGGCCATCAATAGAATATCACAAATTAAAGTTAATGGTAGAATTGTTGAAGAGGAAGAATCTATGAGAAAGGCTGCCATGGAGGTTTTCTCCAACCTCCTTACTAAGGATCATAATTTGAATCTGCAATCTCAAAAGAACCTTATGGACTGTATCCCATCTATCCTGGAGGAAGAGCAAAAATCTTACCTGATTTCTATCCCTTTCAATAATGAGATTCTGAAAGCTGTCAATTCCTTTGAAGGTAACAAGGCTCCGGGCCCGGATGGTTTTCCCATGTTCTTTTTTCAAATGTATTGGTATATTGTTGGAGATGATGTTTCTAGAGCTATGAAAGAGTTTTTTGGTGCTAGAATAATTTTGAAAGAGATAAATGGCACTTTTATTGCTCTTATTCCCAAAAAAATGGGAGCTGATTCCATGGATCTATTCAAACCTATAAGCCTTTACAACTCTCTTTACAAGATCATCTCTAAGGTTTTGACTTCTAGAATCCTGAAGCTTCTTCCTTCTATCATTTCTCCTCAGCAAAGTGCTTTTGTCCCTGGAAGACAAATCTTGGATTCGATAATTTTGGTCCATGAAAACATTCATTCTTTGTCTAGTGCTAAAAAAGAAGGCTTCCTTCTGAATCTTGATTTATCCAAAGCCTACGATAGAGTGGATTGGGATTTAATGATCAAAGTTCTTTCAGATTTTGGTTTTTGTTCTATAAGTATTAGTCTTATTAGTCAATTAGTCTCTTCTACTTCTTTTTCTATTTTAATTAATGGGTCTCCTTCCCCCTTTTTCAAGTCCTCAAGGGGACTCAGATAGGGAGATCCTCTATCTCCGATTATTTTTATTATCATGGTGGAATGTCTGGGGAGATGCATTGGAAAGTTGGTTGAGAAGGGAGATTTTTGTGGAATGAAACCATCTTAAGTGGATCAAGTTTTCTCCCATCAACAGTTTGTGGATGATTCTATAATTATGGGGAAGGCTTCAGTGCAGGATTCTAGGAGTTTAAAGAAAGCACTGGACAGTTATGGGTCAGCTACTGGGCAACTTATTAATTGGTCTAAAAGTTTTGTTTACTTCATCAATACTCTGGAAAGAAGAAAGATAAAAATAAGCAACATTCTGGGGTGTTAACTGGGGAGTCTTCCTGCTTCCTATTTGGGGCTCCCTTTATGCCAAGATCCTCCTGAAACTTTCTGGGGAGCTTTGGTGGACAAATTCCATAAGAAGTTAGTAGGTTGGAAAGGTTCTCTTCTTATCCAAGTTGGTAAGGTTTAGCTTTTGAAATCAACTCTTCAAAGTATCCCTCTTTATGCCATCAACCTTTTTAGAATTCCTACCAAGTTTGCAGAGGCTATTGAAAAAATTCAAAGATCTTTTTTGCGGACAAGGCTCGAGGAGAAGAAGAGAATGAATCTAATTGTGTGGGATAAGGTTTGTAAACAAATAAGAAAGGGAGGTCTGGGTCTAAGAATAATAAGATACATGAATGAATTTCTTATGGCCAAGCAAATTTGGAGAGGGTATAATAACCAAGGAGAATAGAAACTAATATGGGACAACAAGTATAAAAGCCAATATCCTACACTTCTAAGTCTCCTCAATGCGGAAGATATCCCAATTGGATCCAATATCTGGAAAAATGTTTCAAGAATAAGATATATAATTTCCAAAGGTGTGAAAAGGAAGATGGGGAAAGGAAACCTTATCAAATTTTGGGAAGACTCCTGGTTGCTCGAGTCCCCTTTGAGTGAAAGTCCTGATTGGAGTAGATTTCAAAACCTATGCAAGGGAAAATATGGCTCTATGGTGGGGGACTACTGGAAAGATGGACAGTGGAAGGATTTATCCCAAGTTGATCCATCCCTAGGAAGTCTGAACAAAATAATGAACTCCATGGTGGTGGTGGAAGATGAAGATCAATTAATCTGGAAACTCATAGCAAATGATAAATTTACTGTGGCCTCTCTTTATTATTAGCAGTTTTCTAAAATAGATAGTCCTTGTTGGGCTAAGGCTTGGGTGAAAGGCCTAACACCTAAAGTTAATATTTTCTTCTGGACAACCCTTCAAGATAAAATTCTAACTATTGATAACCTCAGAAAAAGAGGTATTTGTATGCCTAGTGTTTGTTTTCTTTGTATGCAGAATGAGGAGACCATTAACCACCTGCTCTTTCATTGTCCCTTCTCTACTGATATCTAGGGAAGATGTCTAGAGCACTTCAATATTAGTTGGAGTTTCTCGGAATCAATTCAAGAGGTTTTTAATTCTTGGCAACACCCATCAAGGAATAAGTCTACAATTTTGTTATGGAAATTGGCCTTACCCCATATATGCTGGGGTATATGGAAAGAGAGAAATGAAAGAGTGTTCAGAGAGAAGGTGTCTAAGGCTCAAATTATGTTTGAGAAAATAAAAAGAAACATATTGGAAAATATTAATATCATAGGTGGTATTGCTAACCCTTAAGACAAGGATGATCAAATAATCTTCAAGAAGTGGAGATTAAAAGGACAAGATTACTTTTAGACTAATCCTAGAGAGGGTGTGAAATGGGAATGTCCTCCCAATGGTTGGATGAAAATCAACTTTGATGGAGCTTCAAAGGGCAACCCTAGTAATGCGAGATGTGGTGTGATCCTAAGGGACGAATGGGGAAAATGAAAAATCATCAAATGCATACCTATAGGAAATCAAACTAATCATGTTGTTGAGGCTATGTCAGCTTATCATGGGATGGTCCTAGCAAAGGAAGCCAACTGGACCAGAGTCTGGTGCGAAGGAGACTCTTTGAATATAACAAAATGTTTGAACAAGGAGTTCCTGCCATCTTGGTCAATAAACAATGCTATTAAAGCAGTGAAGAAAATAAGTGACACATTTGAAATGTGTGTTTTCACACACATGTACAGGGAAGCTGATTCGTGTGTTGACTGGGCCGCCAACTTGGCCTGCAGAATGGAGGAAATCATTACTATTAATGGTGAGAGTGAACTTGCATGTGAAGCGAAATCCTTGCTCGATCTAGACCGTATCCAGATGAGGAAACGTGGCATCATCAACCATAATTTCTAAATGCTTCTTCCACTTATTTCGATGAAGGCTTACAACGGTGATGATGAGCATTTATTTAAGTGTCTTTTCATAATTGCTTGGCCCAAATTCAAGGCTGTTTTTTAGGGCAACAATAGAAACCAGAGAAAAAGAACCAGAGCCGAGAGTAGGAAATTTAGTGATTGCAAAGGAAAAATGAGAGGGAACAAAAAAAGGTTTGAGCCTACCTCTTGTTCGGAATGGAGGAAGAACAAAGAGGTTTGGGGTATTCTTCAGGAGGGGGGTTTAGGTGTGTTTATGGAGAGGCTTAGTGGGAAAGATCCAATGGTCACTAAGCACTTTATCAAGAAATGGAAGAATGGCAAAGTTTTGGTGGGGAACTAGATGATGATTGTGGATGAGGAGATTATTACTGAAGCCATAGGGATGATGACAGAGGGCATGAAATTCTATAGAGATTGCAACATCTCTGATAAGGTAGCAGACAAATTTCCTGTCATGGAAGGTGAGAAGAAGAAAATGGTGAAGGTCGACAACTCTTATCACTCCCCAAAACGTATATGTAGGCCATGGAGGTTCATTTTGTTTGCTACAATTACCTATATAACATTGGATGGCAGATTTACAAGAGCTTATGGGCACCATTTTGTGTTGCTCAACCATTTCCGCCATGGGGAAAAGGTAAGCTTGTCATACTATCTTGCATGTTCCATGGACCATACTATCAAAGAGGTATAGAAAGACCCCAAGGGCAACCATACTCTTCATCAAGGTCTGATGGCTCTTGTGTATAAATTGTTGAAAGGGAAATGCATTGAAAAATATATTAAAGGTAAAAATGCAAGGGATGAGGAAACAGAGAGTGAGGTTAGTGGTTTTAACTTTGACTCAGAAATTGAAGGTGAGTCAGAGGAGCTAAGTAAAAAGGGGAGGAACAAGGGAAAGAGGAAGATGATAGTGGTGGATTCAGATATTTCAGAGTCTAAGGCCGAATCCTTCGAAGGTAAATTCATCAAAAGTAAGAAAGGTAAAGGCACTGGAAAGCAAATCCAGAGGAAGAAGAACATCGGCAGGGGAGGTAACAAAGATACTAATCAAATTTTGATTGATTCTGATGAGGAGGAAGAGGAGGTTAAAAATGATAATGGGTAGGGTAAGGAGGGGGATGATATCCCAGTTGTGGGCAGCAATGAGGATTTGAATACTCAAGGTCAGCAGAAAGAGGATCAAGAGGACAAAAGGGGAAAATCTAGTGATTGTGTTGGAGAAAATGAGAGTATTAAGGGTTTATGTGATATCATCAGCATAATGGTGAAAGACATAGGCAGCCTAAAGAAGGATATGAATGTTGTAAAAAGAGCCACGATAGGCAACAAACCTCTATCTAAAAATGTCAAAGAATTGGCGGTGGCAATTAATAATGTTGAAGCCATTGAAAACATTGTGAGTAAAATTATTGAAACTGAAAAAAAGGTTAAGGAGATGAAAGGAAATAAAGAGGTGAAAGGGATGGAAATTGCTATGAACAATCTGGGCAATAGAGTTGATAGGATGGAACTCACAGTAAAGAAGATAGCTGAATAGAACTTCTAGATTCTCAAAGCCTTGATGGACAACATGAACATTTTGATTAATAGATTTGATAACATCAAAGATAAAGAGGGTGACAAGGATCAGCTAGACAAAATAGGCCACGAGAAGAGGACTAGAGCCAACACCAGGAATAAGGGTGACATCAAGGGTCGAGAGCTAGATGAGTTAAAGACCTCTACAAACAACATGAAGTAGATGGTGGTCCATGCTGAAGATATCATGAAAAATATCTACCTGTCTCAGTCTCAGTCTCAGTCTTAGTCTTTGTGTTGTCTTGTTGCTTTCCTTTTGTTGTCTTTTTGTGGTTCTTAAAGTTAAGTGTGTTGAGATCCCTTTTTGTTTGGGTGGGATCAGTTTGTGTTGTTGGAGTGGTCAGGCGTGGTTCTTTCAAGTTCTATTGCTCTCCTAATTTGTAAAAGGTTCAGGTTCCTTTCAAAAACATGTTTTTACTTAATCAAAACATAATATTTTTCCATCACTCATGGAATTTAAATCGTAACTCAAAATCATACAACTAATACATACATATACTACAGTGGTGTGTGAGATTCCCATCTATTCTTGCCAAGTCCAAGAGCTAAAACAACTCTACCTGAACCATGTTCTCGCCTTCATTTGCGTTCACCTGTCTCTGCATCCACTTGCACTCAATAGCTCATTAGCGATGATGATCCCAATTTATAGTAAAAATAACATTAGTCATTCAATTGCATTTACATAAGTAAAGTAATGTAAATCATTTCATTTCATTTGAATCCTAATTGCATTATTATCAAAGAAAATTTTCATTTCCATTACAATTTTATCGCATAAACGAAAAGTATACATTATTTTCCTAATAACATAATTATTGAAAAATATGGTTCGTGACACATTGTTTGTTAAAGCTGAGCTAGAGAAATTACTCAAAGTAGGATTCATTCGAGCAATTGATTATGCTGATCAAGAGAAAACAACATTCACATGTGCCTGGGGAACTTTCTATTGGAATGTCATGCCCTTTGGTTTAAATGACATAGGTGTTACCTATCAAAGAGCTATAACTACAATATTTCATGACATGATGCACACAAACATGGAAGACTACGTCGATGACACCCTGATCAAATCTATGAAAAGATCAACACATCTCTCAGAATTGGGTCTAATCTTAAACATAATGGAAAAGTTTAAACTCAGACTAAATCCTAAGAAATGTGCATTTAGAGTTACTTCTGGTAAACTGCTATGATAAAGTGTTTTAGCTTAAGGGATCGAAGTTGATCTGGAAAAATTTAAAGCTATAATAGAAATGCCACCTCCAAAGAATGTATGTCAAATGAGAACTTTACAAGGGAGGATCCAATCAATAAGACACTTCATTTCTTAGTTCGAAGATAAGGCTCAATTGTTCATGAAAGCATTACAGAAAGGAGTTAAATACAACTGAGATGAATAATGTGAACAATACCTGAAATAGATCAAGGAATATCTTTCCAATCCACCTATCTTGATGCCATCAATTCAAGGCAAACCTTTGATTTTTTATATATCAACTACTGACACATCATTTGGGGCACTTTTGGCTCAACGGGATGTGAAAAACAAGGAATGAGCAATATATTATATCAGCAGGACATTGGTGTCATATGAGATGAACTACACTATCATTGAGAAAGCTTGTTTGGCAGTGGTCTTTGCTTCACATAAATTGAGATATTACATGCTAGCACATTCCATAAAACTAGTTGCTAAGATTGATCCTTTGAAATATCTTCTAAGCAAAGAAACACACATGGGGAGATTGGCTAAATGGCTTATGATACTCACAAAATTTGACATTGAGTATGTAGAGCACAAAGCTATCAAAGGGAACTTCATTGCAAATCAAATTGTTGGTGCTCCACTTGAAGATAATCAACCTCTGAATGTAGAATATCCAGATGAATCCATAATGCATCTTACTCAGTGATCCTGGAAAATGTTCTTTGATGGATCTTTTACTCAACAAGGTTCTGGTGTTGGGATCCTTTTTATCACTCCTTAGAGATACTCAATTCTAAAGGAGTAAAAGATCCTCTTTCCTTGTACCAAAAATATTGCAGAATATGAAGCCTTGGTAAATGGAATCAAACTAGCTATTGAATGGAAAGTTGTTGAGCTATACATCTATGATGACTCTCAAGTGATAATCAACTAGATCAATAATATATATCAAACTCAAGATGAAAAAATGATGCCCTATAAAAGAATGGTTGATGAATTTAAGAAATATTTTGTCTTTGTTTCATTTCACCAAATTCCTAGATCAGCAAACCGAGCAATAGATGCTATGGCTACATTGGCATCTATACCACAACTACAAGAAATAGAATTTTGCTATGAATTCTTGGTGGAAGAGCTTCACTATCCTGCTTACGATTCCCCTAATTCCCAGGTGGTCTGTTTTATCATTGGGCATGACTCATCTTGCTATAACCATATCTATTCCTACTTACATGACTAAATCATCCCTAATGACCTTACTCGCAATGAGAAAATAAACCTGATATGTAATGCTTCACGGTATGTCATCATCGCTAACGACCTATATAGGCGAGATTTAGAGGGTACTTTGCTTAGGTATCTAGAACTTGAAGAGTCTCAACGTGTGTTATCTGAAGTCCATGAAGGTATTTGTAGATCTCAGTCAAACGATCTAACTCTAGCTCAAAAACTGCTAAGGGTTGGCTACTATTGGCCAGATATGGAAAAAGATGCTATAAAATTTGCTAAAACTTGTCAGAAATGCCAACTACATGGCAATCTCATACATGCTTTGACAAGGGAGCTCATAACATTTATCACACATTAGCCTTTTCAACAATGGGCATTTGATCTCATTGGCCAAATATATCCTTCATCATCCAATGGACATAAGTTTATCATAACTTCCACTGAATACTTCACCAAGTGGGTTGAAGTGGTTTTGCTAATCAAAGCAACTAGCAAACAAGTGGCTATGTTCATTCTTAAATATATCATTTGCAGGTATGGAATTCTCTCCTCAATTGTAACTAACAATGGAGGGAAATTCAAAAACAAGGATATAGATGAGCTCTATGACACGTTCAAAATGAAACAACATTGGTCTTCCATATATTACCCTCAAGGTAATGGACAGGCTGAAGCATCTAACAAAACTTTGTCGACCATCTTACATAGAACAATCAAAAAATATGGAAAGGATTGGCATCTACAACTAAATCCAGCATTATGGGCTTATAGAATGAGCATCAGAACACCTACTGGGGAAATACCTTTTGCTTTGGTGTATGGGGCTGAAGCATTCTTTCCTATTGACGTTGAAATTCCTTCTTTGATATTTTATTTGCAAGGTCTTATCACTGATGAATATCACAGAATATCTAGATTGCAAGAACTTGAATTGCTTGATGAACATCGACAAGTGACGTTCGATCATCTAAGAGCTTACCAGAAGAAAATGTCTAGAGGTTATAACAAGAAAGTTTGGCATAGATAATTACAGGTTGGCGACCTTGTATTGAGAGAGAATCCTTAAAATTAGTAGTATCGAGAACAAAAAGGGAAGTTTGAACCCAACTAGTTGGGTCCCTATATTGTTACCACAGTCTTTGGCTCCGGTGTTTGCCAACTCTCAACATCGAAAGGAGAACAACTCTGAGAACCAATCAACACCATCCACTTGAAGAAATTCTATACTTAGCATTCTCTGCTCTAGCAACTTGTACAACTAAAAAGTCCTGAAAAAAAATCCTAAACTATCATAAAAAGTCCTGAAAAAAATAAATTAATAAAAATAAAAAATAAAAAATAATATGAAAAAATCAAATGCCTTGGTGAAAACTTGCTAAATAGGCACCTTGGTAGTAAAAAAAGAGAATCTCTGCCAAGAAGGTGAAAACCTGGCAAACAGGAGCCTCTTGTACTGAAGTGCTCCATCTATCAACGCAAATTTGGTATTTTTTGCATCGTTGCTTTTGTGACACCTTGGTTCTTCTTATAATCCTCATGGCTTGAAACAGATCAACGTTGTAGTCTTAGGGTAATCAATTGATCAATCTAAATGTCCTAAGTGGTTCAACTAAGTCATATTTATGTCGGTAATACAGATTTATCCAATCCAATTCAGTTACCTATCTCCTAACTACTATAGGGTTTTTCCACTGACATCTCATCAAACACACAAAGTCAAGAACAACGAAAACAATCACTAAAACTATTTGAGCTATGATTGAAATTTTATTTGTATGTTGTCTTTTAAATTGGTTTTCACTTATTATTCCCTCTGAGTAACTCAAGGAAGTTTATCTTGACTAAGAGGAGCAAGGACTGGGGGCATAATACTTTTCTTTATTTTCTTCTTGTAGGAATGATTCTAATGATTTGGAAACAACTCATAAACTGGGTGCCTGTGATAAGTACCTTCACATGAAGGTGAAATAGCCACACATACCTCAACTCCGTTTATTTGAATGCTACAGGGAGGTTGGAATCATTTCCTTGTCTGTTTTGAGTAACTTTCTTTATTATGCAATCTGGATGCATGCTTAATATGTCCTAGGATATGAATGATAAAATGGCCATTGCAGACAAGATAATCACCATTGCCTAGTAAAGGAAGAAACTCTTCTTTGTCTAGTGTGTTTGCATGCAAGAAACATTCATGTCATCCTGGCTCTTTCTGCCTTGGTGCTTATGTTCACTTGTAATATCAAAAGGACATGACATTCAGATCATCCTGGCTCTTTATGCCTTGGTACTTATGTCTATCTCTAACATTTTAAAATTATCAATGATGATAAATAGCATATCAAACCCAGTGACTAAGTTTTAGGTTGCATTCATACTAAGCTTTGTGCATTTCAAGTGATTTCAGCACGATAACATTGTTCTCTTCATCCTTTGAATAAGAGCCTAAAATTGAAACAATCATCATTTCTTCGCCAAGTGATCAATTGCATATCATTATCGTTGACACGATTGAGTACCTATGTATTGACATCACAATTCCTACATGAGCATATCATATAGATCCATGAATCCATTGCATATTCATTTGCATCCATCTTATCACATTGA
The DNA here is from genome assembly GCF_030272615.1 of Cryptomeria japonica. Taxonomy (NCBI): domain Eukaryota; kingdom Viridiplantae; phylum Streptophyta; class Pinopsida; order Cupressales; family Cupressaceae; genus Cryptomeria; species Cryptomeria japonica. Next base: position 183,690,612 of record NC_081410.1, on the reverse strand, counting down.
AAAAGAAAAAATAAACATGGCATTCACATTTGCATCATAATCATTATATTTATCACCAGAATTAGAAATTTTCTTTCAGAAAAGGTTTTTGAACTTTTGAATTTAAGAGGTAAAAATGAAATGAAAATGACCCCTTCAACCCCTTATATAGTCAAAACCCTAATTTTCAAACTTGCTCCGATTGACACAAAATTTACACTCCTAGCTAATTTGACCTTCCTGAGTCCATTTTCGGGATTGAAATCATAATTTGACATCACTTTCCTAGTCAATTTTCACAACGTTAACCACTTGGCACATTCATCTTCAGGTCGATCTCAACATAATTATGCACTAAAATCTTTTCCAATCAACTCAATATTTCTTCAATTTATCTCAAAAAAAAATCTTAATTCATTCTAGGCTTAAATTATCATTGCTAAATCTTTTTATCACCTGAATTGTCTCAAACTAATGTGGTATCTCGCCATCTTTCAATTTCTCTCTTGAGGGGGCATACTTAATAACATCATCAAAAGTCAAGTTTTTTTTTCAAATCTTCATCAAAAGTCGAGCAGCAAATCATTTCAATCAAAGATTAATCGAACATCAATCAAATCTCATTGCTAGGGGCATCTCAACTTCATCACATCATATCTAGTTGAGATTCTTCAAATCAAATCAATCTCTAGGGGCATATCAGTTTCATCACACCAAATCAAGTTGATATTGTCTTCATCTGAATCAGTCTCTTAATGGTAATCAGTTTCATCACACCTCATTAAGCTAGTTATTCGTTTAAATTAAGCATTTAAAGAGTCCTTTTGACAGTGATCACATGCTCAATCCAAATAGGTGTTTAGTTTCACTGCATCAAATCAAGCTAGACATTCTATTTCGCTCAACCGATTCTAGTTCAATCAAGTTCTAGATTGGTACTTGTTTCTTGATCCATCAAGTTCAAGATCGATATCTTTGCTCTTCATCAGTCCTAGTTCAATAAAGTTCGGGATCGGTATCGCTTTGATCAATTTATTTAGTTTCATCATTTTAAATCAAACTGAATATCTCGCTCTTCATCCATTCATGATCCGTCAAGTTTAGAACCGGTATATCTTCGACATCAACTGTTCTTTGAATTTATGTGTTGCTCGCACATCAATTCAAAGAGGGAAAAATGTAATACCCTAAAAATGGTCATCTTAACCATGGGCCCCTAATCTCAACTACATCACCAAGGCCCTAACCAAAGGCAACTAAATCAATCTTGAGCACCTAATTAATTAATTCCTAAATCATCAATGTCATATGGCAAAATTAATCTTTTCAAATAAATCATCAAAATCTCTTTAATCAGTTATCCTATTTATTTAATTAAATATCCTAGCATATTTAATTAATAAATCAATTTGCCATTAAATCATTTTTTAAAAAAAGGAATTAATTAAACTTGAGAAAAGAAATCAACTTTAGATATTTTAAAAATCTAATAAATTGAAAAATCTCAGAAAAGAAATTAAATAAATTAAATCTCAAAATTGAATAAAAATATGGAATAAATCAGTTTTTCTGATTTTATCTCAATTTTAGCTCAATCTTATCTCCTTCAAATCTAAAGAAAGTAGCCAATCACATCAAATCACCTAGATTGTGCTTCCTCTTGGATAATCTTGACTGCTCATTGACAATCAATCTCGATCATCATTTTCTCTCTGGATTTTCTATAATTTCATACTCTCATCTCCCAATCAAGGGACCCTTTATTGTTATTATGTTGTTTTTTTTCTAGAGTCATTGAGAATATTGTGCATTGAGATTATTGTATGTTAGCTTTTTGCATGTTAGTTTAATCATGTTAGCTTGATTAAAATCATATAGCTTGATAATCATTGCTTGCATCCATCTAGCTTAATTTGCTTAATCTTGCATCCATTTAGCTTAATTTTGTGTTCATATAGATTAAATCCTTCATCTTGGTGTAGTCTAGTCACTAGTATTGCTTAAATAGATATGAGAGAAAGTCTATACTCACATCTTTTAGGAGGCAATTTAGGTCAACTTGTTATGGTTTTTACATTCATTGATTATATCTGTCTAACCATGCATGCAGTGACTTATTGAAGTGCTTGTGTCTTATAGCTTACAAGATTCCACTTTTCACACACACACCACCACACTTCACATGCACTCTTCAGAGCTTCTCGAAGGAGTTCTCAAAACTTGTCGAAACTAGATATGCATCGCATTTCATTCTCTTGGAGAGAATGCTTGAGTTGCAAGAGACATTGAAACTAATGGTTATGATGGCATAATGGAATCAATGGCTCCAGTCCAAAACAAAGTAGGGGAAGAGGGTGATGGATATAGTAAAGAGTGATGTTATTTGGGGTGATGCAAAATATATAGTTTCCATCATTACTCTAGTTTTCTAGGTCATCAGATATGAGGATGCTAATGCACCTAGCCTTGGATAGGTAGATGAGTTCATTGATACTATGCTTGATCGAATGAGGGTTGTTATGTGAAGGAGGACTCACATTGGAATTCTACAATGAGCACATTATCCAATCATTCATCAAAGATGGGAGAAGCTAAACACTCCCTTGCACATGGTTGACTATGCATTAAACCCCAAATGGTACAAGCAAAGGCCTGGTAGAATTACATCCATGCAAGAAGTTGAGGTCAAGGAAGGGATAGTTCTTTAGGGCCTTCAAAAAGATGTATGGTCATGTAGAGGCCAACATCATTCATACTGTGTGGACAAAATTTGTCACTCTTAGGTATTATTTTTGGTCAACAAAGATGGATATGGAAACTATGGCACATGAGGAGCCAGCTTTGTGGTGGAATTATCATGGACTGATTCCTTTGACTACCACTCTAGCCATTCAATTTCTATCCTAGGTGTATATTTCTCTAGTTGTTGAATGGAACTAGTCTACTTATAGCTTCATCCACTATCTTAAGAGGAACAAAATTTCCTGTAGGAGAGTACAAAAGCTTGTGGCTATACAAAGAGAGCCCAAAAACATGGTGGAATGTAGATATAAAGGAACTAGCAAAGGTTGATGAGGATGCTATAGTTACAAAGACAAGGCTATTTGGTATTGGTTTGGCAGAGTCTGACCATGTGGGTTTCCAACTATTCTAGTGGTGAGGATTTTGGGAATGATTAGAGGCCTCACTTCACTCCATATTTTTATTTTGACCTCATATGATTACTATAATCATTATGGAATCTTGAATATAATATATTTTTTCAAGTTTGCAATGTTAAATTGTTAACGTTCACTTCAGAGTTTAGTAGTATTTAAGCATTTTACTAATTTTCTAAAGTTGTTGGAATACAATGAATCCAAGAACACTGAGGGGGGGGTGAATCAATGTTCTATTGGTAACACAAGATTTTAACCTTTTATAACATACACATATAAACTAGTAAATGAAGAAACATATAACATGAAGTAAATAAACCAGCCACATGAATAAACACCATAACAAACTGAATTTATATGTGGAAAACCTCAAAGAGGAAAAACCACAGTGGGATTTGTGACCCACAATATCAATTCACTAGCCATATGAAAGATATTACATAGCATGGAGGGCTTGCACATGCAGGAAGGCACGCTGCCTAGAGCACACTGCTCAACACAAAAGAGTCTCACTGACTAAAAGCTTCTGCTAAGATAAAACAGTACTGGTGAACTCACAAAATGCATTTGCAATGCCAAAAAGAGTTTTGGTTAAAGCTCTGTTCTATACCGGTTCATAAACCCTGAAACCCTTCTACCGGTATCTCCTTTCCTCCAAGAATGCTTTACAAACCATCTAATGATCATAACATGATATTACATCCACATACAAATGACCTACATACATATCCTTCGCATCACCTTGTTCTACTTCCTTGTCATATATCAAAAATATCCTAACAGACTGACTTATATACCCTTTACAAACAATATGCCTTATGTCAACTTACAATACAAAAAGATATTCAATGTCGGCCCTATACAATAATTACAAAATGTTTTACAAATAAAACCTTTCAGATCCCAAACTGATGTCGACTTCACTTAAGTGCTAGATGTCGGTGTCGGTGTCAGTGTTGGTGATGACCCTGAATACTCTAATGCCAATATCTGTCGGTGTATACCTCCAAGTACCGATATATGCCTTCAATAGAATCTTGTTTCCATCAATGACAACATATGAATCCAATGAGTGTCAATTGCCAACAATCTCCCCCTTTGGCATTGATGACAACACTCATGTGAAAAATGGATTCCCTATCGGTTCAACTGAAACATGAAACATGCTCCCCCTGAGTTGATTGACTCTATCTATAATATACTCTGTCGATATCCTCCCCCTAGGATTATATACATATTTTTCACATAATATACACTCCCCCTTTGGCATCAATGCCAAAGACCGGTAAAAGAATTGAAAGAATAATTACAGATTACTTTACCGGAGCTTGACCAATATCAATATTTGTGGATAAGCTTTCTCTAGCAATTGTACATAGGTATCCCAACCGGTTTTGAATGTTTCAGATATGGATACAAGTCCAATCAGTAAATGTGCAAGTGTTTCTTTCTCAGTGACTTCTGTCGGTGTGGGATTCGCAAGCATATCCATATATTCCCTCTTATGTACACCAAGTGAATCCAATCTTGGACTCACCAAACCTTTGAGACTCCTTTCTCTCTGAATGATCTTGTCTCTTTCCTTTTCAAAAGAAAAAAAATCGATTCTCCAAAGTCAAAATTTGTCCATCAATGGAAGTTGTAAGTGAAGTTAGTCCAACAAAAGAATTAGCAATATTAGCAATCTTTTCATGTAATTATTTTAACCTCTTACCTACATTTTCTGTAAGAATTTCTATATTACAAAAGACCCTGTAGATGTTAGTACACTATTTCAAAGAATTTTCAATGAGTACAAGTTTCTCTCCAACCTTCCTCTTCTCTATCACAATAATCTAGTCAAAAGCAGCTTTCTTGGCCAGAGTAAATCTTTCAAGTGCTTTCTTGTTGGAAATCTACTGCAATGATTGAAAGTTTTTATATATGTGCTCTATTAATGCCTTAAGCTTTCCGAAAGGGCTTGCTTCATTTTCAATCATACAATCAGGAATCAATCTATGCAAAATTGTTATTAATTGATCTATTATTCTGTTGTCTACAGATCCTTCCTTCATTAGATTTTGAGTAGCCATCATCATTAGCTTTGTGGGACTCATCTTTGTGATTGATTTCTTCTCAACTTGAGAAGTATCAATTGCCAAAAGTTTTGTTGGGGAATCAACTGCTAGTTCAGTCTCCTTTTCCTTATCTTCCTTATCCTCTCCCAGTGTATCCCTTTTCTCATCCTCTTTTGCACCGGTGGCTTCGCCACATGGTGCAGTATTTGTTACTATTGGTGGAGTATTATCCATAATATTATTTGTAACTTGTACATTATCTATATTACCTTGCCCAGACTGTAAAAATGTAGTCTCTATCAGTTTAGTTTGTACATTCTCATCATTTTTAGGACTATCTATTGGTTCATTCAAAATTTTATTTGAACTTCCCAAAATTCCTTTCCCTTTAGATTTGTCCGGAATGGTGGGAGTTGTTGCCTTAGCAAATTCTTCTTGAGAAGTGAGAAAATCAGGATTCTTTTGGAAGAATTTTGCCCAACCATCTCTGGTCTCATTTATTATCTCATTGACTCTACCCATCATTATGCCTATTTGTCGGGTTTTGTTGCTAAAGATTGTTCTATTTGCAACATTTATACACCTTTTCATTTCCTCATTATTTATAGAGCCACACATACTCAAAAGTTCAACTTCTTTAATTTCTCTATCCCTCTTGATTGCATCTAATCTCCTTGCATCTAACCTATTATATAATGATAAGGGAATTTCCTTCAACATCTCTACCAAAGACTTCTTATAAATGTCTAAATATAACAAAATTGCTTCTTCCATTTCATTTTTCTCATTATCATCTAAATCTTCATAGAAATTTGACACATTCTTCAAGATTCCATCTTTAGTTACCTCATCTATCAATTCTACACAAGTCATTGGGGGGATGATGGTAACATTACGAGATTCAATTGCTTCATCAATCACACTCTTTTTCTTCTTTCTGGGGGTTGCAGGAGTGGATGGAGTAGGCTACCTCTTCTAAATAGGTTTCCTTGCCGGAGGTGTGGATGTAGTTATTACCTTTCTAATTAGCTTCCTCCTTGGTTCCACCTTCTTCTCCTCTACTAGAGGCTTGTCATCTTTCTTCCTATGTACCCTTTTGAGTGCAAGAGGTTGATTATCCTCTAGGTTAGAGTCAGAAGTGATAGAAGAAATGAAAGTCTCGAGCCTCTTCACCTCAGGAGCACTAGCTGCTGCAAGTTGATCTACCAGTTTAGATCCAGAACCTAATTCTGTATCTATCCTGTGAATTACATTCTGAACAAATGCAGACATTTTGTCTATTTTCTTTTCTCTTATTTTCTTGTTGAAGCCAATTTTGACCTCAAAGCCCTTCTCCTCTACAGTTCCAAAGTGTTCACCTTTTTCATCTAAAGGAGCATCAATCAACATTTTAGCATATAGCTCCAAAATTTTGTCATCTACTTCATAACTCAATTCATCGACCCATATAGTTCTAGGTTCCACTACTTCCATGAGTGTCTCATATGTTTTTACCATGAAGCAAATACCAGTGGAGTATTTCTCCACAATGTGTTTGGAGGTTCTCTCCCTCAGACTCATGTTCTCCTAAAAAGTTTTGAAGTAGCCCCAAAGCTTCTCATCCCTCTTACTACCAAGACCGGTGATTGCATCTTTGATCTGCATACCTATCGGTATGTCATGAGCCCAACATTTGTTTCCCAAACCCGATAGCTCATTCATGAAGTACAACATCAAACTGACAATAAGATTGCCAAACCGGAAAGTTCCTTTCTTAACACCTTTGATCTTGCCAAGATTAATCATCAATTCACTCCTTAACCATTCACATAAGTCATACTTTTCATTATTCTTTATCATTTGGTGTGCAACATGGATACAGGAACTGGCAACAGAGTTCAATCAACTTGATTGAGTTCCTTTGTAGCCAATGATCATGCTAGAAAATTTCATATATGTGTCTTTGATGGTGTTGACCCTCATTGATCTTCCATCATGGGTTGCGTTGGTGAGCTTCTCAACCGCAGTGTTGGAGATCTTCTTACCTGGTTCTTGTCCAACTTTGGGTAAGATGGTGATCACCTAAATTGCTTCTTTGGTGATCATGTGAGACTAGTCCATCCAGATAAATTCATTATGGACCCTGCTCAGAACATATCTGATCACTTCATCCTTGAATTCTAGCATATATAGGATTCTGATTAACCCTAGATCTTCAATAATTTGATATTCTAGTTTGATTGTTTCAGAGCTGCCTAGTATCACAGATTCATACATTCCCTTGATTTCCTCAGTGCCTAAATCCTCCAAGGTGCAGTGAATATAAGCCCTGACATCTTCCACATAAGCCACACCATCAGGAACCTTCGAAAATGCGCCAGTAGAGCCTTCCTTCATAGCAATTTGGGGAAATTCCTTGAAAATAGGCCTAAGCCTATCCTTAACCTCAACAATAGTGGGATTCACGATGAAAGTAGGAGTAGATGATGATCCATATGCCATTTCAAATAAATACCTAGATAACAGTCGCTGGTTGAGGGGTTTGATTACTTCTTATATGACTACTGAAAATTCTTTGGAATGCCTTTGCTTTCTCTTGATCACCTATGATTCACCTTTCTTCGCTCTAGTTTTCTCGAGTGCTGGGTGAGTGAAAATGAGTCCATTTTCCCTTTTTATTAGCGAGTAAACCCTAATTCATCACTATCATAAATGCTTAATGATGTACCCTATTGGATTACGGTTTCATAGTTTTGTGTCGGATAAACCTCCATCAATGATCAATACCACTCTTCAGATCTCTTCCGAGGAATATGCAAGATTTTCAATGAATTTTCCAACCCCTAAGGCGTATGCCTCAGTTACCAGTTGAATTTCTTGTCGGTGCAGGAATTCACTGTTCTACCGATGGAGTTACAGGTGCAGTTACTAGTGTAGTTGCATCTCTACTTGGTTCTTCATATTTTGTAACCCATCTCTTGGTGTGATCTTGTTGTATTTAATCTACCTTCTTCTTTCCTTTCTCATTTTCTTTATCATTTCTAATCAGTGTAGTCTTGCTTTTACAGTACTTAGCAATATGACCTATTTTGTTGCATGCATAACATGTAACATTATTGTTTTGAATTGCTTTGGCATATTTGGTGTCATTCCTTGACCTACATTGATTAGCCAAATGTCCAAACTTTCCACATGCATGACATTTAACATTCATTCTACAATCTTTTGACTTATGACCATATTTCTTGCAATTTGTACATTGACCAGAAATTGAATTGTAGTTTTAATTTGATCTATTTCTACATTGTCTAGCCATATGCCCAAATGTATTATAGACAAAGCATCTACCATTGAATTTGTAAGCATTAGATTGCCTTACTGGTTTCCTCTGGTTTGATGAGTTCTGCATACCAGTTGTCTAATCTTCATTTACAGTACCGGAGCTTTCGCCTTGTACAAATCCAAGTCCTCTAGAATCTTCACTCTACCTTTGTCTTTTCAATAAATCATCCAACTGTGCAGTACTGATCCTAGATTTTTCTTTATACTCACTTGCAGTAGTTAGATAATCTCTCAGAGTCATTATTTGTCTCTCTAGCTCTTGTTCATTATTCTGGGATTGTACCAAATCAGTTCTCAACAGATTATTCTCATGAGTTAATTTGCCACATTCTTCAAATTTGCTTTTCAGAGATATAGCAAGATTTTATTCCTTCTTCTTTTTTTCCTCAATATCTTTTGATAACCTCATAGTCAAGTCTTGCATTTCATTCTTCATGAGCATGTTTTCTTGACTCAGTTTCTGACATTATTCCTTAAGTGCATTTTTCTCTTCATCATCCTAGTTTTGTAAAAGTTCCTTTCTCTTAGCTTGAGCAGATGATAACCTTTCTTGCAGAACAAGAATGAATTCATTAGCAGAATTCAATTCATCTTGTAGTTTTAAGTTCTTCATCCTTTCAGCATCATAATCCTCAAGTGCCATCTCAAGTTGCTTCTCCATAGCCATATTCAATGATTCCAGTTTTAGGATCTTCCTCAAGCTGTTAAACTTCCTCTGAGGTACCAAGGTCTTATACCAACTGTTGGAATACAATGAATCCAAGAACACTGAGAGGGGGGTGAATCAGTGTTTTGCCGGTAACACAAGTTTTTAACCTTTTATAACATACACATATAAATCGGTAAATGAAGAAACATATAACATGAAGTAAATAAACTAGCCACATGAATAAACACCATAACACACTGAATTTATACGTGGAAAACCTCAAACAGTAAAAGCCGCAGTGGGATTTGTGACCCACAATATCAATTCAGTGGCCATATGAAAGATATTACATAGCATGGGGGTACTGCACATGCAGGAAGGCACACTACTCAACACAAAAGAGTCTCACTAACTACAAGCTTCTATTGAGATAAAACAGTATTGGTGAACTCACAAAATACATCTGCAATGCCAAAAAGAGTTCCGGTTAAAGCTCTGTTCTGTACCAGTTCATAAACCCTGAACCCTTCTACCGGTATCTCCTTTCCTCCAAGAATGCTTTGAAAATCATCTACTGATCATAGCATGATATTACATCAGCATACAAATGACCTACATACATATCCTTTGCATCACCTTGTTATACTTCCTTGTCATATATAAAAAATGTCCTAATAGATCGACTTATATACCCTTTACAAACAATATGCCTTATGTCGGCTTACAATACAAAAAGATATTCAATGTTGGCCCTATACAATAATTACAAAATGTTTTTACAAATAAAACCTTTTGAATCCCAAACTGATGTCGGCTTCACTGAAGTGTTGGATGTAGATGCCAGTGTCGGTGTCGGTGATGACCTTGAATACTCTAATGTTGGTATCTATCGGTATATGCCTTCAATATAATCTTGTTCCCATCAATGACAACATATGAATCTAATGAGTGTCAATTGCCAACAAAAGTTTCATTTATAAATTCACAATTGTAATTCTTATACATCTTTTTATAACTATCTTTTTAAGTACTATATTAATACTAGAGCCCCTCCCATCACACCCCTACCATTGCCCCTATCCTTGAAACTCATCCTTGCATCCCCTTGTAAGGAAACTTTGTGGAACTATGAACAACACTATCTATGACATCCAATTCAAATCAATGAAGAGTAAGAATATGAAGAAATAGCTATGAAGATCTTTAAAAAATCCATGCCAGCAATGAAGCATAAAATTCTCCAAGAAGAAGTTGTAAAAAAGAAAAGAAAACAATGGATTGAGATTGAATTTTTCAGTGGTATGCAAAATATTAATAATGAAACAATGAAACAACACCCAAACCTTGTGTTAGATTTTGCAAGAAGATAGAACTAAGCTAGAATCTAGTGTCAATCGTAGATGACATACAACTCTACTCGACAGATAATCAAAGATCAAAATAATAGAATGAAGAAAAAATAGAAATGAGAGTAAAAATAGAGACAAGGAAGAGAAATTGTAGAAGACTCGATACTCTCACCAAGCTATTAATGAACTTTACTGAACTAGTGAAGGTGAGAGGAGAGTGTTGTATACATAGAAAAAGTAGGGCATATACATCCAAGAGGTGCATTAAATTGTATGTCCCATAAAAGATGGGATCTTTTACCTACTTGGAAAAAGCCAAACATGTGGCATAGCCTCCTTAGGTGAAGATAGAAAAGGAGTTATGAAAGGTGGCACATAAAGCCAAAAGAGGGAGAGAAACCCAACTATTCCATATCCTACTCAGGTAATGACAAAATAGTGGTTATGCGAAGTGGCACAACAAGCCAAAAGAGGGTGTGTGACTCAACTACCCATATGTGGGAGAGTGTGACACATGTAGCTAATGTACTAATGCATTTCGCCACATGTCCTCACATTAATCACTCCTATTATCATAAGCAAGCTTAAATAATATGCGTAGGAAAAATCAATACCCCCTAACATAAGGAAAATAAAAAACCTACATTAACGCCTTGTGAGCCCAACAAAGATTTTAAACCCTCTAAAAAGAAGTTGTAAAAAATCAGGATGGACTTGATGATGAGGAAGACAAAAACCATAACATAACTTTGGTCTTCAAAATTGGAAAAACATGAAATAGAATGATAGCAAAATATAACAGCTCTTATATTATATTGATTCATAAAATATTTAATTGAATGAAATCATCATAGCTCTTTATTTTCACCCCATCTTTAATAACAACTTTAACATAATAAATAATATTTAATAAGATTATTGTTTTGTTGTTTTATTAAAGCATTGTTTTTGTTTTTGATAGAAGTGGATAGAACCATTGAACTATATTAAATTTTATAAGTTTTTTTACAGTGTTTGGTTCAAAAAGCACTAAAGGGAAAGAACCAATAAGAAAACCCTTTAGTATTGCTTAAGTAACACAAGCCTATTCTACCCAATACCAAATGCCCATTGGCATAGTACATCAAAAAACCCATCCCAATTTCATAAGCCGCATTAGATATAAAGGAAGCCACCAATAGAAGTATATAGAAGGAAGATTAAAGTATGATCACTGAAGGATGCATATCCAATGCTGCCAAAAAACACCAGTCTGAACCACTCCTGTCTATGAAACACAATTCTCCAACCACTAGTTAGAATGATACCACATAGCAGAAATGAAACCATAATCAGACACCTTGTCAAAATAAACATTGTGATCAAGCATAGCAGAACCCACACCAAAGAAAAGCCACACCAAATAAGGAGGTTGATGAAAACAACAACTATGCCCTTCTTTACTTCAAAAATTCCAAAACTGAGGAAGGGATCTCAACCACACTTACCTCCCGCATATTAGCATCACTGTCAATGGCTAAATTAGCCAAGAAATCTGCAATCTTATTCACTTCCCTATAACAGTGATAAATCAAGAAGGAATCAAAAAAGTCTATTTTTTGCAAAATATGATCAAGTATATATTGTAATTGCCAACAATTCGACTTCTTTTTCATGACACTTTGAATAATAACCATAGAATCACCCTCAATTATCAAGTCCTTAATTCCCAAAGATATAGCCATATCCAAACCAAAGGACAAAGCAAATAATTCTGCACAATTGTTAGACTTGAAACCAATCGCATGACAATGAGCCTAAATAAATCTTACCTTGTGATCATAAATTACCATACCTGCCCCTGCCAGGCCAGGGTTCCCACGAGAAGCACCATCAAAATTCAATTTAAAGTGCCCTTGCGGAGGAGGTTTCCAGCAAGCAAAATTTCTCTTACTTATAGCATTAGGCTTATTTAAAATAGATCCATGAGAAGGTAAGACTGATAACATTCTCCAAAATCGAGTTAGCCTACCATCCCAATGAGAAAAAGAGGTAAGGGTTTCCAAATTCTTATAGATAAAAGACAAAGCAACTTCAAAGATGGAAGATTCAATCCTTAATAAAACCTCAGCCAAGGAAGAACTTGTTTGTTTAAAAATCCTATTATTACGCTCTAACCAAATATTCCAAATCACAATAGATGAAGAAATAATCCAAAGACATGCATAGAAAGATGAGGCAAACAGGAGAGGTTGGGCTCTAAAGTGGGAAAGGAGATCCTTACCAATAACAAAGGAAAGATTAAGCTTTTCAAACAACCACTGCCAACAAGCATAGGAAAAATCACAATGAAGAAACAAGTGTGTAGAGGATTCTAAATTTTTATTACAAAATACACAAGAAAATACTGCAGTAATACCCAACCTGTCCAACCTCATTCCAGTAAGGACCCTGTCCTGCACCTCTAACCAAGCAAAAGCACCAGCCTTTGGGAGGCAAGCCATATGCCAAAACAGCTTGTATGGCCAAGTAGATAAATCTTTAGCAACCAAGAGAGAATTATAGCCATCCTTAACTGTGTACTTACCAGAGATATTCCTTGTCCAGATAAGCTCATCGTCAGCATCAGAAAGAATTATTACTCTCTCTGCCAACATCTTTTCATATTCCAATTTTACATTTTGATCAATATCTAAAAACTCAATTGATTTCCATTTTGCCACCTTAAGATTCCTGCTATACTCAATTTCAAAATAATCAACCACAAAGACACCCCAAAGGGAAGAAAGAGTGGAAATTAAAGGAGACCAATCCCTTGAGTTCACCAGAGGGGGATGTCCATTCCAAACTTCCTCCCAGAACCTAACCTTTATACCATTATGAACAATCCATGAGAGATGAGGCAAAATCACTGATCTATATTTACATAGAAAATTCCAAATAGTTGAACCAGATGGTAAATTAGAAACTTGAAAAACATATTCTCTTGGTCCGTTATTTAAATATTTAGCAAACATAATTTGTGCCCAAAAGGAGAGTGGTCTCTCATACAATTTCCAAACCAACTTAGTACCTAAGGCTAAATTCTGACTTTCCAGACTCCTAATGCTTGTGCCCCCAAGGTTTTTAGGCAAACAAACTTTATCCCATGCTACCAGAGGGAGTTTTTTCTTACCATCTTTATTATTACTCCAAAGGAAGGACCTAAGAGTATCTTGCAAACTAACAAGAGCCTCTTTTGGAGACTGCAAAATAGACATGAGATAAATAGGAACAACATTTAGGACAGACTTAATAAGAACAATCTTACTAGCCAAAGATAACCATCTATGATTCCAGGATAGGATCCTTCTAGAGATAACTGAAGTGATCTTATCCCAAAAATCAACTCTATCCTACTTAATGAAGAAAGGTATACCAAGATAAGAACAAGGAAGATTTCCAGATGCAAATCCCTTAAAAATCTTCAATCTATCCTGAACCAATTGTGAAGCATGAAGGAAAAAAATCTTTGACTTATCAACATTGATTCTCTGACCAAAAAAGGATGCATAATTTTGTATTATCCCCTTTATCACTCTTGCCTCACCCAAAGAGGCCTGACCAAATAACAAGGTATCATCTGCAAACAAGCAATATGAAATGCTTTGTGGAACATTCTGAATCCTAATTCCCTTCCAAATCCCTCCCAGCTTAGCAGCTCTTATAGCCTAGCTGAATGTTTCAGCTAGAAGAATGAACAAGAAAGGAGACAAGGGATCCCCCTGCCTCAAACCCCTAGAAGAGGAGAAAAAAGGGAGCCATTAATTAGAACCGAGAACCTTGTAGAAGAAATACAAGCACGAATCCATTTGACCCATGCCTTGGAAAAGCCCAATTTAAGTAGAACAACACACAATGCCGCCCATTCTACTCTATCATATGCTTTCATCATATCTAATTTGAGGATCATGGCCGAGATTCTCTGAGTAGAAATAGAATGCAGAACCTCATGAGCCACTATAGCTCCCTCTGCTGTCTCCCTTCCTGGAACAAAACCCCCTTGTTCTAAAGAAATGGTCTTAGGTAAAATTTTAGCCAACCTTAAAGAAATAGCCTTGGTAAAAATCTTGCACAAAGTATTACATAAAGCAATAGGGCGAAAATCAGCAAATGTCCTGGTAACCTCTTTTTTAGGAATAATTGCAACCATTGTATTATTAAGCTCTTTCAAAATAGACCTATTCCTTCTAGCTTCCTCAAGGGCCAATAAAACATCATTTCCCACAAAATCCCAACATTTCTGAAAAAATAAAGGAGTAAAGCCATCCGGTCTTGGAGCCTTATCAGGGTTCAATGCAAAAACAACATTCTTAACTTCATCCAAAGAAAAAGGAGACATCAACATTTTATTATCTTCCGAAGATACCAAAGAAGGAATATTAGAAGAAATGTTATTATGAAGATCTCCATGCTCCGAAGACAATAGTGACTTAAAAAACCTAACTGCCTCTGAAGCAATATCCTCCTGTTCTGTTAAAAGTTTTCCATTTGGACACTCAATACAAGATATCCTATTTTTACTTCTCTTCATTTTTGTTGAAGAGTGAAATTTGTTTGTATTTCTATCACCATCTGAAAGCCAGATCTCCCTCGATTTCTGTCTCCAATAGATTTCTTCTCTAGACAAAACTTCTTCAAGCTCTACTTTTAGCAATTTTAGTTCATCAAAAACAAGAGGCACCATACCATGTTGAATCACATGTGAATTAAGACATTCAATCATATCTTGAATCCTCTGTTTTTCCTGAAAGATGTTCTTAAAATGCAAGATATTCCATTCTCTAATATTAAATTTAAAAAATCTCAACTTCTTAACAATCTGAAACATTCGGGATCCAGAGCAATAAGGAGCAGAACTCCACCATTTTTTGAGCAATTATTTTATTTTTAAATATAATTAAATTTGTGAACATATTATAGTGGAAGTTTAAGTCATTGTCTATTTTCGATAAACACTAGGTCAAAGAAGATTGCAGAACGGTAGAAACTCTAAGCAAATTTAATCAATAAGGGCATTCCTCCTTTCAATTATATATATATATATATATATATATATATATATATATATATATATATATATATATATATATATATATATATATATATATATATATATATATATGGAATTCTTATTCACAACCTATTATTTGTCAATAAAAAATGATAGTTATAATTTAGTAGTACTATTTTGGATCTATAGTCTTCTATTACATATTTAATTTTATGTTTTAATAAATGAATGCTATATATCAAAGTCAATGTCTATTGGACACAAAAATATAAAAAACAATGAGTTATTTTATTGTTGTTTTCATAATTTCATAAAAATAAATAATGTATTCACATTACAAATATTGGTTTCCAAATATTATGGTTTTTTCTGTTTTAATAAATCAATAATATAGAACAATGCTTACATTAAAACCACATATATTCCATACAAAAGTATAAACTTTAAAGTGTTATTTAATTTTTTTTCACTATTTTCTCAATATATATAATGCATTTACATTACAAATATTATTTTCAATTTTTATGTAGGCATGGTTTGACCAAGGTTGAATTTTGAATTTGAGGAGCAACGAAAACAATATCTAAGAGAATATTGAAGACGACAACGATAACAAATGACAGATCAACAAGGAGAAGAACAAAGAAGAAGATGAACACTTGAAGAATTGGAATTACAGAATCGACAGCAAACAAATATGATGAGAAGTCATGCATGGAAATCTGAACAACTTAGTGAATTTGAAATAAAAGAAAGACAAGAATGAGTTCGTTAAGCAATAGGAAGGTACAATCTTGATTAAATGCTAACATTGGTTTTAATAACTGAAACCAGATGCCTCAAAATGATAAAATGACTTAAATTTATACCTACCACAGTTTGAATCCCACGGGCCCAAGACTGGCGCCCAAATTTGAATTTGAAATACCACACGTTATATATATAAAAAAACACATTGTTTTTGGTTTGAGGGTGCTGGAGGTTGGCTATAAAGGGACATGATAGACTTCATCACTAGGAAGATCTGACTCACCATCCTTCTCTGTGATTGGAGATGCAGTGGCATTCCTATAATCTTTATCAGCTTAGACATCCACACAGTCCTTCCTCACGACACTCATTCCTATAATTCTAGCTGTTTGATCTAGTTGTTCATTGTATTGAGCTCACAACTTATGATGCTAAGCTCATCTTGGAAGGGTGACACTCATTCCAATCTTTATCTTTATGAGGTGAAGAAGGATTCAAAATGTTTGCTCGTGACACTCATTCCTATAATTCTAGCTGTTTGATCTACTTGTTCATTGTATTGAGCTCACAACTTATGATGCTAGTAGTGCTATATTGCTGGCTCCTACTATTCAAAGGTATTATCAGAATTGTTGTGCTCTTGGGTTTGTAGTAGCTGTCGATCTCTTGATCTAGCAATTTGTGCAATATCTACAAGGCTTTTTCAGAGCTGTTAGTAGGTAGTTGCACCAATGGTCCATTTGGGTGACATGTCAGTCTTAGTGGGAGGCGAAGGCAATTGAGGAATGGTTGTATTGCATGCTTCGGCAGCCATTGATCTCTTGATCTAGAGATCAATGGCTTGCAAGATTTGAAGTGAATTCTTAGTAGTAGAATATTCTAACGTTCAATGACCATCCGATTGAATTCAATCAACTATTAGCATTTATTTATCTCAGTAGCTTGCAATTGTCTTTGGATGCATGTCCTCTTCTCTGATTGCAAATTTAGGCACCTGAGATATATTTGAAAATCAAATCTTCTTGCAGACATATTTAAGGTGCAACCACTATTTTGCAACCTTGGTACAAGCTATCATTATTTTGGTGTTGTAGGCAGTTGTGTGCAATATACATCTTTGAAAAGAGAGATTTGCTTATTTTCTTTACAAGTTTGATCTGGGAAAGATTT
This sequence comes from Cryptomeria japonica, assembly GCF_030272615.1. Classification (NCBI taxonomy): domain Eukaryota; kingdom Viridiplantae; phylum Streptophyta; class Pinopsida; order Cupressales; family Cupressaceae; genus Cryptomeria; species Cryptomeria japonica. The sequence goes on along the minus strand of NC_081410.1, from coordinate 183,673,147 downwards.
TCTAGTGCATGCATAGTGAATCCAAATTTGATGGTGTGGCCTTTGTAGGTAGAGAATTTAGTGTTTGGAAAAGGTAGTATAATTTAATAGCAAATGCCATTGTGTAACTCCAGGATTGTGACATATGCCTTGGGATATGCATAGTGATCTTTTGTTGCAGAATTTGGTGCGGGTCATAGCACCGACCATCATATCCTTTCCTGCTTCTCTCTCCCTCTCTCTCCTATCTCTTATTTTGGGCTATATATGTGATGAGCTCTTAGGAGGAAAGAGAGGATTGATGGATGTTTTCTGGATGAAGCCCTGCCATTTTGTAGTTTTGAGCCTTAGGAAAAATTTATCTTTGTTATGCTGAAACCTCTAATAGTTAATATAAATGTATAATTTCTCTTTACTTCTTGTGTTGTTGTACACTGTGTTTAGTTGGTGGTTGAGGATTTGTTTTTTGTGTTCTTTTGCTCTTCTTAAAAGTCTTCTTCTTTCTTCCTTCAATTCATGTTCAGGTAGTTTTTCTCTCTGTGTTTGGGACCTACTGATCTCCTTGGAGTGATTTTCGACCTTATGTATGCTGATGACTGTGTACTTACCGGCTTGCCTTTCAGTCCTGCAAATGTGTCTCCTTGTTGTTGTAGACTAATGAATCATGTGTATAAACCCTGGTGCTATGGAAAGAGCTCCTCCTGTCTTTATAGATTAGGTTTTATTTTCATGTTCTACTCCTTTTCCCTTTTCCCCTTTCAGGTGACAAGTGAGAGGTCATTGAAAATTTTACAAGACTGACCTTTCAGTCTTGGAGATTGATTTGTAGGTCATGACCCACTACAGCAATTCTTTTCATTGTTATGCTTTATGTGTGGCATTGATAGATTTCACTTAGCCATTGCAATAGGTGGCTACTATATATGAGCACCAACGCAGACCGTCATTGGAGATTTTTGGCTACCTGATGCACCTCAACAAGAACAAGGCAGTACGACTTTTCCCCATTCGTGATCTGAGTTTTGCAAAGGGGTCTACAAGAATGATAGGGATTTGAAGCATTTTTAAATGCTTCAAAAAATGCCATCTTCTTGGGTTTATCTTCCATTGGGGCGTTCTCAATAGTGTGATTCTCTTTTTGGAATTAATCATCCTTGCAAAACCCCAACTTTACTCCTCAGGAATTTCAATAGGTTGTGATAAATTCACCACCACCTGCACTTTCTCAACATTTGGCTGAAAGAACGCCCTTTCTCAAGAAGCCAGATTTATCAGCAACTGAAGCAAAATAACACCAAACAGCCACTTTCTCTGCAAACAGAGAACCTCCTTGTGCCTTATCTCCTTCATTGTCCACTCCTCCACTTTTACTTGCACTCACCACCATACTTTATATGCAATTTTAAGTATGTGAAAGAAATAAGAAATACTAAAGTCAAAAGGCCATATTTGTAAATTTGTGCTACCTTTAGTTATTTGATTGTCAACTACAATGGATAATATTAGTGGCTGTATATTCAGTGTTTTACTGGTATGAACTTTGGAGTCAGTTTTTTCCCATTTGAAGAACAGTAAGAGAGTCAATGTTTGGTTTTCTACCATTAATTCTCTTGAGAACTTGATGTGTTTTCTTTGCACGGATAAATTGCCTAGCTGCGCCAAGCTGAAATATTCGGTTGTATGTTGGATGATACGCTTATAAGCCAATACATTTTTTAGTTCTCCCCACACAGTTTTATTATAAGATCCTTAACCTTTGATGGCAGCAACCATGCAGCACAGGCCTTCCAGCCTTCTGAAATTATCTTTAGCTTTTTAAGCATGTGCCGTGAATAATCGTATCTTAGTATTTTGCTGTCATTTCATGGGGTTATGGGCAATCTTAGTGTGGTGGGGAGATTTGAATGTGGGTCATGTTCTTACTAGAATACCAATTATCATTACATCACAACATGTAATGACTAGAAAATCCTTATGGGAATTTTTAAATGATATTTCTATCTTGTCATTCACGAATAATAACACATTTGCAATGTACATGAGACTTAGGAACCAATTAGCAGGAACATGAGAGAAATTAAAAAACAGGTGTATTTATAGATAATGTCACCTTCACTTGTTTGATGTCATCTATGGATATTTGTGATTGCTTGCATAATGAGTGTTATACTTATACAAACTTTGGGATCAGTTTTTTCCCATTTAGAGGACAGTAAGGGAGATTAAAGTATGGTTTTTCTATCATTAGCTCTCTTTAGAACTTCTTGTGTGGAATTTCTTTGTACAGATAGATAACCAAGCTTCTCTGAATACTTTGGCAAGCTGAAATGATTGGCTGTTTGTTGGATGATAGCTTATAAGTCAAAATAACTATATTGAGTACTCTCCTTTTATTACAGTTGCAGGTCTAAAGTCCTTAGGAGCAGGCACTCTGGCTTTTCAGAATAAGCTTTTGAAGCATGAGTGTTTTGCTATCATATGTTAAGGACCGCTGTTGTGCCAGATTAATAATGTCAGTATTTCTTCTGTTAACTCAATCACGAGATTAACCCTCAATGCAAATGATGCAAAATTTGAGGATTTTTCAATTACTTGATGTTCTCAATGCTTTCATGCCATGTGGTTATGAAGGGAACATTTGTAATGTTGAAAGGAGAAGTGAGTTATGGAACTCCATTGAAATTTTATTTTTCAAGAGCAATTTCAACATATGGGCAGAGTGCTCTAACTTACCTAAAAGTTGGAGTGTTTTGTGCACTCCCCAACAGACATGCATATATGTTCATATTCATGGAATGAATATGCAAATGATTTTTTTCAAATTAGTTCCTTAATGGTGTAATAGATAAACAGTTATCTAGAAATAGGTCATGATGGATGAAACCTTTGGTGGGGATTCTCAAGCTCAATTTTAATGAAGCTTTCATGGGAATCATGGTTTGGCCAAAGTTGAGATTGTGATTGGGAATCTCTTAGTGAAAGGTGGTTTGTTGTTTCTTGGTTGTAGAATGAATAATGAAGCTGAATAGGAAGTTTTTTTTGATACATATTGTTTTGACCTAAGTTATGGATTTGAGTAGTGTACCGGTACAAATTCGCAGATTCAGCAAAAAAAAATTCCTTGGATAGAAATTCAGGTACGTCCGTGTATATATATATATATATATATCTGTTCAAACATTAAAATTATAAAATATAATTATATAAAGTATAAACTATCAGTCTATCACTACCATTATTGATTGTTACAATGATATGATTACAATCCATACAAATATGAAATATACAATGTAACTTTCATATACATAAATGATAAATCCATAATTGCCAATAAAAATTCATATATTGTAAATGACAATATGTAATAACTAATATGATATTCCTTGAAAGATTGTTTAGATGCATGAAATGCATCATAAAGGACGAAAATTAGGGTTTATTGTAAAAACAAATTTAAAAAGTGTTTTTTAATTAAAATTTGTTACTTTATAACCCGTGGTCCCTGTTTTTGGGAACCCACGGGCCTCGGTCTGTCTGGGTCCTCTGTGGATTCCCCGGGATTCCTCCTGGGTGGCTGGGTCCTTTGTGCGTCCCGAGAATCAGGTTCCACAGAGGACCCAGCTGCCTAGGAGGAACAAGGGGAATCTTCGGAAGATCTGAAAAGAATCAGAACCCGAAAGGAATCAGGACCTGAATCCAGCCCTGCAAGGGAGAATCCGGTGTCTTAGGTTTTGACCTATCTCAGTTGGGAGTAGCTTGTTCTGGAAGGTGACACTTTGGTAGTGATTCAGGGGTTTAGCAAGATGTATTGCCTTCTTGACAAAGGGTTGGATTTGTATAGAAGTTTTGTTGATATTGTGTTTACTCATTTTTATCATGAGCTTCATTTGATGGCTGAGTTCTTGGTTAATGTGGGGATCGACCAAAGTGCCTTTTTCAACCCTTTATAGTGATCATCTAGAAGCTTGGCTAGGTTGAGACAAATTACTTTTTGATTTCTTCCTGCCTAGGTGAACCCTTATGACACTTTATTTCCTGGCTCTCTGGTATGTCACTCGTGATGTGGGACACTATTCCCCTTAATTTGAATGCCGCGTAAGATCTTCTTGTTGGCTGAGGGGCGGATGCTTCTTTAAATGTAAAGAGTCGAGTGTATGATTGAATTCTTTCTTCTTGACATGTACACAATGGGTGGATTTATGTTTTGGTGTGCTCATCTATTTATGGCTCCTTTGATGTGTTTTGTCATGCTTTGCTTCGCCTTTCTGCCTTTCTGTTGTTTTCCTTGTGGTTGCATGGTGTTCGGTGGAGTTGCTTGCTGGTTTTGTGGGCAGTGTTGTTTGGGCTACTGTTTTGCAGTGGCTGATGACTTATTGGTGCTGCTTTGTTAAACATACAGATCCCTGTTTCCTTCAGACTGGCGTGTCAATCTTCTATTGTTCTGATTTGGCATCTCTCAACTTAGTCAAATATGTGTTCAACTCATTTGGCAATGGAGATACTGGTACTGCTTGATCTAAGGTTTTGATTCATTAAGATTTGAAGGAGAAATCGAGAGTGATGGTTCTGTCCTCTGGGAGTCAGGGTCGGATACTGTGAGTTCTTCTGGCTTCTTAGTTTGGTCCAGGAGGTTTGAACTCTCTGGCAACAATGGGAGACATCTGTGCTAGTAAAAAATTGTGAATTGCTTACCATAGTGCAGGATGTCAAGGCCTTATCAATGGATCTGTGGATGGTTCTGAAAAACCTACTTGTTGTCCACGGTAGTGGGGGGGCTGCAAGTGACCAGTGCATTTAACTTGCCTTCATGCATGGATGTAATGCTTGATTGAGCCAAGAAGAGGGAGGAGATGATCTACAGACTGAAATTCCTTACTTAGGATGTTGAGGCTTAGGGTCTTTCTTCTGATGCCTAAGATGTATGGGTCTGTTTTGTGTACTGTTTTGTACATGGATAGCTTGGGTGGCGGCATCTTTGAACATGTGAGTGGCTGGGGAATTTCTAAGGTGGGTTTGGTTCCTTCTTGTAATGTTGTCTATTTGGTTAGCTATCTCTGGCCTATTTTGGGTGGCAGTTTTTATGGTTTTCCTGTTCAAGAAGTTTGTTGACTTTCTTCATTTTGCAGTTGTGTTAGTTGGTCAGTATGACCATTTTGCTTGTAATCTTTTTGTTTAGTTCATCTGCTCCTTTGAGGGGCCCTGTAGAACCCTCACTATATTATCCAAAAAAAAGTAAATTAAAAATAAATCTGACAGTGCCAAATTGGCATGTACTAGAAGGAAACTAAAGTTGAATTGAAGGCTGCATTTTTTTAATGCTCCTTTAATGTGCAAAATACCGTATGACAGGCCATGAAGTTTGCAGATTCAAATACTCAATACTGTATCTGAGCATTAATTAATCTGAAAAATGGACTGTAAAAAGGCATATCACTTTCTGTTTACATATTTTCAGCATTTTATCCTTGCTCTAGCTGCCTGTGTTAATGGATTACAATAAATGTAGTTATCCTGTCTTTTCTATAAATTCCAAGTCAGGGACAAGACAGGCTCAAAACCCTCTTCAAAGTTCTCAACTCTTGGCAAGCGCACCCATTGAAGACAAAACGATCAAGCTTTTTTATTTTCAAGCAGTACCGGTTATGAGAAAACACACCTTGTGTATTTGAGTTTCAAAAAAAAAGAATATTCAGTTAACTGATGAGGAATATGAATTTCATGCTCATTGAATGGACTCAAGATTGTGAGAAGTTAGATAATGAATAGTTATGAATGGAGTTTCAATATGTATTGGGACAAGGAAATGATTAATAAATTTTTGCATCGTTGAATATTTCTCATAACAGGCTTTGTTACTCACCATGGACCTGTTAGATTCAACTGAAACAGTGAATTGCACAACACATATGTGTAAGAACTAAAAGATGGCACTTGAAGCTCCCTTTTTTAAATTTTGGCAAAATGTACTTAGAAAATCCATGTTAATCTTACTCAGACCATTACAACAATATGACACTTAAAAGAACAAGCGAAGGTTTTCACTACTATTGTGTTTTATGGTTGAGTATTAGAAACATTTACAGCATGCTTTACAGATTTAAGTATCCGCACTGAAGTTTGTATTTATTAAGGCATTTTAATGAAGTATAGGTTTGATCTGGTATCTGCGTATTGCAATAAAAGGACCCTTAAACCTAAAACACACCCTTATTTCACACAAACTATTAAAGATTCAAAATATAATTTTATATGATAATCTGTATCAAATGCATTTACAATTTTTTTATTTTTTTTCAATTTTGTATTTTTACCCTACCGAAGTGTAAAAATTCACCGTTCTGGCATACCAGAACCCCATACCTGTACCCAACCCTGTACCAGAACTGGCAACTTAGATTATTTAACATTAGATTGTTCTTTTTATAGAGATGAGTAAAACTGTATTTTCTATTTCCATTTAACACACTCCCAGTTGCCAACAATGCTTGTTGCCACAATAAATTTAAACTTTTATTTTTATTACAGATGTAATTAATCCCATTTCTCAGTAGATTTATTGTGGTCTCATTACAATGATCCAAGTAAATGCAGATATAATCTCTTTTCTATGTGATTGTTCAGGGTCATAATGAATTACAGGTGAAGAATAATTTTCATTTGGTGGTTCACTTAGTTGCTTTGCGTAAAAGTAAATCTTAACTACTCTATTCACTATCAAGTACAAGCTTTTACCGCCCGAATGATTTACTCGAGTCTTTTTTTTTTTTAAAATTAAATGATAATTTGTCTATTCACAATCAAATATAATGCTCCCTCTCCCCTAAAGGTGTACTATTGTTCTGCCTTCAGGATTAGGCTTGATGCAAATCCTGAGGCCTTAAGTGAAGCATTCATATAGTCTACATCGAAACTATTTCAGAATAACGGTCGATGGAAAACTAGATAACTACCATGAGCATGTTTTTGAACCATTAATTAGGGTTTTCACAGCATTTGCAAGTCTTCAGGACCTTTTCTATCCTTCCTAGCTATTGCAAGGTTATCCGTCACATAGATAGGTTTAAGTTTGCTTTTTTTAACTTGAAAAATTGACCTCTAAAGAAGGCGTATATTTAATCGGTAACGATAGACCTTTTTTAAGTTCGAGGTTTTAGAAAAGGAAACTCTCAAAGGGCTTCAAACGAAATACAGTCCATGTGTGTAGGCAAAAAAATTTCAGATGTACCAGAAGCAGTTAAATTTGTCTTGAATTCAAATAAATTGTCCCGTATTAGGCTTGATGCAAATCCCGATGCCTTATCTGAACCATTCATGTAGTCTACATCAAACTATTTCAGAATAATGGTTGATGCAAAACGAGAGACCTAACATGAACATGTCATTGAACCCTTAATTAGGGTTTTCACAGCAATTGCTAGGCATCAGGGCTATTTCTATCCTTCCTAGGCTCCTAGCTATTGTAAGGTTATCCATCAGAGAGAGAGATTTAGGTTTGCTCTTCTTTGCTTGAAAACTTGACCTCTAAAGAAGGCCTACCATCTAAATGGTAACGATTGAGTTTTTTAAGATTCGGGTTTTAGAAAAGAAAATTCTCACAGGTATTCAAAGGATATATGGTCCATGTGTGTAGGTCCAAAATTTCAGCTGTAACAGATACAGTTAAAGTGGTCTTGAATTCAAATAAGTTGTTCAATCGTTTCATACTCTTTGTCCATGAACGTGCGTTGTAAAATAAAGAAGCCACTGTACAACGCCTATTATCGATTTCTTCTGCTATTCATGAGACATTGGATGTTTCAGTTGCCGAAGGAGTGATTTGGACTGACGATTTCCTAGGCTTATGTAAATACTTGATTATCAGGCCATTGTTTCCAGCCAATTGAATGCTGATTTATGTTTAATTTAATACTAAAAACTGTCTCGACTAATTGAAATTTAGGTGATATGCTTTTTGGATGCTTTTAGTTGAAGATTCTTTCTAATGTGCTTTGTCATGGGAGCGACCCTTGAGCAAATTGATTTATATTTAATTGATTATGCAAAATCTTGTCTCTAATCCAAATTTAGCTAATATGCTTTGATCCTTTTAGTTGAAAATTCATTCTAATGTGTTATGTTTTGGCAGTGACCTTGAGTGACTCGAAAACATTTTGTAATAAAATTCTCATAACATTGTAAGTTATAAAAGAAAATAGCAAGAAAACATGAAATTGTTGTTTGTGGTTTAGGGTGGGCTGAAATGTATTTGATTAAGATAAGTAGGGTTTCGAAATATCCCCAAATCTTATACATATCTTAAGTCAAGGTGGTTTTAAAGACTGATACAAGGAACTTTGCTTTATCTCAATATCAAGAACTTTCTCCTCGAATTGTGTTCATTATATCATTACTTGCATCTTTATGTATAGAGGTCGAGAAAGGCATAATTCCTCTCTTCCCTCGTCACCTCATGAGGCCTTCTTGCTTGAAATTATTGTCCAAGATAGTTGTCATCTCCTTCTTGAACGTTTTTTTTCTTATTAACATCTTTGGCCATCTTTATAAGAGTCTCTTTTCGGAAAGATAGGGGGTTACATAACTATCTATCACAATCATTTTGTTTATTCATTCTCGAAGGCAAAAGCCTTCCATGCTCTCTGCATTGATAAACATTATTACCAACTTGATTTTTGGAAGGGAAATAAGAATGCTACCAAAGCTGTTCAGGGGTTGATCATTTAGTGGAATCTTTCTATCACCAACTTCACCATTCTTAGGCATGTTTTTTCGTGTTTTATTAATCGTTTAGCTGGATCGATTTCGTCCCTACTTAAATCATAAAGATCGTGCAATTTATTTATGTTAATGTAGGTTAATAGAATCTATTTTTTTATAAAAAATGAATTTTGTAAAAGAACTCTTGGGCAAATTGAATTATTGTAACAAGATATAATGACTGCTTGCACACCTCGTTCATGGTGTTGTATAGTAGCAATATTTGAGTCTCAATTCATCAAATAATTTATTCTTGAGTGTTTTTTTTTCCAAATAGACTGGGTAAATATTTATTCAATTTGAAGCAAGAAATACATCCAAAAGCCAAACATTACATATTACTATCCTCCATAATTAACTTCTCCAAAGTCTCACAGTAATATGGAGGTAGTAACCTCCATTCCTACACATTCTAACCATCGCCATGCTCAGAAGCCCATTTAAATTTTAGCCAGACAATCCGTCACTTTGTTCTATTCTCTAGGAATATGACAAAAAATTGACACATTCTAGGAAGCTACAAAGATACAAAATCTGATCAGCCACCAACACAAGTTTCCAATCAACTCTATGTAATGTCCCCAATTTTGGCTTGGAATTGTTTGTGTTAGATTTTTGGAGAAATAAGGGGAAAATATTTAATTTAATATTATATAAGTTGTCTCATTATATTTATTTAAAAACATACGTGAGATGACTTTATATTTTATTAAATTAATGTGTCAAGTATAAAATAAAAATAATTAAGAAGTCACTTAAGAAATAATAAAGTGTACCTACCTTCTTCTAGAAGGAATCTTATGATGGGTTATGAAAAAGAATAAATAGAAGAGGGCAATTCATGGATGATTAGCAGTTGTTTGTTATCTTCGTACACATTGAGGTTGCAGAGCCAAGGGTTGTCCACAGACTTGGTCCTAGGGAACAATACGTCCCTTTGATCCACATAATTGAGGAGGTGAAAGATCCTCTGAAGGGAAGCCTTGAGAGTGAGGAACATTCAGTTCTTCACATTGACCTAATTAGAGATTTTTAGATCAGTCCATGGTGGACGATTTTGGTGGAGTCTTTAGATTTTAGGTTTGGTGATTTCAGCTCTTCATTTGGCATATATGTGCATCGATTATTATTGAAGACTAGGCGATTTTATTGGAGGTTATGTAGGGGTGAAATCATGGAGCTAACTGCAGATTTTTTCAGGTCTGAGACAAAGATCGATCAACACCCTATGCACCTTGATTTTGCTCATATGTCATTGTGGGAGCATATGTCATTGTGGGAGCATCTTCTCAAAAGCTTTATAGACAACGATTTCAACTAGAAGGAAGGGTGATCCTCTTTGATGTATTTTGGAGGTGATTTGAATGAAGTTGCAACTTGCATGTTAGTCTGAGTCAGATCCAAACCCTGCCTCCCTTTCCCACGATTCTATTCATATCTTCCATTTTGAACATCGAGCTTGGCATGGGAAGATAGCGCCACACTTGGGAGAGGGCAATGATCATTCCTAGGGGTCTAAAAGAGATCTTCGAGCTGCTAATCATTTGTTATAAGTCATTCACATATGTAGCAAGGTGAATTGGAGAACAATTCGATTTGGTATTAGGAGGGCTCTAAAGACTTGGATATTGCTTGATTCTTCATTACCATATTTAAACGATTCATACCAAGTTCTTTGCATATAGAATTCATTGTAAATTCATTTTGTTGTGCATAAGTTAATAAGTGTCATTTGTCCTTAGAACTCTAAGAATTAGTAATTGTATCAGTCCATGTGTTTGAGCTTTGTAATGTCATATTGAGCTATCATATAAATAGAGGTTTAAGGAGTTTGAGACTTCACCTTATATGATTAAATTCTGAGAATGTATGACAACTATTTGATAAAATGACAGCTAGTAGATTTTCATGCTTGAGAGCTTCATTTATCTTCCAATACATCTAGGTCCTTGTCAAGCATTTCAATATTATCATACTTTCATTTCAAAGTTATTTGTGAATGTTCTATCATGTGGAATTAGTGTTTGATGTCCCTTATACCAAACTGAAACTAATACCAGCAGACTAAGACCCTATTAACCAAGTGTTTGATGAAATATCTAGGCCAAAAGATCAGAATTTTTATATCATAACTGACAAAGGACATTACACTCTATCCAACCTTCACTCATTCAACAAATCCACAATAATATGAGAATTCGACTCACAGGTAATTCTCCTCCAACCAAGGGAGTACCCTTTCTCAACATCATGTAAAATAGCTAGAGCCTCCATCAAATTATTAGAGTGATCCCCTTTGTAAATAGAGAAAAAGAGGACCACACTACTATCGCCCCATCTCCCAATACCTCCAATTCTTGCATGACCAGGATTCTCACATGAGGATCCATCGATATTAACTTTTAGGACTCCTCCAAGAGGAGGACACCATCTCCCTTCTTGTTGAATCTTTTGTTTGGAATGTCGAGGCCTTTGGCCAGTTGTGAAGGCCCAAATGCATTCCCCCAAATTTAGATTCTTAATAACATCACAATCACTAGGATCAATCACCATATAAAGGTCACATTTTGCAGAGATAGTCTCCTACAATTTGCCAATAATTTTCCTTGACACCTTAACCTCTCCCAACTTGTTTTCCTGAAAAATTTTGTGAGTCCTTTCCAGCCACATATTCTAAAGAATGAGAGAAGGACCAACAACCCAAGTAACTTGGAGAAAGGAGGTTTTAGCCAAAGTTCTTCCCAAACTTTCCTAGATTTCCACTATAGAGGTATCATGAATACAAGTGTGACCCCACAACTCCCACCACCAATGCCAAATCGAAGAAAAGATGAGATGTGCATTCTTCATTATGATAATAAAGGACACAGATAGAAGGTCCATGAAAGCCCCTCTTCCACAAATTTTTCCAGGTGAGACACTTATCTTGAGCTAATAGCCATAAGAAAAAGTTGCAGTTTGGCCAAGAGAATCTATTCCATACCTGTTTCCACCAAGGTATACCAACCTGACCATGAAGCTTTCTATCCAATTCTCAAAAGCTTGAGGCAACATAATTTTTTTTAGGATTAGGGCCACAAGAAAGAGTATCCTTCCCTTTTAAGAGAGCTACACAACCTTCTTACTAGGATTTTACCAAGTTCCTATCTCTCTTCCACATTACCCTCATTTGGCCACTCACGAGGATCCTTCTAGCCAACCATCTCCAATTGATGCAGAATCTTGACAAACTAATAATTTTGAACCTTATCCCAACTAGATAGAAACAAAATATTATAAAGAGGCAGAAGATGAGGAAACTCTTGCACAATAGGGGGATAACCATCCTAGGAATCAAGCCAAAAAAGGGATTCAGATCCCTTATTACAAATCCAAAACAATCCATCCTTAATAAGTTGTGCTCCTCACTTGAGAGTGTTCCAAATCATAGAACCCTTTCCAGTTAGGTAATACCTAGGCACATCCGAGCAAGATGCCCCAAAAAGATACTTCTAAGGATCCTAGCCAGTCTTGATCCCGAGAAGCACACCATCGCCAATATAGCTTTGCATCAAGCACCTGATCAATCATACTAACTGACCTAATACCAAGACCACCCTCCTCCTTTGGCTTGCAAAATAAGCTCCACTTTACCAGACTCCACTTCGAGGACAAAATATTACCAGACCATAAAAATTGGTGAGAAAGAGCATCAAAATCCTGGACAAAACTAGCAAGAGCAACCTGCACAAAGCATCTGTAAATAGGCAAATCTTGAACAACAAACTTTGAAAGAGTGACTCTCCCTACATAGGAAAGCCATCTACAAGTCCAATGATTGAATTTCTTATGAAACTTGTCTATGATCCCTTGAAAAAACTCTCTTCTTTGTGCCCCAACAACAATAGGAATCCCAAGATACACAAAGGGAGGAGATCTAGTTTGAAATATAAGAATCCGAGCAATCTTGTTCTGAATAAGGTGAGGGGTATTAAAGAAAAAGGTAAAATACTTATCTTCAGTAATTCTTTCTCCCAAAGCAGCAAGGTAAGTGTCCAAGGCCTTCCGAAAATTCATAGCTTCATCAAGCTTAGTTGTTCCATCAAGGAGGAATCATCACCAAATTGAAGATGCGAATAAGGAGGAAGTGTGATACTCCAACTCCACCCTTGAATCAAGCCTTGTCTCACATAAGACAATAAATCTACCCAGTCCTTCAACCATGATAATAAATAAATAGTGAGAAAGAGGATCCCTGGTGAAAGAGCACCTCATGACTAAGATGATAAGAGAAATAAAGGCTAAAGGTCACACATAGGAATGTGACCTTTCAATCTATGTAATAGGGTAGTCTTCTTTGTTTGATTTTTGTAATAAACCCCACCTTGTCACCCAATGTCATGGATTTGGCAAAATGGGCATATGGGCCTAGGGGTATTTAGTTGAGTATTTTATAGGTGTTTATGTGTTGGATATGTCTTAGGAAGACTTAAGGAATGTTGAAAACCACTCTAGGTAGGTGGATTTAGCATGTGTCAAAAGTTTCTCAAACTTGACAACTTTTGTTGACAACTTTTGGTGGCAAATAGCAACTTCCTTCCAATGGTCACCTCAGTTCAAAAGGTGGTTGATAACCATTGAGTAAGGTGTAATTCCTAATCATCATTGGGGGGAGAGGAATAGTTTGTAAGCAATTGTCATCATTGAAGCAATAGAATTCTAAGAATTTCTTGCAATTTTGTTGTTTTGATCGGGGTACCGTACTGTACGATCATTTTGGAATTAGGAAACCAGTGGGATGTGTTAGAGTGGCCAATAACCTTTCATATGCATCAAGTATGAGGTCTTAATTCTCCAGGACAAGGGAGAAACCGGTCATTTTCTAGAAGTGGTCAAGAATTGACAGTTTTACCTAGGGTTTCACAAAGAAATGGCCTCATCTTGTTGATCCTTCATTGGTGACCCACAGCTCCAGAGGAGATGCAAGTATGGCCAATGCATTTTAATATTTTGAAATCATTTTGTAGGTTAGGATTGGTTGGAGGCGAGGGTTTGACGCATTAAGGTGGGCAACTCCATGTGGCTACCGTGTAAGTGCAAGCAAATAGGGGTCTGATCAAAGCATAAAAATTAGGAATTGGTGAATTTACCATGTTATAAGGGTGTCCCTTGAGTTGGTTTGATGAAATAGGATCTGTGTCTACACGCTCCTTTGTAAAATAGGCCTAATTAGGGCTACTAGGCCTCCTAGACAAGATAGGGTTTGGACTCTTGTGTTCCCAAACTATCAGAACCCTTGAGATATGTCTTGAAAATCTCAAAAGGGTATCCAAATATGGAATTTTTCATCAAGGTCCTTTGGAGAAATAAGGAGTTAAGTATGGAAAACCGGTCTAGTAGGGCTACTAGGATTAGTAGGCCTTATTGCAGCAGTCACCTCAAACCGGTAGAGAGAACCTAATTTGATCATTGAAGAAGGTCTTCCTGACCTAGGGGATTTAAAACCAAACCTTAAATAGGCATTGATGCATTAGAGAGGGGGATCAAACCATTGTTGGGTTATAGGGTCCTTACGAGCCTCTAGAAGACCTTATGAAGAACTCAATGGAAGTGACCTTGTGAGGAAGCCTTTAAGAAGGAAGGGATGTGGGACTTGTCAAACTGATCTTTCCTGGCCCCTTATAGTGTGTTGAGATATCTAGAGTCCTTGGTTTGCTCTTGGATTAGGGGAACCTATTCTATATTTATACCAAGGCTCTGCATCAGATTGGTATCAAAGCATAGGAGGAATCCTTTTGGGAAGAAGAATAGTACATGTCAGTAGAAGAATTAGAGAGCGAGGATAGAAGAATGCCTCCAAAGATGACAAATGTGGAACTTTCCAGGATGGTGCAAGAGAACAGAGAAGAGAATGATCGGATTAGAAAGCTGATTGAGAACTTGGAAGGCAAAATAGAGAGAGGAGGACTTGATGGCTCAGAGGAAGTGGGAGAAGAAGAGGAGAACCCACAAGGGCAGGAAGAAGAGGAAGTTGTTGCAGAGCATAGGTACTTGGTCAATGCCTTGAAGTCTGTGGAAAGGAGAACCATGGACCAGAAATCAAACCTTCCTACTTTCAATGGGAAGATGGATGTCGATGGAGTGATGGACTGGATAGAGTCCTTGAACAACTTCTTTGAATGTGAAGACATTGCTGACAACCAAAAGATGAAGATTGCCAAGTCAAAAATGCAGGGAGCAGCCCTGACATGGTGGAATTTTGTGCAAGGGGAAAGAGTAAAAGAGGGAAGAGGAATGATCACCTCTTGGAAGAAGATGATTGCAAAGATCAAGGGAGTATATGTACCTGGGGACTATGAAGTCCAATTACACAAGAGAAGGCAGAATCTCAGATAGAAAGAGATGGATGTGTGTGCCTATACTGAAGAATTTCAGAAATTGAGTATAAAGTCTAAGAAGGTTGAAGATGAAAGTGAAAGAGTGGCAAGGTATCTAAACGACCTAAGGTGGAACATACAAGAAGAGTTGAACCTCTTGTGCCTTGGCACTGTTCATAAATGCTATCAATTAGCATTAAAGGTAGAGAAGAAGCTCAAAAGAAGACAAGAGCAAATTAGTAGAGGAAGGGGTAAGCAACCAAGAGGAAGGAGCAACTTTAGAGGAAGAGGATCAAATTTTGAGTTTCAAGGAGAGAGCAGTCAAGACTCCTCAAGGAATGAAAGCAACAACAAAGGAAACTTTAGAGGGAGAAGGCCTAATTTTAGAGGTAGATCATCAGGAAGAGGAGCAGGACCAATAAAATGTTTTAACTGCAACCAAGAGGGACACATTGCCAATAGATGCCCGGAGAAGATGGGGTCTAGTTCCTAAGGATAAAGGAGAGCCAATCTAACCCAAGAATCAGATTTCCAAGGCAGGAGTAAAACTGATTCATATGGTTATCCAGAGATAGGAGAGGCACTAATGTTGAGAAGAACCCTCTTGAAGGTACCGACACCAATGGAGCCACCTCAGAGGAAGTCTATCTTCCGCACCACTTGCCAATCAAGAGGAAAGGTATGTAAAGTTTTGATTGACTCAGGGTCAATTGAGAATTTTGTGTCAATAGAAATGGTAGAGAGGTTGAAATTGAGGAGGATACCCCATCCATACCCCTATAAGGTGTCTTGGCTCACAAAGGGGCAACAAGCACTTGTAGAAGAGAAGTCATGGGTAGAATTCCAGATAGGTGCATATAAAGATAAGATTTTGTTTGATGTTGTTAACATGGATGCTTGTCACCTCTTATTTGGAAGACCATGGCAGTATGACCTCAAAGCACACCATGATGGCTTTAGGAATACCTATTCCATCACAAAGAATGGAAAGGTCATAGAGCTACTGCCCTTGACTAAAAACAATGAAAACCAGAAATAAACTGAGTCCAAAGTAATGATGATGGAAGGAAAACCATTCCTCAAGGAGATAAAGATGGAAGAAGGAATATGATTTGCATTGCTTCTAGTATCAACCTCAAAGGAGAAGCCTACTGCAGATGATAGAGCAGAAGGAAAGGACAAGGATCTCAGTCTGGAAGCAAAGGAGATCATTGGTAGATACCAATGAATAGTTGCAGATGGAGTGCCAAGGAGTTTGCTGCCAATGAGAGAGATCAGTCATTGTATTGACTTGATCCCAGGGGCTACATTTCCTAACAAGGCTGCATACAAACTCACACCACAACAAAATGAGGAGATGGCAAGGCAGATTCAAGAGTTGCTAGATTCTGATATGATTGGAAAGAGTCTTAGCACATGTGCAGTCCATGCAATTTTGGCACCCAAAAATGATGGAACATGGAGGCTTTGTACTAACTCAATAGCTCTCAACAAGATCACCATAAGGTATAGATTTCAAATGCCTAGGATAGAGGATTTGCTTGATTGTTTGGGGGGTGCAAAATATTTTTCTAAAATTGATTTAAAGAGTGGATACCACCAAATTAGGATTAGGCCTAGTGATGAGTGGAAAACAACCTTCAAAGCAAATGAAGGTTTTTATGAGTGGAAGGTTATGCCATTTGGTTTGTCTAATGCCCCAAGTAAATTCATGAGATTCATGAATGAAGCTTTCAAAGAATTCATAGGGAATTTTGTAATAGTGTATTTGGATGACATCCTAGTATTTAGCAGGACAAAGGAAGAACACTTGAGGCATCTAGACATGGTTTTGAAAAAGTTGAGTGAAGAGGAATTGATGATCAATATGGAGAAGTGTTTGTTCATGCAGGAAGAACTCATCTACCTTGGATTTGTGATCTCCAAAGGTCACTTGAAGATGGATTAGGATACAGTAAATGCAATTCTTTCTTGGCCTACTCCTAAGACTATTGGTGAAGTTAGAAGTTTCCATGGATTAGCCACATTTTATAGAAAGTTCATAAGAGGTTTCAGTCAGATATGTGCCCCAATGTTGGAAACCATAAAAGGTGGTCAAAAGTGCAGGTTCTCTTGGACAAAGGAGGTGGTTGAGGCATTTGAAACTCTAAAGAAAAAGGTAGCTCAACAACCGGTACTTGCCTTACCTGATTTTGAAAAAGTGTTTCAGATTGAATGTGATGCTAGTCATGTGGCCATAGGAGAAGTCATAAACCAAGAAGGCATACCTGTAACATTCTTTAGTGAAAATATCAATGAGGCAAAGAGAAAATATTCTTCTTATTACCTAGAAATGTATGCACTAGTTCAAGCTTTGAAAAAATGGAGGCACTATCTGCTACCAAAGGAATTTGTGGTCTATACTGACAACCAAGCCTTGAGTTTCATTAATAGCCAAGAAAAGTTAAACCATAGGCATATGAAATGGGTAGAATCCCTCCAAGCCTATACCTTCTTCATAAAACACAAGAAAGGAGTAGGTAACAAAGTGGCTGATGCACTAAGTAGGAGAGTACTAACCATATCTGAAATCCAATTAGAAAGCATTGGGATTAATGCATTGAGAGATATGTATGTTGTAGATAAGGACTTCAAGGAGATGTACAAGGCATGTACTGAATTCGGTGAAAGGTATCATGTGGAGTTTTCTAATTTTCTAATCCAAGATGGGCTTACTTTCAAAGCTGGGCAATTGTGCATACCAAAGTTCTTAATGAGGACTAATATCATCAAGGAAAAAATATAGTGGGGCTATGGTAGGTCATTTTGGCTTGGACAAGACACTTGAATTGGTAAGAAGGCACTACTTTTGGCCCAAATTGCATGTTGATGTAAGAAAGTTTGTAGATGCATGCACCATTTGCCAAAAGGCAAAAGGAAGAAGCACCAATGCTAGTCTCTATCAACCCTTATCCATTCCCTCAAGACCTTGGGAAAGTGTGTCAATGGACTTTGTAATGGGTTTACCTAGGACCCAAAAGGGGTTTGACAATGTATTTGTGGTAGTGGATAGGTTTAGTAAAATGGCACATTTCTTGCCATGTAAGTCCACTAGTGATGCATCCTATATAGCAAATTTGTTTTTTAGAGAAGTAGCAAGGATCCATGGACTCCCATTGAACATAGTGTCTCCTAGGGATGTCAAATTTGTTGGCCATTTTTGGAGAACTCTATGAAGGAAACTTGGCACCAATCTGTCTTTCTCATCAGCCTATCATCCACAAACGGATGGGCAGATAGAAGTGGTAAATAGATCATTGGGGAATTTGTTGAGATGTCTTACAAGGCAACATGATGAAAAGTGGGATTCAATCTTACCTCAGGCTGAGTTTGCCTACAATGACATTGTAAACAAAAGAACATGGAAGTCACCATTTCAAATTGTGTATGGGTTGCACCCAAGAGGGGTATTGGAGTTGAGAAAACTGCCCCATACGAATCCCATAAGTGCAGATGGTGAGAGGTTTGCTGAAGCCATAAAGGAAGTTCATGAGCAGGTCAAGACACAACTTCAAAAGTCCTCAGAAAAATACAAAGAACATGTAGATCAGAAAAGGAGAGAATTACAATTTTAGATTGGAGACTTGGTTTGGGAAAATTTGAAGAAGGAAAGGTTTCCCAAGGGCAAACACACTAAGCTCATGCAGAGGAAAGTAGGACCATGTCAAATCTTGAAGAAATTTGGCAGCAATGCCTATGAAATTCAATTACCACCAGATCTTGGCATATCTTCCATTTTTAATGTTTGTGATCTAACTCCTTTTAAAGGTGATTCTAATGCAGGTAACTCACAACAGATCTTAGAAGATGCAACAGATATAGACCTTCCCAAACATGAGACACCTAGACTTGAGAAAGTGTTGGACACCAAGATTGTAAAGAAGACCAGGAGCAATGAGTACAAATATTACTTAGTCAAATGGAAAGGCAACACAAACTCTGAAGCCATTTGGTTGGATGAAGATCAAATCAAGAAGCATGGCACTACCTTACATGACCTCAATATCTCAAGTGGACTTGAGATTCATTCACCCTGGGAGTATGGTGCAGGATCACCTCATGACTAAGATGATAAGAGCAATAAAGGATAAAGGTCATACATAGGAATGTGACCTTTCAATCTATGTAATATGGTAGTCTTGTTTGTTTGATTTTTGTAATAAACCCCACCTTGTCACCCAATGTCATGGATTTGGCAAATTGATAAGCCACCATGGGAATATGGGCCTAGGGGTATTTAGTTGATTATTTTATAGGTTTTTATGTATTGGATATGTATTAGGAAGACTTAAGACATGTTGAAAACCACTCTAGGTAGACAGATTTAACATGTGTCAAAAGTTGCTCAAACTTGACAACTTTTAATGACAACTTTTGGTTGCAAATAGAAACTTCCTTCCAATGGTCACCTCAGTTCAAAAGGTGGTTGATAACCATTTATTAAGGTATAAAATTTCATTCTCAATCATCATTGGGGGGAGAGGAATAGTTTGTAAGAAATTGGCATCATTGAAGCAATAGAATTCTGAGAATTTCCTGTAATTTTGTTGTTCTGATCGGGGTACCGTACTATACAATCATTTTGGAATTAGGAAACTAGTGGGATGTGTTAAAGTGGTCAATCACATTTCATATGAATCAAGTTTTAGGTATTAATTCACGAAGACAAGGGAGAAACCGGTCATTTTCTAGAAGTGGTCAAGAATTGACAGTTTTACCTAGGGTTTCACAAAGAAATGGCCTCATCTTGTTGATCCTTCATTGGTGACCCATGAATCTGGAGGAGATGCAATAATGGCCAATTTATTTTAATATTTTGAAATCCTTTTGAAGGTTAGGATCGGTTGGAGGCAAGGGTTTGATGCATTAAGGTGGGCAACTCCATGTGGCCACCATGTAAGTGCAAGTAAACAAGTCTCACATGAGATGTTAGGGGTCTGATCAAAGCCTAAAACTTAGGAATTGGTAAATTTACCATGTTTTAAGGGTTTCCCTTGAGTTGGTTTGATTAAGTAGGATTTGTGTCTACACACTCCTTGGTAAAATAGGCCTAATTAGGGCCATTAGGCCTCCTAAACAAGATAGGGTTTGGACTCTTGTGTTCCCAAACTATCAGAACCCTTGGGATATGTTTTGAAACTCTCAAAAGAGTATCCAAATATAGAATTTTTTGTTAGGGTCCTTTGGATAAATAAGGAGTTAAGTGTGGAAAATCGGTCTAGTAGGGCTACTAGGATTAGTAGGCCTTATTGCAGTAGCCACCTCAAACCGGTAGAGAGAACCTAATTTGATCATTGAAGGAGGTCTTCCTGACCTAGGGGATTTCAAACCAAACCTTAAATAGGCATTGATGCATTAGAGAGGGGGATCAAACCATTGTTGGGTTATAGGGTCCTCAAGAGCCTCTAGAAGACCTTATGAAGCACTCAATGGAAGTGGCCTTGTGAGGAAGCCTTTAAGAAGGAAGGGATGTGGGACTTGTCAAGCTGATCTTTCCCAACCCCTTATAGTTTGTTGAGATTTCTAGAGTCCTTGGTTTTCTCTTGGATTAGGGGAACCTATTGTATATTTATACCAAGGCTCTGCATCAATCCCCTTGCCTTAGACCATGAGAAGCACAAAATAACTCAGATGGCTCTCCATTAATGAGAATAGAAAGGGATGATGAATTAATACAACTCAAAACCCAATTAACCCACTCACCTCCAAAATCGAAAGCAAGTGCAATCTTCTACCAAAAAAACCCACTTGACCCTGTCATAAGCTTTGGCCATGTCGAATTTCATGAGCATTGCCTTCTCTTTTGAATTTTTCATTGAGTGAACAACTTCTGTAGCAATCACAATCCCATCAAGAATCTACTTACCTTCTACAAAGCCTCCTTTCTCCTCATAAATAAGAGTCTTGAGGCACATCTTAAGTCTTTCAACAATTAATTTAGTGATAATCTTGTATGCCATATTACACAAAGCAATAGCTCTAAATTGGTCTAGACTCACTGCACCATATTTTTTGGGGATCAAAGCCAAAAAGGTATAATTTAGTGCTTTCAACAATTGTTTATTCCTATGTGATTCCTGAACCATCTCCAAAAGGTCAAATTTGATGATGTCCCATAATTCTGATAAAAGTCAATAGGAAAGTCATTAGTGCCTAGGGCTTTAGCTTTTTTCATGTGAAACACAATATCCTCCAATTCCTACATCAAGATGGGCTAAATGAGTGTTTCATTCATCTCATTTGAAACCAAAGAGGGAATACAGTCCAAAATGGCACTTTCATCATCCCTTGTTGGGGGAGAGTCCTTAGTGAAAAAAGTAGAAAAGTACCTTCAAAGAATACAAAAGGACACCTTCTAAAGACATAAGCAAGGAAATTAAATTGTCATTTAGCCTAACCTTGACAAAATTGTGAATAAAGGCAGTGTTCCTATCTCCCTCTTGAAGCCAATTAATACGAAACTTTTGTTTCCAAAAAATATCCTCTTGCAAGTCCCGTTCCTCCAACTCCTTAATTGCCCTAGAATTGTCTCTACTCAAATCCACAGGCATACCATGGTTTCAGATCAACCAAGTAATATAATCCAACTGGGATTGAAGTGATATCCTATTGTGATGAAGATTTCTAAAGCATTGTATGTTCCACTTTTTAAACTTATACTTCACATGCTGCAATATTTTAACAAAGGAATACATTGCCCTACCATCAACAAGCTTCCCCTCTTACCACCAGAAACCACCAAAATATGAAGAGAGAGATCACACAACCACATAAGGTGGAATTTGAAAGAGGGATTTTTCGAGACCCTAAAGGAAACCACTGATAGTTTAATTGGCCAGTGATCAAAGCCCCTCCAATCCAGAATCTTAGAGTTGGTAGAGCACCTACCCCCATCTAGTAGTAAGAGACAAGAAATCTATCTAGCTTCTCGAAAATAGCCTCCTCTCCACTTCTCTTTTTGTTCTTGGTGAAAATATCATTGCATCATTTCACGTCAATTAATTTAAAAAAAGTAATATTATCCTGGAGAAGGCTAGCATACTGGTCTAGATGGGCTAGTCCTCCCCTTTTCTCCTCCAAAACTGGAGACTACATTAAAGTCATCATCCACAATCCATGGGAGTAGGGGAGTCAAGGAAAACACATTCTAATATGAATTTTAAGTTGTGCCTTACCCAAAAGATCAGTAGGGGTATAAACATTAGTGAAGAGACAAGTTTCCCCAGAATCCAAACTAGAAGCAATCAAAGAAATAGAAGATTGGCTTGAGATCCACCAGAGGGGAGTAACATTCTTTGGGTTCCAAAAACATGCAATACCCCTTGAATTTATTTGAGCATTGATACATTGGCACATACCATGGGACCAAACTTTAGGAGTTCTATTGAGAAAACCATCTATAGTCAACTTAGTTTCCTGAAAAAAAAACAATATCTAGAGAATGAGAGTCAATTAACCCATGAATAGACTTTTTTATAGGGATGCTATTCATACCCCTCACATTCCATGATAAGATAATCATTTATGGGAGTGAGAGAAATGAGAGCCGATAGTCTTTTCTAACCTAAACTCAACCAAAGTCTCACCCATTAATTTAACTTTCACCTGGTCTAGCTTACGACCTACTTTCAAATTATTCTCCAAAGAACCCTTCTTGAGGGGTTTTTTATGCAAAACCAAAGCCTGAGAAGACCCGCTACTTTTACGTAGATTCAAGCTATCTTTCACAGGAGAAAGGAGCAGGATTTAAACCTCACCAACATTCTTCTTAACCATGGATTCACTTGGAGGATGAGCATCAAGAGATTGAGAGGGAAAGTCTATATCCATTTTCCCCTCATATGGTTCCATCAAGGCCAAATTCATATTATTATTCACTCCCTCTTTAGATAAAACCATTCCCAAAGGTTCAGCACTAGAGGACTCTCAAGCTGAAATCCCTCTTCTTGAACCAAATCTTCTAGAGCATGGAACCGATTAAATTTATCATCATATTTCCTATCCTTCAGAATTCTCTTTGACCTCTCCCCTTATTCTGAGGTTTGATGGGGATAAAACCATCTTTAACTACATATTCATCCACCACAAGATTTTTCCCTTTATCACTCTTAGGCACAAAGTTTGAAGGATCTCTCGTTGCAGTTGTTGTTAGAATGAACCGAGGATATTTCCTTTGTAAATGGTCATATTCCTAGCAAATACGACATCTAAAAGGGAGTGTCTCATATGATGGTATGATGGAAGAACAAAGATCTGGTCAACTATTGAGAGGGGGGGGGTGAATTAATAGATAGAAAAAACTGATATTAACTTCACAAATCTCATAAATAACCTCTCAAGTAAACTTAGAACTATCAATGCAATATCTCTATAAGAATAAAACTATCAAGATAAACCGGTTGACTGTTTACAATGGATAACAGTAAACAACTTGTAACTCACAAACTTTCAAATACTTTTATCGACATAAGTAAAACATCATTTCATATTGTTGTTATCGGTTACCATAACTTATCAAAGTGAAATAAGTAGTTAAGCAATTCAATCATAGAAACATAACCACAAAATATTCACCACTTGACACAATATTTTTTTTGTGGAAACCCAAATGGGAAAAACCATGGTGAGATGGGACTCAAAAGATAACTATCTGAACTCTTCTCAAGTTCACCCTGTTAGGAGCCAAGCCTGTTAAAGCTTTTACAAAAAGTCCTGTTAAGAGCAGATCCTGTTAGGGACCGCCCAGTTAAGGGATTGAATATAATGCCTTGTTAGAAGCAATACCCTATGAGGAGTAACCTTTGTAAAGGATTTAGAATCCAAGCTAATGGATCACCTTGCTAGAGGATTTGAATAACACCAAGATTGTTATATTTTTCCCGGTTAGGGGATTTAAACTATTGTAATTGTTAGAAAACAATAGGAGTTTGTTGATATGTTTGAATAACACTTCACTTGCTTGTTCAGACCCTTTTCATGCTCCTATCTACCTTTACTCAAACTGCAGATACATCATTTGGTTCGACAATCACACACTCACTTCAACTTTGCCAACACTTAAACTAAAACAACTCTTCGACCTTATATACAAATCAATTAGGTCGATAACACAACAAAAACCTAATTCTCATAGAGATTACAAACAAATCAGTTTAGGTATGACCATTGGATTACATAAAAATCTCTATACATCATTCAAGAAATCCTCGACCGCTCCTTGATCACCGCTTCATCAAACTTAGTAACTCATCACGCACTTTGCATTACATGCAATATACTTGCTCATTCCCTAGATAAAAATATTTATCTGAATGTGCCAAAAATCTTTGAAACTCTCTTCATACATTATGCATACGTGTCATAATAATTTCTGCTCATTACCAGATCATAAACCAATATAAAAAATTCACCAAACTTGATCGATTAGGGTTTATCAAAACAACAGGTAGGGTTTACCAGTTCAACTCTCCAAACTTAGCAATACTGGTTCACTCCACAAACTTACCTACCGGTTATAGTTCCCTTTCACTTACCTCTTCCTACCGGTTACAAGACATCATTGCAAAAATAACATTACCGGTTAATTGACATCAATGACAACATAACATATCATCAATGCAATCTTCATGCAAATGCCAAAAATCTCCCCCTTTGGCATTGATGGCAATACAAATATCAATACCATTGATTGTTGTGATTGTGAATAGGAATCCTAGCTTACATTTCACCATGTACTTTCATTGTCTTCAGCTTGTCTTTGGTTCGTCTCCTCATGATCACATAGTTCTTCTCCCCCTTTGACAACAATGCCAAATTGAAAGTCAAAAATGCAAAATAAAACTTCATTGTTCAACATCAACAAGATGCAACTTGATGCTTCCCCTGTGGAATAACTTCCACTCCTACATCAATCATGCTGAAAAATTCTACAAGTAGCTCTGGGACTAATGTAATCTACATCATGCTTAATTTACCTCATGAAGGTGTACAACTCCTAGCCGGCTTCTAAGATACTCAAAATTAGTCTTAGGCAAAGGTTTAGTAAAGATATCTGCAAGCTTCTCCTTGGTAGAAACATGCTCTAAGATCACATCTTTACTCTGCACTTTTTCCCTCAAGAAATGATACTTCAATTCAATGTGCTTGGTTTGTGCATGCAAGACAAGATTCTTTGAAATATTTATGGCACTGGTATTGTCACATAAGATCTTTACAGGTTATGTAAACTTCATCTTAAAACCTTCCAAAATGTGTCTCATCTAGATAGCCTGGGTACAATTCATATAAGCAGCAACATACTCAGCTTCAATAGTAGACTGTGAAATACAACTTTGCTTTTTGCTACTCCATGAAACAAGTCTTCCTCCAAGAAAGAATGCTCCACCAGTTGTGCTTTTCTGGTCATCTACATTACCTGCCCAATCTATATCTGTGTACACCTTCAAATCAAAGTTTCCATCATATGGATACCATAATCCATAGTCAACAGTGTTAGGCCCAATATGGAAAGCTAATGTACTGAGAGGGGAGGGGTGAATCAGTACTTCAAAACTTTTCTTCAATACTAACTTTACTGTTATGCATAAACTGAATAGTGCAGTAACATAATACAAAGCTAAAACAAATAGATAACAATCATACATGATTCACTCCATAACACATATATTTTGGTTACGCAGAAACTCTTGGTTAGAGAGAAAAACTGCGGTGGGGATGGCACCCACAACTTCACTACTGCAATAATAAAGAGTGCTCGGTTAGAGCTACATGTTTAGCTATTTATGATAGCTTACCCTATTAGGAGTAACAAGATCTGTTAGATCTACCTTGCTAAAGGATTTCACAACACTTCATCTAAATGCTGCACCTAGTTAGAGGCTTTACAATTTATAGACTTGATTAGAGTCTTTTACCTTATTAAAGGTTTCTCTTACAACTTCACAATATTACAATAAAATCATTACAAATATCTGCAACTTTACATCTAAAATGTTATAGCAGATTCTATGTGCTCAGAATAAGTTACCTTGCTTATAGCATACCTCGGTAACACATATAGTAACTTGGTAAACCCTTTTGTTTACTCCGTTCTTTAACTGTTCTCTAAAAACCTTCTCGGTGACCTCCGTGTCTCTATAACAGTCTTCTTACACTCATGCACACACACACTTTTAATTCTTAACTCATGCTGTATAAATAGATCTCTTATGATGATGATCCATTCATTGCTTCGATCTTACAAATATGATTTATCGAATGAATAACCATGCAAATTATTTCATTGGTTAAATGACCTCAAAATCATACAAATCTTTAAGTGCAATTTCCAATGTGATAACGGTTAAATGTGCCTTGATCTTGTAACATGTTTTCATATGCATGTCTAGGTTAAATGAATCTAGTAACACGTTTCACTCGATGTATATCAACTCGGTGTGTCATCTTTGCTACTCGGTAGACATGAAATGATACTCGGTAGATAGCTCGGTGTATACTATGTTTTGAGACTTACTTTCTTCTGTAACCGACTAGGCTGTGCATACCGACTGAATATCGTGGTAGAGATAACTGACTAGAGTATATAGAATAACTTTGACATGAAACTAATGGCAACTTGATAAGTAGTAACAATCTCCCCTTTTGACATTAGTTGAGATGTTTGATAAAAACTACTTTCAAAGTTATAACTCAATAATCTATATACTTGCAGAATTTGACTATGCTAACAGTATATACAATAGTCAATAAAATAATATATCCAGATATACTCCCCTTATCAACATACTGTACAGAACTCTGAATTTGCATGCTTGGTGATCTGTTCTGTTTACTGCTTGGTGCACTACTCTTGGATACTTTGTGTGCTCTGCTTGGTATACTCCCCCTGTATGCTATACTCCTATTGTTTGATTTTATACTTTGATGCTTTGAATGCTACACTCCCCCAATACTGTATCAAATACTGTATCACTCCCCCTATTACTGTAACATATTACTCCCCCTTTTTGACAAACATCAAAACTTAATTACCATTTGAGGGTGGTAACTTGTCAAAAATGGATTTGTACTTGGTCCAAGCTTCGGTGAGAGCGACAGAGAGGGCATTCTTTACACTGTCCATTAAAGAATTATGTGCTTGAATATCAGCCAATAATGATATTAAACCATCTAGAGTGCTTCCCTCTTGTGTAGTAGATAAGGAGGTGGCTCAGTTGATCTGTTCTTGGACGGATGAAAGATGGGGAAGGAATAATGTCTGAAGTGTCATTATGTCCATCCAGATCTTGTGTTCTTCATTTCTCAGGTCCAATTGTTGAGCCATGAGCTGTTGTAGCTTTGTAAAAAAAATTTGTACTAAATTTGTCTCTATGGTCAACTTACTTGAGAGATCGGTGATCTCTTTCTCAATTGCCTCTGTTTTATGCTTAATGTCTTTAATGAGTAAAGAAAATGTGCAAAGTTTCTGAAATAAATAAAGAATATGCTTGAGTTAAGGAGTCAACTCAGCAATAAATTTGACAAGTTTAACTTTGCCAATAGCTATAGCTTTTTGTACCTCTTCTATCATTTTTGCAGTGAGCTCTTTGTCTTTTAGCTTGCTCAAATATTCCGATGCATCTACTCCAGATGTCTCTATCTTTGTTAGGAGTTCATCCAATTGAATGTGGATGGCTGCATCTGTTGATACTGTAGCTTCAGGTAGCATATCTATTAAGAGTGCTTTCACCTTCTGAAGTACTTTATTTTTCTTTTGAATGGCCATTTGCTTCTCTTGTTCGGCCTTTGCTTTGCATAGTTCACCGAAATCAATGAGTGCTTGCCCCTTTAATTTTGATATGTCTACATTGGGCAACACTATTGGTTTTGACAAATCAACTTTAAAACTATGCTTTTTCATCTTCTTTTCTTTACCTTTCACTGATGGAACTAAGAAAAGGGCTTGTGAGGCTTGATGACCCTTGGTAGGTTGCTTGGTAGAGGCAACACTTTGATCGGTTTCTTTAGCCTCTGTAGAGTCCTTTGGTGTCTTGGTACTCGATGTCTCAGTTTCAACATTTTTAGTGCTAGAAGGTGCTTGAGATGTTTGTTCTTGAGTAGTACCTTCTCCTGTTGTAGACTTGTGACCTTCGGTGCCTTGCTCCGTGTCATGAGGGATTTCGGTTGAGACAGGTTGCTTGACCAGTGGATAAGGCTGAACTTGTTCCAAGACTGATTCACTAGATACAAGTTTTACATATGCATTGCCTTCTATCATTTCCTATTCTAGTGCCTCTGTATCCATGACATCTTCATCTATTTGAATGGTGTCAGCAGGGTCTTTCTCGATAACATCAGGATCTTGCTTGGTGACATCAACGATTTCAACTGTAGCTTGCTCACCGACATCCTTGACTTTAAATATTTCCTGCCACTTTGCTTTTGTCTCATTTTCCACTTCAATATACAACCCATTCATCAATTTTAAGGTTCTCTATTTGACAAGAAACTTTGAGTTGTAGGTTGTCAGATGTTCCTTTATTTTGGCTATTGACATGTCAAGAAATAGATGAACCAGACTTCTCTCTAATCTATTTCTCTGAGTCCATTGCATACTTCCACCTATTATCAATATGCAAGTAAAGTTCATTCAGAAGTGACTTAGCTAGTTCCAATGGAGCCAACCGGAATTTTAGAAGTGTGTAGATGACAACTTCTTCAATTTGTCTCTTCTCATCATTATTCCTGGTTTCATACTTGACATATCTAAATGAACCAAATCCTCCATATTCTTTCAGATTAGCACAGAAGTTTTCAACACTATGTATATTTACCATCTTGCTCTTGACAATCTGGAATTTGCTTGTATCCTCTGATTCGGTATCACTAGACTCTTTTGCCAAAATGAGTCTCCGAGTCGATTTCTTGTATGTCTTTGTTACCTTGGGAGCAGTAACACTTTTTTTTTTCTTACTTGGTGAGGCTACAGATGCTCTAGTGTTAGGTCGCTTTGGAGGTGGAGTCGGTGAGGCCTTTGATGTGTCCTGTTTCTTTCTCTTCAACACTTTTCCCTTAGGCAATTCAGTGCTCAGTGTTATTGTTGCCTCTTGGGCTTCAGATTCCTCTTCGATAATGGCAATTGTGCCTTTGACAGGTGTAGAGGAAGAGTCTTCTCTGAATTTCTCTGACAATGCCTTTATCATTTTTGTTGCCTTCCTTGTAGCTTTGGGTACTACAATGTTCATTTTTACCTTTTCCTTTACTTCCTCATAGGTTCCATACCTCAGCTCAGTAGCATGTCTTGGCAATGTAAGAAATGCATCAATTTGCTGTTGTGTGATCTCAAAGTCAATTTCGTAACCCATTGGTGACAGAGATTGAGTCCTCGGTTCCACAACATTCACATAACAGTAATCGGTGTCAACTTCAAAACATATATCATTTATTTATTTCTCCACTGGCTGGGGTGGAATCCTATATCTGTTATGCATTTTCTCTTGAAATTTACTGAATTAGTCATCCATAATATCATTGAAATTATCACCTAACTTCTTGATGAAGTCATTTATCTGATGGGAAATTGGTCAGTGTAGTTCCCAAACAACTTTACCGACTGATGGAAAGAATTTTACAAAATAGAAAAACATGCATACCAGTAATGATCCAAACTTTAGAGTATTAGCCGAGTTGTTCTTCTTCGGCTTCCTGATGGTGTTCAGATTTTCAAATAGGTTCTTCAGCAACACCTCACATAGATCAATTTTCATTCCCTTTTTCACAATTTTGTAAGCCAGGTCTACTGCTGCACAGGGTACACTATTTTCCCTTGCTGATTGGAAGAAACAGTAACCCATTACTCTAATGGCAAATTTTAGTTCTTCATCTATGACATTGTTTAATTTTAATCCTTTGCAATCTGATTCCACTCCGGTTAAACTGATCAATTCCTTCTGTGATATCATCTTTTGGGATCTGACATGATCATAAATGGGGTAACCGGTAATCAGATGAATTATTTCCTTGGTAATCTTAAATGGTTGCTCTTCTAGCCACATGAAATCATCGTGAATTCTGCTTAGAACAAACTTGACCCACTTGGGTTTGAACACACGGGGATAGGTTAGGGCTTCAGTTAATCCCTTGATCTTGATGTGCTCATACTTGCTCTTCAATTTACCATCGGTGCACAACTCATCATAGGTGTCTTTAATTTCAACATGGCCAAGTTCTTCAACACGACATTAGGTGAAGAATCTCACATCCTCGACTAACAACACTCTATCTGGGATGAGTGAAAAGGTGGTTTTGTCATCCGGTTCAAACGTAACTTTGGGAGTCAAAGAGTATTTTAGTGAGGGCTTCTCTACATTCTTGATAACTATGGGGTTTTAGATCTTGGGCGCCATTATAGATTTCAGATAAAAGCTAACAAAGAATCCTTAGGGTTTCAGGATTTTCAAACAACTAATGCTTTATACATAGCAGATAATGGCAACTAGATAAGATCGGTAAATCAACTTAACAATGTGTTGAGATTGATGTAAATACCTTGAATTTTCTTTGTAGGAGGTTTTGATCACCTTGGATTCACTTTGCTCTACTTTCTCAAAAACTTGGTAAGTGTAAATGACCGTGAAAATGCTTTTAAGTACACCATATGCCTTATCAGGCTCTGTGCGGGTTAGGTCAAAAAATTAAATGCACTTGGTTCCACTTTTTTTTTCGCTTTAACCGAGTAACCAAACTTCCTTCATTCACCGACTTGACAGTTTTCCTGTATAGTGCTTCAAAAGACCTTGATAGAATTTCAAACTTACTAATACATCTTTGATTATGCAGATTTGTATTAAGTACATGATAAGATAGGAACTGTTAAGATTTAGCCTTGAGAGAATGCAGTCCCTTCATACCTTTACCGATTAATTTGGAATAGGTGCACCTGACTCAGTAGGTAAGGTGCTTTCTTCATTTGACACAATTTCCTTCTTTTTCCAAATCATCTTCAATTTTTCTTTTATTTCTTTAGTGTCTTTTCTAGGTTGATCTCTACAATCTCCAGCCAAGTTTCCAACTTTGTGACAATGAAAACATGCCATACCAGGATTTCTCCATGATCTTCGGTTGTTCATCCCAAACCTTATAAAATAGTTGGTACTTATATGTGCATATCTTCCACAACATTCACACCATATCCTTGTATTGTAATCCCATGGCACTGCAAAATACTTTTGGTAAGGATGTGTGTGAGTTCGGTAACCTCTAGCATTTGCTCGGTGTGTAGACCACATATAGTTCTTTTGCTTAAGCCAGCACTTCTCGGTACTATGTCCATATCTATTGCAGTTTTTACAAAATCCTTTGAATTTTGCCTTCTGATAATTGTTAACATACTTTGTCCTACATTGATTAGATGTGTGACCATATTTATTGCAATTGTAACAATAACCTTTAGACTTAGTGACATTCGATTGCTTACCTTTTCTGTTTTGACACATGTTGGCAGCGTGACATTGATTTCCACAGTAGTTGCAAAAAGGCTTCTTTCTTTTGATGTTATTGTTGTTTCCAGCTTGCTTTGATGATTCTCCTCTCTCGGTAGTATGAATTCCCTTCTTGGTAGAGTCTTTTCCTTTGTAACCAAGTCCTGCATCTTTGTTGGGTCTTCTTGTATTTAGTTGCTCATCCAACATCTTTGATGCTTCATAACTCTTCTTGAGTGTTTCTTTGGATTTCTTCTCTGATTCAAGTTCATCGATCAACCTTGATACTTCAAGTTTCAATGCTTGATTCTCATCATCTTTTAGAATTGCTTCATGATGTGCATAACCTAGTTGATCTGACAGATTTTGTTGAATTCCAGTCAACCTTTTGATTTCATCATTCTTATCAAATACTAAGACTTCAAGTTGTTGTTTCTCTCTTTCTAGATCTCTTACTTTATCCTCGGTTATCCTCAATGCATCAAGATTTTCAGTCATCTATGTGCTGAAATGTTCATGTTCTATTTTCATTGCTTTCAGTTGATCAGCCAGTGCTTTGTTCTTTTCTTTCAATACTCCAATCATTTCTTCAGTTTCTTCAGATATACTATTCTCAGATGATGTCTCAATTTGTTCCACTAACTCTTGAGAATTCTGCAAATCATGAGATAATCTTCTTCTTACTTTTAGAGATTTTTGCATTTGTCTTTGCATGTCCGCAATCACTTGATTAGCATGATCTAGTTCTTCTTGCAGATACACAATCCTCCTAGATTGTTTATAACCTTCCATTGATAAGATCTTTCTCTTTAGGAAGTTAAACCCTTTTCCAAGATTCAAGCTCTGATACTAATTGTTAGGCCCAATATGGAAAGCTAATGTACTGAGAGGGGAGGGGTGAATCAGTACTTCAAAACTTTTCTTCAATACTAACTTTACTATTATGCATAAACCGAATAGTGTAGTAACATAATATAAAGCTAAAACAAATAGATAACAATCATACATGATTCACTCCATAACACATATATTTTGGTTACGCAGAAACTCTTGGTTAGAGAGAAAAATTGCAGTGGGGATGGCACCCACAACTTCACTACTGCAATAATAAAGAGTGCTTGGTTAGAGCTACATGTTTAGCTATTTCTGATAGCTTACCCTATTAGGAGTAACAAGATCTGTTAGATCTACCTTGCTAAAGGATTTCACAACACTTCATATAAATGCTGCACCTAGTTAGAGGCTTTACAATTTATAGACTTGATTAGAGTCTTTTACCTTATTAAAGGTTTCTCTTACAACTTCACAATATTACAATAAAATCATTACAAATATCTACAACTTTACATCTAAAATGTTATAGCAGATTCTATGTGCTTAGAATAAGTTACCTTGCTTATAGCATACCTCGGTAACCCATATAGTAACTCGGTAAACCCTTCTGTTTACTCCGTTCTTTAACTGTTCTTTGAAAACCTTCTCGGTGACCTCCGTGTCTCTATAATAGTCTTCTTACACTCATGCACACACACACTTTTAATTCTTAACTCATGATGTATAAATAGATCTCTTATGACGGTGATCCATTCATTGCTTCGATCTTACAAATATGATTTATCGAATGAATAACCATGCAAATTATTTCATTGGTTAAATGACCTCAAAATCATACACAATCTTTAAGTGCAATTTCCAATGTGATAACGGTTAAATGTGCCTCGATCTTGTAACACATTTTCATATGCATGTCCAGGTTCAATGAATCTGGTAACACATTTCAATTGGTGTATATCAACTCAGTGTGTCATCTTTGCTGCTTGGTAGACATGAAATGATACTCGGTAGACAGCTCGGTGTATACTACATTTTGAGACTTACTTTCTTCTATAACCGACTAGGCTGTGCATACCGACTGAATATCTCGGTAGAGATAACTGACTAGAGTATATAGAATAACTTTGACATGAAACTAATGGCAACTTGATAAGTAGTAACAAAAATTACCTTTCAAATATCTGAAAATCCTCTTGGTTGCTATCAAATGTGTTTCCTTTGGATTCTTCTGGAATCTAGCAACTAGACCAACTCCATGAGCTATATCCAGTCTGCTATGAACAACATAGTGCAATTTTCCAATCATTGACCTGTACTCCTTCTCATCAATAAATGTGGCCTTATCTTCCTTAGACAATTTACAACCTATAACCATTGGTGTCCCAATTGGTTTATAGTCACTCATACCAAATGTCTTTAATACCTCCTTCATATACTTAGATTGTGTGATGAAAATACCACTCTTCATTTGCTTGCAAACCTTTGAAAATCCTTATCTCTCCAACTAGAGACATTTCAAACTCACTTTTCATTTCATTTGCAAATTCATTTCTCATGTCATCATTTCCTCCAAATATGATATCATCTACAAACACTTCACTAACCAATATCTTATCTCCTTCAGATTTGAGATATATGTTACTATCCTCACTGGTTCTCTAAAAACCTATCTTCATCAAATGTGAGTGAAGCCTTTCATACCATGCTCTCGGTGCTTGCTTTAATCCATATAGTGCTTTATGCAACTTACATACCATGTCCTTGTTATCAATTAAAGCATAACCATTTGGCTGCTCAATGTATACTTCTTCTTCCTGTTTGCCATTCAAAAATGCAGATTTCACATCCATCTGATATACTTTGAATCCTTTATGAGCTTCAAAAGCCAATAAGGTTCTGACACCTTCCAGTCTTGCCACTAGTGCAAAAATATTGTCATAGTCTTCTCCTTCTTCTTGTGCATAACCTTTGCAAACCAATCTAGCTTTGTTGTGAACTACAACACCATCTTCATTCAACTTGTTCCTGAAAACCCACTTAGTACCTATAACATTTTTATTTACCAATTGGGGTACTAGGGTCCATGTGTTGTTCTTCTCAATTTGTTCAATCTCCTCCTCCATAGCTTTAACCCAATGATCATCACCAAATGCTTCCTTAGCAGTTCTAGGCTCAATAGTGGAGATCATGCAAGTATTTTCTCCGATTCTTCTTCTGGTTAGCACTCCAACATCCTTATCTCCAATAATATGTTCAGGATTGTGATTGAGTCTCACAAACCTCGAAATAACATGATCATTATCTTCAGGTTCATTTTCTTCATTATCATCCTCTTCTTCTGAGTCTACCCATTCTGATTGAACTGGTACATCAATATTTTCTTCACTGGTTTCAGGTTTCACAGGTTCTAGTTCCAAATACAAAATACAAGGATTTTCATCCTTTCTCTCCACACTAGTTTCCCCTGAGACTTTAGGATACTCATCTACTCAAACATCAACATTCTCAATGATTTTCTGTGTCCAGTTGTTAAAACATTTGTAGGCCTTACTCTTGGTGGAATAACCAAGAAATATACCTTCATCACTTTTAGCCTCAAACTTGCTAATATAGTCACCTCTCTTAATAAAACATTTGCTGCCAAATATCTTGAAATTGTTGGGATCCAAGAACACGGAGAGGGGGGGTGAATCAGTGTTCTGCGGGTAAGATAAAATTTTATGCTTTTATAACATACACATATAAATTGGTAAATGAATAAACATATAACTTGAAGCAATTAAACCATCCACATAAATGAACACCATAACACACAAAATTATACGTGGAAAACCTCAAAGAGGAAAAACCACAGTGGGATTTGTGACCCACAATATCAATTCATTGGCCTTATGAAAAATATTACATAGAGAGGGGGCTTGCACATGTAGGAAGGCACACTGCCTAGAGCACACTGCTCATCACTAAAGAGTCTCACTGACTACAAGCTTCTGCTGAAGTAAAACAATGATAATAAACTCACAAAATGCATCTCCTATGCCAAAAAGAGTTCTGGTTATAGCTATGATCTATACCCGTTCATAAACCCTGAACACTTCTACCGGTATCTCCTTCCCTCCAAAAATGCCTTATAAAACATCTACATATCATTGCATGATACAACATTCACATACAAATGATCTTTGCATTATAATTCAATATCCATAATCCTCTTTGGTCCACATAATCTATTATCATATTATCTTATCCTCATATCATAATGACCTAACAAACTGACCTATATACCCTTTACAAACAATATGCCTTATGCCGGCTTACAATACAAAAGATATACAATGTCGGCCTTATGCAATAATTACAAAATGATTTTTCAAATAAAACTTCCTTGATGTCGGCTTCCCTGAAGTGCTGGATGTCGGTGTTAGTGCCGGTTGTAACCCTGGATACTCAATGCTAGTGTCTTTCGGTGAATGCCTCCTAATGTCGGTATATGAATTCCATCTAATCTTGTTGCCATCAATGACAACAAATGAATCCAATGAGTGTCAATTTCCAACAATCTCCCCCTTTGGCATTGATGGAAACACTCAAGTGAAAAATGGATTCCCTGCCGGTCCAACTGAAAAATGGCATATGCTCCCCCTGAGCAATACACTCCTAATATCCTTCCCATATTATTCTATCTGATATTTTTCTAATATTTTTCACATATATACACTCCCCCTTTGGCATCAATGCCAAAGACTAGTGAAAGAATTGAAAGAATTTGGATCAGAACAAAAGAATGAATAAATTTAGAGAATTCTACCGGAGCTTGACTAATTTCAAAATTTTTGGGTAAGCCTTGTCTAGCAACTTTAGGTATGTATCCCAGTTGGTTTTGAAGGTTTTAGATATGGATACCAATCCACTCAATAAGTGTGCAAGTGTTTCCTTCTCTGAGACTTTTACCAGTGTGGGT
The DNA here is from genome assembly GCF_030272615.1 of Cryptomeria japonica. NCBI lineage: Eukaryota > Viridiplantae > Streptophyta > Pinopsida > Cupressales > Cupressaceae > Cryptomeria > Cryptomeria japonica. The sequence continues at coordinate 183,636,767 of NC_081410.1, read as the reverse complement.
TTTGCAATCATGTCCATACACTCTCTCTTATGTACACCTAGGGAATCCAATCTTGGACTCACCAAACATCTAAGACTCCTTTCTCTCTGAATGATCTTTTCTCTCTCCTTCTCAAAAGAAAAAAAAATGATTCTCCAAAGACAAAATTTGACCATTAACTGATGTTGTTAGAGAGGTCAATCCATCAAAAGAATTTGCAATGTTAGCTACCTTATCATGTAATTTCTTTAATCTTCTATCTACATTTGTTGTAAGAATTTCTATGGTACAATAGACCCTATAGATATTTGTACATTGTTTCAAACAATTCTCAATAAGAATGAGTTTATCTTCAATTTTCTTCTTCTCTGTTTCAATGATTTGGTCAAAAGCGGCTCTTTTAGCCACAATAAATCTCTCAAGTGCCTGTCAGTCTAAAAACTGTTGTAGTGATTGAAAATTGTTAGATATATGCTCAGTTAGTGTCTTAAGATTGTCGGAAGGTCTTGCTTCATTCTCAATCATATAGTCAGGTATTCATCTATGCAAAACTATAATTGACTGTTCAATTATTCCCTTATCCGCAGATCCCTCCTTTAGTAGCTTTTGAGTAGCTACCATCATTAATTTAGTGGTACTCATCTCAGTTATTGTTTTCTTCTCAACTTGAGAAGTGTCAATTGCCAAAATCTTTGTTGGAGAATCAATATCTACTGTCGGTATAGACTCCTTTACCTTGACCTCCTTTGCATCGGTGGCTTTGCCACTTGGTGCAGTAACAACTACTGTCAGTGGAGTATTATCCACAATATTCTCAGTACCCTATACAAAAATAGTTTTTACCGATATAAACTATACACTCTCCTTTGCAGCCGATGGTGTCTATACACCCTTATTTTCTGTCGGTATATCCAAAATTGGTTCAGAACTTCCGAAAATACCTTTCCCTTTTGATTTATCTGGAATGGTGGAAGTTGTTGCCTTAACAAATTCTTCATGAGAGGTAAGAAAGTTTGGATTCTTTTGGAATAATTTTGACTAGCCCTCACTGGTCTCATTTATAACCTCATTAACCATGCCCATCATTAGGCTTATTTGCCGGGGTTTGCTACTAAAAACTTTCCTATTAGCAACATCTATACACCTCTTCATTTCTTCATTACTTATTGCACCACATAAATTCAAGAGTTCTACTTCCTTGATCTCTCTATCCCTCTTGACTGCGTCAAGTCTTCTAGCATCTAGTTTATTGTACAATGATAGAGGAATTTCCTTCAAAATTTCTACTAAGGCTTTCTTATAAATATCTATGTGCAACAAAATTGCCTCTTCAATCTCATTCTTCTCATTATCCTCTAAATCCTCATAGTAAATAGACACATTTAAAAAAATTCCATCCTTTGTTATTTCATCAATTAATTCAGCACAGGTCATTTTAGCCTTACTAGACTCAATAGCATCATCACTCTTCTTTTTTCTGGGGATTTCCGGAGTGGATGTAACTGGTTTTCTCTTTTGAGTAGGCTTCCTTGCTGGAGGTGGCGGTGTAGTAGGTTTTGTTGCCTTTCTTACAAATTTCCTCCTTGGCTCCACATTCTTCTCCTCTATCGGTGGTTGATCTACTTTCTTCCTTTGTACCCTTTTGAATGCTAGAGGTTCATTATCCTCTAGATCTGAATTATAAGTGATAGTAGAAATGTAAGTTTCAAGCTTCTTCACCTTTGGAGCACTAGCCACTGTCGGTTCTGCTACCGATTCTCATGTCGGTTTGGATCCAGAACCCATTTCAGTACCTATCCTATGAATGACATTCTGTACAAATGCAAACATCTTATCTATTTTCTTCTCTCTTCTCTTCCCATTGAAGCTAGTTTTGACTTCAAGAGCCTTTTCTTCTATAGTGCCAATTTTTTTGGTTTTGTTATCTAATGGAGCATCTAGCAACATTTTTGCATAGAGATCCAAAATGTTATCATCCACCTCATCCAAGCTCTGTGATCCATATGGTCCTTGGTTCCACTACTTCCATGAGGGTTTCATCGGTCTTCACCATAAAACAAATATTAGTGGAGTACTTCTCCACAATGTGCTTTGATATTCTCTCCCTCTGTTTCATATTTTCCTGAAATGTTTTGAAATAACCCCAATTTTTCTCATCTCTGCCGGTACCAAGACCGATGATTGCTTCTTTGATTTTCATACCTACCGGTATGTCATGAGCCCAACATTTCTTCCTTAGACCAGGTAACTCATTTATGAAGTAAAACATTAAACAAACAATGAGATTTCCAAAGATAAAGGTTCCTTTCTTAACACCCTTGATCTTTCCAAGATTCAACATCAGTTCACTTCTCAACCATTCACACAAGTCATATTTACCATCATTCCTCAGGATCTGATATGCAGCATGGATGCAAGAACTAGCAACAAAATTCAATCGGCTAGATTGAGTTACCTTATAATCAATTATCATGCTTGCAAATATCATATCTATGTCCTTGATTGTTCTGATCCTCATTGATCTTCCATCATGGGTTGCACCGGTGAGATTCTCAACCTTAGTGTTGGAGATCTTCTTGCCAAGTTCTTGTCTAACTTTGGGTAAGTCGGTGACTGCTTGAATAGCCTCCTTGGTGATCATGTAAGGCCGATCCAGCCAAATGAACTTTGCAAACCCTGCTTAGAATGTATTTGATGACCTCATCTTTGAATTCTAGTATGTATAAGATACCAGTAAACCCTAGATCCAAAATGGATTTGTATTCCAACTTGATGGTTCCGGAGCTGCCCAGTATCATAGAGTGATACATGCCTTTGACTTCCTCTATGTCTAGATCCTCCAAGGTGTAGTGAATGTATGCCCTTACATCTTCAACATACATCATGTCGTCGAGAACCTTAGAGAATGCTCCTGTAGAGTCTTCCTTCTTAGCTATCAGGGGAACCTCCTTGAAAATGGGTCTCAGCCTATCCTTGACTTCGACAATAGTGGGATTTGCAATGAAAGTAGGAGTTGAAGATCCAGATGTCATTTCAAAGAAATACTTGAAAATGATCATCGGTTGGAAGATTGAGTGCTTCTTAGATAATTGCTAGAAATCCTTTCATAATGCCTTTGCTTGCTCTTAATCGCCTGAGATTCACCTTTTCTTCACTCTAGATGCTTGAATACTGGGTGAGTGAAAATAAATCGACTTTCCCCTTTTATCATCGAATAAACCCTAATCCTTCATTGTCATAAATGCTTCATGATCTACCCTACCAGATGTCGGTTTCATAGTCTTATGGCGGGTAAAACTTCATAAATGATGAACACAACTCTCTAGATCTCTTCAAATCTCCTTCGGGGAATTTTTAAGATTTGCAATGAGTTTTCCAACCCCTAAGGCTTATGCCTTAGTTACCGGTGGAATTTCCTACCGGTGGAGGAATGCTCTGTCCTACTGGTGGAGTTACCAGTGTTGTTGCATCTCCACTTGGTCCTTCAGATTTTCTAACCCATCTCTTGGTGCGATCTTGTTGTATTTCATCTATCTTCTACTTTCCTTTCTTATTTTCTTAATCACTGCTAACCGGTTGAGTCTTTCTTCTACAGTACTTAGCAATATGACCTATTTTGTTGCATGCATAACATGTAACATTGTTCTTTTTAATTGCTTTGACATATCCGATGTCATTCCTTGACCTACAATGATTAGCCAAATGTCCAAAATTTCCACATGCATAACATTTAACATTCATTCTATAGTCTTCTGACTTATGACCGTACTTCTTGCAATTTGTGCATTGACTGGGAACATAATTGTAGTTTTAATTTGCTCTATTTATACATTGTTTATCCATATACCCAAATATATTACAAACAAAGCATCTACCATTAAATTTATAAGCATTAGATTTCCTTACCGATTTTCTCTGTTCTCATGGGTTCTGCATACCAGTTGTCTGATCTTTATTTGCAGTACCAGAGCTTTCACCTTGTACAAATCCAAGTCTTCTAGAATCATCACTTTGCCTTTGTCTTTTAAATAAGTCATCCAATTGTGCAACACTGATCCTAAATGTTTCTTTGTACTCACTTGCAATAGTCAGATCATCTCTCAGAGTTATTACTTGTCTTTCAAGTTCTTGTTCATTATTCTGGGATTATACCAAACTGGTTTTCAATATATCATTCTCATGAGCCAATCTATTACATTCTTCAGATTTGTTCTTCAGAGATGTAGCAAGATTTTCTTCTTCCTTCTTTTTGACCTCAATATCCAATGACATCCTCATAGGCAGATCTTGCATTTCATTTTGCATGAGCATGTTTGCTTGACTCAGTTTCTAACAATGTTCCTTGAGTGCATTATCATCATCTTGTTTTTGCAAAAGTTCCTTCCTCCTAGCTTGAGCTGATGATAACCTTTCTTGTAGGAAAAGAATGAATTCATTTGCAGAATTCAATTCATCTTGCAATTTCAAGTTCTTCATCCTTTCAACATCATAATCCTCAAGAACCATCTCAAGTTGCTTTTCCATAGCTATGCCTAAAGATTCCGGTTTCAATATCTTCCTCAAGCTATTAAACTTCTTCCGAGGTACCAAGCTCTAATACCAATTCTTGGGATCCAAGAACACTAAGAGGGAGGGGTGAATTAGTGTTCTGTTGGTAAGATAAAATTTTATGCTTTTATAACATACACATATAAATTGGTAAATGAATAAACATATAACTTGAAGCAAATAAACCATCCACATGAATGAACACCATAAAACAAAATTATACGTGGAAAACCTCAAAGAGGAAAAACCATGGTGGGATTTGTGACCCACAATATTAATTCACTAGCCATATGAAATATATTACATAGAGAGGGGGCTTGCACATGCAGGAAGGCACACTGCCTAGAGCACATTGCTCATCACTAAAGAGTCTCACTGACTACAAGCTTCTATTGAATTAAAAAAATGATAATGAACTCACAAAATGCATCTCTTATTCCAAAAAGAGTTCTGGTTATAGCTCTACTCTGTATCGGTTCATAAACCCTGAACACTTCTACCGGTATCTCCTTCCCTCCAAAAATGCCTTACAAAACATCTACAGATCATTGCATGATACAACATTCACATACAAATGATCTTTGCATTACAATTCTATATCCATAATCATATTCTATCCACATACTTTGTTATCACATTATATTATCCTCATATCATAATGACCTAACAAATTGACCTACATACCCTTTACAAAAAATATAGCTTATGTCGGCTTACAATACAAAAGATATACAATGTCAGCCTTATACAATAATTACAAAATGATTTTTCAAATAAAACTTCCTTGATGTTGGCTTCCTCGAAGTGCTGGATGCCGGTGCTGGTGCCGGTTGTAACCCTAGATACTCAATGCTGGTGTCTGCTGGTGAATGCCTCCTAATGTCGATATATGAATTCCATCTAATCTTGTTGCCATCAATGAAAACAAAATGAATCCGATGAGTGTCAATAGCCAACATAAATAACTAATATTAGGTGAACTACCATACCACTATTCATAAGGGGTCTTGTCCTTACCTCTTTTTACCAAAATCTTGTTCATTGTATAGACAACTGTGTTGACAACTTCTCTCCAAATTCTTTGCTACACCTCCTTGTATAAACATCGTCCTAGCAGCTTCAACAATTGACCGGTTGTTTCTCTCTGCAATACCATTCTGTCATGGTGTCCTTGGTGTAGAAAGTTGTCATTTGATACTATTCTCTTCACAATATCTAGTGAATTCTTCAGAAGTGAATTCTCCACCTTAATCAGTCCTTAGACACTTGATCTTCTTTCCACTCTCTTCAACTAAGGCTTTGAATGCCTTGAACTTACTAAATGCCTCTATCTTATCTTTCAAGAATGTGACCCACATCATCCTTGAGCAATAATTAGTGAAGATCATGAAATATCTATCACCATGAATACTTTTAGTCCTTATTGGTCAACATAGGTCAGTATGAACCAAATCTAATAGATGCTCTGCTGAAAAATATTTTCTCTTGAAAGTTGATGATGTCATATTTCCCAATTGACATTCCTTACATAGAGCATTAACTGGTTTGTCCAACTGAGGCAAACCTCTCACTGACTTGGACTTACTCACTTTAACAATGTTATCAAAATTTATATGACAAAATCTCCTATGCTAAAGCCAACTATCATCTATTTTAGGAATTAAACAATTGCTGACTTTAGGATTTAGGTGAAATAGGTTACCTTGAGTCTGTTTGCTGGTTGCAATCAGTTCACCTTTGCTCCCATAGATTTTGCACATACCATTTTTGAACTCCAATGGCTATCCTATGTCATTGAGTTGGGAAACACTCAAAAGATTGTGCTTTAGACCTCCAGCCCATTAGACATCATCTGCACTGCTCTTTCCATTAAGAGAAATAGTTCCCTTACCTTTAACCATACAGGGTGAGTCATTACCAAATATTACAACACCATCAAATTCCTTCAAAGAAAGAAATTTGCTCCGGTCACCAGTCATGTGATGTGAATAACCACTATCAATGATCCAGTCGTCAAAACTATCCATGCAAGAAACTAAAGATTTCTCATCAGATGTCTCCTCTTTGATGGCTACAAACACAATGTCTTCATTATCATCACCATCATATTATTCATCAGTGACACTGCCATCAACTGCAATAAGACAATCTCTTTTTCCTTTTCCCTTGTACTTTTTGAACTTGTATTGCTTGTACTCATTATCACCATTAGGATAGTTAGCAGTTATGTTTCCAATCTTGTTGCAAGAAAAACATTTCAAAGGTAATTTACCTCTATATTTACCGGTACCTCTGGGCAATTGCTTAGCCAACAATGCTTCAAGCTCGACTAAACTGTCTTCATCATCAATTTCTTTGTTGGATCTAGATTCATGATAGTGACTAACATCTCTGATTTTTCTCATGGATGGGTTAGAAACATAAGATCTAAATGTTGATTTAGATTTCTGAATACTACCATCATAGTCATTTAGTTCAAAAGCAGTAAGCTTACCAGTGATGGAGTCAAGGGTTACCTTAGTTTTGTCAATAGATTTTAGCTCCTGAATAGCTGCAACTCGGATAGCGTAGACTGGTAGGAGGGTTCTCAACACCTTACTAGCTATTGTGGCATCATCCATTTTACCACCAACACTCTTGATCTCACCCACTATCTCTTTTATCCTCTGACCATACTACTGGATATTATCACCTTCAGCCATCTGCATGTCATCAAACTTCCCTCTTAGACTCTCTTCCTTGGAAATCTTCACATATTCATCACCGCTGTAAATCTCTTCAAGTTTTTTCCATACCTCATGTGCAGTCTCCAAACCATGGACATCAACATATTCAACATCAGACAAAAAACTGATAATAACCTCCAGTGCTAGGTTGTTTTCTTGTTGCTCTTTCTTCTGATCATCAGTCATAGTCCCATTAGGTGCAACATATTGAGTATCAACATGTTCCCAGTATTGATATCCAAGACGCTTGATATAAATTTTCATTTTGTCACTCCATATCCTATAGTTCTCTCTATTAAACTTTAGATCTTCCTTCTTCATCATGATATATAAGATCTTTACCTCAAGCTATTAGGCTTAGACCTTAGAGGACCTAAGAAGTGCTTTGATACCAATTGATGGTATGATGAAAGAACAAAGATCTGGTCAACTACTGAGAGGGGGGGTGAATCAAAAGATAGAAAAACTAATATTAACTTCACAAATCTCATAAATAACCTCTCAAGTAAACTTAGAACTATCAATGCAATATCTCTGTCAGAATAAAACTGTCAAGATAAACTGGTTGACTGTTTACAACAGATAGCAGTAAACAACTTGTAACTCGCAAATTTTTAAATAAGTTTACTGACATAAGTAAAACTCATTTCATATTGTTGTTACTGGTTACCATAACTTATCAAAGTGAAATAAGTAGTTAAGCAATTCAATCATAGAAACACAACCACAAAAACATTCACCACTTGACACAATATTTTTGACATGGAAACCCAAATGAGAAAAACCATGGTGAGATGGGACTCACATGATAACTATCTGAACTCTTTTGAAGTTTGCCCTGTTAGGAGCCAAGCCTGTTAAAGATTTTACAAAAAGTCTTGTTAAGAACAGATCCTGTTAGGGACCACCTAGTTAAGGGATTGACTATAATGCCTTGTTAGAAACAATACCCTGTGAGGAGTAACCTTTGTAAGGGATTTAGAATCCAAGCTAATGGATCACCTCGTTAGAGGAATTGAATACACCAATCTTGTTAGAGCTTACCTGGTTAGGGGATTTAAACTGCTATAATTGTTGGAAAACAATAGGAGTTTGTTGATCTGTTTGAATAGCACTTCACTTGCTTGTTCAAATCCTTTTCATGCTCCTATTTTCCTTTACTCAAACTACAAATACATCATCTGTTTTGGCAATCACACACTCACTTCAACTTTGCCAACACTTAAACTAAAACAACTCTTCGACCTTATATACAAATCAATTAGGTCGATAACACAACAAAAACCTAATTCTCATAGAGATTACAAACAAGTCAGTTTAGGTATGACTATTAGGTTACATAACAATCTCTACACATCATTCAAGAAATCCTTGACCACTCCTTGATCACTGCTTCATTGAACTTAGTAACTCATCACGCACTTTGCATTACATGCAATATACTTGCTCATTCCCTAAACAAAAATCTTTAACTTAATGCACCGAAAACTCTTTGAAACTCTCTTCATACATTATGCATATGTGTCATAATCATTTCCAATCATTACCATATCATAAACCAATATAAAAAATTCACAAAATTTGATTGGTTAAGGTTTATCAAAACAACAGGTAGGGTATACTGATTCAACTCTCCAAATTTAGCAATACTAGTTCACTCCACAAACTTACCTACTAGTTATAGTTCCCTTTCACTTAGCTCTTCCTACCTTTTACAAGACATTGTAATGCCCCGCCAGGAAACCCCTAAGGGTTTAAGTTAAAAACACTCGAATAGAGTGTAATTTTTTTTTTTTTAAATAATAATTAAGAGCATTAATGAAAAGTTACAACATTAAGATAATTTGGAGTTATCTAAAACATAGATTGCACAGCGGATGACTAAACGATCCTAAGTTGTTTCCCAACGCGATTACATAACCTAGGACCTAACTCATCTTGCATCAAATGATCCATTAATCTGGATATCCTAATTGTGAGATAATGCATAAGACATGATTATATATATGTTCAATGATATGACATCTTAGAATTTTAGGAAGCGTTCATTTACTTTGGGTGTTAGGAGGCCATCGAGAGGATTATTTACTCAATGCACATTAACACCTATTTAATTTAAGAGACCTCCCTTAAGGTTCAATGTGATAACTATAACAAAGTTCATTCATTTGGGTTTTAAGATAACCACCCACATTTGATGTTTTTCTTAATTATTAAAAGTATGGTTATGTGTGGGAGAAAAAAGCGAGACTAGGTTAACATGCCCTAATCCTACCTTTTGACACACATTACGGAATATGAAAGAGACTAGAGGTATCACACAATTGGCTACTTCTTTTTGTGAAAGAGAGAGCCATGGGCTACCTATTAGGATTTCTATTCCTTTGTTGTAATTGAAAGGTAAGATTATGCAAGTTCAATTCCTAACCCTAAAATGCAAGTATGAACTAATAACAAGATTGCAGAATTGAAATTAAACAATGGAAAGCTGCAAACACAGGGACAAGACAAGAATACAGATGCGTACCTGGAGTCAGAATTTGATTGAAAATGTTTGGGATGGGGGCACGGGCGCCACTGTCCTGATTCTGTCCCGAAAACTGCACCTGAAACTGCTATTTTGCACTCTGGAAAACTGTCGGAAATGTTGTCTGTCAGGAGGACCAGGGTGCCCAGCGCCTCTGTCCCAAGGACCAGGGCACCCAGCGCCCCTGTCCTGGTAGGACCAGGGTGCCCCATGCCCCTGTCCTGGTCTTTTTCTTTGCAATTTGGTGTGGAGTGCTGTCTCGACCTGCTTTTCCCGGATCTGTAACCTGTGGCGTCGTCCGAGTCTCAAAACCTGCACTTGTATCTGGAAAAGGTGTTTGGGTGGCTATATAGGGTTTTGCCTTAGTCAAACCCCCGCTTTGGTGATTTCCACCTCCACGAATAGCCAAGTTGTATTGTAAAAGTAATGTGTGTGCAGACCTTGTGTGTGTGCAAGATCTAAAATGCAAGTAAGCAAACTAGAGCAACCTAGAAAGTAAACCCTAATTGCTTGTAAATGATAATGTAAATGCTCTAAATCAAGATGCAAAGTGATCTAAAGCATGAATAAATGATATATTGAAGCTTATGCAAAGACATGAAAACAACATGAAATCATACCCAACCCCCAAGGGAGGGGTACAAGCCAATCTTCAGTCGGTAATCTCCTATTGTTCTTCAATGTCTTCCAAGCCCTAAATGGATGAATGGAATTGATAAATGCTTGATAGAGGGATGTTGAATGTTGTTGAAGTCTTCAAAGATCTGCTCTTTCGCTACATATGAGGTTCCTGAAAAAAAAATTCCGATCCTTTCCAATGAAGAAAGAGAGCTCTTATGTATGAAACCCTAGGTCTTAATTCCAACTTTTGGCCGACCTAGAGATTGAATATCCCGCCAATTTCTTGGGGTTAAGCTTTATTTTATGATTGGATAGTGCTCCTAAAATTTTGGGAAAAATGTTCGGGACCGTGTGCACTTCGGGCGCCATGGTCCCGACAACTTTTCACCAAATTTTCAGGGCCGTCGGATATGATGATTTTAGAGAGAATCCCAAAGTTACAGGTGATTTCGAGATGTTTTGACCCCTGAAATCAAGCCCCCAAGTTCAAAAGAAGGCCTAATTAGGGTTTTTGATTAGATGATGTATTGGAGGAATAAAATGAAAAGGGGCACACTTTAATGAAAGGGCCCGACTTTATGATGTGAAGGATGATGAAATAGGACCTTAGACCTAATTAATTTGATTAATTAAGTGCTAAAGGGGAAATACAATGCAAAATGCAAAATGCGCCAAGGCGGGTGCTAAACTAGGTGTGAAATTGTACCACCCTAGCAAGTGCGTACGATTTACGACGCTACATTTAGCCCCCACTTTAGTGGTCATATGAACACTACGTGCATATGCAAGCTAAAGTACAGAAAAGTAAACATTATTTGAAAAAGGATATATCCATAAGTTGTCGGACGAAGCCCCCAGTGGTATCTGCAGTACACAGTTAGGAACCGCATCCTACAAAACACACGTTAGATCACAAAATCACCTAATGCTTACTAAGGAAGCTGATGAAAATTCGAGGGTAGCTATATGCCCCCCCTGTTTCGGCTTGCTAATTTTAGTGAGTTGAAACAGGGTATCATGTTTACCACTTCAAATTTGTTAAAGAATATTGATGACAAATGCTCACAAGAAGATTTGATATGAGATCAAAAATTAATGGAGAATCATTTGGTAAGAAAGAGGACTAAATCTCAATTCCAACACAACAAAGAGTGTGAGGATTTGAGAGTTCTCTAACACAAGATGAAGGATGTAAATGGAAACAAAACGCAAAGAGTAGAAAAGAAAGGAAAAAAGCATGAATACACACATTGGTGATCCATGAGAAGAATAGTGAGAGAGAAAACATGGACTTCTCACCCCTAGATCTTGTCTAGGTGATCCATGGGAAAAAGGACATGGAAAACTAGCCCCTAGAGTCTGTCTAGGTGATCCATGTAAGGGAGGAGAGTGAGAAAGTCTAGCCTTATGCCGCTAGTTCCACTCAACCTCGTGAATGTGTGTGTAAGTGAGGTTAGAAGCACCTCATAGGAGTCTATGCCCGAGTATGCTACAACCTGTATATGTATAGTACAAAAGCGTGACATCTCGCTCTAAGAGTCTGTGCTCTGGTTCCGAGAATAATCACCTTGCATAAAAGAAAAAATGGAGACATCTCACTCTAAGAGTCTGTGCTCTGGTTTCGAGAATGACCCATTGCTCAAAAAGTGTCATGTTTATGTCATAAGCAAAGTAGAACAAGGATACCTACCTTCATCACAAAAGAAGATACCCCAAAAATGCAACAATGTCGTAGATCCAAGCAAGAGAGTTTTGCACTCTTTAAGCAAGGATAAGATAGTTGAAAAGGGACATCCTGTAGTATGTGTAAAGGAGATCCTTAGAGGAGAAGAGATCTTTGTACAAAAGACACCTATCCTCGAGAGGAATTGTCTTAGACAAATATAACATCTTCTAGAATAAGACAAAGAAGAGAATAAGAATGCAATACTTCCTTCTTTTGTGAGGTGAAAGTGATTCTTAATGAAGGATGATGCTCTTTTTAACCCAATTGGGAGAGTGAATTCATTATGGATGTATTTTACCAAGTGCAAAAGAGGTTGTAGTCAAGGACTTACACCTCTTGTAAGAGAGAATCCTTGAACAAACAACAACAAATGCATACAAGGAATAACATCAAGTAATAAAGTTCACACCATCCACGAAATAGGAAAAAGTGGATCCTTAGATAAAAATAAGAAAAGATCATTGCCTCCCAAGGATAAGGATAATGAGGACTTACACAATCTTCCAGAGAGAGATTTAGACATAAACAAAATGTACTAAATACTCACATGAGTTCATGCAAGCAAGACATTAGTGTATGTAAAATGCTTCTCACAAGAAGTGGGTAAGGATAAGAAAGAGAATACACATCTTCTCCCATATCTAGGAAAAGAGGATTCTAAAGAAAAGGTGATCAATATTTCCACACTATTACCCCTTAGGAACAAGAGATAACATAGAAAAATTAGGCTATTATGTTTCTTCAAAAATATGATTGCACTTGAAATTGTACCATCATGAATGACAATGAGCCCCCAGTAAATGAGCTACCAATGTCACATAATGATGAGCAACATAATAGCCATTAATGTTATTTAAAGACATGATAGATTGAATGAGGTATTTGAATATGACATGCTAAATGCTCAACTATAAGTGAGATCAAAAACATGTAAAAAGTGATAAAAATTGAAGAAGAAAAGTCACAAGAAATCTTAGAAGAGGGATGAGTGTAATTTATTAGAGCCTTATCCCTGGAGGAAAGGATTTTATGAATAGGAGATAAAGATTCATAAGTGGATTTAGAAATTTGAGGGGAGTCATAAAGAGATTTGTTCATCGCCAAGATTTCCTTATGAGGGGAATGAGAGATGATAGAAGTAGAAGATGATTTAGTTGAAGTGAGATCATCATCACTATTAAATATAGCATTCACATTGAGAGATGGTCTTTTAGATGCTTTGGTGGGCTTAGAAAGATTATATCCAAGTCCACATGAATATTCATGCATGTTATGTTCTAAAGGAACTTTAATTCCTTGTTCATTTGTGCCACAACCATTTCCACTATAGCCACTCTTAGCCAAAATATGAAAACCACGACCATAACGATTAGCCATTTCAGAAAGAAAAGGTGGTTTTTCATAAGACAAAGAATCAAATTCTTCAGAATTAGAGGTGTGAGGAGAAGAAGTTTGAGAAGCGGTCACAAAATTATTGCTCATAGGTTCAGGTAAGACTGATTGATCTCTAGTTTCTTCCTTCTTTTTAACTTTAAGCTCTCTAGGAGGAACCCTATACTCACCTACAAAGGTGGGATTAAAATCAAGAGATCCCCAATCATCTTCTGCGAGAACCTTCTCAGGATCAAAAGCCTTTTCATGTGTAGATTCAAGTTGAGAAGAACCTTCTTCAAGAACTTCAGACTCATCCAAAGAATTTTGATTATTAGAGGGTGATGATTCATCCATAGGTATCTTGTTTAACGAGTCATCACTAGAAGAGGAAGGCTTATAAGAACTCCCTTTGGAAGTAGATGTTTGCAAACAAGCTTGAAAATTAGTATCACCTATCAAGGTATATGTCTTATTATTATAAATAAATTTAACTTGTCTATGCAATGTAGAGGGGACAACTTGCATACTGTGAATCCAAGGTCTCCCTAATAACAAGTTGTATGTTAGATTTCCTGACATAACATGGATAGGAGTAGGCAAAGTAACAGGTCCCACTGTGATGGGTAAGGTGATAATACCTAATGAAGAATTAGCCACATTATCAAAGCCTCGAATGGGACGAGAGTCAGGCTCAATAAGGGATGTATCCACATTCATCTTATGCAATAGATTAATGCTACACACATTAAGGCCAGAGCCATTATCTACTAGTGTTTGTCTTATAGCAGTGTCTTTCATGATAACCACAATCATCAAGGGATCATATTGATGTTGAATTTCACTAGTAGGCAACTCATCTTGGGTAAACACAATTTGAGCTTTAGGATTCATCACAGAGTTAACCAAAGATGCTATATTACTAGATGTATTCGGTGGAGGAACATTCAAATCTTTCAAGGCATCTTGTAACATTCCATGATGAGCGAAAGAAGTTTGAATCAAATCCCAAAGGGATATCTTAGCAGGGGTAGCTTTAAGTTGTTCTATGAGATCATATTCCTTACTAAGAACTTGTGAAATACGTGGAGCTGGCGAAAGAATTGGTTGAGGATTCGAAAGAGAAACTGGAATAACAGGAGGAGGACTAGGCTGCCTATTATTTCTGGTATGATAAGTATGGGCAACCACATGATAACTCTCTCTAGTTATTTGTTTGGCATAACTATAAGGACTTATAGATTTTCTTCCTTGCACAGTGATGATTGGTTTATTCGGAGTACGAAAGGAATCATGATCATACCCTCCTTGGATAGTAAGGAGAGGTGATTTAGGAACTTGAAAGGTGGGAGAAGGATAAGCACCTTGGACTTCAAAGAGAGGCTTATTATGCCCATTCAGGTTTATCATGTTAACCAATTTAGAAGTCTTGTTCTTGTTTAAAGATTTCGATAAAGCCACAAAGTCATCAAGAGCATCATCCAACAAAGTATAATCATAACTATCAAAAGGTTTATCTTTTGGTTCAAAAGGAGATATCTCTTCATAGAGGGGATTGTTGAAAACAACCATGTTACTAGATTTAGTGGAAGAGTTGATAGGATTGTACCCTTGAGAGGAATCATTCAACTTATCTTTCTCATCACAACGAAATGGCATAGTAACAAGGTTTATGAGTTTTTGGTAAAATGAAGGTTTGGCATCTTTAGGGTTCAAAAACTCATCTAAAGCTTCATCTAATTCATCTTGGCTATACTCATAATAATCATCATAAGCATGAACATTTTGCAAATAAAAGTCTGACATTTTGAAATGAAAGTTGCATGAAAATTTAAACACACAATGCAAAGAAACACACTCTTTTTTATTTTTTTATTTTTTTTATAATGAAAATGAAATGAAAACACACTAAATCTAGATCTAGATCTAACAAATGCAATGCAAGAGGAAGCAATGATAGATTCACGTCGGGTTCACCAAAATGTGTGGGAGAAAAAAGTGAGACTAGGTTAACATGCCCTAATCCTACCTTTTGACACACATTACGGAATACGAAAGAGCCTAGAGGTATCACACAATTGGCTACTTCTTTTTTTGAAAGAGAGAGCCACGGGCTACCTATTAGGATTTCTATTCCTTTGTTGTAATTGAAAGGTAAGATTATGCAAGTTCAATTCCTAACCCTAAAATGCAAGTATGAACTAATAACAAGATTGCAGAATTGAACTTAAACAATGGAAAGCTGCAAACACAAGGACAAGACAAGAATGTAGATGCGTACCCGGAGTCAAAATTTGATTGAAAATGTTCAGGACGGGGGCGCGGGCGCTACTGTCCTGATTCTGTCCCAGAAACTACACCTGAAACTGCTGTTTTGCACTCTGGAAAACTGTCGGAAATGTTGTCTGTCAGGAGGACCAGGGTGCCCAGCACCTCTGTCCCAGGGAGTAGGGCGCCCAGTGCCCCTGTCCTGGTAGGACCAGGGTGCCCCATGCCCCTGTCCTGGTCTTTTGCTCTGCAATTTGGTGTGGAGTGCTGTCTCGACCTGCTTTTCCCGGATCTGTAACCTGCGTGTCGTCCGAGTCTCGAAACTTGCACTTGTATCTGAAAAAGGTGTTTGGGTAGCTATATAGGGTTTTGCCTTAGTTGAACCCTCGCTTCGGTGATTTCCACCTCCATGAATAGCCAAGTTGTATTGTAAAAGTAATGTGTGTGCAGACCTTGTGTGTGTGCAAGATCTAAAATGCAAGTAAGCAAACTAGAGCAACCTAGAAAGTAAACCCTAATTGCTTGTAAATGATAATGTAAATGCTCTAAATCAAGATGCAAATTGATCTAAAGCATGAATAAATGATATATTGAAGCTTATGCAAAGACATGAAAACAACATGAAATCATACCCAACCCCCAAGGGAGGGGTACAAGCCAATCTTCAGTCGGTAATCTCCTATTGTTCTTCAATGTCTTCCAAGCCCTAAATGGATGAATGGAATTGATAAATGCTTGATAGAGGGATGTTGAATGTTGTTGAAGTCTTCAAAGATCTGCTCTTTTGCTGCATGTGAGGTTCCTGAAAACAAAATTCTGATCCTTTCCAATGAAGAAAGAGAGCTCTTATGTATGAAACCCTAGGTCTTAATTCCAACTTTTGGCCGACCTAGAGATTGAATATCTCGCCAATTTCTTGGGGTTAAGATTTATTTTATGATTGGATCGTGCTCCTAAAATTTTGGGAAAAATGTCCAGGACCGTGTGCACTCCGGGCGCCACGGTCCCGACAACTTTTCACCAAATTTTCAGGGCCGTCGGATATGATGATTTTAGAGAGAATCCCGAAGTTACAGGTGATTTCGAGATGTTTTGACCCCTGAAATCAAGCCCCCAAGTTCAAAAGAAGGCCTAATTAGGGTTTTTGATTAGATGATGTATTGGAGGAATAAAATGAAAAGGGGCACACTTTAATGAAAGGGCCCAACTTTATGATGTGAAGGATGATGAAATAGGACCTTAGACCTAATTAATTTGATTAATTAAGTGCTAAAGGGGAAATACAATGCAAAATGCAAAATGCGCCAAGGCGGGTGCTAAACTAGGTGTGAAATTGTACCACCCTAGCAAGTGCGTACAATTTATGATGCTACAGGTTAATAAGATGAGATACATTCATTAAGGATTAAACTACAATTAATAGAGTGAGGTCCCTTCATTTGATTTCATGCATAGCCAACTAATGAGTTGTAGTTCTTTTATGAAAGATAAAATGTGAGCAGCCATAGAATTTCAGTGAAGTTTTAATAATGCTAATAGATGGCTAAATTCATTAAGGTGAAAATGTATTAGGACACATGAGAGCATCCCTTAAGTTAAAATATAGTTAGCAAGATGATATTCATCATTTCAAGATTAGAATATAAGTTCATAGTGATGTTCTTCCATTAGGATTAAAATACAATTATCTTGTTGCATATCACTCTTTTTGGTTAAATGAAGTTAATATGAAAAGGGTACATTTACTAAGATTTAGATATAAACAACTATACAATTACTTCCCTATTTTAGTTCTTTTTTTAGCGACCATAAGAGATTCTTTTATTAGGGTTATAATGACGGATCAATAGTTGAGTTCACCCAATTATCAAGTTAATTTTGGTAAGGATTATTGTCAAGATTAAAACGTGAAATAACTAAACAAATTCATCCAATGCAGTGAAACATAGTTAACATGGCATTACTCATTTAAGAAGATAAAAGTAATTACCTATATGACGTTCATCCTTTAGATTTCAACTTAGAAATTATAACATTAATTCTAACTTCATTTCCCACAATCATTTGTTCAATTTACATGCTTAATAACAAGTTAATCCAATGATGTAATCTAGCAAGATTCTTTCCACTATTACAACTTCTAATTCACATTATCAAAATACTTTTTCCATAATATTAATTACAATCTTCCATGAACCTGATTACTACATTTGTCAAGATGAATAATTTTATGCACTTAGATTTAAATTCATTAATTTCCCATCGCACACTTATGAATAGCAACCATACTTGATATCTTAACGCATGAAACAAAGGAAACTAAAACATCGCATAACACAGATATGATCTCGGAGTTCACCCCTAAAGGGCTACATCTCTGGGTCTGCTCAACTGCAAGACCCCTTTGGTATTATATCATTAGGAATACATAATTTATAAGTCTTTTACATCTTTGCCACTTAGGCGAATACAATCAATATACAACAGACACCTCGGTCAGAATTTACATAATGATCCCTTTTGAAGCGGATCCAACTGAACACATCAAGGCAATTACAAGTTCAAATGACTGACGATACTCTGACTAGGGACGTAATCGACTATGACCAACACAAATAACCAGATGATAGGGTCCAAACACAAACCTAGCAAGACGTGCTACTATAACAGACGCATCGATTTCCAAAATAATAGGCCGTACTCTAGCGTTAACGGGTAATTACAACATTTTCCTAAGTTGACTTAAGCACCTAGGTAGATTAATTAAATCTTAGATAAACACTAATGACAAGTTAGTTTTACAACAATAATCTGACCCCTTGATAACGATACAAAAAAACAACCCTCTTACTACAAGAGCAAAATACATTAAGAGTGAATGGAGAAATGGAAAAAACGTTTCCGAGCTAAATTAAGCCTCTATTGCATACATTTAAAAATTAAAGACCATTACCCCCATTCAATCTACTCATTTTCATATAATCAATTATCATTCGATTTAAAAATACAATGAAAGTCATTGCTATATTAAAGCCCAAAAATCTATATATGTAGATGATAATATATACATTTATCCTTTTTTTTTTTAAAACAAAAAAACACATTATTTACTAAAATAAAAATCTCAACTCTTTTTTTTTTTTTTATAATACAAAATATTACCCAAAGTATATTTTATTGTATTATATTATTATTATTATTATTTTTTTTAAATAATAAAAAAAATTAAAACTGAAATAAACTAAAAACTTAAAATAAATTATAAAAGGAAGGGGCGCTGCGGGGCCCACCTTCCAACATGGAAGAGGCGGGGATCCCGCAGCTCCCTCGCGGCCCGGCGGTGGCACAGGGAATTCCCCCTGCGGCCACTGTGCATGCAGGGTTTCCCTGCGGCCACTGTGGTCGCAGGTTTTACCTTGCGGCCATAGTGAACGCAGGGTTCCCTGCGGCCATAGTGAACGCAGGGTTCCCTGCGACACTATGGGAAGGGAATTGCCCTGCGAAGCACACGGGAATAGGGGAGGAACGGGGGAGGGGGCGGCGGCGCGAGCCGAGCTTTGGCTCCTCCGCCTGCCAAACCCTACCCCAAAATACATATTATTTTTTTTTGTTTATTTTTTATTTTTTAAAATAAACACAAAATGAAATAACTAACTCACATAAATCCTCATACCCCTTTTTTTTTTTTTTTCCACAGCCACAAATATTTTCCAGATTATTTAACCAATAGATTTGAGGAAGATTTTTTTCTTCTTTCCAAAAAGCCCAAGAAACCATGGTCAATCTTAAACCAAGAACAACCAAGCCTTCAACAAAACTGAAAACTAAATCTTAAGAACACTCATGGGTAGTATTCCTTTCTATTTTTCCAGCATTTCATGGAGAACATAACAATAAACAAAAGGGTAGATTGGAATCCTACCTCCAAACGCATTCCGGGAAGAGATTTTTGATGAAGAGCTCCACCTGCAACTCAAGCCAATCTCCCATTTTTTTCCAAAAAAAAAAAGCCCCCAAGAAAGAACTCCCAAAAACATTTCCAAACTAGGTTAAAATGAGAAACCCTATTTTTGACCTAATTCTCAATTTCGAATTCAGGCATTTATTTATTTTTAAATAAAAGAAAATCCAAAATGGAAATCATTCTTCCCACTATTCAATACATCTTATTTGCTTTTCTAATTAAAATTAAAATGTTTCTATTTCTTGTTTAATTTTAATTCTAATTTCTTGATTCTAATTTAGGCCTACATTATATTTCGAAACTATTGACCAGGGTAAAGCATTTTTTTGATTAATTTAAATTTCCAAAAAAATCAATCTTTTATACTAAATCAACTTTACAAGTAAAAAGAATAATTTTCTTTAAATAATAAAATTTACCCTTTTCTCTTCCAAAATGTGAATGTGAATTAATTTATTTCTATTTCTCAAATGACTTTAAATTTTTCCTTTCTAAAACGCATAACTTCATTGAATTCATTATTATCAAATTTAACTATTAAATTGACTCGCTATAACATAATAAAGCGACCTTTTTAATAAATGACTAATCTTATGAAAGAAATCTATTTATTTTAATTCCTCAACTTTTAATGCATAAATGAACACATTATTTCAATTTAAATGCTTTAAGCTTGCTACAATTATAATTAAAGCGATCTCTTTTTAAATTAATGATTAATCATATAAAAGAAGCTACCTATTTAAATTTCTAAATTACTAATGCGTACATCTACTCATTAAATTGAATTAAATACTTAGGATAACAAACTCCACTTACCCCGCACAAGGCACGCAAATCGAGGAAGTCCACCAAATCACACGACACGCAACCCAATGAAAAGAAAGCCCCACGAACCACACACGATGCTCTCCTGACCATGGCTAAGGCAAGATGAGAGTTTTATGACCACCAAATCCAAATTCTAAGGATGAAGGAGGTATACTCAACCCTGCAAATCCCAAAGAAGATGAACCTCGCCCTAGGCAGTGTTGTACCTGCAATCTCCTACACCCATGAATTCATGCAAGCATACATATACATATACATATTCAATGAAGGCGTTAGCTTGAGATTTATCACAAGAGTTAGGAAACAATTTCATTTACAGAAGAATCAATGCAAGAGCACAATAATAGGTATGCACGATTATTTATATTATCTAAACTACACATTGCATCACGGTTAACCTACCATTCAAGAATGCCACATAGGAAGTCAATCGAGGTCAAACAGATTTTACAAGTCCGACTAGGGTAGGGGCATTACAGACATCATTGCAAAAATAACATTACCGGTTAATTGACATTAATGACAACATAACATATCATCAATGCAATCTTCATGCAAATGCCAACATCATAATCAAGCTATTGAACCCAAGAAGAGGATCCAAGACAAATCTCAACAAAATCTGGCAATCAATTATTTAAATCAATTTCAACATAGATGCGAGTATAAGAAATTACCTTTTTAGCTCAAGTTTGTGTAGCAAATCCCATAGGTTTACTAAGAAGGAGAGCTATCGAATGAAGGATATCATCCCTCCATAAATCAAGCAGGAGCCATGGAAGAAGAACCCACACCAAGAATTTTGAGGGAATCTCCTCAATAGAATTAAACCCAATATGCCATGGTTTAATGAAGAGCACAACCTGATTAAAGAAGGACCTCCTTCAATGGCCTTGTTTCTATTTGACATGCAAGAGAAAACTATTGGTATTTGATTGAAGACTGCATTGATGAACTATTATGTTCCCATTGATGTCAATTGTAACTGGTAATGATGTTGTTTTGAAATCGGTAGATTTAGCAAGTGAAGGAAACCGATATTCCTTTAGAAGTAGTGAGATCAACTGGTAATCCTACCTGTTGATAGGCCAAACCCTAATTGGTGAAGCTTAGTGAATCAATTGTATTGATTTATGATCAAATGGTGATCAATTATTATTATGCCACATATGCATGTTGTATGTGATAAGTTTAAAATAGTTTTTGGTGCATAGAGATAATACTTTTATCATGGGAATGAGCGAGTACATTGCATGAAGAGGAAACAATGTGATGAGTTACAAGAATCGATGAAGCACTAATCAAGGAGCGGTCAAGGTTGTCTTGAACAATGTGCAATGATCGCTATGTAATTTAATGGTCATACTTGAATAGATTTGTTTGTAATCTCTCTGAGATCTTAGGTTTGTGATGTGTTACCAACCTATTGTTTTGCATATAAGGTCGATGAGTTATTTTGTTATAGTGTTAAAAATTTTGGTTTAGTGTTAGTGTGATTGGTTGCCAAACCAGAAGGAGTATTTGCAATATGTGTGAAGGAAGATAGGAGCATGAAAAGGATATGACCAAGCAGAGAAGTGCTATTTACCAGATCAACAAACCCTCATTGTTCTCTAACAATTACAACAGTTAAATCCCTTAATTGGGTAAGCCTTAACAAGCTTAGTGCTATCTAAATCTTCTAACCAAGTGATCCATTAGCTTGTCTTTTAAATCCTATATTGAGGTTACTCCTAATAGGGTATTGCTTCTAACAGGGCATTATAGTCAATCCCTTAACCAGGTGGTCCCTAACAGGATCTGTTCTTAACATGAATTTTTGTAAAGCTTTAACAGGCTTGGCTCCTAACAGGGCGAACTTCAACAGAGTTCAAAATACTTGTGGGTATTCATCCCCACCGTGGTTTTTCCCATTTGGGTTTCCATGTCAAAAATCATTGTGTCAAGTGGTGAATAGCTTTTGTGGTTATGATTGCTATGGTTAATTTGCTTAACTATTAAATCCACTTAGTTATGATAAGATGACCGATAGTAATCTGAAATGTGTTTTTACTATTGCTAGTAAAGTATTTTTTATGTTTTGGTTAAATAGTTTTGGAGTTTCAGATCTGTTATACTATTATTTTGGTATGCCAGTCAACCGGTAAAACTGTTAGTGCTATTGCAGTTTGTAGCTTAGTGATTGACTTGTGAGATTGTTTTTAAGTTTGGTGAAAATATTGTCAGTTTTGTATCTACTGATTCAGCCCCCCTCTCAGTAGTTGTCTAGATCCTTATTGATTCATCATATCATCAAAAACCACCATAAAATAGTTGTTTCCAGCCAACATGATATCTATGTCCCCTTTAGCGTTCCAAACTCATCATGCCCATGACTCTAAAATAGGAAAATAGAGTCTAAGTCCTATAAACTTGCAAATAATGGTATGATTGTTGAGGTATGCAACATCATCTCACATGGCTTTCACTTAGTAAGCATGGTTATATCATGTGCATTCATGGAATACTAAAGAATCCCCCTATTTTCAAAAAATATTGCCCTAAACTCCTTTTATGTCACCCCCTCCCAATAAACAACCTGAATTAAAAGCCCCCTAATTTTCACCAAATATTGCATTTTTTCTTAGCCCAAATTAAAAACCCCCCTACTTTCACTGATAGGCAATATATTGTACCCTCATTTTTGGGATATTAAACCCCCCAATATGAATGCACGTGATATAATATTGTCTAATCAATGAAGCCCCTATGCATCATCTAAGACCATTTTAGGTTGAATAACCGAGATAGGTCGATCTTGGCTTCTTTGCAAACACCCATTTACTTTCTTAATCTTGGGGATCTTTGTCTCCATCAAAGACCCATCCCTCGCTAAGAGTTTACTTGAATTCCCCATAGCAACTACATGCAAGGTCAAAGATGGCTCTTGTGAACCCATACTCCTAAATACCAATGGCCATGAAAGAGCCCCACTCTCCTCCATGAAAAGACCAAACCTTAGGCACAAAATACACAGGCAAGGGCCCGAACATAAAGAAAATGACCCCTACGAAGAAGACCCCAAAATGCCATAGAAAAGAGGCGAAATACAGGAATGAAACAATCCCCCATGACATAGAGGCAGACAACCCAAACCTTGGGCACCCCCAACACACCCATGCCCCTATGAAACAATAAGTAAACCCCCCAAAATTGGCAAAGCCCCCCCCAAAAAACCAAGAAAATAAATAAAAAGGAGATGCACACCAAAACAAAGAGACATAGCTAGGGCACGAGCCCTAGCCTGCAGACAACAACCCGACACATTCCCTCCTCATATTTACTCCTATCGTCATTCCATCCAATTTATTCTTGAGTGTTTTAAGTTGTCCATCATAAATACTTCATTTATCAATATCTAATTTAATTTAATAGACAACCCAAACTGGTTCATCATAAGATCACTGATATTTGAGTAACTGTTTAACTTTTGTTAATGGTTGTGAGATCTGATGTAGGAAATTAGCAGTTATTGATGCAACTTGAATGTATAAATCAAGTAAATGTTTCAAGGATATTGAGTTGCTAAGTATGTTGAATCTTAGGAATGGAATCTTGTTCAACTGAAGCAGTAAAATAAGAATAGTTACATGGAAGTCCAAATGTCGGTTGGGTCAATTAGCGTCAAATTCATAGGCAAATTAACATTAGAATATTCAGAACATAATATTTGTTAGAAGTGCTTTTCATCATGTTATACAAAAATAAATAAGCTTAAATGATACCGTAAATAATACAACTGTAATCTTGTATTGTGAAACTGTGGTGTCATCTGGTGTGTTGTTTAGTAAAAACTTAAGATTCATGATAATGCTTTAAGTGACCTTCCTTAGATTTGTTTGCGTCAGTTAGAGACTATGGAAAAACAACAGTTGGCTGGTCAATTAATGTCATAAGGAAGCGGCTATTCTCCACATAAAATAGCACACCCATACGTATGATACCCCATAATTTATCATACCATCATATGTATGTGAAGAGGGGAAAACAGATTAGAAGGTTAAATGATCAAAACATAACAAAATAAACCCGCAAAATGCAAAAATAACATGAAAATACCATTTTACCTTGCTATTTTACCTTCTCCTTCAGATTGAGCTTGATGAAGTGAAGGCGCCCCTTGATAATGCTCCACTTGATGTGCTCCTTTGATTGTTGGATGTGGATGGCTCTCCAATGATGTGCACAACATGAAATGGATTTCAGGAGGATGATAAGGATGAAAATGATGAAGCTGCCAAGATGATTTCTTGGGCTCAAAAGGGCAGCATAAGCTTACTGGATTTCGAGATGTTTTTTGAATGAAGGGGTGGAGCCCTTTATTTATAGGAAGAGAGAAAAATGGATGGTTAGGATGGATTCGAGGTGAAGAGCTAGGATTTACTGATGAGCTCACACAAGCTCCAAGAGAGGGTGTGGAGACTAAGAAATATGCCTTAAAGGCATTTCGTATCTCCACACTCCACAAGGTGCATTGGAGGAATTAAAAAATTCTCCCAAAAAGGATATTATGGGGATTGGAGGAATAAAAAATTCCTTGAGAGAGGGGATACTTGGAGGAATGTGAGATTTCGAAAATCTTACATTCACCTAGGAAAAGATTATTTAAAAGCAAGGAGTTGACTTTATGGCTAATCATGACGATTAGCCATTAACGATTCATTAGGAGGGGGATTGGAGGACATGTTAGGTGGGATTAGGATTAGACTAGGAGAGAGAATGAGTGGAGGGAATAAAAAATTAGAAGAATAATGTTAAGTGAGTTTAGGGAGTTTCTAGAAGAATTTATTAGGTTAATGATGAATTAAGAAGATGATTTGTAGGAATCATGTAGGTTAACTAATTAATTGAAATTAATGAGCTAAGAGGAAGATTTGTGAGGATTTGTTTTTTTAGAAGAATAAAGAAAGGGATTGATTTATTAAATAAATCAATCACATTCTATAGTGACAATATTAATTATATTTAATTAATATTGAGGAGAATTTGAATTAACATAATTAATTAATTACTTATGTGGGGCATTAAAAATAATTAAAATAATTATTTTTAAGTGTCTACATTTTGCCCCTCTTTGAAGTGAGGTGTGATGATGCATTGATTCAAAGAATAATCTTGTTTTGATGTTGATATTGGTTTGATAGGATGCCCTGGCTCTTGATTGATAGATTGCAGTATGGTGATGCCCCCTTGGGAAATCAATTGAGGTAATTGATCTTTGGAGTTTTGTGAGATTGATTTCCTGATAGATTTGATTCGATTCGATTGATAAGATCTAGATTCAGTCTAGTTTCAAGAAGGATTCATCCTGTATAAGACAAACATGATCAAAGCCTCTGGTTTCAGGAAGGATTAATCTTGTATAAGACATGATCGATCACAACGTCTGGTTTCAGGAAGGATTCATCCTGTATAAGACATGATCGATCACAATGTCTAGTTTCAGGAAGGATTCATCTTGTATAAGACAAATATGATCAAAGCGTCTAGTTTCAGGAAGGATTCATCCTGTTTAAGAAATGATCGATCACAACGTCTGGTTTTAAGAAGGATTCATCCTGTATAAGACATGATCGATCACAACGTCTAGTTTCAAGAAGGATTCATCCTGTATAAGACATGATCGGAACATCTAGTTTCAGGAAGGATACATCCTGTATAAGACATGATCGATCACAACATCTGGTTTCAGGAAGGATTCATCTTGTATAAGACATGATCAATCACAACATCCGGTTTTAGGAAGGATTAATCCTGTATAAGACATGATCAGAGCGTCTGGTTTCAGGAAGGATACATCATGTATAAGACATGAATCAGAATCAGAATTGATTATGTGAGGAAGAAATAGAGGAAGAAAAATTAGGGTGGAAGGGATAAATGAGGAATAAATATGAAGCAGTCGTGAGGTATTTGGAAAGAAGAATAAGAGATGCGAGACCGCAGAGGAAAATGGGGGCAATTGAGAACTCCATGGGATTATTGAGTTTAGGATTTGATGGAATGATGGTGAGATTTTGTGCACAACAAATGTGGAGAGCCAACCTAGTTTGATGTTGCCCTGAGTGACTTGCACCACTGATTATAGAAATCAAGATGCCATGAGAAACCCAGGGCGTGGACTAACTCTATAGACAAATGGGAATTTCTTGCACACAACAATGCAAGTGTTAAGAAACACTAAAACAAAATTGTGGGTTCGTGCAAGGAAACCCTCAAACACACTGATACCTCTTGTACACGAGAAGGTAAGTGTTGGCAAACACTAGTACCAGGTCACCGGTTTATACAAGAAGAATCCAAAACATTCCATACTATGAAATATGCCCTAGTATGCGGCTATCATAATGTATCTAGATATGAAAGAATCCAGGCAGTCGTAAATAGTGGCAGTCGTAGGGCAAAAGATGCAAGTCTATATGAAAAGATCTAACAAAATCTAACGAGTCTCTTCCTTGTGACCAAATGATACCTCTTGCCAAGAGTAGAACTAGGATGGACTTGGGATTGTTTCTCAAGACTTCTTGAAGCTTACACAAAGGCATAAAAGCTCAGTTTCAATGGGACATTCCCTGTTCATGACTCAGGTGAAGACTCATCATCATACACATGTTTTATTGGGAGGCAGAAAAGAAGGAATGTTGTGCATGGGTGGGCTGGATGGCGGATGATTTGTAGTATCAACATGATAGACAGTGGATCCGGTTATTTACCTTTGTGCCTGCATAGAGGTTTTCACCAAGGTAATTTCCCATAGCGCCACCAAGTGGTTTTCACTAATGGACGAATTGTTTTTCTTTCTCTTTTTGATTTTTTAATTTTTTTTTTTTTTTTTGTGTCATAAGGCGCCTGTTTGCCAAGTTTTCACCAAAGTGACGATTTTTTCTAATTTTTTAATTTTTTTCTTGATTTTTATTTATTTTTACCATTTAAGACTTTTTGAGGACTAAGCATAAAATCTTTTGAGGTGCATGATATTCATTGGATCATCCAAAGGATCGCCTTCAGGAGTAGCCAACTGATAAGCTCCTGATCCATATTTCGCTGTGATTACATATGGTCCAAGCCAATTAGGCTCGAACTTGCCTTTCTTTTCTCTTTCTTGTAGATTTTTTTGATTCTCCATGAGGACAAGATCACCAACTTGGAATTCTCGGGTTCTGACTTTTTTATGATAACTCATGCGCAGATGGTTTTGATATACCCGGAGATGATTCAAGGCCTTGAGGCGCCTTTCGTCTAACAATTCTAGCTCTTGTAAGCAGGCAATTTTGTATTCTTCCTCTGGTAGGATGTTTTGCAGCGATACCCTTAGAGAGGGGATCTCGATCTCAAGGGGAAGGATGGCTTCAAAACCAAATACTAGGGAATAAGGAGTGGCACCTGTGGGGGTGCGGATGGAGGTGCGGTAGGCCCACAATGCAGGATGGATTTGGAGGTGCCAATCACGACCTGCTTCATTGATCATCTCCAAATCTTGTAAGTGCATGCTACTAATTTGCTTAGCAAAATCCATCTAGGTACCCAAACTATATTCAAATCATCCTCATTTGCATACTTAGCCATTTTGATCATCATCCACAACTTCTCTCTTTCATCCATCTCCATCCTCATTTGTGCACACATTGGAGAGCCAACCACATATCTACATTGGACCAATCCAATCAAGCTAAGGAGTGGTGCATTCTTGGCTTCATCAAGACTCCAAATTAGAGGAACAAGAGAACTCTCATGTCAAGGTATAATAGATTATTATTTGTCTTTTATTTGTGTGTTTTGTGCTTTTTATTTGAATTGACAATCTAGCCTTGCATTAGGATATTTCCCTTGGTTCATTTTGGCACGTCCGGTGGGACCCACATCCCTGGAATTTAATATTTTTTCAAATTTGTTGTGTTTTTTAACACAGGTACTAGAACAATGCGAGCGTCTACAAATCGATGCAATCGCTTCAGGTTCAGTGCGTTCGCATGCACTTTAGCATGATCGTTGGAAATTTAAATTGTTTAAACTGCTTTTTTCGCATGCCTACACATCAGCACAAGCACTACGGGAACAACACATCCGCTTCCAGAGTTTTCTCACTTAGTTTTAGCAAAATCTCCTCTTTCTTTTTTTTTTCTCTTCTGTTATTTCATAGTAAAGAGCATAAAACACTAAAAAGGCAAAAAAAATCTAGAAAAAAAAAATAGTTAATTTTCCTATAACTAGTATTTCTTTTTTGATAGTCTCATTTCAGCACGAGCGCTCTGCCGAGTTTCCCACTTAATTTTAAATTTTTAAATTTTAAATCTCTTTTGTATGTACTAACTTGCTTCAGCACAACTGAATCAGAACAACGTGACTGCTCAGGCATAAATCAACATTTCCTTTGGTTTCTATATTTTTTCCGCATTTCCTATTTTCTCATTTTTGGCCTACTTTAGCACGTAAGCAGGCGTTTCAGCACTTGCACAGGCGCTTGAACACAGGTGTCTATAGATTAGCGCAAGTGCTATTTCTACAGACTTGTATGTACTGATCACTTTTTTTGTGAGTTTTGCAGGTTTATTCAATTTTTCAAGACATAGAAACAAAACTACTGATCTGATTTTCTGCAGGTTGCCTTGGAGACTCAACTAAACCTTGTGTTTTCATTTTTTTAGGCACTTAGACTTAATTAGGGGTGTAAATGAACCATTGTTTTTTGTGTTTATGAAAAGCATAAAGGTAGGAGAGTATGCTCTCATCTATCTAGACGATTATAAATCCAGACCCTCCAAGATTTTTGTGTTTATTGCATGTTTACCCTTAGCGGGCTTGCCCTCTCGAGTTGCTCTTAGAGACGGTGAGAGGGAAACAACCCAAGTGAGTACACTTGGAACTGGGGTTTCCAACTCACTATAATAAATAAGCCATTGAGAATGAAAGACTCAATGGTTGGGGATATTTGAGAGTTTACTCTCACATTGGGTGCTTAGTAGGATCCTAGAGATCTCAATCATGCTTGCATGACTACTAATTTCTTGGTGCTTCGTTGGGCTATAGGCCTCAATTGCACTTGTGCAAATGTCAAGGGTAGTTCCTAATGGGAAGAAATAATAAACACCTTATGCATAGTGGCCAAAAACCTTCTAGTCATTGGTGCAAGAGGTCAGACCTCTGAAAACGCCCATATTTTTCTGGCCCTTAATAGAGACACAAAGTTTTCCATGAGAAGTTTTCATGGGAATTGATGCATCATTTCCCTAGAGAAGTGAGTGGTGTGGAGGGGAGCCAGTGGGGTCAAGCATCTAAGTGTCTACTCTAGGTAAGCGTAGTTGGGAAACCAATTGGGATCCATTGACTATTGTCCTTGCTAGCCCTAGGAATGTTGTATATGACCATGAGTGGCTTTGAATTCAAATTCATTTGATTATTGTGTTTGATCTTCTTGACACTTGCTTTTCAAGAGTAGACTAAACACATCATTATCCCTAAACACTTTGCAAGACACTTGTCTAAAGACAAACAACCATTCAGGTCACAGTCCTAGTCACCATTCCAATCATAGTCATACCCAAGTCACATCCTAGTAGTCTTCCACACAAAGTCCCAATTGCGTCAAAACTTCGTTTGTCTCATGTTTCATAAACCCAAGTTGTATAGGCATCCCAAGAAGTCAATCCACCATCCTATCAAGAAGAAGAAGCTCACATAAGCACAACTTATTAGACATTGGAAGTTTTGGTACACAAATCACAAACTCTTGCTTAAAAATAGGACCTTCTTGCACCATTACCATGACTACATCCATGGTCATAGCAATGAGTTTGATACTAGTAATTAATTAAGAGTTTGTGCCCTCCATCAAGGTTCAGGTTTGTCTTTTAACACCAACTATTGTCAGAATCAGGGTGGTCGCATCCCTTCATACAACTTGCCATCCAAACCAATTATCTATTGAGTCATGTTCATGCTAAGGATAGCCTAGTCATCAAATTTCTTCTAATTATCACTATCATCTCTCTTTGATCAATCATCCTCAATATTTTCCTAAGGACTTAACACATCAATTGATCACAAATCAATCACCTTCAATTATCAAATAAATTCTCAAATCCAAACCAAATAATCCTTTAAACCAATTTAATATCACATTAAGGTTTTATGCCTTGTAAAGTTTTATTTAGACCTCATCCTTAATCAATCAATCACTTGGCTTTGTGCTTGAAGAAGAATCCTCTCCAAGTACCTTTGCCCTATCCTTTGAGTCGATCAAGACTCTTATCTTACGTCTTTTTTTTTCTTAGGGTCATTATTCAACTCTTGGTAGAAGAAAGACTTTGATCATCATCCCAAGGTCTAAATTTTACCCAACTTGGTCATTACCTTGCTTGTGAAGTCATCAACATTTCCCACCTAAAATTCTCATCCAAGGATTAAGGTACAATCCTAATCAAACCCATGTCCTAATCCAAGGACTCTACCAATCAATCAAATCCAATTTTATCAAAATCCAAATCCAAATCCAAAATCCAAGATCCTTGCTAAGTCCTTTCATCAAATCTCTTCCTCCTCTAATCAATATTTTCTAAGGTTATTCTTGTATGGTCACAACTCAATCTCAAAATAAAAAGATGGCCGAACAACAATATGGTATGCCAGACATTAGTGTCCTATATGAAGACCCTACACAAGATCCTACACAAAGTGTGGAACCCAACATTCAAAATCAACCACAAGACCCTAATATGGTTGATCAAGATGAACTCTCTTCGAAAGTGTGAACTTTCTTAGAAGACTCTTATAATAAAGAAATGGAGAAATTTATCCGACATAATCCTAGTGCTCTTCTAAAGACTCTCTTTGAAAATGGAGCTCAACTCCCCCGATTTTGATAGATCCACTCTTGGTCAAAAACCACAAGGAGACCTTGCTCCTACTCATACCATCACACCCTTTCTTCAAACTTAATCAATTGCACCCCCACCCATCATTCAACCCCAATCAATAGCACCTGCGACATCTGTCCTCATAGTCTTCATTATGCCTTCTTCCTTCTTAGCATCTATGCCACTATCAAATCTCATATTGTCTATTATCCAACATGCCTCTATGCCATCTTTCTCTACGTGACCATACGTCTCTATTCCACAATCCTCCATTCCTCTCAACAATTTCACTAACTTCGTTCGAGCCTTGCTTCCTCCTATCACAACAATTTATAGGTCGCAACCAACTATCACTCAAGTCCTTGTGACATCGGTCATCACATCTCACATCCCCGCTTCCTCATCATATCAATACATTAGTGGTGGTGGACCTTCCATGACTCGTCCGATTCTAGGGGCAAACACAATTCATCATGTCCAAAATCCACAACAAGACCTCATTAAAGAAATCCAGGACATGAAAAACATTATCAAAGACATGAAGGAAGGGACTAACAAAAGGAAACTTTACTCACTTGAGGAATTATGTCCTTTTCCTTATGACCCATCTATATCAGTCACACCATACCCACAAGGGTTTGAGATGCCCAAGTTCACGAAGTATGAGGGAAAAGGGGACCCCCGACACCATGTTCATGAGTTTCACATCTTATGTCAAGAAGTCTCCTATAGTGACTTATACCTTCGAAGGCTCTTCCCTAAGAGTCTCACGGAAGATGCTCTTGCATGGTTCTTGTTCTTACCTCAAGGTTTTATCACCTCCTTCTTGGACTTAGTAGAGAAGTTTGTGGCTCACTATACCTACAACATGGCTAATGATGTTTCCATGATGGACCTTTGTAACACAAAACAAAGGCCTGGAGAGACTTTTGCTAACTTCTTGCAAAGATGGCGACATCTTATCAAGAAATTCCAATGGGACATGCTAGAACAACACCAAATTGAATTATTTCAAAATAATTTGGTGCTTGAACTATCAAGACCTTTGACATCTCAATGTATTAAATCTTTCCAATAATTGACTAACAAGGGCCTAGCCCTCGAACGTGTCTTGTTAGATGAAAGAACCTTGAAACATTACCAAAAATCAAGTCAAAATTCTTCCTCTTATCATAATGATAAACCCAAATTTTGGTCCAAAAATAAGAACGTAGTCAATGATGGTATGACTGATGCAAAACGGGTCCTGACCGTGGCCGCTCCTTCAAATCCCACCACCACAAATCACAAATTCAACAATCAAAATAATCAAAATCAATCTAAAAAGCCTCATAACAATGTCTCAGTCTAGGGGTGACCACCTCAATCCAATAACAAGACTCCAAGAGATTTCACTCCTCTTGCCGAGCCCATTGAAGTGGTGTTTCAAACGCTTGTCCAAGCAGGCACAGTGGTCTTCTTGATTACTCGCCCATTCAACCCCAATCAAACCAAACCTAGGTGGTATAATAAGAATGAGTATTGTGATTATCATCGTATCAATGGGCATTATACACGAAAGTGCGTGAAGCTTAAAATATACATACAAGATCTCATTGATAGAGGTGGGATTGAGGTAGAAAATTTAAAACCTAGTAACAACAGTGACAAACTCAAAATGTACCAGGAACCCTTCCCAAAACATGATAAAGGAAAAGGCTCATCATCTAATGCTGTGAACTATGACTACACTAATCATATAACATGCTTTGACTTTTTAGTAGGTCGCATTGAGCCTGCAGATAACCATGTCAATGCCATTACTATCCAAGGAGCTAACCCTACCCCTTCCCAAAGCAGACCTAACCTTTCTAGGATAGTCATTCAAGGTGCCATGCCTTTTGCTTCCCACTCTCAGAATGATTGTAATGCAACTACTCGTCAGGGCAGAGTCACTATCCAAGGAGCCCCTCCCCCACCAAACCTTCCCCCCATGTCTTCCACCCGCCGATATGACCTCCTTGACCAGCTTGGGAAGACCCCCGCATAGATCTCCATCCTAGAACTTCTCAATACTTTCCCTATGCACCAGGAAATTTTGGAACAAGCCCTCCTTGAGTCTCACATTTCTGATAATATCAATGCTGCCCAATTTCAAGCTCTCATTGGAAATCTTTCTGCCCAACAATACCTTCTATTCACTTCCAATGATGCTCCTGCAGATGAAGACCATAATAAACCTTTGCACACCAAATACCTTATCCAGAAGCACAAGGTAAAATGTATCTTGATAGATGGTGGATCCAAACTCAATTTGTGTACATACAAGTTAATAAAATAATTGGGACTTTCTGAGGACCTCGTAGATACATTAGGAAGAATCACAATAAAAGCATATTATTATGTAGAAAGAGTTTCTAAAGGCATGATCACCTTGCCTCTTCAAGTGGGCCCTATTACAATCGATACCCCTTTCCAAGTCCTAGATCTTGATCTCCCTTACAATATTCTCCTTGATCGCCCATGGATTCATTCCTTCCAGGTCATACCCTCCACTTATCATCAATACATCAAATTCCCCTTCAATGGAAGAGAGATCACTATCAAAGGTGATCCACAACCCTTTCAATGTTGCAAGCTCTTAAAGGGGAAGCATCCATATCATTTTCGACTAAATAGACCCTCTCCAACTCCTCCATCTGACACATCAAACATTGCCTCCACCTCATCCCAAGAAAACCCCAAAATCAAGATCCTGGATAATGGTTGTGGAGAATACAAACTAGAAGATGTCTTATTAATAGGTAATCTCCCCCTATCTCCCAAGTCATTCAACAAACCAAAAGAAATTGAAAAAGATCAAAAACCCATTATACAATGCAAAGATACCACCTTTCAGCAATGGGGTCCACTTGATGAGGAGAGCCTTGACATGAATGTCTCTTCATGGTTGTACCAGAAAGAAGATGAAGACCCAGCAAAAATACCTAAAAAAATGTAGTCAAAAGAATCAACTATAGTAGAAAAAATGGGTTACAAAGGAAACGGCTTGGGACTAGAGAGGAAAGGAAGAAAAGCACCAATAAATCCTATGTCTCACAAGTATAACAGGGGCTTGGGGTACACTCCAGTGCCTAAGATCACTATCACTAGTGCCCCTTCAAGTCCTTCTTTAGATATTCAAAGACTCTAACGAAGAGGAGTTCCATGAAATGCCTTTTGAATATGAAGATGACATCTTCTTTGACACCCACATCAACACCATCACTCCCATAACCCCTCCCATTCCACACGAGCTACATCTTGTCCATCCCAAACTCATAGATTGGGGCCAATGAGACAAACCCACTATAGACATCTGCACCGATGATAACACTCTCATTACTCTCCTGACTATACAAAATTTGGAAGACTGCAACAAAGTACATAGGATTCAACTGCATGAAAAGGGATACTTTGGTAGAAGGTCAATGCCCTTAGTCACAAAAAAGATAATAAAAAGAAAAAACATGATTCCCTAGGTGAAACGCTCTCTGAGGCACCTTTGGATGAGAAAAAAGTAAAAACAAAGGGCATATCTGAAAGTGAAAACCTAGAAAAGGCACTTGAGGATGAGGGACTTGACCTCCCTACCATTGTTCATCTTTCGTAGGACAAGTCAAATTTGTTAATAGAGGAAACAAACAGTATCAATATGGGCACCAAAGACATTCCAAAAAACGTGCTCATTTCCAAGTCCCTCACAGATCAAGAGAAACAAGACTTCATCAATTTCCTCATAGAGACAAAAATCAACTTTGCTTGGTCCTATGCTGACATGCCAAGTCTAGATCCTGACTTAGTGGTTCATAATCTTGTTGTCCACCCAGATCCAAAATCCGTAAAACAGAAGTTACGCAAGAATTCTTGGTTGCACAATTTCTGAGCTTCCCTCTACTTATCTGGGGCTTCCTCTATGTCTCAAGCCCGAGGATTCCTTCTGGAATAAGTTGATAGACAGACTTAACTCAAAACTTGCTGGTTGGAAAGGGGCTGTCCTTAATCAAGCGGGCAAAATTACTCTGC
This sequence comes from Cryptomeria japonica, assembly GCF_030272615.1. Taxonomy (NCBI): domain Eukaryota; kingdom Viridiplantae; phylum Streptophyta; class Pinopsida; order Cupressales; family Cupressaceae; genus Cryptomeria; species Cryptomeria japonica. The sequence goes on along the minus strand of NC_081410.1, from coordinate 183,601,270 downwards.
TTAAAGCCACTCTCCAAAATCTTCCTGTTTATGCTCTCAACTTGTTGAAAATCCCTAGAAAGTTTGCGGAAGCCATTGAAAGAATCCAAAAAAAGTTTCTTTGGTCGGGAGTGGAAGTCAAAAATAGAATTCCCCTTATTGCCTGGAATAAAATTTTCTCCCCTAAGGCCTCTGGTGGGTTGGGCTTAAGGAATATCGGTGCTATTAATAAAGCTTTATTAGCCAAACAAATATGGAGATTGAAAGGAGAGGAAAGAGAATGGAACTCAATCTGGAAAAACAAATATCTCTATATGCAACCTTCTAAGGAATAATTCCTTGATAATTCTTTCATTGTTGAAGGTTCGGCTATATGGAATGCTGTTCAATTTGCTAAAAGATGGGCTACTACTGGTCGAACTTGGAACCTTGGGGATGGGAGGAGAATAAGATTTTGGGAAGATAGATGGATTTTGGACAAACCCCTGGAGGAAGTTCCAATCCTTAAAGATTGGAAAGACTGGTTCAAAAGAAGGTTTGGTGAGCTAGTCAGAGATTACTGGAGAAATGGGAACTAGATAGATTTTAGCCAGCAATGTCCAGGGCTCAAGTCCCTTTAGATTGCTCTTTCTGCTAAAATTCCTATAGACAACAAAGATGACAGATTGACATGGAGGGAAACCCTGGATGGGAAATATTCCTGTTTCCTCAGCGGTGGCTATTCACAATGATTCTGTGGAAGAAATTCCTATCTCGGCTAAAGTTTGGAACAAGAAGTTAGTTCCTAAGGTTAATATCTTCTTTTGGATTTTCATCCAAAACAAGGTTTTAACCCTAGACAACCTTCAAAAGAGAGGTTTTGTTTTTCCTGATAGGTGTTCTCTTTGTTGCAAGGAAGAAGAGACGGCTTGCCATATCCTCAATCAGTGCACCTTTAGTCAGGATATCTAGAAAATCATCTTAAGCAGGTGGAACCTGAGCTGGGTTTTCCTGAACTCCCTAGGGGATTCCTGGCAGCAATGGCATTGCCCTAATTCTAATCCTTAAATTGTGGAGACTTGGAGGCTTACTCTGCCGATTGTTATCTGGAACATCTGGAAAGAGTGTAACAATAGGATTTTTAGGGATAAAAGAGCTATTCCTGAAGTGGTGGCAGACAAAATTTATAAGAGTATATTTGAATTCCTCTATGGCATTGATTATGGTCCAGCTGCTAAAGATGACTTCAAAGATAGGTGGAACCTCTCCACCACTACTACTAGCAAGGAGAAAGGAAGAGAAGGTCTCATTTGGTGTTTTCCTCCACAGGTGGATTAAGGCTAACTTTGATGGGGCCTCAAAGGGGAATCCGAGTAAAGCTGGATATGGGGGCATTGTCAGGTATTTTGCTAGAATTTGTTTAAAGGTGGTGGCTGGACCCTTGGGGAATCAAACCAGTCATTTTTCCGAAGCCTCAGCTACCCTGAACACCTTAATTTTAGCCAAAAGTCTTAATTATGATAAATTATGGCTCGAGGGAGATTCACTTAATATTATTAAGTGTTTGAAGGGGGAGTTGGAGCCATCTTGATCAATTGAAAATATTATCACAAAATCTAGGGAGATCATTGCAAGTTTTAAAGAAATTATTATTCAACATGCCTTTAGAGAGAAAAATAGTGTGGCGGACTGTCTAGCGAATATAGGAGCTTTTTCTGACTCCCAATCGATTTGGCACAGGGAAGATCTCAATCTAAACATTAAAGAGCTACTTAGAAAGGACCATCATATGGGGAGAGAAGGACAGTATAATCATGACAGGGAATACAAATAATTTATGCCTTCATGGAAAGGTCATCATTACTTGGCAAAGCGGCAGATCCCCAACTATCTTTAATAATTTGCCGCACGCTTTGTGGGTTTCCCGGTTCAAAATCTTGAGCAACTTTGGGAAAGAAGGGCTTAGTTTGCAGAGAAACAGAGCAGATAGTCTAAATCCAAAGATGGGAGGAGACCTAAGGAGGGAGGAACTAGACAATACGTCGACTTGGAAAGCAATGCCGAAAGTGTGGGCGAAACTGGAAAAGGGTTCTCTCACAAGCTTCATGGAGAAGCTCGCAGACTATGATAAAGGTAGGGTAAACCTCGCCGTTTCCAAGATTTCCAAAAATTGGTCTAATGGCTCCTTCAAAATCTATGGAGTTAAGTTCAAGCTGGATGCTGGGCTCATAGCTACAGTGACTAGTATGCCCCACACTGGGCTTAATTTCTTTTGAAACCTTAAAGTCTCTAACAATGCAGTCAATCTGTTCTCGCGGAAAGAGAAAGAAAAGGTTAGAATCGGTAAAGCCACTGGGGGCTACTACGAAGCTGCTAATATCAAGAAACTATGGGGCTGGGTTCTGAATGCAATTATGGAATACATCATGGTTGAGGGCCATTTCTCTAGGGCCCACACCTACCACTTCATTCTCTTAAACCATTTCAGACACGAAAAAAAGGTATCTCTGCCCTACTACCTTTTTAGGTCCCTTTCCAGGTCCCTTAATAGACACAGTAAAAATCCTTCTAGCTTGATTCTCCACTGTGGGATTTTTCTGCTCATCTATGAGCATTGTAAAACCCTCGCCTTGCTGGAAAACAAGAGGATTTCTGCCTCTTCGGGTAAGAGAAAGATGGAGGGAGGAGACTCTAGCAAGGAGAAGGCATCCTCTAGCAAAAAAAGAAAAATTGCCCTTGGGATGGAAACTGAGGAAATTGATAAGGAATGCAGCGATATGGAGACGGATGACTCCAATGGTGAAGACAACTGGAATGAAGAGGAGCTAGGTAATGAGGAAGAAACTGGTGATAATGAGCCTGGTAATGAAAGCCCTATCCTTAGTGATTGCCTTGGTAAGGATAATAGCCATCCCATGGAGGATGTGGATTTCAAGGATAATGAGGAAACTTATGTGAATTTCGAGAAGGAAATGAACAAAGATTCTGAGAAGGACCTAACTAAGGACAGGGCTAGTGAGGATAAGGAAAGTGCAGATAAAGGGTTACTCTTGGATAACCTCAAGAAACTCATTGAGGCGAGAATGGATTATGATAGATGGACCTATGAGCTCCTAAAGAACTTGGAAAAAAAGGGGAAAAACATAGATGAGAAGAGGGAGGATGACAATAGAGATTAGATAAAATGGAAGCAGAATATGGAGGATAAGGTTAAATCACTAGAAGAAGGGAGAGAGGCCATGAAAACTCTGATGGGAGTTATCCCATCTATCCTATCTGCTGTCACTAAAAACTTGGAGGATATTGCTAAGGTCTTTGATCATACCAGCTCACCTAAATTGGTTGTGGAACTTGACTTGGATGAAGAGACTATCCAGACTGGTAGCAGCGAAGCTACTCCGATTGGTGGTGCTGTGAAGACAAAGTTTACTTTAGTGGCGAATATTCACCAATGGCAAATTTTTCATGTCAGCCATGTCAGAAATGGTGAATATTTTGTACTATTTGGGGGTGGCCATGTTGCCAGAACATTATCAATTTCCGTCAAAGTCACGGCCCAATCACCATATGTTTTATGCAAATAAATGTTTCTATGCGATGATTTCGCCAATACAATATATGGTGGACACACGGTAAATTTAATTGTTTCACCGACACTCTCCGAGGTTGCCTTAATAGATGACCTTAATTCACCTATAGGCATGTGAAGATTTGTTAGCCAGGGGGACCCAATTCGCCTGACATCTTGCCAACATGTGTCTCCATTCACCCCAACTTTCGCCAACTATATTATATTCGGCTATTATTTGGACGACCTATAATCGCCTCAAAAATTACATAAGTTGTATTTGGACAACCTATAATCACCTCGAAAATTACATAAGTCGTGTTATAGTTACGCGGGATTCGCCAAATATTTGTATACCATATAAAATTCCCGCAGAATTCACCATATAAGGATTGGTATAAATACATGCAAAGATCAGATCTATCTCAACACAATCTGGTGGGTTCTAGGCTCTGAATTCTGATCAATAGCGAAGTTTCAGACCAAGGAAAATCATTGTTGTTGAGTCGTTGACTGTATTGGCGACTGCTAGTGACCTAAAGCCTAAAGGTGAGCAATCATATTTTTGAAGTGGTATATTATACATTATAGCCTATTATTGCTTCTTCAGCAAATTGATATTTTTTTGGCAGCCTTTATTTCATTGGAGATGTCAAACAAGAAGAGGGGTAGGAAACCTTAATGTGGGGAAGGCCAAGAGAGGCCAATAAAAAGTAGAATGTTGTCTTCATAGTTTGGCATTGGAAAAGATTGTGGTACTGGTGAAAATCAGGAAGGTATATCATCACAAGTACAAGTACAAAATTTGCCACCTGCACCACATGTTGAAGACGACGGCGAACCTGATATCTCAGATCAGGATAATCTTGAAGAATATTATTTGGTAGATACCCAAGTTAGCCGGAATGATATAATCGACTTGGGTGATAATGCACAGAAGGGGAAAAGAAAAGCCATATCAAAAAAGGGTGAACCACAATCAAAAAAGGATCGGGAGAGGGATATGTTAGTGAGGAATTTTCAAATTAATTGGGTATCAAAGTATCCATTCATTGAACCAGTGGAGAATCCAATTGAAGGTGAGCCTCCAATAGAATGCAGGTGTAAGATTTGCACTTGGAAACATAATAAGGAAATTAGGTTGCAGCTAAAATTTGACACCATAGAAAAGCATATGGGTAAAGTTTATGAAAAACAAATGATAGATGGGGTTGAAAAATCAGTGATAAGATGAAAAACAAAGGATGAATGTAAGCATGTGAGGAATGCCGAAGAGTATTATTTTCATGAGAAATTACAGATGAAGCCTGCTGAAGTTAAAGGTTCTATTGAATCTATTTTTGGAAAAGGAATGCAAATAGAACGATTGGGAAAAGTTGTTCAGTTAAGCGTTGTTTTTCATATTTTGAGCAGAGGGCGTGCTATGATAGATTTCCCATCAATTAGTGGTTTATTACACTTTTTGAAAGTTCCTAACTATCCTAATAGACACTGGTCAGTAAACAGTGGATGGGAATGGGCAAGTTGTCTTGCTGAGGTTGAAAAAGAAGATGTATAGGAAAAAATAAGAGAGTCAAACTTCATTGCATTTTCTTTAGACGAAGTTACCACAGTAGACAATACTTCATGGGTATGCATGCATGTTTATACTATAGAGAATCATACCCGCCAACCTCATCTACTATCTGTTGCTAAAATGAAGGAGAGTGCGATAGCAGAAAATTTATTTCAACTAGTAAAGAGAATTTTAATTGAATATGGAGGTATGGATGACATGACGGTAGCAAAAAAATTGGTTTGTGTTGGAGCAGATGGAGCTTCAGTAATGCAAGGTCATAGGAACAAACTTTGTACAAAGATTGAAACTTCATTTGCACCGTACATTACTGCAATTCACTGCATGGCTCACATAATGAATCTAGCTTTTGGAATTGTGAGAAAGTTTTCTTCGGTTAAAAAATTAAAATTTTAATTAGAGAGCTCTACTCACACTTCTGTCAAAGTCCCAAGCGATTTATGGAATTTCAAAACTTTACTGATGGATTAACTGATGGGAACAAGCTTCTTAAGGATAATGATACCAGATGGATCTCTTTGGATGGTCTAGCGCATCGAGTGTTTTCAGAATATCCATCCTTGATTGGACTATTTCACACAACTCGCGACGAATCAGATCAACCGAAATTTCCTGAACTTCTTGGCAGGTTAAGTAATTTAGAGACACTCTTCACTTTAGTAGCTCTTCTGCCCATGCTAGAGGAAATGAGGAATATTATGAAGGCTGCCCAAAAAAGAGCTCTGTATATTGTAGAATATGCTACGCTGCATAAGATGACATGCCTGACCCTCGACAATCTCTATCGAAATCAACCAACACTATTTGATGAAATTTTTTTTAAGTGGCGGACACTCACAGATTTGAACAATCCTGATAACTTTTTACAAATCGGTGCAGACGGGGAGTTGAGATACCAATGCACTTCTATGCCACGGTCGACCTCGAGGAACCAGGAAAGCACCCCAGGAAGAAACTAGCAAGAGTTACAAAGGAAGATTTTGACAAGATTGTTGAGACTGTAACTACTTCTGTGAAGAAAATTGCATATGATCTTTCTTCACAAATTAGAAGCAGATTCCCTCCTAACAACCTACTCGAAGCCATGTCTATTGTGTTTCCTCATTATTGGAGCCTCAATAGTGCAGATTTTCAAAGTAAGCTACTAACTTTGGTAAAACAATTTTGCATATCTAGAGAATTTAATGGAGTAACTATAAATGGAATATTAGATGAAACTCATCTTCGAGAGAAATCAACTCATTTTGCATACACTATGAAAGAACAATATGCCAAAATGGATAACCCCCGTGAAGAGGGATCAGTAACAAGGGTCTGGAAATATATAGCTGAGAACAAATCCTTGTATGATTCAATGCCAGAATATGTGAAGTTTGCTGATTTATGTCTTACCATGATATTGGGTTCGATGGAAGATGAGAGAGTTTTTAGTGCTTTGGGGTTCCTAAAATCAAAGCTAAGAAACAAACTAGACAAAAATTTGGAAAATTGCTGGAGGCTCTATACATCTAGGTATGATGTCCACACTTTTCCTTACGATAGGGCACTGCAAATCTGAAGGTCCAAATGTGAAAGAAGAGGTTTGAGCAACACTTCAAACCAAAGTGCCAGTGGGACTACTGGAGCTACTGGTAGCATTGAGATGCAGTTCGGTGAAGATATGCAGACTCAAACTCAGAGTGAAGAAACCACAGATGGGAATCAAGAAAACACTGAATTTGATGAGGATGAATGGCAACTATAAGAGATTGGTATTTATTAATCTTATTACTGTATCTCATCATTCATATTACAAAAGCATATTACTTTTTGCAATTAGAATTTAATATTGATTTGTAATTATATTTTTCAACTTTCTATTTCCAGATTTAAAATAGCATAATAAAAAAAAAACCATAATGTGTTATTGATACAGAGATGTTTATTGCTTATTTATACATGTTTGAGTCTCAAATCTGTGTGATACATTTCAAAACCATATGATACGATTCATTCAATAGTAATACACATGTCGAGAACTTAGATTTTCATTAATTCTTTCAAAATATAGCCATATGATACAATTCATTCAATAGTAATACACCAAATTCTAATATATGTGATTCTCCATACCAATTGCAAAAGTGAATACAAAGTTTTAGAACCCTTTGCAAATGACCTTGAATTCCCTTTTATAAAAACAAGAGAGCAACAACAATTCCTGTGTGATTCTCCAATGTCCATGCAAAAGTGAATACAAAGTTTCAGAAGTAGAACCCTTTGTAAAATTGCAAATGACCCTGAATTCCCTTTTATTGAAACAAGGGAGCAACAAAAAATTCAGGTCGAATTGCAAGTTTGCAACATGTGAACACTGAGCATCAAAATCACAAACTCAACACATATTTATATGGCCATCATAGGCCGTATTAGCAATTTAACATCTGCTACATGTTTGATGTCTCCTGTTCAAAAAACAGAGTTCAAAATTAAATATTAATTCACGCCATGACAAATTAAACATAGATAATAGTAGTACCTAAAACCTACTAATCAGAAATAGAGAAATGCATAAATGTTAAAGCAAGGGAGAATTTGAGAATACAAATTTACTAGCTGAAGTTTTGCACTGTACAATGTGTGCATAATAGATTCATAGGCTGGATTAGCAAAATAGCAATAGCGAGTGCTATTTTTTTCCTATTCATAAAATAGATTCATAGGCTAGATTAGCAAAATAGCAAACAGAAAAAACATAAAACCTTGAAATTAAGAATAAAAGAAGAAAATTGTGCAATACATACTATGATTCTTAAGAATTCTATGCTAGTTTTTGTAGGGTGCTCCACTCTTCGTCTGATGGAAGGTCAATATTCTGTAAACTATGGAAAGTCAACTCCAACTTCGTCAAAATTCCATATTTATAAGATTTACTTGACATCACTGTTTCATCCAATACCATATTTAGAGTTGTAAATGGTTGGATGAATTTCAGAAAGCTTTTGGGAGTTGTGTCCTTTGGAAGCAAGTCTAAATCAGACTTCATTTTTATCTCCATGATTTTGTTGTAAGCTTCTTCTCCAATGAATTTATTTGATGTGTCAACAGGCTTAGGCAAACCAAGTTTAATCAAATTATTTTTCATTTCTTGCAGCTTCACTATCTTTTTTCCACAACTATCCATAACTTCTGATGTTTCCCTTAGCTTCTAGCATTTTTGAATGATAGATGATGTCTTAACTGTGGCATCAATGCGGCTCTTAATTCCCTTGGATGCCAAGTGGCTATCACTGGAACTGTAGACTACTTTCATAATCTTTTTTTCCATTTCCTCTTTTGAATAAACATGTATGTTCTTCTCATAGTGCCCTTTGATTTTTATAAAAATTTGTCTCATACATTTAGTCAATTGAAACCATTCACACAACTTCTCACTACTCTACATTATTCACCGCCAAATGTTTTCTTGGATATACTTCGTTGTATTTTTCATATTATCTTTCAATCTATCCTCCAAAGTTTTTATTTTATCATTTGCATTGTGCACATCTTCTTTCATTTGTGCACATTTTTTTCTTTCTTCCTCTACTTCCTCTTGCAAATGTTTTTCTTTTTCCTTCCCATGATCCAATAGGTCCTATAACTTTCTCATTTCTACGACAACAAACTCATAACTTTTGTATAATTTTTGAAAACTGGCTTTTTCCTCAATAATTTTTTACTGCTTTTAGCCAATTTTTCAGTCAGGTCCTTCAATTCTGCATCCTTCTTCTCCTGCTCTGATTTCTACTGCAGAGCCTGAATTTTTAATCCTTTTCTATAAATCATTGCACTTGCTATCTGCTGCTTTCCTCCTTGATTTTTCATTTTCCAGGTCTGCTTGTAACTTTTCTATTTGTTTCTCCAGTTTATTTTTTTCTCTCTCCACCTTTAGCAGTGAAGTGTAGACCACTTCGTTAGTCCTTTTTGACACACTAATTTTGTCCACATTATGTACTTTGGAAAAATCCATTTGGAGGGTGCTAACTTGAAATTGAGAGGGATATATCTGACTATGTGGTGGATTATTATCTTTAGATGTGTCCGGGGGCATAACAACCATGAACTCCATCATATCATTCTGTGGGTCATATGTTGGAAATACCCTGTTCCTTGCAGGCTGTTTGTTTACAACTTCAGACACAGAATTCCTATGAAATGCTTTCTTTTTTTCTTTATTTACTTTTGTTGTGTGTTCATATTTTTCATAGTAATCACGAAATTGAAAGTCTGGGCTTGTTGAAGCAATTGAATGTTTGAAAGGTGACATAGGAATACCATAGGCTCTAGTTCCACTTATTCTTGTGGTTTTAACTAATGCTTGACTAGGATTACCAACAATAGTTCCTGATGTTGTCCCACTCCCACTGACACTTTCATGTGTAGTTTTCATAGTCTTTTGAGGTGTGTGATATGAAGCTGCAAATGATTGATTTGTAGTATTAGTGGCACTTGATATAGGATTCTCAATAGTAGGAGATTGAGTATCTACCTCTAGTGGCCTCTTGCGAGAGATATTTTGTTGTTTCCCTTGTCCAACACCAAGACAACTAGTATCAGTAGTAGACCCCATGCCAACCCCACCAATCACAATGGCACTTGATTGAATAATGATAGGAATACTATCCCCAGATTCCCCGCTAGTGGCAGTGGCACTTGATTCACCACTAATGGGAATACCATGATATGGTGGTGGTTGTGGATTTGAACCTGAAACAAATGAAGGTGGACCCTGAGGGTAATGAGTAGTACCTATCCGTGATGAATTTGAAGAATCAAGTCCAATGACTGGTTTATAAGGACCTTTTGATTTTGACTGTGATGGAAGTTGTACCTGAAGTGGATACCAAATGCCATCTCCTCTGGCACTTAGACCACCACCTTCAAAACCCATTTTTTCCACAAGGTTTTCCCCTTTGCTATATTTTTCTTTCATGGACTCACTGACTCCACCTAATATTTTCAAGACTGTAGTAGTTATTGGAGGGGGCTCAATGGAAACCTCATGCTCATCATCATCACCTTTAGTCCCACCATGCTCCATATCCCACAATTTGCTAAACTCTGCATCCTCGTCGATGCTCTCAAATTCTGCACTTGTCTTTGGTTCACTGAGATTCCTCCTCATAGTCCAAAAATCATTTATTTTGGTTTGAGTGAAATAATTCTCTTTACATTCGTGCATAATTGATTTGGGAATATATTTTTTAGATGGATTAGTAGATTTTAGGTAGAAATTGTAGGACCTCCTATTTTGGATGCCCTGGCCCTCCTTTGTTGTCCTCTCTGTGTGCATTTGCAATGCCATAATTTGTGATGAAATTTCTTCTGTTGAAATGTTATTGTTAGCTGCAATTTTCTCCATCTCTTTTTTAACCTCATCCTAGGAGTCCTTGTTTCTAATCTTTTCTAGAAATGGTTTACTTTCATGTTGACATAACGCTGAAGAGTTCCCATTTTTCTTAAGCCTTGCTTGAACTACACCGATTGGATCATACTGCCAGAGACCCTCATCACCAAAGTTAAAAACTGTCAACAAATCATGTGCCATAATGAATTCTTTTCTCTTAAATGTGAACCCTCCACATGAGAAAGGCAAGGAAGGAAATATACTCTTCTTTTGCTAACCATGGATGTGTCTATCTGTGCTCTACAATTGCTGTACATACTCTAATGCAAATACCCTCTCTGTCACATGTATTGGAAGTCTGTATGGTTTTACTGCTGATCCATAAAACCTTAACACAATGAATTCTTCCATGAAGAACCAGTCAGCCAATTCTATTTGACTTCCGAGTTGAATGCAATCTCTACAAGACACAGGCAACCTAGGCATTGGAGTGCTTGTAATTTCATTATACATTGGTGCCAAAAAGAAGTCTACAAAATGGTTGTAGTTCTTTCTGTTATCATGCATCCTTATCTTTGGGGTCCAATCATATATTGGACACTCTATTCTCTTCCTAGTCTTCTCATCAATCTTATAGCTCACCATTTGAAGCTCTTTGGTCTCAAATATTGCACGATACTTGGATAGAAGGAGATAGCACAAGTAGGATGAGAACCTAAATGTCTTACAGGAACCTTTTTTGATCATTAGTAATTATTTTTGCATGGATTTTACAATGTGCTCAATAAAATTATATCTTACTAGCTGACCTGCACAATGGATATTATAAATCATTTCAAGAAGGCTTGCACCCACTTCCCTATCATTTTCCAATCCCAAGCAAAATGACAGCAAGGAAATAGTATCCCCAACCCATGGAACAAAAATTTTAGAATCATAAGGAGGCTTATGATTCTGATCCAACACAATACCAGTACCAATCTTTATTAGAGCTTTGATAAATGAATCTCTATGACTTGGATCAAGACTCTCATAATTCCCTGCCAGCTTTTCAAGGTCAATTTGGACATTTGAATTTTGGGCTTCAAATCCTAGGTTCAACAAACGAGCAAATTCTCCCTCGTTTATGGATAGAATTTCCTCTTTTGTATTTTTATTGACAATTTATTTTTTATCTTCATCATAATTTTCGGTGCAGACCATGACAAAATCAGGGCAAGGGAATACTTCAGGTAACACCATGCTTCCCAATCCAACATCCCATGATGCGATTTTATTTGTTTTTTGTTGTAACATTGGGTTGAAAATAGTAAATTTTGCCCTGGATGCGTCTATCACCTTACTAGACAATGTATATCTAATATCTATGATACGCTTTTCACCATGGATAACAGGGTCATAAATATCATGGTATTCATCAGTGAAACCTAGTGTTTTAACCAGTTTGGCTAGGTACATTTTGTTTTTCACTTGGCTTCTTGTTGAACTACTGCTTCCCGTTTTCCCCATCACTATTATTGTTAATAATTCAAAATAATGCTAGATAAAAACTTGAAAATGCTAACCCTCAAATTGGACCACAGGATTACCAAAAGCAAAAAAGGTGGGATGTAGGTGTTCTAGATTTTACCCGGAAATCGGAATTTCTAATTCACTAGATTGGCGCAGACAGTCTCTGTTGCAACTTGCATTCCTCAATCTAGTAGTTGTTTCTGAATCTCCCTCGATTTACAAGTTTGTCCAAGAAATGAAAGATGATTATGACTTACAAGTCTCTTATTTTGAAAACTCTAAAAAGTAGAAAAGTAAAACCTAAATGGCAAAATATCAAGAATCATGTTGTAATTTTATTAATTACTATTAATAACTATTCAATGCTGAAGGACAAAACATTCATTACTTCAGTATAAATTCTGAGGACATTAAGAATCATGTTGTAATTTTATTAATTATTATTAATAACTATTCGATACCGAAGGACAAAACATTCACTACTTCAATATAAATTCTGAGGACATTAAATGTAATACGTTCAATTCCGGGCAAAGTTCTCCCAAATGTGTTCACTTCCCACATTGGGGCTGAAATCCACCCGAAGTCGTTGATATTTGCTCAACCAATAGATTAGGGACCAAGGTACCTATTGTGACTTTATGGGTCTGTTTAATAATTTTAAACTTTCATTCGGAAAAGTGCTTTATAGACTTACTTATATTTAATTAATTTTAAAATGTTTCAATTCTAGGTGAAGTTCTCCCAAATGTGTTCACTTCCCACATTCGGGCCGAATTCCACCCTAAGTCGTTGATCTTTACTCATCCAACAGACGATGGTACCTATTGTTAGTTGTCGTGGGTCCCATGACTTCTGCCAGTTTTTAGGCATGTCACCATACTCGTGTCACTTTTCTGGACAAAGTTCTCAGAAATCTGTTCACTTCCCACATTTGCCTTGTAATCCACCCTAAGTCGTTGATCTTTGTTCATCTGACGATCGATGGTACTTGTTTTAAGATGTAGTGGGTCCCACAAATTTTGCCATTTTTCTGGCACACCACCATAATCGTGTCACTTTTTGAGTTTGATTTTTAGTCTATTTAATCATTTTAAACCTCCGCCCAAAAAAAACCTTTATAGACTTAATTATATTTAATTACATTTAAAATGTCCAATTCTGGGCAAAGTTCTCAGAAAGGTGTTCACTTCCCACATTCGGGCTGAAATCCACCCTAGTCGTTGATCTTTGTTCATCCAACAGTCGATGGTACCTGTTTTAAGATGTAGTGGGTCCCATGACTTCTGCCATTTTTCTGGCATGTCACCATACTCGTGTCACTTTTCCAATTTGATTTTTAGTCTATTTAATCATTTTAAAATTCTACCTGAAAAAGAGATTTATAGACTTAATTATATTTAATTAAATTTAAAATGTCCAATTCCGAGCGAAGTTCTCAGAAAGGTGTTCACTTCCCACATTCGGGCCGAAATCCACCCTAGCCATTGATCTTTGTTCATCCAACGGTCGATGGTACCTATTTTAAGATGAAGTGGTCCCACGACTTCTGCCATTTTTCTGGCATGTCACCATACTCGTGTTACTTTTTGGGTCTATTTTTAAAGTCTACTTAATCATTTTAAAATTCCGCCTGAAAAAGAGATTATAGTCTATAGACTATAGACTTTCACTTAATTCTATTTAATTAAATTTAAAATGTTCAATTCCAGGCAATAGTTTGAGATAACTATTAAATATAATGTTAATATTATTTGTAAAAATTTAAATTCAAAAATAGTATAAAACATGAAACTTAGTTTCTAGAATAAAACAAATAACTAAATAAAAATACAAATTTTGATATGCAATTTGAAAGGTAAAAGTTTAATATTAAAAAGAAAACATTCAATATTAAATCTAAAATATTAATTTAAAGTTTAACAAAATTCTTTGAAAATATGTTTACAATATATAATTTTCAAAAATAGTTTAAAAATATATATAAAATTTCAACATAAATTTAGTCTATTAATTTAAAAAAATGTGCAACTGCAGTCCTCAACCTGTTAAGGCGAGCAAATTTGGAAAGTACAAATGCCAAGGTGGCGATTAATTGTTGCACAAGGAGTTGTCTGCGGCATGCCGCACGAAAGGAGGAAGGGGAGGATGGTCAGAAATCTTTTTCCTGATCTCATGGCATTAATGTCTTATCATGCACATTCATTACCCGGCCTATAAGAGTTAAGAGGAAGGTAGATTTTTTTACCTTTTGATCTGTGTACCACTTTTTGCTTTGAAGCAGCTGCAGAACAAATCTGTAGTTCGTAGAATCGTACCTTCTGTAAGACATTTTTTGGAGGAAGTGATTTTGAAATTGCAGGTGACAATGGAGGCCAATTTCACACTTCGAACAGACAAGAAGTTGGTGCCCTTTTTGGGCAAAGTATCTGATAAATGAATGCAAGGACTGTTCAGGTTTAAGGAGGAGAAGTTGTGGGTGGTAGCTCGACTGATGCTTGCAGAGGAGGTGGCACATATCAGTCACCAGTATCAAACTAACATGGAGGTTTACTCTCTGATTATGGCGTGGGCCTGTGAATTCGAACCGGAGGTGGAAAAGGTAAAACTCACATTGGTCAAATTGATTGATGGGGAGTTTTTGATTAACTTGGATTCAATCTTGGAGTGGGTGGTGTCAGGAGTTGGCATTCGAATTATGGAAGGGGATGACCTGGAGGAATTGCTTCCTTTTATTCATGGCCCAGAGGATGAAATCAAATACCAGTGCCATGAATGAGCCCAAGTGGGGTGGGAAGCGATGAAACTCTTTGTTAAATTAACAAGGGTGGATGAAGTTTTGAATGCTTTGCATGTGGTGGCAAGGATGGAGGTTGGTAGGGCATTGAGAGATAGGGCTGAAGAAGGAAGGGCTATACAGCTACTGGCAAGCTTGGAGGGCGACCCCAACTTCGGGTTCCTAAACTGCATTCCAAAAATGAAAGCTGAAACGGCAAAAGGGAAAGCTAAAGCATCGACCTCCGAGGAGGGAAGGGACTGGGAGGAGGCGACCCAGGGGGATAGTGAGATTGAGTGAGCAACCTATCGACAATGAACTAGTTTTTTTGTCTGCTTGCTATAAGCTGTGGACAAATTTTGTATCTTGAAACTTTTCAATTAATTGAATGAAAAAACCTTGACCGATAAACTTTTGTATCTTGCAACTTTTGAAATTTTGTATTTTGAATGACTATATAGTAATAGTATATATTTATAAAATTATAATCAACCATAATCAATGTACAAATAATTAATGGAATGAATTGAATTTTTTTTTTTATAGCATTACATAAAAAGATCACAGTATTAAATTTATTTCCATTGTTTAACAAATAATTGAAATAACGTAGCTCATATACAAAAAGCATTTGAAAGAAATTCATTAATAAAAATGAAATAGAATTATAGAAAGCATTTTTATATCCATAAGACTGTAAGAGGCAAAGTGAAACAAACTGGAATTTGAAAAATTATCATTAATATTATGCTTTCGAAATTTACAATTTTTTCGTCAAAGACTTGAGTCCCCCCAAAACTTAAAAGCCAAAATGAGTGAGCCACTGGCACTCAGCCTGTTAAGGTTCAAGGACATAGGAAACAAAAACTACAGGTAGTGGAATTGTTTACAATTTTGCCCTAAGAATCTGGCCCTCCTTCCATGTAGAATTCTTCAGACAGTATAAGCTGAGAGAATTCTTCAAGCCACATGTAGTTTGGAAAGTCGTCCAGGAGGAACCATTTTCGGAGGAAGTCCTTGCCAATCCATGCCCATTTTCTATGACGCGTCAGCTGCTCCGCATTTAGGTTTAGGAGAAATGGTTGCCTGGCCACTGGCAGTGTTTGGTCAGTGAGGAGAAGCTTGGATAAATCACTCGCCTAAGGGATCCCCACCCCTACTTCTGCAAGAACGACAAGAGTAATGTCATCTACAAGGAAGTCTTCCTTAAAAACCTTCCTCAACAGCATCAGCATATCCACCTTGTCTCCTCCCAAGTCCAGAAGAGACGCTAAGAAGTGGGATGTAAGGTCCGTGTTAACACGGTACCTATTTTCGTTTCGCAGAAATTCTCTGCCCAACACCATCCGCACAGCTTCATTGGTGAACTACCCAACCTCCTTGCAGACTAATTGGAGGGTTGGGTCTCTAATGGAGCCTAAAAAGGTCCTCTGGTCCTCTGCAGAAATGCTTCTCAAGTGGATGGGAGTGTCCATCTTGAGAAAACAGATTAACAAATTAAACAACCTGAGCAGTGAGCCTATAAACCTAAAATACCATGAGCTCTGACAATTTATCTACCAAATGGCAAAGGCTAATTGAAGATGAAAGAAGTAGAGATCGTATATAAATTGTTGAAGCTCTTGATTGTAATAATTACTTCTCTAATAGTATTAACTACTATAAATTTTTTTAAATCTTTCGTATCTCTACAAATCTTTCCCATAAATGCACGAGTGTGTGAAATTGGAAACAACTATGAACCAGTACCAAATTGGCAAGTATCACATTGGAAGTCTTGGGGACAGAGTGGATTGCCGTAAGTGAATAGATATATATTAAATGAACGAAATTATCGATCGTGATTCATGACATTTGATACATGTCTATTGAATCCAATTCCATTCGGGCAGTTTCTGGTGAGCTATGTTCTCTTCAGAAAATTGGGCCGAAATAAAACTTCAGCCATTGATATACGATCATCGAACGGTTTAAAATAATTGATAGATTTTAGGTATGTGTCACCCTTTACGTGTCAAAGAGGCTGTGCTTATTGATACATCATGCAGAGTCTGGACTCAATGTATTATGTGATGTGATATACTGATGTGATGTGATGTGCCTTGTCTATTAATGACAACGAATTTATGAAATCACCAATGAATTATATATTGTACCATAAATAACAAAATATTTGCCAAAACAAATTAAATAATTTTCAAGCGGTGGATAAAAATCGCTAATACATTTAAATAATTTTTCCTTCGGAGTAAAATTTTTTGCTCATATAATTATATTTGTTCCTTTTAACAATAATTATTCGCCTCCCACAATAAATATTTTCCCCATAGAACAAGGTATTATTTGCCATAAATTTATGGCATTTTCGTACCCTAGAAAAAAAATCGCCAGTACAAAATAATTTTTTTGTCATTTAAAAAAAAAATTTCGCCATCGATATGAAAATTTCCCCCCGAAAATAATGTTTGATTCGCTAGGATTTTACATAGTTGCTTTGGGGGGGGGTTTCTTAAAGTTATCCCTGGTGTGGGCTCACATGAGATCCTGACCCTTCATCTTGGGTCAATCCTAGCCCTCCATTTCTTTTCCTCTCCTCCTATAAATTGAGGAATACATCCCCTTGTTGATCATCTCCAAATCTTGTAAGTGCATGCTACTAATTTACTTAGTGAAATCCATCTAGGTACCCAGACTATAGTCAAATCATCCTCATTTGCATACTTAGCCATTTTGATCATCATCCACAACTTCTCTCTTTCATCCATCTCCATCCTCATTTGTGCACACATTGGAGAGCCAACCACATATCTACATTGGACCAAACCAATCAAGCTAAGGAGTGGTGCATTCTTGGCTTCATCAAGAGTCCAAATCAGAGGAACAAGAGAACTCTCTTGTCAAGGTCTAATAGATTGTTATTTATGTCTTTTATTTGTGTGTTTCGTGCTTTTGATTTGAATTGACAATCTAACCTTGCATTAGTATATTTCCCTTGGTTCATGCACACCCCAACAAAAGTGTATTCCTTATTTTATATTGTTATAGGATTGTGATAGGGTTACATTATAAATATAAAGTTGTAGGCTAAAATACACATTGTGTTTTTCAATATACACAAACTTAGTTGTGATATTTAACATGCCTATATTACCTAACGAGGAAGGTTGTATAGGTTAGGAAATACAATGTGTAATTCAACATGTAAACTCATATTTACCTTATATCTCTAAACATGCTTACCTCTATCCACCCATTCCTCTCTATCTACTCTGACATAAATGTGTTGTACCAATCAAATACCACTATAAACTACGTCAAAATTTCAAATAATAACACTCCTAGATAGACATAAAGCTATAAAGTTGTAGGTTGAATTACTTATTTTATATTCATTGGCCCCATCTAGTCTTCCATCCCAGACAATTGAATTCATTTGGATAATTCTTATTCACACATTAATTGCATGTAGTAGGAGGTAATTTCTCAATTAAGGGTGTGTGAACGTACTAACTAACTCTTGAATAAATATTTTTTATGGGACATAAAGTTCTTTAAGACTAGTCCTAAATCATATGAAACTCTACTAAACTTACAAATTCATAGTTTAGAAAATTATTTCATCACATATCCAACTCTCTCTACATATCTATCTGTCTCAATATCTAACTCATAGTGTATCTTGTTGAGGAGGACTCTTTAGAGGGGTTGAGTTATACATTGATCCTTTTTTTTACCATCATCCACTGCCTCTATGAAAATGGTATCATGTTGTGATTTTATCTTTTCGAAAGGAGACTTAAGGGAAAGGTTGTGAAAGGGAAAGGTTGAGGTGTACATATCTCTATTGCCTCAAGGGAAAGGTTGTGAAAGGGAATTTTCCTTTATATTTTCTAGCAACAAATAATGATATTAAATTATTATTTTTTTATATTCATGGCTTGTTTCATGCTTCATAATTCATTTTTTATATACTTGGATTCCAACATTGGGATACAATGGTTTGTGTCATGTGTGCTATCTTCCTTTCATAGTAAAATCATACAATGGTCATTCTTACCAAATTGATAATGGTCCAACTTATAAAAGTACACGCATAACCATCACTTGAAGCTACGACTAAAATATATAACTATATTATCCTTTTGAGTCACTCTTGACCTTCTCCCAAATATAGATTAATTTATAAATCACATGTAATTTTGATCTCCTTAGAAAGTTACAATACTTATTTTTTCTCTTAAATCATATAAAAACTCTATCATTCTCCCCCATATACACTTTTTCTCACATATCTATATCTCACCCCCTCTCTCTCTCTCTTAGAGGTCTCTCCCTACCTCCTTATATCTCTCCCTCTCTATCTTAAAGGTCCCTACATCCTTATCTCTCTCTCTTAGAGGTCTCTCCCTACCTCCTTATCTCTCTCCCTCTCTCTCTCTCTCTCTTAGAGGTCCCTACCTCCTAATCTCTCTCCCTCTCTATCTCTTTATCCCTCTCCCTCCCTCTAAACTTTTCTCCCTCCCTTTACTTTTCACATTAGCTGTTTTATAATTTTATGTCTTAGTTGTTTAATATGTTGATGCCTTAGTTGTTTTGTAAGAGACAAGTTGATTATTTCAAAGGCATTGTTATGCTGCTGAAATTATTCTTGAAATATCGGTTGTAGCTACTCCTAAAGAGGATTAGCTTTGTGTATTTCATTATAACTACTTTTGTTGATAATACAATTGAGTTTGGCTTTTGGAGTGTGGGTTTTTTCCTTAAAGGGTTTTCCCATGTATATCTAGTGTTGTGGTTTACATTTGTTAAATAGAGAGTGTTTTTCTCTCTACCTAGCTCTCACTCTCTATCTACAAAAATCTCACTACCTTTTTTTCATACATATTTCTTGCATGTCTTTCTTGTATATCCACACTATGCATACATCATTATTACCCACACACATTTCTTTCTTCAAGTAATAGAGATATGCAAAACACAATGGGTATTTCAACCTACAACTTCACATATATAATGAAATAATAGGAGAGAGAAGGAGGGAGAGGGGGCGATATAGGGAGACTTGAGAGGTGGATGGAGGGATGGTGAGAGAGAGAGATAGTTTAGAGAGGGAGAAAAAGAGAGAGCCCAAGTGAAAGAGAGAAAGAGAATGAGGTTCGAAAGGTTTAATAGACTAAGGATTAAAAACATCATGGAATACACTTTTGTGTAAACAATAATGTGGAATACTTTTGTGTAAAACCTTCCTCTTCGGGTAATAGAGGTATGTGCACCCCAACAAAAGTGTATTCTATATTTTATATTGTATGATTGTGCACCCATTGATATCACAACCTTCATCTTCGATTAATACAGAAAGAATTGATCATTGTATGAATGTGTTTTGAAAATATAGAAAGCTTAGATATCATCAATCCCTCTCCATCATTATATATGAATCAACCAAGAAGGAATAATTTATATAATCACCTTCTTCTAAAAGAACTCCTTCCTATCCTCCTAGAAGATTTCCATTGAAGACACCTACTTTTATAACTACAATCATCTCAAAGGATCAAAAGGATTAATAGACTAAGGATTAAAAATAACTCGACATACACTTTGGTGTAAAATACACTGTGGAATACACTTATGTGTAAAACATAATGTGGAATACACTTGGGTGTAAAACACAACGTGGAATACAATTTTGTGTAAAAAACAATGTGTAAGATATATCTCAAATGATAAATTTGATATCACAACCATCCTCTTCAAGTAATAGAGGTATGTGGACCCCAACAAAAGTGTACTCCTTATTTTATGGCAATTTAGGATTGTGATAGGGTTCTATTATAAATTTTGGTATAGGTTCTAGGGTATATAGATTCTTTAGGGTGTAGGTTTTAGGGAATAGGGTAGAGGGAGTATGAGACCTAGGGAAGGAGATAGAGAGGTCAGGGAAGATAGATAAGATAATAAGAGAGTTCATAAAGGGAGAGTGGTAAGGGGGTAAAGCAGTCACCGGTGAGAAGGGACCTCAAAGAGATCAATCTAGACCGGTCAGCAAGAGTAAAGACAACGAAAACACAAATATATGATGAAGGCAATGCATAAAAGATTGTTTCATTTCATGAAAATTGATTACATCTAACTGATAACATCCAGGTTACAACATATCGACTCACAGGTCTAGTAGAATAGGTCACAACTGGGACCTTGAATCATGAGATCTATCTTCTATGCAGAGTCTAGCTACTTGATTCTCTAATTGATTAGTTAGTTCCATTTTAATGTGTAATTAAAAATATATATCAATCCAAAGGATCCAGTCAGCCCAAAGGGATCAAAACCTAAAGAACAAGACCTAACGTGCAAAATAACAAGGTCGGCCTCTGCCAAGAAATTCCTCCAAAAAATCCAAAGGATGAAATGTAGATCATGGGAAAAGGTTGGCCACACACCAAAGAAAATCGAAATCAATTCCCAAGGTTGTGCAAGCTTCAAAAGGGGTTCTGGTAGATCGCCAAAATAGATCTAGGCAACCAATAACAAAGGATTGTCAATTGGTAACAAGAAACTGTCATGGAAACTAGTAGCGATATTTGATGGAAAATGATCCAAATGCGATGTGGTATGGAAATAAGAAATATGATCAAGTCTTCAAGTAGAATTCAACTCCATAGGATCTGGTGAGACAAAATCGAGACACATAGAAAGGAAAACCGAAACTACAAATAGAAAGAAAATAGAAAGAAATATGCTTTTGGTTGATGCAAGATTTCTATGAACCGGGGATGCTCCTGCATTAGACATTTGGGGTTATTGAAAAAGTGAGCCTCTCACTTTGCTAGGGTTAGAGGATGACCAAGGTGGTTTGCCTCTGCATGAGAAATCTAAGATGAATCTTCAACTGGTCTGTCCTTCCACTTAACAAGATATTCCTTATGCTTACTACTACGGGTACTACGCCCAATCCTACTATCCAAAATCTCTTCAATATGATCTGGTTCCTTCCAGGGAAGCTGTTTCTCCAAGTCTATGATACTATCCTCACTAATTCTGGTTCATGATACTCATGAAGATTTTCAATGTCGAATGTAGGTGAAATACTCAGACTATCTGGTAACTCCACTTCATATGCATTTATAGAACTGAACTTCCTCAAAATCCTACAAGGTCCAAACTTCTTCATCTACAACTTGTTATAAATTCCAACCACAAATCTCTATTTTCTCAGATATACCATCACTTCATCGCCAAATTCAAATTCCTTATGTCTCCTCTTCTCATCTTTCTTCTCCTTATACTTGATGTTCATGTCTTCCAAATGTTGTTTAACCTGAATATGAAATGCTGCCATGTGGTCTGCAAAGTCCTCTTCTTATGAACTTCTTCGATCTTCACTGCTAATGTCTCTTAATTATGCTATACCTCTAGGATGCACTCTGGTAACAATCTCAAAAGGTGTTCTTCCAGTACTCCTATTCACTAAATTATTGTAGGAAAACTCTGCTTATGCAAGGATCAAATCCCAACTTCTGATTTTATCTCCCACTAAACATCTCAACAAGTTTCCCAAACTTTGGTTAACTAATTCAGTCTGTCCATCAGTCTGGATGAAAAGTAGAATTGAACTTCAAATCTATATTCATCATCTTCCAAAGTGTTCTCCACAAGTAACCAACAAACTTAGTATCTCTGTTTGAAACTATGCTCTTAAGTAATCCATGCAATCTTGTTAGAATATTTAATCTTTACTTAGCTTAGGTTTATTTTTATTTAATTTAGGATATTCCTTTGGAATTCCTACATGTAATTTGTCCTCTAGTACATGTGTGAGGACAAGTCATTTCTTTTATTTTCCTTTATTAAGGAATATTAGATTTCCTCCATAAGAGGATGTGAACACATGGCACACACATTTTATGAATGGTGGCATTCATAGATTTGGAGTTACTTTGTAACTCCTCTCCTCATCTCTATTTAAGAGACGCCTCCTCTCTCATTTCTTCTTAATGACAATATTGTAAAGAGCTTCTTGCTCTCTCTCTCTCTCTCTCTTTCATTTTTAGGCATTGCCTCATTCATAATATCACAAGGGGTTTTTCTTTGCTTTTCCCCTTTCAAAAGTTCTTGTGCCTCCTTCTTCTCATTTGGGTGATGCTCCAAGTTTAATGCTTTTCTCTTGGTAACAATTACTTCATCATAAACTTTCTTGGATTAATTTTCCTTTCCTTGCTCTTTTATTTCCTTTCATGGTATCAGAGCAGGTTTCTAATCCTTGTTTTAAGTTAACATTGATGAAGGTTACCATTCAGTGGAGTTCACCTTGTTGGAGGCATTCTTGAGAGGAGAAGAAGTTCTGTTACTAATATTTTCTATTGTGCAGGTTTTGGTTTCAAATTTTAACCTTTTTTTTTCAAACTTGTTAACAAGTTTGCCTGCAGGTTTAATCTCCTATTCTAGTTAGTTTTTATTAAAAAAAAAAAAAAGGGCTTTGGAAGGCTTGCCGCCAAAGTTCCTTCTCTCTAGTTTAAGTTTAATTATTTTTAAAGTTTTGGAAGGCTTGCCGCCAAAACTCTGGTGCTAACTTCTTTTCCTGCATACTTTAGATTTCATATTCATTTAGTTTGGAAGGTTTACCGCCAAACTTAGTCTTCTTAATTTATTTGGTCAGCTTGCCGCCAAAACTAATTTATTATTAAATTTCATTTCTGATTCACTTGCAGATTTTAACTCTTTTTCTTGCTTACAACTATTCTGATTCAATTTGTTTAAATCTGCCATTTAGTCCTAACATCTTTATTTGCAGGTGTTATTGATAAATAAAAAGGATAATCTTTATTTAAACTTAAATTTGTTCTTCTTGTATGTTAGTATCTATTTTGTTTTTCATAGTTCCTTCAACTTTAATATCTATATATCTAAGTCAGTTGGGTTTCTTAGTCTAAAATTCTTCAAACAATAAAGAAGTTTAAAAAACACTTTAAAGGAAGTCTTGTCCATTCTCCCAACGGTCTTCTGCAATATCAAACCTCAGGATTATTTATTTGTCCTCTGCAATACTTTAAAAACAAGAAGAAGAAGATTACAAAAGAAAATATATTTATTCGAACTTTTGGTAATCCATTAAATGTTGTAGCATCAGTTCTGTTGGTATTATAAGCACATAAAACAGAGTCTTCTGTAAAAATATTTTTTTTTGATCAGACTCTCTAATCTGTATATTCTGTATTCATTCTTGTTACACCTGAACTATCAAACATTAGATATTATGTATACATTCAAGCATTAGATATTCTGTATACATTCTTGTTACCCATCCCTTAGTCTGTATTGCAAATATCCCTAGGTGTAAAGGGAGCCCAAAACCAGTTACTGTGGCATTGCTGTTTGATCAACAAATCTGTTAAACTGGTATCTTTGTCTTTGTCTCTGTAACCTGCAAAATAAACAGACATCAGTAACTGCTGATCAGTTGGATAAGAACTTTTATTTCCTTACATCTACAAGCTCTATTTGTCAGTTGGATAAGAACTTTTATTTCCTTATTTCCTTACATCTACAAGCTCTATTTGTCTTTTAACATCTACAACCACATCAGTGGGTTGCACTTCAATATCGAAGTGGTTGCCCTCTCTGCAGACCTCGGTAACACGCAGAAAAAATAACCGAAAAAAAGAGAGCTTCTGTCAGCCTACAATATCCCTTCGTCTCTGTGTGTTAAAGTTTTCTGGACTATTGAACACATCTTCTGTTATTAAAGTTCTCTGGACTATTGAACGTTTTTCTGTTTTATCAATAATCTTGTTTTAGGTTTCAAACTCTTTAATTTTAGCTACAATATTTTGTATTTAGGGTTTTCTTGCCTAAATGCCCGCAAGCACTCATGCCTCACCTATAAACTTCTGATATTTAAAGTTATCTTGATTTTGGATTAATAAACTATCTTCTGATTTAGCTATGATATATTGTATTTAGGTTTTACGTTTTATTAATTTTAACTATATGATGTTTTCCATGTAATATTCTTCATAGCTATTCCAAACCCTTCAACCTGTTAAAAATGCCTCTGCAGAGTATCGCCATCATTTTAGATATCAAGTTAAAAAAAACGTCTTTGCAGTCGTCTGTCATCTGACAAGTTTAAAAGGTTTTTAAACCTTATTTTATTTAAATCAAGCTTAGTTTGATATTAAATTTTATCAATCTTGTGTTATTTCTTTTTTTTAAAAAAATAGTCTATATATAAAGATTAATAACGCAACAAAATTAGTTATGAAGTTTTTCATATAATTAAAATTATTATTTTTAAATCTTAAGTTGTATTCATCGAATTTTTAAAGCAAATATAATTTATTTATTTTATTTTTTTTAAATTTTAAAGTTATTTGAAAATAAAGATTTAAAAATTTTTAATCTAAAGTTTGTTCAATTAAAATTAAGTATCTAAATTTAAATTTGTTATTTTAAAATAATATATTTTTTAATATTTTTACAAAAACATTTTTTAATTTTTAAAAGCTATTGAAATTTGATTCAATCAAGGAAGTTAATTTCGTTCTTTAATCAGGTGTTTTTTTTTAATAGAAAGGGCAATTTTTATTTTTAATCATTATCTTGCTATCATGTCTACATTAATTCCGGAAATTAAATTAAATAGTTCTAATTATCATTCATGGAAAACACATATTTCTTTTATTTTTCGTTTCAAGCATCTTTTGGATGTTGCGACTGATAAAACATTTGAACCCGCTACATCTGCTCCTCAAGCCGACATAGATAGATGGAAGCCTCAAAATGAGGAAGCACTTGGTTTAATTGGTATTTCAATGGTTCCTGATTTGTATGTTTTAATTGGAAATTGTACAAAAGCGCATGAAGCTTGGGAAATTTTAAAAACTACTTATGATAGCTCAAATGAATCCCGAAAAATTCAACTTCAAGATCAACTTGAAGATCTAAGGTATACAGATTTTAAAACTATGGATGAATTCTTATTAAAGTTTGATTCTGTTAATAGTCAATTAACTGGTTTAGGAGTTACTCTAGCTGATTTATGTTTAATTCATCTTATTCTTAAAAAATGTCTTCCTCGTCAATTTCAACAATTTATTACAAATATTCATGCTCAACTTGCTATTCCTAGCTTAGCTACTCAATTAACATATGATATTTTTCGTAATTTATTGCGTCAAGAGGAAGCTAAATTAATTCAATTTGGTACTCTTAAAAGTAGCGAACATGCTTTTATGTCTAAAAATCAAAATCATAATAATAACTTTAGATCCAATAATAATAAACATAATCATAATCATAATAATAATCATAATAATAATCACAAATCTTCTAATTATCAATCTCATTCTAAATCCTATCATAATAATTCTCATAATAATAATCATAATAATCACAATAATCAAAGGAATAATTCTCAAACAAGACCCCATTGCACATATTGTGGGAAAGATGGACATATTACTAATAATTGTTTTAAGAAACAAAATGGTAAAAAGCCCATGAATCAAAATAATCAAAATAATCAACATAAACCTCATTATAAGAAGGGTAATAATAATAATGGTAATTCATCACGTCATGCATTTACATGTACTTATAATGTTTCTCAACCACTTGAGTGGATTATTGATTCTGGTGCA
The DNA here is from genome assembly GCF_030272615.1 of Cryptomeria japonica. NCBI lineage: Eukaryota > Viridiplantae > Streptophyta > Pinopsida > Cupressales > Cupressaceae > Cryptomeria > Cryptomeria japonica. The sequence goes on along the minus strand of NC_081410.1, from coordinate 183,574,870 downwards.
TCTCAACATGTTACTTCTCATAAAGAATGTTTTGAATCTTTGCATCCCGATACTTCTAATATTCCTGTTCAATTAGCTAATAATCATAGTTGTAAAGTTGAAGCTATTGGTGATGTGAATGTTCCTAATGGGAAATTACATGATGTTCTTTATGTTCCTGAATTAAAATCAAATTTGATTTCAGTTCCTAAACTTTGTCAAGATTATAAGATTAACTTTTATAGGGGCGTATGTTATATCATTGATCCAAACACTAATCATGTTATTGCTACTGCTAAAATGGATAGTGATAACTTATTCAAGTTCTATGAATTTGCTCCTCCAAAGTATTCTTTGCTTACTACTGTTGATTTTACTACATGGCATGAAAGACTTGGCCATCTCAATTCTGATTATATTTCATTAATGCAAAAAGCAAATATGGTTGATGGATTGCCTACTATTGTTCCTTCTCAAATTGTTTGCAATGGTTGCATGAGTGGTAAGATGCATAGGGAACCCTTTCCTCATGGTCAATCTTGGAGGGCATACACTAAATTGCACCTCGTTCATAGTGATCTCTTGGGTCCCATGGAGAATCCCTCCATCCAAGGTTCAAGGTATGCACTTACCTTTGTTGATGACTTTTCAAGGAGAACATGGATATATTTCCTTCATAGTAAGGATCAAGTGCTTGATATTTTTACTAAATTTCATATGTTTGTAGAAAGGCAATCTAGTTCTAAAATTAAGATTCTTCGTACTGACAATGGAAGAGAATATGTCAATAATGCATTTAATGCTTATTTAAAATCTTTTGGAATTAAACATGAGCTTACCATTCCTTATACACCACAACAAAATGGTGTGGCAGAACGGAAGCATAGGACAATTGTTGAAATGGCTAGATGTTTATTGCATGCTAAAAATATGGATTACAAGTTTTGGGCTGAAGCTATGGCTTGTGCAACATATTTAATTAATAGAACACCTACCAAAGCCTTAAAGGATAAAACTCCTGAAGAAGCTTGGTCTGGTAGAAAGCCTAATTTGCAGAATTTAAGAATTTTTGGTTCCATAGCTTATGTTCACAAACCTAAGGAGAAAAGAAAAAAATTAGATGCTAAATCTTCTCCTTTTATTTTTGTTGGTTATGATGAAAATACTAAAGGTTATAGAGTTTACAATCCTATTACTAACAAGGTAAAAGTTGCAAGAGATGTTTGTATTGCAGAAAAGGGCATTCATGATTGTTCTAAAGTGAAGGATGATGAACTTGGTCAAACCAAAGTTGTGCTTGTGGAGGACCAACCTCCTTCTCTTAACCCTACTCCTAATGCATCTCTTTCTACTCCTTCTAGTGATAGTGATGATGATAATAATAACTCTACTCCTCATGACTCTTCTTCTAGTGATGAATCCATTACTTCTAAAAGAATACCTAAATGGTTTAAATCTTTAATTCAAGATAGTGATGAATACTTAGCTAGAATGGATAAACTTCAAGCTAGGAGAGTTAATTATTGTAATTATGCTTTAATGACTACTATTATGAATTCTAATGATCCTAAAACATTTGATCAAGCTAAAAATAACCACATTGGCAAAAAGCAATGAAGGAAGAATATGATACTCTAATTTCTAACCAAACTTGGGATTTAGTTCCCTTGCCTCATGGTAAAAATCTTGTTTCTTGCAAGTGGCTTTATAAAACTAAATTGAATGCTAATAATCAAGTTAGTAAATTTAAAGCTAGATTAGTTGCTAGAGGTTTTTCTCAAATTGAAGGCTTAGATTATAATGAAACCTTTGCTCCTGTTGCTAAAATGCCTACAATTAAACTTGTGCTTGCTTTAACTTCTAGAATGAATTGGCCTATTCACCAAATGGATGTTAAAAGTGCTTTTCTTAATGGTGATTTACATGAAGAAATTTATATGTCTCAACCTCCTGGTTTTATTAAAGAAGGTAATGCACACTTAGTTTGTAAATTAAAGAAATCAATTTATGGATTAAAGCAATCTCCTAGGGAGTGGTATTCAAAGATTAATGAATTCTTTCTTTCTCAAGGCTTTATTAGAAGTAAAAATGATCCTAACTTGTATATTAAACATAGTGAAGATGATATTATAATTATTATCTTGTATGTAGATGATTTGATTCTTACTTCAAGTTCCAATACTTTGATTTCTGATATTAAGTTTCAACTTAATCAAAAATTTCAGATGACTGATTTAGGTCTCTTACATTATTTCTTAGGAATGCAAATTTGGCAAACCTCTAAAGGAATTTTCTTATCTCAAAGTAAATATGCTCAAGATCTCATAGATAAGTTTAAAATGAATGATGCTCATCATGTTTCAATTCCTATTGAATTAGGCACTAAGTTAATGCTTGATATGCAAACTCCTCTTGTTGATGCTACTTTGTATAGACAATTAGTTGGAAGTTTAAATTATTTAACTGTTACTAGGCCAGATATTGCTTATAGTGTTGGTTTGGTTTCAAGATTCATGTCTAAACCTCAACAAACACACTTTAAAGTTGCTAAAAGAATTTTAAGATATATTAAAGGAACAATTAATGTAGGTTTGTTTTATGATGCAAATTCTGATTTTACTTTAAAAGGTTTTACTGATTCCGATCTAGGTGGAGATCCCAATGATGGGAAATCTACTTGTGGTTATTGTTTTTTTGTTGGTTCAGGAGCAATTTCTTGGAATAGTAAAAAGCAACAATCTACCTCTCTTGGATCCACTGAAGCTGAGTACAAAGGATGCACTAATGCTTCCAAAGAAGTCTTGTGGCTTAGAAGACTACTTGAAGATTTGGGTCTACCTCAACACGAACCAACTCCATTGTATTGTGACAACCAAAGTGCCATTGCCTTGGCTAAAAATCCAGTTTTCCATGCAAGGACAAAACACATTGCTCTCCAACACCACTTTATTAGAGAACAAATTGAAGACAAGCAAGTTTCACTCCTCTATTGCAAGGGGGAAGACCAAGTTGCAAATATTTTGACCAAGCCACTTTGTAAAGAAAAATTCCAATTTCATTGTAAAAATCTTGGATTACAACCCATTGAAGGGTTTGATGTAAGCTCCCCAAGTAAAGCTTAAGGGGGGGTGTTAGAATATTTAATCTTTACTTAGCTTAGGTTTATTTTTATTTAATTTAGGATATTCCTTTGGAATTCCTACATGTAATTTGTCCTCTAGTACATGTGTGAGGACAAGTCATTTCTTTTATTTTCCTTTATTAAGGAATATTAGATTTCCTCCATAAGAGGATGTGAACACATGGCACACACATTTTATGAATGGTGGCATTCATAGATTTGGAGTTACTTTGTAACTCCTCTCCTCATCTCTATTTAAGAGATGCCTCCTCTCTCATTTCTTCTTAATGACAATATTGTAAAGAGCTTCTTGCTCTCTCTCTCTCTCTCTTTCATTTTTAGGCATTGCCTCATTCATAATATCACAAGGGGTTTTTCTTTGCTTTTCCCCTTTCAAAAGTTCTTGTGCCTCCTTCTTCTCATTTGGGTGATGCTCCAAGTTTAATGCTTTTCTCTTGGTAACAATTACTTCATCATAAACTTTCTTGGATTAATTTTCCTTTCCTTGCTCTTTTATTTCCTTTCAAATCTCACCACTTCCTTAAAAAATAGGTCTGTTACATGAAATGCATCTGATGTCTTCTTAAAAGGTATGAAATGAGCCATCTTCAAAAATCTATCCACTACCACAAATATAGAATCATTCCCTCTCAGTGTCTTAGGCAATCAGAGTACAAAATCCATGCTTATATTCTCCCAAGGTCTTATTGGTAATGTCAAAGGTTTATACAATCCCACATTCTGACTACTACCTTTTACAACTTGAAAAACTCTACAACTCTTCACATATCTCTTAACATCCTTATGAATCTAGGGCCAAAAGTACTGCTCACTCACCAATGCTATTGTTTTGTCAATGCAAAAATTTCCAGCTAGTCCTCCACTGTGTTTATCCTTTATCAGATTCTCTCTCATAGAACTCTTAGGTATGCACAACTGAACTCCTTTGAATAAAATTCCATCCTGAATGAAATAATCCAACCACTTTCTTCTATCCACCATAACCAGTTCTTCACATGCTTTCCAATGTTCTGCAAAATCTCAGTCTACATCATACAAGGTCTTCAAATCTTCAAATCCTAATACTGCCACTCTCATCTTTGTCAGCAAATTTCTTCCCCTACTCAATGCATCAACAACTTTATTAGATTTACCACTTCTATGCTTCAACATAAAGGTGTAACTCTGGAAGAATTCTACCCATCTCATATGTCTCTGATTCAACTTACTCTGACTTCTCAAATACTGCAACGCTTGATGATCTGTATACAACACAATTTCCTTAGGAAACAAGTAATGTCTCCACTTCTTCAAGGCTTGAAGTATGGCATAAAAATCCTGATCATACACTGAATATATCCTCCATGCATCATTTAATTTCTCACTGAAATAGGATACTTCTCTCTCTTCCTGACTCAAGACTACTCCTATTGTTGTTCCACTTATATCACAATCCACTTGAAATACTTTATTGAAATCTGGTAAAGCTAACACAGGCTGCTCAGTCACTTTTTGCTTCAATAGTTTAAAATTTTTATTTGCTCTAGTGGTCCAATTGAATTCCTTCTGATCTCTTCTCATGGCCTCAGTCATAGGGTTACAAACTGAACTGAAATTTCTAATAAACTTCAGGTAAAAACTAGCCAATCTATGAAATTATCTTACCTCTACAATGCTTTCCGGTATAGGCCACTCAACAATGGATTTCACTTTCTCAGGGTCCATCTTCAAACCATCCTCAGATATCACAAAGCCCAAATAGACTAACTCATCCTTCATGAAAGTGCACTTCTTGATATTGATCAACAACTTTTCTTCTCTCAACCTCTATAAAACTTGTCTTAAATGCAATAAATGCTCCTCTTTTGTCTTACTGAAAATCAAAATGTCATCCAAATACACAATAAAAAACTTACCCAATAATTTCTTCAATACCTCATTCATTAGCCTCATGAAAGTACTCGGTGCATTAGTCAATCCAAAAGGCATCACCATCCATTCATATAGTCCTTCATTTGTCTTAAATGTTGTCTTCCACTCATCACCTTCTCTGATTATATCCACTCTTCAAATCTATCTTTGTAAAGTATTTTTCTCTACTCAATCAGTCCATTATGTCATCCATCCTAGGCAAAGGAAACTAGTATTTCACTGTGATCTTGTTTATTGCTCTTGAATCAGTACACATCCTCCATTCTCCATTATTCTTAGGTGCTAATACTATTGGTACTGCACAAGGGCTCAAACTTTCCCTGATCAAACCTTTATTCAACAACTCCTACACTTGTCTATTCAGTTCTTCATTTTCTATCGATGTCAACTGGTGTGCAGCTTTGTTAGGAAAACTAGCTCTGGGAACCAAGTCCATGCAATGACTAATACTTCTCACAAGTGACAATCCATAAGGTACATTATTTGAAATGATGTCCTCGTATTCTGTTAGCAAATATTTTATCTCTCTTGGGTGTAATCCTTCTGGTTCCCATTTCTCAGTCTTCTTAAGAATTAAGGCAAAATACACATTCTCATGTGTCATTCCATCCATGAATTTCCTTCCATCTACTAAACATATTCTATCATTCATATAGACTTCATTCTTCAAATATTCCTTCAAAGGCAACAAGGTTTGCTTCATCGCATTAGCCACAATAGTGTAGGTGTTCTTTCTCCCACCATGCACTGCCTTTCTATCAATCTGCCAAGGTCTAACCAACAAAAGATGACAAATATCCACAGGCATAATATCACACAAAACTTCATCATGATAATCCCCAATTTTCAATTTCACCAAACATGGTTCACTTACTAACAACTTATGTTCATCCTAAATCCATGCTATCTGATAAGGCTTAGGATGTTTCAATCTCTCTAGTTTCAACTTATTCACCATCTCTTCTAAAACAAGATTATCAGAACTACCACTATCAATAAAAAATTTACAAGACTTACCAGATACCTTACATCCGGTCTTGAAAAGATTCTTCCTCTGCAAGGGCTCTTCATCTCCTCTGATATGACACAAATCTCTCCTCATCACCAATAGTTATCCATCTTCTAGTTTATTGTCTAATTCAGTGGGGTATTCTATCACCATAGATGCTCTTTTGGTAGTTTTTATCTTCTTACACTCAAATGCATGATGTATTTCTCCTACACACTTAAAGAAAGTTACTATAACTATCCTCTTGTCTTGTCTTCCAAAGTTTTCATTTCGGTATCCATCTGGTTCTCTCCTTTGATAGAAATTACAATTATCCTTCCAGTATGAATTACCTTCCTTGTTCACTTCCTTGTCCTTGTTTTGATCTGTATTGGTTTCTCTTCCTCTGGTATATCCTCTTCCTCCTTGAAATCTTCCTCCTGTAAACCTTCCACCTCTACCCATCTGCCTATTCTCATGTCTTTTGTTTAACTTCTCTTCTTCCTTTAGGGAATACTGGTAAGCCTCTTCAACACTCTCCAATTTGATCATACTGAGTTTGAGTTCATCTTGTATAGACATTCAAAATCCATTTAAATATCTTTCAACTTGTTCAACTTCATTATCAACATGTCCAGATCTAATGTTCAACTTGTAAAATGCTTTGGTGTGTTCCTTCACACTAGATTCCTTTTGTCTCAAATTCTGTAATTTCTTAAATAGATCCACTTGATAATTCGTCGACACAAACTTTGATTTCAACTTAGCAATCATTTGATCCCATGTCTTCATCTACTCTTTACCTCTTCTTTGTCTATCAACTTGCAAATTCTCCCACCAAAGAGATGCACAATCTTTCAACCAGGTACATGCATACTTCACCTTCCTCTCTTTTGCAGTGTTTTCAAAATCAAAATACTTCTCCATCTCTGAGATCTAATCCATCAATTCATCTAAATCTAACTTCCCATCATATTCTGATGGGGTAAAATGAGGTTTAGTATTCGCCCTATTCAAAACCCTCAAAAACTTTTCCTCATCCGGATCAACCACCGGTAGGTTTTCTTGTTCTATCGGGGCTTCTTCTCCTTCATCTTCAGTCACATCTTCAATATATTGGCCTCTTCTCTAGGTTGTCTCCATGACTTCTAACCAGGCTACTATTCCTCACAACATCTTCATCACAATAGAGTTTGCATTCCCATGAGCTCCACCATTCCTATCTCCTCTTTACACCATCCTTCACACTAGTCCTTTGCAGCTACAGGTTGGATCCACAATCTACCACCCTAGAACAAAATTTTAGGATACACAACCTCCAGAATGAAACTTTGCTCTGATACCACTTGAAGAAGTCACCAGTGAGGAGGGACCTCAAAGAGATCAATCTAGACTGGTCAACAAGAGTAAACACAACATAAACACAAAGATATGATGGAGGCAATGCAGAATAGATTGTTTTATTTTATGAAAATTGTTTACATCCAACTGGAAACATCTGAGTTACAACATAACATCTCATAGGCCTAGTAGAATAGGTCACATCTGGGACCTTATATCGTGAGATCTATCTTCTACGCACAATCTAGCTACTTGATTCTTTGATTGATTTGTTAGTTCCATTATAATGTATAACTACAAATATATATATATATATATATATATATATATATATATATATATATATATATATATATATATATATATATATATATATATATATATATATATATATATATATATATATATATATATATATCGATCCAAAGGATCCAATTGGCCCAAAGAGATAAAAAACCAAAGAACAAGACCTAACGTGCAAAATAACAAGGTCGGGCTTGGCCAAGAAATTCCTTTGGAAAATTCAAAGGATGAAACGTAGATGATGGGAAAAGGTTGACCACATGCCAAGGAACATTAGATCAATGCCCAAGGTTCCGCAAGATTTGAAAGGGGTTCTGGTAGATCACCAAAATAGGTCTAGGCAACCGGTAACAAAGAGCTATCAACTGGTAAGAGGAAACTATCATGGAAACCGGTTGTGATATCTTGCTGAAAAATTATCAAAATGCAACACGGTCTTTAAACGAGAAAGATGATCAAGTCTTTGAGTAGAATCCAACTCTATACGATTCGGTGAGCCAAAACTAGGACACGTCAAAAGGAAAATTGAGACTGCAAACAAAAAGAAAAATGTTTTTGGTTGATGCAAGAATGCTATGAACCGGAGATGCTCCTGCATCAGGGAGGGAGGGAGAGAACTAGAGAGGATACATATGGAGAGGTGAGAGACATGTTGGCATTATATTTTCATTGATGTCAACAGTTTAGAAGATGCATTGGACAAAGATGCAGGATGATGAGTGTCCCAAAGTGTCCATTTTTCACCTTTTTCATTCATTCCCTCTATGAGAGTGGTATCATGTTGTGATTTTGTCTTTTTGGGAGGAGATTTATGTGTCTATAATATATCCTATCCTCTCTTAAATTATTCTTCTAACTATTCAAACACTTTTTATGTAGTATCTTAATTCTATTCATCCTTTTGAGTCTTTAAGATGATTGAGATTGTAAAAGTAGGTTTTGTAATACCTTGAAAATGGTCATCTAAACCATAGGCGCCTAATCTCAAGTCAAATTAAATCAATCATGAGCACCTAATTAATTAATTCTCAGTCATCAATGTCACATGGCAAATCAATCACTCAATATTAATTGAATAATCATTTAATTAATTAATCATTCCAAGTAAATGATTTTAATCAGTTATCCTATTTATTCAATGAAATATCCTAGCATACTTAATTAATAAATCAATATGCCCTTAAATCATCAAAAATAATGAATTTGGAAAAAAGGAAATAATTTTGAAAAAGAATTTAAAATTGAGAAAATAAATCAAAATGGAATTAAATTGAAAGAATCTAAGAAAAGCAATTAAATCAATTAAATATCAAAATTGAATATCAAAATATAAAATATGAAATAAATCAATTTTTCTCATTTTATCTTTGTTACCTATTTTCATCACAACTCAAATAGGTAGAGCTTTGCATTCATTCATATTGAAAAGGTACACAAATGTTCTATTGAACATCATTTATCTAGATTTTGATTACAGTTGTCATTTTCAGTTTTTGTGCAAATACATAAAACAAAAGAATATTCTACATTTGCATAAATTATGTATTTGTATTCATAATGTAAAAAATCAGAATCCCATACAAGCCATGGGATTAGCCTCATTTGATTCATGATGCATGAAACAAGTAAAGAATACATTTGATAAATGTAAATGGTATAGCTAACTGTAATGAAAAAAAATAGAAGGGAAGTGTTTCATCATTGCCTGCGCGATGATATTTGAATTTTTGTCTTCCTCTGGTTGTGTTTGAATGTCTCAAAGAAGGCAGCTCTAGGTTCTCCTAGTCCTACAAAAATAAGTAAAAGAGAATGGGTTAAAAAAAAACTCAAAGCAATGATGAAGCAAATGCAATTTGCATTTCTACATCACAATTAAACATATCACATACAGACAAAAGAAGCATCCATTAAGTGTTAGTCATTGAGATCAAAAGAGAAAAAGGAGTTCAAAATCACTGAAAGCTTTCAGCTTCATCATATTTTTTGCTAATTTGTTTCTTCACTGTGCAGGCATAGGAAAAGTCTTGATGCTGATTTATGAATTATGCACGTGGGGTAAAATGGGCTCCCACAAGGGTTGAGCTCAGCATGCAATAAATTTAAGACAAGGAGCTACAAAAACATATCCCTGTCTGAAAATGTGACAGGAGCTGCAATGCAAAAATTGAATATCTTGTCCAAGAACATGACAGGAAGGATAGAAATGTAACAATAAAGTTAAATAACAGTGACAAATCGGAGATATATTTTTCAGTGAGCATGACACAATCAACAAAGGAGAATGACTAAGAAAGTAACAACTACAGTCATCATAAAGAGGTAAAACACATTGTTTAATAAAAGAAGCAGCAACCAGAGTAAAGAAATCAAAGGATATACAAAACCTTACTGCCCTATATAACAGTAGCAGTGTGTGATAGGAAAGCATTATGATTTGAAGACAAATGCTAATAAATTGGTTAAAGAAAAGTGCGGCCCTTTCACAGTCATCCCAAAAGAATTCAATGAACAGTAGAATGATAAAGGACTGGAAGGAAACGTATTTCACAAATGCAGCATATCCAAAGGGCAAAGAGGGGAAAAATACAACCATCAAAATGAAAGGTGGCTGTAGCTGCACAAAATTTCCATAGCATGATCATAGCCGATAATACATTATGGGTTATTAACATAAACCATTTATTTTCAAACCCGTATTTCATAATCACAACTTTTGGCCATGAGGTTTTGCCTTAGGGTTTCTGAGAAAACAAAGCAAATAACAGTGACAAATCGGTTATATATGAAACATGTTGGCATTATGTGAACTGGTATGTGGACATAATGATATTGTATGTTGTCATTGATGTCAATATGTTGAAGAGGTGTGAACCGGCATATGTGAGAACCGGTATAACACTGTGAACTAGCATTTGTGCCAAAATGAAGTGGTGTGCTTGTTCATGATGAGCCGGCATATAGTTATTGGAACCGACATATGGAAGTATTGTATGACTACCAGTTGGTATTCTCAACTTCAGGGTTTCCAGTTGATTTGCTTCAAGCCTATGTGGCTCAATTGGTGACATTGTGCGATGAGTTAGCATTGCAAAGAAGAATAGATCATGTTGCCATGTAAGCCTATGTGCATGAAGGATCTTGCATGAGGGAGATTGTTCCTATCTACCTCAGGAATGTGCAAAGTCTATAAAATGGTGATAATGTGTGATGGGTTATCAGCTGCCATAAAATCGGTGGAAATGGACGATGGAGAATGTCTTAAGTGTTAGGATTGAACCATTTGAATTCCTTAACCTAACAGGTTTAGGGTTTAGGGTTTATGCTACTGACCTATCTATTTTCCTATAAGGTTGATGTTGTGTCTCTTTCTGAGGTTGTTGGCAAAAGTTGTGTGTGTATCCAAGAGAAGGGATATGTGATTCTTGCCAGACCAACATGAGAGAAGTGATACCTGAAGAGTGTAAGTGAAGAAGGTGAAGAGGAGCTTAAGCGGATCTGCATTGGCATTGAGTGCTATTACCAGATCATTGTAATACCTATTGATCTCTAACCACCTCAATAGTTGGAAAATCCCTTAACAGGGTAGCCTTAATCGGCTTGCAGAAAATCCTTTAACATGGTAATTCAAAGCTACTAAGTTTGGAATCCTTTAGCTATTGAGTTCTTGAAATCCTCTAACAAGGTAACCTTTAACAGGGTTTAACCCTTAACCAGGTATTGTAGCCATCCCTTAATCGAGTGATCTCTAACAAGATCGGTTCCTAGCAGAACCTTTTGTAATGTCTCTAACCGAACAAGGCTCCTAACAGAGCGGACTTCTAAAGAGTTCAAAAATAGCTTGTGGGCATTCATCCCCATCGTGGTTTTTCCTATTTGGGTTTCCATGTGACAAATATGTGTGTCATGTGTGATGCTTTTATCTTGTGATGCTTTACTATTGTTTGTCAAGCATATGATAGTTCTGTGTTTTATGCCTATCAATAAAACATGTTGAACTAGCTGTTATTATGATCTGATGATAGATTATCTGTTAATGCATAAGGGTGAAATGGTAGTGTAGTCTTGAGTTGAGTGAAAAGCTAAGTGAGTAGCTAGTTAATGCTTGTCTCAGACATTCTTAGCTTTATCGGTTGCTCTCTGTTTCAAACCAGTGTCACTGTCTGCCAGTCGTTTGAAGTGTCTGTTGTCAAACCGGTTTTGGACTATATTTTTGTCTGTACTAATTCACCCCCCCTATCAGTACCGGTTTGGTACTATTGGTTCATCATTAAGTTATCAATTGGTATCAAAGCGTCCTCCAGGTCCTCTATGTTATAAGCTTAACCACTTGAGGTAAAGATCCCAATCAAATGATGAAGAGGGAAGGTCCAAAGTTTAACAGAGAAAATTTTAGTATATGGAAAGATAGAATGAAGATATTCATTAGAAGTATGGGTGCTCAACACTGGAGCTATGTTGAGACTATCTATGTTGCTCCTACCAGTACCCTTACCGATGACCAAAAGAGAGATGTAGGAGAATGGGCAAGTCATGGAAGCCCTAATCAGTAGTTTATCTGACATTGAGCTTATTGATGTTCAGGATAAGGTAAATCCCAAAGAGGTATGGGATACTCTTGAAAATATCTATGGCGGTGATGAGCATGTAAAATAGGCTAAGGAAGAAAGCCTTAGAGGGAAGTTTGAAGATATGTGGATGGTTGAAGGTGAGACCATTCAACAGTATGGAATAAGGATCAAAACCGTTGTTGGAGATATCAAGAGTGCAGGTGGTAAAATAGAAGATGCCACTGTGGTAAGCAAAGTCCTGAGATCCCTATTGCCGGTCTATGCAATAAGGGTTGCTGCTATTTAGGAGCTGAGATCAATAGAAAAGACTAAGGTATCTTTAGACTCCATCATAGCAAAGTTGACAGCCTATGAGCTAAATAGTTTTGATGGCAGTGTTCAAAAGACTAAATGAGCTTTTAAAGCTTTTGCTATACCATCCAGAAAAGGAAAAGAAGCTGGCACTAGTGGTGAACCAAGACAGAGCAAAGAAATGGATGATGAGGAGATTTTGATGGCATTTGAAGCTCTCCTTGCTAGGAAACTTCCTAAAGGAACCGACAACTACAGAGGTAAGCTACCTTTGAAATGCTTTTCTTGCAACCGGATAGGACATATTACTGTAAATTGTCCTAATGGCGACAACAAGGACAAACCGGAAAGGTTCAATAAATTCAAAGGAGGAAACTGGAGAAACTGTTTTGTGGCAGTTGATGAAGGTGTCACATATGAAGAATCAAAGGATGAAGAAAATGAAGATATTGTGTTTGTTGTTGTCAAGGAAGATGTGTCAGACAAGAAGGCTCTTGTCTCCCGGTTTGATAATTCCAATGAGTGGATCATTGACTGTGGTTGTTCTCACCATATGACTGGTGATTGGAGCAAGTTTCTATCCTTGGAGGAGTATGATGGTGGTGTGGTTCACTTTGGCAATGATGCACCATGCATGGTCAAAGGCAAAGGGTCCATCTCTCTGAATGGAAAGAGTAGTGCTGACAATGTGTATTGGGTTGATGGTCTCAGACACAACCTTTTGAGTGTTGCCTAGCTGAATGATAGTGGCCTCACTCTGAAATTCAAGAATGGAATTTGTAGAATCAAAGGAAAGAATGGTGAATTGGTGGGCACCGGCATGCAGACCAAAGGTAACCTATTTCATCTGAATGCAAATATAAGTACATGTCTTATGGCAAAATTTGATGATAGCTGGATATGGCAAAGAAGACTCTATCATGTAAACTTTGATAACATTGTGAAAGCTAGTAAGATCAAGGCAGTTAGAGGATTGTCGGTGCTATGTAAACTGGATAATACCTTGTGTAGAGAGTGTCAATTGGGGAAAATGTCTTCCTCAATCTTTAAAGGTAAATCTTTCACTGCTGACAACTTTCTTGATCTTGTGCATACTGATTTGTGTGGTCCCATGAAAACTGGAAGTGTGCAGGGTGATAGGTACTTCATGATTCTCACTGATGACTGCTCAAGAATGATGTGGGTCACATTCTTGAAAGACAAGTCTGAAGCCTTTGTAAATTTCAAAGCTTTCAGAGCTTTAGTGGAGAAGGAAAGCGGTAAAAGGATCAAGTGCCTAAGAACTAATCAAGGAGGGGAATTCACTTCCACTGAATTCAACAAGTACTGTGAAGAGAATGGCATCAAGAGGCAATTGTCTGCCCCTCGGACTCCACAACAGAATGGCCTAGCAGAAAGGAATAACCGAACTATGGTTGAAGCAGCTAGAACCATGTTGATTCAAGGAAAAGTAGCTCACATCTTTTGGAGAGAAGCGGTGAGCACTGCAGTCTACACAATGAACCGGGTACTCATCAAGAAAGGTAGGGAGAAAACTCCTTATGAGTATTGGACCGGTAAGACACCTGTGGTTAGCTACTTTAGAGTGTTTGGTAGCAAATGTTACATCAAGAGGAGTGAACACCTGAGCAAATTTGATGCAAAATGTGATGAGGGAATATTCCTTGGATATTCCACCAAGAGCAAAGCTCTCAAGTGTTTCAACAATAGGACTCAGAGAATTATGGAAAGCATCAATGTAAGAGTTAATGGAACCTCTGAGAAAATTGAGGAAACTGACAGTGAGCAAGCGGTAAATGAACCAGTTGCAACCTTCTGGGAACCGGTTGTCAGTCAACCGAGTACTAGTAATAGTGTTCCTACATTGACAAATGTAGATGATGATATTGATGGAGATGAGGATAGAGAAGAAAATCAAGAGGAATCCATCAAGACCATTTCTCGGTATGTCAAGCTGAATCATGATCCTAATCAGATCAAGGAGATAAGGATGCAGGAATCCTTACAAGAAGAAAGGTCAGAGAAAACTCATGTATGATCTCTGAATTTGAGCCTAAATCATTTAAAGAGGCACATAAAGATGAAGATTGGATCAAGGTAATGGAAGAGGAACTTGACCAGATAGAGATAAATGGTACATGGTCTTTGGTACCCAGACTAGAGCATAAAAATGTCAATGGTACCAAATAGGTCTTCAAAAATAAGCTGAATGAGGATGGCACAATGATTAGGAAAAAAGCCAGATTGGTATGCAAAGAATATGCTCAAGAAGAAGGAGAAGACTATGGAGAAACCTTTGCTCCTGTAGCCAGATTAGAAGGAGTTCATATGCTTCTTGCATATGTAGCTTTTAAAAGCTTCAAAGTATATCAAATGGATGTAAAATCTGCATTCCTAAATGGTGTGCTTGAAGAGGAGGTATATATAGAGCAACCGGATGGGTTTGCCCTATCTGAAGACAGTGACATGGTATGTAGGCTAAATAAAGCCTTATATGGGCTAAAGTAGGCACCTAGAGCATCATATGAATGCCTGCATTCCCATCTTGTGAAGATTGGATTTGAGAGAACAAGTGAAGATAGCAATATCTACTTGAAGTCTAAAGGAGATCAGATCCTGATGTGTGAGGTATTTGTTGATGACATTATCTTTGGTGGAGATGACAAGATGAGTCATGAATTTGCTGATGAGATGAAGAAAGAGTTTGAGATGCCACTCATAAGGGAGATTAAGTTCTTCATTGGACTGTAGATCCAACAGATGAAGGATGGAATCTTTATAACTCAGTCCAAGTATGTCAAAGAGGTGTTGAAGACCTTTGGCATGGAAGATAGCAAACTGGTTGGTACACCGATGGTGACTGGTTGTAAACTATCCAAAGATGATGACTCTACATTGGTTGATGAGAAGGAATACCGATCAATGATTGGTAAGTTGCATTATGTAGTGCATAGCAGGCTGGATATTGCACATGCAGTTGGCATTACTACAAGGTTCCAGAAAAGTCCAAGAGAATCCCACTTGGTTGTAGTCAAGCGGATTCTTAGGTATTTAAAAGGAACTATTGACTATGGGTTATGGTATCCATACAATAATGATTTTAACTTGAAAGTGTTCACAGATGCTGATTGGGCTGGTAATGTAGATGACCGGAAGAGCACAACCGGTGGTGCATTCTTCCTTGGTGGTAGACTGGTCTAATGGATGAGTAAAAAGCAGAGTTGTATCTCTCAGTCTACAACGGAAGCAGAGTATGTTGCAACTTTCATGAACTGTACTCAAACAATTTGGATGAAGCAAGTATTGAATGGCTTCAAAGTTCCTGTATCTAAACTGGTAAGTATATTTTGTGACAATACTAGTGCAATTAATATCTCCAAGAATCCAGTTTTATATTCTAGAACCAAGCACTTTGAGCTTAAGTATCATTTCTTGAGGGAAAAGGTTCAGAACAAAGAGATTGCACTAGAGCATGTTTCTAGTAAGGAGCAGTTACCAGACATATTCACCAAGCCTCTCCCAAAGACTACATTCATAAACTTAAGAGGTGAATTAGGGGTACTACCCCTTCTGAAGTTGAACTAAAGGTATATGCTCCACATCAGTCATGTATTGCATAGTCAAATCTTTCTTTAGGGTTGATGTGTGAAGGAAGCTACTCCTCAGGGGGAGTAGCATAATGGAATAGGGAAACTTGTGCCTCCACTTTGGCATTGTTGTCAAAGGGGGAGAAGATGTCAAGCGGAGAAGATATCTGAAGACACTGGGGGAGAAGATGTGAAGCGGAGAGATATCTTTGTATATTGCCATCAATGCCAAAGGGGGAGATTGTTGGCATTATGTGAACCGGTATGTGGACATAATGACATTGTATGTTGTCATTGATGTCAATATGTTGAAGAGGTGTGAACCGACATATGTGAGAATCGGTATAACACTGTGAACCGACATTTGTGCCAAAGTGAAGCGGTGTGCTTGTTCATGATGAACCAGCATATAGTTATGGGAACCGGCATATGGAAGTATTGTATGACTACCAGTTGGTGGTCTCAACTTTAGGGTTTCTGGTTGATGTGCTTCAAGCCCGTGTGGCTCAACCAGTGACATTGTGTGATGAGTTAGCATTGCAAAGAAGAACAGATCATGTTGCCATGTAAGCCTGTGTCCATGAAGGATCTTGTATGAGGGAGATTATTCCTATCTACTCAGGAATGTGTGAAGTCTGTAAAATGGTGATAACGTGTGATGGGTTATCAGCCACCATAAAATCAGTGGAAATGGATGATGGAGAATGTCTTGATTTTGGATCAGGATCTGCTGCATTTAATGCAGTGTGCTCAATGGTTAGGATTGAACCATTTGAATTCCTTAACCTAACAGGTTTAGGGTTTAGGGTTTATGCTACCGACCTATCTGTTTTCCTATAAGGTTGATGTTGTGTCTCTTTCTGAGGTTGTTGGCAAAAGTTGTGTGTGTGTATCCAAGAGAAGGGATACGTGATTCTTGCCAGACCAATAGGAGAGAAGTGATACCTACAGAGTGTAAGTGTAGAAGGTGAAGAGGAGCTTAAGCAGATCTGCATTGGCATTGAGTGTTGTTACCAGATCATTGTAATACCTGTTGATCTCTAACCACCTCAACAGTTGGAAAATCCCTTAACAGGGTAGCCTTAACCGACTTGCTGAAAATCCTTTAACAGGGTAATTCAAAGCTACTGAGTTCAGAATCCTTTAGCTATTGAGTTCTTGAAATCCCCTAAGAAGGTAACCTTTAACAGGGTTTAACCCTTAACTGGGTGATCTCTAACAGGATCGGTTCCTAGCAGAACCTTTTGTAATGTCTCTAACCGGACAAGGCTCCTAACAGAGCAGACTTCTAAAGAGTTCAAAAACAGCTTGTGGGTATTCATCCCCACCGTGGTTTTTCCCACTTGGGTTTCCATGTGAAAAATATGTGTGTCATGTGTGATGCTTTTATCTTGTGATGCTTTGCTATTGTCTATCAAGCATATGATGGTTCTATGTTTTATGCTTGTCAATAAAACATGTTGAACTAGCTGTTATTATGATCTGATGATAGATTATCTATTTATGCATAAGGGTGAAATGGTAGTGTAGTCTCAAGTTGAGTGAAAATCTAAGTGAGTGACTAGTTAAGGCTTGTCTCAGACATTCTTAGCTTTACCGGTTGCTCTTTGTTTCAAACCGGTGTCACTGTCTGCCAGTCGTTTGAAGTGTCTGCTGTCAAACTAGTTTGGGATTGTGTTTTTGTCTATACTAATTCACCCCCCCCTCTCAGTACCGGTTTGGTACTATTCGTTCATCATAAAGTTATCAATGTAGTGTGCAATATCATGAAATTCTTCACTGAGAAGAGAATGTATGGAGCATTTTTAGATTGTAGTAAATAAAAGAGCTTGTAATAGCGTATCCATGCACAAAAACCTCAAACAGGTTAGGGTTTGACATAATGAGCTTCTTTACACAGTAGACCATTTTTTCAAAGAAAAGGAAGGATAGAAATGTAGCAGTAAAATATCAAACACAACTACAATTTGAGATCATGCACAAAAGGCGCATATCTGAAAATTTATTTTCTAAAAACCCTATGCATGCATAGATTTAAAATGAAAGAAACTTTTGCAATAAACCTTTTTGCAAATGATAAAATTGATGAAGGGAGAATCATATCGTCTACTGCAGATTTCAAAGCCTCAGATCAAGCCCTAGTTCGAGTTCTCAAGAAAGCATGGCGGCCAGGTTTCTTGTGAAACTTCACAAACAACAATTGTTCGACTGAGTGTTTTTAGGGTTTGAAAACCCTTTTCTTCACTTAAGTTTTCCTTTAGAGATTAAGATTTTCTCATGATACGATGACTCAACCGTGGGGTGGCTTTAAAACCCTTAAGTCTTTTAAGACTTATTTTTGTAAAAGATGCTTTTCCCTTATCACTAATAATAATTTATTAATATATTAATATTGGCTAATAAAAATAACAAATCATGAGCCAATATTAGTATAATAATTAATTATTATTATTAATTATTTTTACACACATATATAGGAATATTTTTAATTTCTATAGCCTTATATATATATATGTGAAGGTAATTAATATTTAGCATTTTAATAGGCATGATGAGTTTTGATTTTTAACATGTAGACACAATATGAAAAATTGTAAAATAAATATCTAAGTTGGATAAATTATGAATCCACTTAGTGTTTATTATGATGTGTCTTAGATATTACTTTAGAAATCTTCCTAATATGCATACATGCTAAAAGATCAAACTCATCATGAGGAGAATTCATCATGCAGTTTGGGGTCGGATTTGAGCTTGAGTGCAAGTTTACATGAGTTTTTCTCATGATTTTGAGGTGATAAGGCTTGATTTTGAGTATGACATGGGTGAACCGTTAGTTGACCAAGAGTTTGAGTTGAGTTACCCACATTTTTGCATGTTTTGAAGCCTATTTTGGTGGCTTTTCATTTCTGCTCGAGTATCAGTTTTATAGAGAAGATATTTTCAATGGGGGTTCATCTTCAGTCTTTCTGGAGTTATCTTTCCTCTCCCTTTTTGGAAGGTTTTGTATAAAGTTAAAAAGTTCTATCTTTTTTCACTAGTTCTTGATCATTCTCTTGCTGGTTTTAGCAGAGAATACATTCTTGTAGCTCCTGTGCAGTTTTATGGTAGAATACTAAATAAAATTATCAGCTTATGTGTTATATCTCTAGAGTTCATTTTCTTATTCATGATTGAGAGTTAGTTTATTGCATTATTGTCTAGATAACCTTTAAATTTTCTCTCATTTGTAAGTCATAGGTTGTGCATTGTGATTAATTGGTTCATTTGGTTGATTGTGAAAGTTTTTTTCTTTCCTTTCAATTTCTTAAGTTTAAATCCTTTACATGAAATATATATGTGCTATGAACCCAAAGTCTATTTGTGCAGATTGGTATTTTAGGAGTGTATCTCTGTCATTTTGAGATATCATATTTGTGCATCACCTTAATCTAGCATTTACAAAGTCATTTGAGTTTCACTTTTTAGTTCCTATCCTTTTTCTTGTTAAAAAATTAGAGTTCTTCACAGGGAACCAGCCCTTCATCTGGAGATTAATTCTCACTATAGGCAACCCACAAGCCTGAGAATTATTCCATGTGTCACCAAGTTTCTTAAGCTTTCATCTTGTGCATTACGGGTGCAATCTGAGTGATAAATTTTTTTGGCAAGCCCGGTGGGACACGTTTGAGCTATCTCGGCTCAAAAAATATCCGTTCTTGTTGTTGTTTTGGTGTGAGAAGCAACAAATTTCATACCTGGCAACTCATTTTCTTGGTTTCTATGCAAATTCAGTGATATTGTAGCTTATGAGAAAGATTCAAAGTAGATCATCTAAAGATCTTGTTGAGAATTCTCATCTATCACCATCAAAGAGGAAGAGTAAGGCAGTAAAGAAGGTTTCAAATCCATCAAACCCTATAAATTCATCAGTTCCAGTTTTGCCTACCCCTCCAATTGTTCAGCCTCCAGTTACAACCTACAATAATACTTTGTTTTCAAACTCCTCATCTCAAGCACAAGTAAATCCACCTGTTATCCCAATGGCTCTACCAAGAGCTCAGCCTTTTGTACCTTTCAATCAAGGTAGCCCTTTGAATCTTACACATTATGATGATATTCCCGTAGCAACATTGAAAAACCTACATTTTTTCATAGGAAAAGATCATACCACTCCCATTGAACATATAAGAGATGTAGCTTCGTTGTGTGGTGTACATCATATCACACAAGAGAATGTTGCAATCAGACTCTTGGCTACCTCATTTAAAGGGAAAGCACTTAAGTGGTTCAGAGGACTACCTGTAAATTTAATTGATACATAGGATCAGTTGGGTGATAGATTAAATTCATAGTTTGAGGACAAATATGACCATTTGTCACTATTATAACAACTGAGTACAATAAAGACAACCCCTCAAGAGAAAATGATAGACTTCAATTTTTCATTTCCAGAAGACTTGGAGCAGAATTCCTATCATGGTAAGGCCTACTCCTATACATGCATTTCTATCTTATCTTAGGGCCCTTAATAGTGACATTTCAGTCATGATTTAGTCTATGGGTGCAAATACTCTACCAAATGCATTTGATGTTTCTATCAGAGCATAAAACTGTCTAATTCGGGCTAGTAAAATAGGCCCTAGTCCCCCAATACCCATATTTCTAGAAATACAACCTATTGTACCTCTTTTAGAGCCTCCTCTAGTTGCTGTCCCACCTTTACCAACACTAAATTATTAGGTTGCAGCCCAAGCAAATATTGTCACACTCCCAAATCAAGAGTTTCAAGAGTTTAAAATGAGATGAAGACCATGTTCCAAGGATTTGGGAACAAAATGATCAATATTGAGAATCAAGTTTCCCAGAACACCAAGCCTTATCAAGCCCCTTATCAGAATAACTAGCGGAATAAGCCTCTTATCAAGCTGACCCTCGAGGAGAAGAAATTATAACCAAAGATCCAATATACCTTACAATCCCAACACTACCAGCACATCTAGAGATATTGTCCCAACTCAAAACAACATGGCATCAGATTATGATTGGTGTTATCCTTGCAACCAGCCTCATAATCAGACCACTTTTTCGAATGGTATGCTAGATCAAGCACTCATGGTTCAAAATAATAATGTTGCCTTAGAAAATAACACTCATGTAACTCATGATCAACAAGTTTCTCATTTTGAACAAGGCCCGGATGTCACCTTGGTCAATTGGCAAGCTAAAGAATTTTGTGGAGTGAATCAACCACAAGCTCAGAATCAGTCCTACACTTCTATTGCAACCAATACACAATCCAAAAAGAGAGCCATTGATATAGGACAACAAGCTAATAAAGGCACCAATCAGGCTTCTCCAAGCCAACAAGCACCACCTAGACCTCAACCCACTCCGAATACACAAATCCTACCAAAAGGGCAACCAGTGGTCAAGAAGGATCAACCAAGAGGTCAATTACAAACAACACAAGTTCAAGAGGATGTTGTTGTTAAAAGAGGATAGCAGAAGGTTAGTACAAGTTTATTTAATATTTTGGATCAATTGAAAAAGACACATGTCAGTGTCTCAATGTGGGATTCCTTAGCTCTCCCAGGGCAAAAGGATTTGCTTAAAAACACCTTGTCTAACCTCTCTTTCTCACAAGAGATTCCTAATGAGCAGCCCAAAGTTGTCTTATCCAATACCCCTCAAGAAAAGAAGGATGAAAAAAAACTCAAAAGATTAAACCCCCTCCTTTTTATCTGACTTTGATCATAGGTCAGCACCTAATGCATAATTGTATGATTGATTTAGGTGTAAGTAGTTCTGTCATGCCAAATAAGATAGTTGATAGGTTGTGTTTGATATATGAACCTCTTTCAAAAGGGGTAGTCCAACTAGATGGGATAGTAGTAAAAACATTAGGTGTGATTAAAAATTTGGGTCTCATATTGCATGCATTCCCAAACTTCTCAATTGCACAAGATGTCTACATCATAGATCTTCCACCTCACTTTGCTTTATGCTTGTCCAAAGATTTCACAGCCAAGCTGGGTGGGTATTTGTCTACTGATTGGTCACACATGTTCTTCAGAACAAGATATGGTACCAAAGTGACCGTAAGATCATAATTGTTCGCTAAAGATCGTATAGAACCATACATCCCAAGTGTTGTTAATGCAAATTTGTCTATACAAGAGCCTGATGAACAACCCAATATCCAAGATCCAAACACCCCAATAGAAGGGATAACTTATGTAGTATTAGATGAATGGGTAGTAGAGAATCATGAGGAATATCCATTCAAGCATATGGAAGAATTAGAACTAGGTGTCTACATGATCCATGAAGAAGGTGTTGTTATCCCTAATCTTGAAAAAGGTGACAATCAGTTGTCCAATCAATAGGGTGAACAACAGAGCAATGAATTGTGGAAACTCTATTTTGATGGCTCGAGGAGAAAGGTTGGTTTTAGAGGTGGTGTTGTGTTTATCTCTCTTGAAGGCAAGAAATACTTTTCAGCCTTTAGATTTTCTTTTAGCTGTACTGATAATATAGCTGAATATGAGTCACTTGCACATGGATTGGAATGGGCTAGAAAAAGAAATGTAAAGTGTTTGCAAGTATTTGGGGATAGTGAGATAGTGGTAAATCATGTAAGAGGTTTCAATGTGACTAAGAATGATGTCCTTAAAATGTATAAGCATAGGATATGGGACTTAATTGAAGAATTTGATGCTTTTAATCTACTGTCCATGCTTAGAAATCAAAATAAGGAAGCAAATAGGTTGGCTACCTTGGGTGCTCAATTTGACATACCAGATGAGGTAAGAAATATTGAAAGGAAACAATATGTCAAAGTTGTTGTTAGGCCTTCAATTCCATATAATAGTGTTAATTGGCAAGTCTTTGATTCAGATGAACAAATTATTAATTTTCTTATTGAAGAGGCTGAATTTGCAGCTAGTAATCAACATAAATTTGTAAAACAATATGAAAATCAGATTCTTCAATTAAAAAATAATAAGCTACCAAAGGGATTGGTAACCCTTGAGTCAATCTTTAACACTGATGATCAGGTTAGAAAGGAAAAGGGCGACATGTTGGTTAAAGAGGAACACTATGAACCTGTTGAGATCTTCAAAGATAAGTTATTAAAGCTTGGAAAGGTATGTACAACTGAAGAGAAACCATTTGTTTTTCTTTGTCAAGAGTTCAATGATGTGTTTGCATGGTAGTATGAAGATTTGAAGGGATTTAACCCTACATTAGCCCAACACACCATAGAGTTGGAAGCTAATGCCAATCCTGTGAGACAGAAGCAAAGGCCCCTTAATCCAAAACTCAAGCATCTCATGAAGACAAAACTAAACAAGCTAATCCAAGGTAATATCGTCTTTCCTATAAAGCATACATCTTGGGTTTCAAATTTGGTTCCCGTAAGAAAGAAGAATGGTGAGCTTAGGCTTTGTGTAGACTTTAGAGATCTTAACAGAGCTTCTCTAAAAGATCATTACCCATTGCCTTCAATGGAGCAAATCTTACAAGTAGTTTCAGGTTCAGATAGATTTTCACTACTTGATGGTTATTTTGGTTATAATCAGATTCTAGTAAAAGAGGATGACCAATTTAAGATAGCCTATACTACAAAATGGGGAACAATGGCATATAGGAAAATGCCTTTTGGTTTGTCTAATGCAGGAGCAACCTTTCAAAGAGCAATGGATATGGCCTTCCAAGGTCTTATAAATAAATTTGTTTTGGTTTATCTTGATGACGTAACCATTTTTTCAAAGCATGCGGAAGAGCACTTTTCTCACTTAAGGCAGATTTTTGAAAGGTGTAGAGAATATGGAGTATCTTTAAATCCCAAAAAGTGCATCTTTGTTGTGCATGAGGGTAAGTTGTTGGGCTATATTGTCTCCAAACATGGAATAATCATAGATCCGAAGAGGGTAAGTGCTATTTTAGCTTTAGCTTTACCTACACATAAGAAGGGCCTTCAAAACTTTATAGGCAAAATCAATTTTGTAAGGAGATTCATCCCCAATTTAGCATTTCTTATGAAGCCTTTGACTAGAATGCTTAAGAAAAATATTACTTTCAGCTGGCCAAAGAGGCTAAGAATAATTTTTAAGAAATTAAGATTGCCATAGCATCAACGCTTACTTTGATTAATCCAGACTTTGCAAAGGATTTTATATTATATGATTTTGGTACTTTTGACACTATTTCAGCTATGTTGATTCAACAAAATGATGGGGGATTGGAGCAACCAATAGCATTCTTCATCCAAGGCCTAGAAGGGTATGAAAAAAATTATTCTTTTGTTGAGAAACATGCATTGGTAGTCATTAGAAGTCTAAAGAAATTTAGACACATGATTTCAAATAACAAAATTCACCTAATGGTTGCTCATCGTAGTATAAAGGATTTTTTGTTGAATAGAGATCTTAATGACAAAAGAGCCGGTTGGATCACGAAAGTGATGGAGTATGATGTCAATATCAAGGTGACCAAGATGATTAGAGGTAAGGGACTATGCGAACAACTTTCTGGTCACACTAAAAACATCGAATAAGAGAATGAAGAAGTTGTCCTAGTTCATGAAGATGATGAACCAATTGTTGTAGAAACACCTCCTACAAGTTGGGTGTAGGAAATGATGAATTTTCTATAGATTGGTGAATGTCCTAAGGGTTTGAACAATGCTAAACAAAATATACTATAGACTTCAAGCTATCCCTTATATCATTTTGGATGGAGTTTTATTTAGAAAAGATTTTAATGGTGTATTCTTAAGATGTGTGGATTCAGATCAAACTGTCAGAATATTAGAGGAATTCCACAATGGACCAACTGGTGGTCACTTTGCACCAAGAACTACAACATTGAAGATCATGAGAGCGGGATATTTTTGGCCTGATTTGCATAAAGATGCATATGCTTGGGTAAGGAAATGTAAGAATTATGCAGTATTTGTAGGCAAATAGAAGATGGCGGCTTTACCCCTACAACCTGTTCAAATTGAACATCCATTCATGAAGTGGGGTCTTGATTTTATCGAAGTCATCAATCTACCTTCAAGTTATGGGCATAAATGGATCTTGACAGCCACTGATTACTTTACCAAGTGGATTGAAGTTGTACCCTTGAAGGAGACAAATGAAAGTGCAGTCCTAAACTTCTATCAGGACTTGGTAGCAAGGTTTGGTATCCATGATTCTCTTATTTTAGATAGTGCATTAGCTTTTGTAGGATTTAAGATTACTGATTGGGTTGTCTAGAACAAGAGATTTTTAAGTACTTCATCCAATCATTACCCTCAAGGTAATGGACAAGCTGAGTCTACTAATAAGAACTTGAATAGGATAATCAAGAGGATAATAGAAGATAATCAAAGAGCTTGGCACAATCATCTGAAGCATGCATTGTGGGCTGATAGAATCACCCCCAAGAGAGATACATGTATATCTCCCTATGTCCTCATTTATGGTAAAGAGGCAAGACTCCCGATTTCAGTTGAAATGCCTACACTAACTCTAATTAGAGAGTTGGAAATGTTGCAAGAAGAACCCATGCAGGTTAGGTTGGTAGAACTAATGGAGTTGGAGGAAGTAAGAAAGCAAGCATTTTTTACTATTGAGAGTCATCAAGCTCAAATGAAGAAGACCTTCGATAGGAAAGAAGCTCTGAGAATTTTCAATGAGGGAGATTTGGTTTTGAAGTGGGATGAATTAAAGAGTAAGCCTGTAAAGCATACTAAATTTGATTCCATATGGGATGGCCCATACATCAAAACTGAGAAAAAATAGCATAATGCTTTTCAGCTTTCAAAATTGAATGGTGAAACCCTTCCAATCCCAATTAATAGGATTCATCTCAAAGCTTTCTCTTGATAGTTTCATTTGAGTTAATAAGTGTTGATGCAATTTTTGTTTTCTATTTTGTTTTTCTAAGTTTCAAGAAGTGCTCATGCACAGTTGTGGTTTCTGTTTTAGGCAACACCACTTGTAGTTTCTCGGTATTCTACTCTGTTTAGCTGTCATGCTGTGGAGTAGCTGAATTTCAAGAAGTTACATTTAAAGGAGGGTTGAGATGACTCCATAAGCCAAATGGATAAGCCATTATTGGTCTGTAGTGTTTAGCAGGCAAACACTCCATAGAGGTTGCCAAATTTGTTACCTATTTTCATCACAACTCAAATAGTTAGAGCTGAATTGCATTCATTCATATTGAAAAGGTACACAAATGTTCTACTAAACATCATTTATCTAGATTTTAATTACAGTTGTCATATCCAATTTTTGTGCAAATACATAAAACAAAAGAATATTCTACATTTGCATAAATTCTATATTTGTATTCATAATGTAAAAAATTAGAATTCCACACAAGCCGTGGGATTAGCCTCATTTAATTCATGATGCATGAAAGAAGTAAAGAATACATTTGATAAATGTAAATGGTATAGCTAACTGTAATGAAAAAAGACAAAAGGAAAGTGTTTCATCATTGCCTGTGTGATGATATTTGAATTTCTATCTTCCTCTAGCTATGTTTGAATGTCTCAAAGAAGGCAGCTCCAGGTTCTCCTAGTCCTGCAAAAATGAGTAAAAGAGAAAGGGTTAGAAAAAAAATCCAAGAAATGATGAAGGAAATGCAATCTGCATTTCTACATCACAATTAAACATATCACATACAGTCATCAGAAGCATCCATTAAGTGTTAGTCATTAAGGTCAAAAAGAGAAAAAGAAGGAGTTCAAAATCACTGAAAGCTTTCAACTTCATCATGCGTTTTGCTAATTTGTTTGTTCACTATTCAGGCATAGGAAAAGTCTTGATGCTGATTTATGAATTATGCATTTGGGGTAAAACGGACTCCCACAAGGGTTGAGCTTAGCATGAAAGCAATTCAAGACAAGGAGCTAAAATAACATATCCCTGTCCAAAAATGTGATAGGAGCTGCAATGCAAAAAATGAATATCCTGTCCAAGAATGTTGCAGGAAGGATAGAAATGCAACAGTAAAGTTAAATAACAGTGATAGATTAGAGATATATTTTTCAGTGAGCATGACACAATCAACAAAGGAGAATGACTAAGAAAGTAACAACTACAGTCATCATAAAGAGGTAAAACACACTGTCTAATAATAGAAGTAGCAACCACAGTAAAGAAATTAGAGGATATACAAAACCTTACTGCCCTATATAACAGTAGCAGCATGTGATAGGAAGGCATTGTGATTTGAAGACAAATGCTAATAAACTGGTTAAATAAAAGTGTGGCCCTTTCACAATCATCCCAAAAGCATTCAATGAACAACAAAATGATAAAGGCCTAGAAGGCAACGTATTTCACAAATGTAGCATATCCAAAGGGCAAAGAGGGGAAAAATACAACCATCAAAATGAAAGGTGACTATAGCTACACAAAATTTCCATAGCATGATAATAGCCAATAATACATTATGGGTTATTAACATAAACCATTTTTTTTCAAACCCGTATTTCATAATCACAAATTTTTGGCCATGAGGTTTGGCCTTAGGATTTCTGAGCAAACAAAGCAAATAACAGTGACAGATCGGTTATATATGAAACAGTGAGCAATATCATGAAATTCTTCACTGAGAAGAGAATGTATGGAGCATTTTTAGATTGCAGTAAATAATAGAGCTTGTAATAGCATATCCATGCACATAAACCTTAAATAGGTTAGGGTTCAGCATAATGAGCTTCTTTACACAGTAGACCATTTTTTCGAAGCAAAGGAAGGATAGAAATGCAACAGTAAAATATCAAACATAGCTACAGTCCGAGATCATGCACAAAAGGTGCATATCTGAAAATTTATTTTTTGAAAACCCTAGGCATGCATAGATTTAAAACGAAGGAAACTTTTTCAATAAACCTTTTTGCAAATGATAAAATTGATGAAGAGAGAAGCATACCATCTAGTGCAGATTTCAAAGCCTTAGATATTGCCCTAGTTCAAGTTCTCAAAAAAGCATGGCAACCAGGTTTCTCATGAAACTTCACAAACAACAATTGCTCGACTTAGTGTTTTTTAGGGTTTGAAAACCCTTTTCTTCACTTAAGTTTTCCTTTAGAGAATAAGTTTTTCTCATGATATGATGACTTAGCCATGGGGTGGCTTTAAAACCCTTAAATCTTTTAAGACTTAATTTTGTAAAAGATGCTTTTCCCTTATCATTAATAATAATTAATTAATATATTAATATTGACTAATAAAAATAACAAATAATGAGCCAAAATTAGTATAATAATTGATTATTATTATTAATTATTTTTACACACATATATAGGAATATTTTAAATTTCTATATCCTTATATGTGTGTGTGTGTGTGAAGGTAATAATTAATATTTAGCATCTTAATAGTCATGATGAGTTTTGATTTTTAGCACGTAGACACAATATGAAAATTGTAAAATAAATATCTAAGTTGGATAAATTATGAATCCACTTAGTGTTTATTATGATGTGTCTTAGATATTACTTTAGAAATCTTCCTAATATGCATACATGCTAAAAGATCAAACTCATCATGAGGAGAAGTCATCATGTAGTTTGGGGTCAGATTTGAGCTTGAGTGCAAGTTTACATGAGTTTTTCTCATGATTTTGAGGTGATAAGGCTTGATTTTGAGTACCACATGGGTCAGCCTTTAGTTGACCAAGAGTTTGAGCTGAGTTACCCACATTTTTACATGTTTTGAAGCCTATTTTGGTGGCTTTTCATTTTTACTTGAGGATCATTTTTTTAGAGAAGATATTTTCAATGGGGGTTCATCTTCAGTGTTTTTGGAGTCATCTTTGCTCTCCCTTTTTGGAAGGTTTTGTATAAAGTAAAAAACTTCTATCTTTTTTCACTAGTTCTTGATCATTCTCTTGCTAGTTTTAGCAAAGAATACATTCTTGTAGCTCCTGTGTAGTTTTATGACAAAATACTGAATAAAATTATTAGCTTATGTCTTATATCTCTGGATTTCATTTTCTTATTCATGATGGAGAGTTAGTTTATTGTGTTATTATCTAGATAACCTTTAAATTTTCTGTGTCATTTGTAAGTCATAGGTTGTTCATTGTGATTAATTGGTTCATTTGGTTAATTGTGAAAGTTTTTTTCTTTCCTTTCAATTTCTTGAGTTTAAATCCTTTGCATGAAATATTTATGTGTTGTGAACCAAAATTCTATTTATGCATATTGGTATTTTTAGGAGTGTATCTCTATCATTTTGAGATATCATATTGGTGCATCACCTTAATCTAGCATTTACAAAGTCATTTGAGTTTCAGTTTTTAGTTCCTATCCTTTTTCTTGTTAAAAAATTAGAGTTATTCACAGGGAACCAACCCTTCATTTGGAGGTTAATTCTCACTATAGGCAACCCACAGGCCTGAGAATTATCCCATGTGTCACCAAGTTTCTTAAGCCTTCAGGTTGTGCATTATGGGTGCAATTTGAGTGGTAACAATCTTAAAATTAGTCCATTTTTTTTTTAAATTGAGAAAAACAACCAATCACATCAATTCACCTAGATTGTGCTTCCTCTTGGGGAATCTCTGTCGCTCATCATTGATCAATCTTTATTGTTGGTCTCTCTCTGGATTTTCTATAAATTTAGGCCCTCATCTCTCATAAAAAAAAGAACCTGGAGATTATTGTTATTATGTTATTTTTTCTCTAGGCTTATTGATATTTGTGTATTGAGAATATTACATATTAGTTATTGCATATTTGTTAAATCACCTAGTTTAATGTTCATTCATATTACCTAAAATCATGTTGGATAAATCATGCATATCTCGCTTTATCTTGCATCCATTTAGCTCAATTTCATACTCATATAGATTAAATCCTTTGTTTAGGTGTCGTCTAGTCATTGGTGTTGCATATGGAAATCTGAGAGCAAAACTAAACTGACATCTACTAGAAGGCAATAGGTCGCTTTGTAATGGTTTATTATTCATTGTTGATTATTAAGTTACTAACTATGCATCTAATGACTTAATTGAAGTGTTGTGTATTTAGATACAGATACAGATACAAACAAAAAACAATAAAAGTATTATACCCCCATTCCTTCCTCTCCTCATCTCCAAACTGAGTGTATGTAGTAAACTCCTGAGATATAGTCTGTACTTGGCCCATACTGCCTCATCACCTAGCTAACGAAAAAATGCTCGATCACCATTTGTGATCTCTTGATGAGTGGGCGTATCATGAACATCAATCTCCGCTCATGCCTCCAGTAATCCCAGTCCTCTAACCCCCTGTATGGCCTCCAGACAACTACAATCATATCATCCAGCTGATGTCTCTAGTAACCTGTGTTGTCTAGGTGGGGTTGCATCAAGAAACCTAAATATCACCACACAATAGGCTGATGTGGCTCCCTCAAAACATCCACCATTGGCCTGCACACTGGGATATTCTCCCATGCCCATATCTGTAAAACAAGCACTCATGCAGCCATGCTCTTCACATCTCCATATGTGATCTCCTGCATCTCATGGTACATGTATGCTAGCAAGCAAGATCCCCAACCTAATCTCCTAGGATGAGCCACTAGAATCTCCAAAATCCTACCCCAGCCACACAAGAATCCCCACTAACCTTTGTTCAGCATAACAAAACATCCTATCAACCCAACCAACACACAAGCAATGGGAAATCTCCCTCCATATCTGCTCATCAGGTCATCCCATGAAATCGATCGGACTATCAAGCTGTCCTCCTAGAAGACCCTACATAATGTTGTGATCCCCACATGTGGAGATGCATCATAGTCCACTCTGTTCCTTGAAAATAGAATCCTCAGAATCCTGTATACATCCTTGGGTGTAATAGTGATCTCCCCGATAGGCAGGTGAAATGTGTTATGCTCTAAGTGAAATCTCTCTAATAATGCACTTAGTAATTCATGATTCACATGAATATCTGGCATCTGCAATAAGTGTCCAAAACCACATGCCTCAATATGAGCCCTCTAAGCATTCGAGAGTTGTCTAACTAATCTCATGGTTGGTGAATAGGTACACCAAAATTGTATGTCTGGCAAGATAACCTGCAAAATTAAATGAAAAATCATTAGTACGCCATACAACTTGAGTTAGAAAGTTGCCAAAAGTGCCCATGAATCCAATTTCTCCATCATGGAAGTCAAAATTTCAAGTTTCAATGCTAAAAAAGGTTCACTTTTTTTCATACGAGTAAACACAGAAGTTCAACAAATCGTACAAGTAAATTCCACAAACAGTACAAGTAAACTCTATGATATGAGTCATTACACAACGCAGAACGAATAAACATGCCTGGATGAACATGATCGTACGACCTAAGGGTGCCTCCTGAACAAAAAAACAAATGACTTTAAATGAGTAAACACTATTTAGCAGTTACTCATACGACAAAACCTACATGGTCGAACGATGAAATGACTGACAATGAATTCAAAATGAAATTTAAACAAGAAATTCATACAAAAACTCACAATTTGGAAATTTAATCAACTCAAGATTGATCACTTGCCCCAGGGGGAATAGGTCCGAGGTTGATTATGTCATCTTTGCAGCTCGAATCGATGCGTATGCTCAAGAATTTCCATTTTGCTCCAGAGAAGGTTTTTGAAATTTTAAATTTTGAAAATTGAAAATGAAATGAAAATGACCCTTTCACCCCTTATATAGAAAACCCTAATTTTTCAACTTTCTCTGATGGATGTGAAACTTATACCCTTGACTAAATCACCCATCCTGAGTCCATTTTCGGGATCAAAATATAAATCTAAGATCATTTTTCTAGTCAAAATCTCACAATGTTGCCCACTTGGTATTTTCATCTTTTGATCACTTTTTCTCATCATTTTTCGCTCAAATCAATTCTGATTTCAACTTAAATCTTCAATACATCTTCATGCTCAAGTTATTATGGCTAAATATTTTTTTAGCTTTTTCACAATTGCCTAAAATCATTATAGCCTCACCATCTTTCGATTTCACTCCTGAGGGGGCATCATCATTACATCATCATTATCAACGATTACATCATCTAAAGTCGAGAGATTTTTTCAAATCTTCATCTAAAGTCGAGCAAAAAATATTTTTAATCAAAGATTGATCAAACAAAACCTTATTGTTCTTCAAAATCGAATCAATCTCTAGGGGCATATCAGTTTCATCACACCAAATCAGGCTGATATTATCTTCATTTGAATTAGTCTCTTAATAGTAATCAGTTTTCACATCTCAACAAGTTGGTTATTCATTTAAACTTAATCAAGAGTTTATAGAGTCTTTTTAATAGTGATCACATGCTCAATACAAATAGGTGTTCAGTTTCATCGCATCTATGAGATTTTGCCAAGATCAAGAGCTCAATGAAAAGTACAATAGAGAAATAAAATAGATGATAGGAATAAATTGTATTCTATCAAGATGAAAATATTGATCAATTGGATCATCAAGCGTTCCAAATTACATACAATGTAGATGAGCTTGCTTATATAGGCAAGGCTATATGGATATGTGAGAACACAAACATGACATGTGTTGGCATTATGATGCATTTTATATGATCAGTGAAATGGCTGTCATTGTTGGCAACATCTTCTAAGTCTCTATAGTCCATCGGTAAAGTAGTAAAGGGTAAATGGTGAAGAACAAGAGTCCTTATTCCTATTGCTAGTGAGTAGACCAGTATATAGGGGTTAACCGGCTGAGTAGAAAGTAGACCGGTATACAGGAGGTAACCAGTTAGGAAGAATTGGACCGATACATTGGTGACAACTGACAATATAGGAGTCTCAACCGATAGACTTAGAAACATCCAGTTGAACCGATAGTCTTCCCTTTTCAATCGGATAGCTTTTCGGCATGAACGATTGTCTTGACCGATATTCCCAGAATGATTTTTGGAGAGAAATTTGAGGCACGATAACAGATTTTTGAATCTGATTTTTGGAGGGAAAGTTGGTGCCAAAACTAAAGGCTAATATATTCACATCTTTCATTCTAATTGTGTGTGTTGTCAATGTGAAAAAGATCTATGTGAATGCAAAAGGGTGAATATACGGGAGAGTGCAAAAGATAGAAGTTTTTATCGATGAAGCCGACACCATTCAAAAGAACAGAGCACACAAAGTGGAACTATGAGATAGAGGTAGTGTCATCAGATAGATCAATCATCTTTGTTTCCTTCTAACAATTTCAACATTGTAAATCCCTTAACAGGGTGAACCTTAACTGGTTCTTTATGTAAAATCTCTTAACAAAGTCACTTCTAATATGAAGCTGTAAAATCCTCTAGCAAGGTGAACTTTAACAAGTTCTAAGGTATTCTTAACCGGATACCAGTCACTTCTAACAGGGTGATGTTCTTAGAAAGAACTGGTTGTAAGCTCTTAATAGGGCACTCTTTTTCACTGTAGTAAAAGACATTGTGGGTTATCTCCATCGTGGTTTTCTCCCTCTAACCGAGGGTTTCCATGTATAATTTCTAGTGTTATGTGATGCTTATTTGTGCATGCAAATCTCTTTTCTTTGATGTTCTCTACTTTCATGATAAATAAAATATATTAAATTAATTAGGATAGTTGCAGAATGGTTAGTTTGAAATTTTAAATTGTGTATAAATTTTTTTGACTAATTCAGCCCCCCCTCTCAGTCACTGGTCAATACTAACAATTGGTATCAGAGCTATGGGTCCTCTGAAGAAAAGTTTGACAACTTGAGGAAAAATATCATGGAAGAATACTAGTATCAAAAGCAAATTGATGAAGCTAATGAAATGATTGCTTAGCTGAAAGAAATACTGAGAAAATCACTTGCTAAAAGGAAGGAACTAGCTCTACAACTAAATGAGAGTCAGGATATCATAGATTAACTCTCTGGACAAAGTGGATCTGAAGAAGCAAAAGAAGAAGTCTTAGAACTGATGGAAAAGAAAAAGAAGCTGACTGAAGAAACAAGATATCTAAAAAGAGAGCATGAAATTCAACCCCTGAGAATGACTAAAGTGCTAGAAGCAAGCAGGATAGCAGATGAAAGAAAAAGAGATGTAGAAGAAGTTTTGTCAAAAGCTGAAAAAGCTAAAAGGATTGCTAAAGAAGCCCTAAGAGAAAATGATGCAATCATCATTGAAAAAGATGAAGAAATCTAAATTCTCACTCAAGAGAATGAAGCCATGCATGAGCATCTGCATGATAAAGTAGAGGAAAAGGAGAAGATGATGAAAGAGATTGAACATCTCAAAAATAAGTTGAAAGTTACCAATGAGAGAAATGAAAAGCTGAGAAAATTAAATGAAAGCTCTAAGAAGATAGATGAACAATTAAAATCTCTACGGAGAACAAAGGAGACAACCAGTCTTGGTTACTTTGTACAGGTCCTATGGAAACTGGAGAATCATCTAATCCTAAGAGGATGAAGGATGCTAAAAGGAACAAATCAGGAATGAAAGGTATGGAGTTTTATAAATATTCTTGCAATTATTGTGGTAAACCAGGTCATAAGTTTGATGTTTGTAGAAAACAACCGGTCAGTCAAAATAAGTCTTTCACCTTTGATGGTTATTGCTATAACTGTCACAAGTATGGACACACTCCTTATGAGTGTAGGTCTTGATCTAGCAGCATGTCTAGTAGAAGAAGCTTTAATGGGTATTGCTTTACATGAAAAAAATATGGACACAAAGATAGGAATGCATGTTCAAGACAAATACATCAAGATCTCCATCCAAACTAGTTGGCCCTAGTAGAAAGAGTAATCAGTTCAATGCCACCTATTCCAATTCTGGCAATTTCAGTCATGGTGCAACAAATTGCAGAATGAGAATGGGTTAGAGAAATAATGTAGGACCATGGAAGACAACTCGTATGGCATGTTTCAATTTCCATAAGATCATTCACTTATCTAGAGAATGTAGGAACTGATCCTATAACCAGTCTAAAGATAGGAACCAGTTTGGCAAGAAGAAAGGGCAAAATGACTTGAAAGGAAAGAAGATAATTGAAGAGGTGAGGAATGAAATGAAAAAGACATGGACTAAGAATGAAGAAAGAAAAGAAGGAGAGAATCATTCTAAAACTAAGTCATCATCCACCGGTGATGATAGTTCCTCTTCAAACTAAGCATATCGATGCTCAGGGGGAGCACATATGGTAAGATCATTATTGAATCCCCTCGACCGATATTAGGTTATGTCTATCTGCATAGTTTAGATACATAAAATTTTGTTTAAAGCTCTTATTTGGTAAATGTTTTGAGGGTTAGTGTAAATGTTGTTTTTGTACCAATATTAGTAATAAGCAACTAGTAAGAAGTATATCAGTGTACCTTAAGTTGTAAATGGTCAAAATTGTACAAACTAGTCATTGTATTGAAGCACCGATAAACCTTAATGAATAAATAAAGAAATGACAATACATTTCATTTACCTTGCTTTCTTGTAAACATTCGTGAGCTCTCATGCGACCTAAGGCGATCAAAATTTTGCTAGTGCTATTTGTGCGAAGTGATCAAGCAGTGTGATACTGGTGATTGGCAACCCTAGAGGAGAAGGTATTGAAACCCTTTTTTTTTGAAAAAAATGTTTAAATTTCATCATGGCAGCTTTTGTGTTGACTCCTGTGTTGATTTAAGGAATTAAGGAACCACAACCCAAGTTCAAACTGTACCCTATGAAGGCTAGAGAGATCGACATGATTGGTGCCCTATCATCTATGCCCTCCAGTTTGTTACTGGCTGAAGATATCTACTCCTTCATCCATTGCAAGCTTGAAGAACTTGGAGATAAATTCATTCAAAATGAATTCAAAGGGTTCTTTGATCATGGTCAGTTGAAGGAAGAACATATGCATCTGAAGACCAAGGGTTTGTCGAATGTTGTTGACATTCCTAATCAATTCCATGCTGATTGGATCAGGTATGTGTTAAGAAGAGTGCATGATCAATTTATATGGTTGGAAGTAGAATCACCATTCAAAATCACAAAGGATGTGATTCAAGGAGTAACAGGGTTTAGTGCAACTGGTGAAACACTAACCCTAAGGATAGTATCAACCAGTGAATTCACTTGGTTAACTCAATCTCAGTGTGATAGGAGAGCAATGACAATCACTCACGTTGAGGATGTAGAAGTGAGGTTTTCTTCTGTAGTGATGGGATACATGATTTATCAATCAAGCCGCATGAACAATGTGTTGAGTGGTGCTATCCATGCAGCTTATTGAATCATCAAAGAGGATGCTACATACGATATCTATGAGATGATCAAAAGTAAATTCCTAGTGAATAGGGATCGAATTAAGAAGGAAAAGAAGCAATCATTCAAGTATGGTTCATTACTAGTATGTATATTCTTCTATGTGCAAAATTACTTTCTCGGTAAGGGCAATGTAGTTTGGTATGAAGATAAACCTATCATGGTTCAGATAGGTGAATTAATTAGAGATTTAGGTGATAAGTTTGGAGAAACAATGTGGGGTTATTTTAAAGAATTCCAAACCAGAATGCACAAAAGAGAGAGAATCCCAACTGGTATAGTTAAAAAATACAAGGACACCATTTGTTTTCTTGTTGATATTGATTGTTGCATTATTCATTTTGTTCAACCTAGAACATTTTGGGTACCTGCTATGGGTTATGAGGTCGGGGAAGACATTACTAAAGTATATGCAAACATGTTACTATCTAAACCAATAGATAGAAAAGAAAAGAGATTTGGAAATTCTGAGGAGGAAAGCTCCAAAATCAAAAGGGAACTTGAGGAGCCTATCATACAAAAGAAAGTAAGGAAAATGATTGACACATTAGACAAGAATTATGGAGGTGAATCATCCAGTGCCATTGCTTCCACCTGTACAAGTGAATAAACAAGGGCCAAATCAAATAAAGATGAAGAACAAATAGGAGAAAAGAAGAAAATGTCAAAGGAAAAACCCAAGGGTACTGCATCTAGCAAGCCAGTAGCATTGACAAAAGAAAAGGACTCAAATACTCCTGCATCTTCCCTAGGTAAAGGTAGACCGATAGGAGTGATGCATGCAAGAAAGAAAAAGAATGAAGGGACAATCGACACAAAGGCTCAAAAGAAGCCCAAGAAGGATGAAAAGGAGGGTGATAAAACTGACACCCAATCTGATGTGGAAATAAAAGAAGTCAGAAGAAGTGGTAGAAATGTAGTTCCAAATGTTGATGAATTGGTCCATGGGATCAAAGAGTATTGAGGTTTATCTAGTGTTGGGAGAAAATATCTCCTCTACAATGAGGAGGACAAAATAAAAATTGAAGAAGCACTTATCTGGAACATGCATAAGTTCTGCAGAACTCCCAATGAACTATATGGAATAATTCCATCAGACTTGCAAAATCAAATTAAAGGGAGATGGAAAATAGCCCTAGCAATTAAGAAAGATCACAAAATAAAAGCACTAATGGAAGTGCAACATGATTTAGATTTCAATCAAGCCTCAATAGTGGTAGAATCATGTATTCAACACTTCAAAATAAGGAACAGAATAGGGAGAGTGGCCATAGAAGCTATCCAAGGTGTGCATGATCAGGGTGTTGCCTTATGGAAAACAATTTTGAGCCAACAAAAGGAAGCTGAGGAGGAAATAGAAAAAGAAGTAAAACAAGGACAAGATATAGTTGCTCATGAAAAGAACAAAGGAAAATAAAAGGACACCATCGATGAATTTGATGTTTTTACATTTGATGATATCATGGGTAATGTTGTGTCAGATATTCCTAATCTGACAAAGGATGTAGAGCAACTGGTTGAACACAAATCAACTATTGAAACTATTGATATTGATGTTTCATCGGTAAAGGGAACCAATCAAACTAAGCATCCCGGTGAAGATGAAGTCATAATTGAAGATATACCTTATGAAAATAAACCTCACAGAACTTCGGTAACAATAAATCCTACTAAAAATGAACCTCTTTTGTCTAAAAAAGGTGCAAAGGAAGGAAACCCAAAGGTGATAAATTCATCAATACCACTTGTTGAAGAATCAGAGAAGAAGGAAACCAAGGAGAAAGAAGAAAAATAGAAGGAAGCAAAAAAGAAGGAAGAAGAGATGAAGAAAACAGAGGAGACCAAGGAATCGGAACAACACAAGAAGAAAGAGGATTCTTCATCTGGTCAACTTGAAGGTGGTAAGAAAATAGTGGTGGAGACTCCTCCAGTAAAGAGGAAGTTAGATTTAGAAAAGGAGAGTGAAAAGAAGAAAGCTAAACTCACCACCATAGCCAGCTCTGAGGTTGAGGCTAAAGAAAAGGAAGAAGAAATATAGGAGGAAAAAGAGGAAGACTCTGTAATCGACATAAAGAAGATGACCCCCAAACAATTAATGAAAGTTTCTGAAAAATTGAGAGTTCAAGCTGAAAAGGCAAAACTTAGAGCAAAGAAAAAGAAGGAAAGAATTCTCAATTTTGTCTGATATCATTCCTAAAATTTCTATTGATGACAATGCACCCATCATTGATCAGCTAGGCACTCTTGTCAAAGTAATTAGTTCAGAGGAAACTGATCTGGAGAAGGTTGCATTTAGATAGTATGAAACAAGGAGAGGTGAAAAATTAATGGAATAAATATCAGTTGGCAAAGTTGCTCTCTCCACCAGCACTGAAGAGGTCAAATATATACTATAGGAAGTTGACCAATTATTGGTCAAATCATCAATCTTCATTGATTTAATCAAATATTTTTAAGATAAAAGAGCTCAGAATCAAAGGGAAATCCAAGATCTATTAGGTTCTTTTGATCCTCTTACAAGATCTGCAGCGACCTTTAGTGAAAAGGTCAAACGGTTAACTCATGAAATCAAAAAGTTAAAAAAGGATGAGGATAAACGAGCTCTTAATCTCTTAGAGCTACAATGATACCTTGCACCAATCATTGATTTCATGCAAAGAAATGTCAAAGAAGCAGAAAGCCTCATAAGTGCACCTGACTGTAAGATAGTAGATGATATGGAGGATGTTGTTACAATTTTGCATGGACAATTCAACACCATGAAATAGGTAAAGCCTTCATGGGAATCCTCTTTGCAAGCTACTAAGGAAATTTCAAAGACATTTTTTCTTTACTTTCATGAATTATTTTGTATATTATTTGCCATTGATGTCAAAAGGGGGACTTTGTATGTATATGAGATAGATGAAATAGGGGATTAGGACCAACATCAATACCAACACATAAATAGGGGATCAAAATTGGCACATACATGACTATTTTGTAGTGTTTGCCACCAATGCCAAAGGGGGAGTTTGTTGGCATTATGATACATTTTGTATGACCAGTGAAATGGTTGTCATTGTAGGCAACATCAGCTTCTAAGTCTCTACAGTCCATTGGTAAAGGAGTAGAGGGTAACCGGTGAAGAAAAAGAGTCCTTATTCCTATCGACAGTGAGTAGACCAGTATACAGGGGTTAACCAGCTAAGTAGAAAGTAAACTGATATATAGGAGGTAACCGGTTAGGCAGAATTGGACTAGTACAAAGGCGACAACTGGTAATACAAAAGTCTCAACCGACAGACTTAGAAACATCCAGTTGAACCGACAGTCTTTCCTTTTCAACCGGCGAGCTTTTCAACATGAATGGTTGTCTTGACTGATAATCTTGGAATGATTTTTGGAGAGAAATTTGAGGCGCGATAATATCTTTTTAATCTGATTTTTGGAGGGAAAGCTGGCGCCAGAACTAAAGGCTAATATATTCACATCTTTCATTCTGATTATGTGTGTTGTTAATGTGAAAAAGATCTGTGTGAATGCAAAAGGGTGAATATAAGGGAGAGTGCAGAAGATAGAAGTTTGAATCGGTGAAGCCGAAACCAATCAGAAGAACATACCACACAAAGTGGATCTATGAGATAGAGGTAGTGTCATTAGACAAATCAATGATCTTTGTTACCTTCTAACAATTGCAGCATTATAAATCTCTTAACAGGGTGAACCTTAACCGGTTCTTTATGTAAAATCTCTTAACAGAGTCACTTCTAATATGAAGTTGTAAATCCTCTAGCAAGGTGAACTTTAATAGGTTCTAAGGTATTCTTAACCAAATACCAGTCACTTCTAACAGGGTGATGTTATTAGAAAGAACTGGTTGTAAGCTCTTAACAGGGCACTCTTTTTCAATGTAGTAAAAGAGATTGTGGGTTATCCCCACCG
This sequence comes from Cryptomeria japonica, assembly GCF_030272615.1. Lineage (NCBI taxonomy): Eukaryota > Viridiplantae > Streptophyta > Pinopsida > Cupressales > Cupressaceae > Cryptomeria > Cryptomeria japonica. The sequence goes on along the minus strand of NC_081410.1, from coordinate 183,534,582 downwards.
TGGTTTTCTCCCTCTAACCGAGAGTTTCCACGTATAATTGCTAGTGTTATGCGATGCTTATTTGTACATAAAAATGTCTTTTCTTCAATGTTATTTTCTTTCATGATAAATGAAATGTACTAAATTAATTAGGATAGTTGCAGACCGATTAGTTTGAAAGTTTGAATTGTGTATAAACTATTTTGACTGATTCACCCTCCCTCTTAGTCACTGGTTAATACTAACAACATGTGGCTCAATAAGAAACAAGGGTAGGTAGGTAGGAGAAACAATAAAATATTCCACATGAGGTGGGTCACCCACCGAAGGTGAAATGTAACAACAAGACCACAAAAGGTGGAAATTCTCCTACACACACTATCCCAATGTGGCACAAACACCCAAGTGTCTCATACCCAAACTACTATGAAATTCATTATCCTAAGTAAACTTAAGTAAGGTGTAATAATATCCAACATGAATAATTAATTACACCAACACCCCCCTTTAGTGAAACTTAGGGAAATGCACTTAAGTCTACAATGCAACTAAGCAATGCAAGATGGATCCCGACTACTAGGTCATGTTAGGTACCCATGTACAAATGCAAATGAACGCAAACCAATGCAATGAAATCTCTCACAAAGAAGAGAAAGAGAGAAAATCCAAATGGGAAAAAACCCTCCCCCAAAAGAGAGATGAAAACTAGATACAAAGAACTCTCATAGAAGTATGTGAAGAACAAAACCCCATCTGAGGAAAAAGTCCCCCCATATGAGAGAAGAAGAAGAGAGACTAGGTAGGCCCCCCTCAATGTAGAATCTACACCAATGATAGAAGCTCGATGACGTATGAAGAAAATGCTCCATTAACATTGAACAACATTCCTCCCCTTAGGAAGAAACAAAACCAAAGGTCTATCCATGAAGTCTCCCCAATCATGAAGGGAAGATGTAGTAAAAAAACTCATGATGAATGAAGTCTCTGAAAACTACTCAAGTGTCCCCATGTTGATGCTGAAAGGTACCCCCTCCAAAGATGGAAAATTGCTCCACACTGCTAAAAAAGGCACTCCAAGATCTAGTGGAGATGATTGTAGAACAATATCCAAAGACTCACATGTCTCCTCAAAGGATAAAGAGACCTCCTCTAACTATTGTACAAAAGTATCCACAATCATTTCAACCTCAAAAGAATGATCATGTAGAGAATGCACAAGAGGGTCAGAGTGTTCCCTCGCAACAATCGAAGAAGGATCATCTTCATCAAAGAGAAGATGAATGTCATCAATGATGTCTCCCAAATATGCAATGTAGGACTCCACAAACAAACCTGCAATGTTTGTCAAGTAGGCATCGCAATCAACTGAAGCTAGAAGACATGAAATATCCTGTTGCACTGAATCAGAAGAAGGCAAAACTGTCGTACTAGTTGCATCATCAGGTGCAATAGGTGATGTGATATCAATAGGAGGAGATGAAATGCAAGGCTCAATAATAGGGTCACATGTAAGAATCCCCAAGTTCAAGTAGCCAAATTTCTCCTAAAAATATGAATCATCAACATAGGAAGAATCAACCTCATCAATATGACCAAAATGTGAAAAAGAGTACAACCGAGATGCATGATCAACCACCCTAGTCACAATGATAGATCTAGTCTCCAAGTCTCTAATGATAACTGAATCAGGTGTGAACTCCATAGTTTTCCTAGTTTCCCCATGTGTGATTTGATAGATGGAAAAAAGATTGTTTGTCAAATGGGGTACACACAACACATCACTAAAGGAGTTATTCCCAATGGCAATAGATCCTTTCCCAATCACATCCATGTATGTATGATTTCCCAACAAAATCTGTGGCACATGGTAAGGCTCAAATGAAGAAAACATAGACTAGGAAGATGCCATATGATGAGAAGCCCCTGAATCTAGAAGTCATATCCCTCAATCATGACTTGTAGTAGCACAAAGAGCTTGTCCCTTTCCTTTATATGTCCCAAAAGAGTGATCCTTTCCTTTATCTTTATACTTGGAAGAAAAATTCATTGTAGACATTCTAGAAGGTAGGTTGATTTTGTTCTTCTTAAGAAGATTCTTCAACTCATCAATATCCTTCTTGTAACAATGTTCATCATGTCCTAACTTCTTACAATATGCACAAAAAAGATTGTCCTTATATGATTTCCTCTTAGGTGAGGATGTAGAATCACCTTGTTGTGGAGAGGATGATTGTGCTCCAACTTATTGTGGTTTTGACTTAGGTTGCTTTTGATTCTTGACTTTCCCTTGATTGCTTTTATTCCCCTTATTAGCCACCAAAGCTTGTGACTTTCAAGATTTGAGAATCCCCATCTTAATCAACTTAGATTGCTCAAGTATCAACATCTCCATGAATGCATCAAATGAGGGAGAAGTGTATGAGGAACCTTGAGCTAACCTATGGGTGTGAAAGCTAGATACAAAGGCTACATACTCTGAAGGAAGCTTTTCCAACAAGTTATAAACCAATTGAGCATCCTTTTTGTCAATTCCACAATTCTTAAGCTTTTCTCTTAGCTCATTTACTTTTGTCACATAATCTTGGATTGCATCAAAATCCTTGGGATCCAAAGTTGTGAGATCACTATCAAGCTTGTAGCCCTTAATCTCATCAACTTGTCCATACAATTTCTCAAAAATATCCCAAGCCTCTTTAATTGTAGTACACTTATCAATGTGAAAAATGAGGTCATTTGATACATACTTTCTAAAAGTTCCAAGTGCCATAGAATTCTTAGTGATCCATTCAATTTGAGCATTAGGATCAACCTTAGGATCAAGTGGTGTTGTTATAGTTCCATTTACATAATGAAGGAGTCCTTTTTCCATTAGTTTAATCCATGCCTTTATCTTCCATGAAGCATAATTATGAGGAGTTAAAAGTGGAAATTTAGAAGAACCCATAGCACCAAATTTAGAAGAACCCATAGCACCAAAATGAAAAAACACAAGATAGAGAGAGGCACAATCACACAAGACACCCCCCCCAAATTAATCAATCAAGAACCCCCCCCTCCCCCCAAAATGGTGATTTGGCACTTTATACTTAGTGCGTATACAATGGGCCACTTGCAAAACAAGGCAAGGTGGACTTTTGATTTCAATTTTACAACCTCTCAAAATGAGATATTAGAGACTTCAACAAATACTAGTAGTGATTTAAACTGAGATCCAAGCAAAATACAAGTACCAAATAGGCCAAAAATGACCAAATACTGAAAGTACAATTTCTACTCAAAATCAAAACAAACTAATGGTATATTATGAAAGTAGACTAAAAATTATGCACTTTAATAAAATGGCACCTAAAAAGGAGGTCATATGACCGCAAATGAAACCTTTGAAGTTGCAAAATCGGGGATTAGACAGGGACAGTCACGAGAATCTGAAAATTATGAAAACTCCATCCATTAAAATCAAAAATTCCTCCACCACTACGAAGAGCACAAAATTATAGCCTATTTAAAAAAAAATTGCACCAAAAAAGGAGAAACAATGAGCGTATTACGACCATTTGAAGTTGGACTACAAATTCAAAAAAGCAAATGAGAGGGGGTCAAAAAAAATTCAAAATACTACAGATGTAGTGCTGACATCAGAAAATGACGGGCTTAAATTTGACGCTCTTATGGCCATCAAAATGACTGTTGCACCCCCTGATTAGATTGTACAGATGATGATGTCATCGGGATGGAAAGTGACATGTGGCAAGATGGGATTGGTTTCGTATTGTATGAGAGATGACATGTGGTCGATGATGTGGCTACTTGCATGTCAAGTTGAGTGGTCCTTTTGTATGATGATTAGATGGTTGACTGTGCATACAAAGGGGGAATCATAGGAGGCCACATGTTGGATGATGTGCTACCTTCAGATCACGCCAAGTGGTAGTGCTGGCAAAGAGGTTCGGCACGGGACCTGAAGGGAAGAGCGACATCAGGTGGTGCTGACCGGAGTGGTGGTGAGGAAGATAATGCAGTGGTTGTGGGTGAACGGATAGTGGTGGCTGGAAATGGAGGTCATCGGAGCCAGGAGCGGGCTCCGGGAGGAAGTCGCCAGAGCTAAGAGTAGGTGGCGCGAGCGATAGAAGCGGCAGGTGTGGCAGGGGTCAATTGGTAAAAACTAGTATGATCCCTGCAAAAAAATGATTTCCCCTACAAAAGGCCTCTGTGGGCAGGGTACAGTGTACGGGTTAGAGGTGGGGGGTTACAGTCCCCCCCCCCCAAAAAAAAAAAACAATTTTTTTTATTTTTAGAAAAAAAACTTTTACAATAAACGCTCGAACTAAAAAAAATTCTGCGATTTATAAATAATATTTTGAAAAATAAAATACGCAGAAAATAAAAAAAAATAATTGTTTTTACAAAATCTGTACAATATACCAGAATGGGCGAAATTTTTTCCTTCTCCAAATATGGTCAGCTTTATAGTCAATTTTCATGGGAATGGCCTTCTGGTGTCAATCGTGATGTCCAAATCGCTATTAGACGCCCCCAAAAATATCACCTCCCTAGATCCGAAAATTGAAGCCTCCAAAAATGACTAATCAAAGAAGCCCTTTAAGCTCTGATACCATGTGAGATTTTGCTAAGATCAAGAGCTCAATGAAGAGTACAATAAAGAGACAAAATAGATGATAGGAATAAACTGTATTCTATCAAAATGAAAATACTAATCAATTGGATCATCAAGTGTTCCAAATTACATACAATGTAGATGAGCCTGCTTATATAGGCAAGGATATGTGGATATGTGAGCACACAAACATGACATGTGGCTCGATAAGAAACAAGGGTAGGTAGGGAATAGTTATGGTAGGTAGGAGAAACAATAAAATATTCCACATGAGGTGGATCACCCACCGAAGGTGGAATGTAACAACAAGACCACAAAAGGTAGAAATTCTCCTACACACACTATCCCAATGCGACACAAACACCCAAGTGTCTCATACCCAAACTACTATGAAATGCATTATCCTAAATAAACTTAAGTAAGGTATGATAATATCCAACATGAATAATTAATTATACCAACAACATCAAATCAAGTTGGACATTTTCTCTAATTGGTTCTTGTTCAATCAAGTTTGGAATCGGTTTCATCTCTTCGCTCAATCTAGTTCAATCAAGTTCAAGATCGATATCTCTCTCTTTGTCGGTCCTAGTTCAATCAAGTTTAGGATCAGTGTCACTTTAATTAACCTGCTCAACTTCATCGCTTCAAATCAAGCTGAACATCTCGCTCTTCATCGGTTTGTGATCCATCAAGTTCAAAATTGATAATATGTTTGACATTAAATTTTCTTTTAATCAATGTGTTGCTCGCACATGAATTCAGAGAGGGGCAAATTCAATACCCTAAAAATGGTCATCTAAACCATAGGCTCCTAATCTCAAGGCAAATTAAATCAATCATGAGCACCTAATTAATTAATTCTCAGTCATCAATATCACATGGCAAATAAATCACTCAGTATTAATTGAATAATCATTTAATTAATTAATCATCCCGAGTAAATCATTTTAATCAATTATCCTATTTATTCAATTAAATATCCTAGCATATTTAATTAATAAATCAATTTGCCATTAAATCATCAAAAATAATTAATTTGGAAAAAAGGAATTAATTTTGAAAAAGAATTTAAAATTGAGAAAAGAAATCAAAATGGAATTAAATTGAAAAAATCCCCAAAAAGCAATTAAATCAATTAAATATCAAAATTGAATATCAAAATATAAAATATGAAATAAATCTGTTTTTTCTAATTTTATCTTAAAATTAGTTCAATTTCTTTTAAAGCTAAGAAAAGCAGCCAATCACATCAATTCACCTGGATTGTACTTCCTCTCGGGGAATCTCTGTCGCTAATCGTTGATCAATCTTGATTGTTGGTCTCTCTCTAAATTTTCTATAAATTCAGGCCCTCGTCTCTCATAAAAAAAGAACTTGGAGATTATTGTTATTATGTTGTTTTTACTCTAGGCTTATTGAGAATATTACATATTAGTTATTGCATATTTGTTAAATCACCTAGTTTAATGTTCATTCATATTACTTAAAATCATGTTAGATTAATCGTGCATATCTAGCTTAATCTTGCATCCATTTAGCTCAATTTCATACTCATATAGATTAAATCCTTTGTTTAGGTGTCGTCTATTCACTGGTGTTGCATATGGAAATATGAGAGCAAAACTAAACTCATGTCTACTAGAAGGCAATAGGTCGCTTTGTAATGGTTTATTGTTCATTGTTGATTATTGATTTACTAACCATGCATCTAATGACTTAATTGAAGTATTGTGTATTCAGATATAGATACAGATACAAATCCACTTTTCACACATACATGTGTCCTTAGTGGTGACCTACTAGAAGGATTGTGAAGTAGTTCTTTCAAAAGATGGGGATGATGGAAATTATACCTGATCAATCAACTTATATACAATTATGGAGAAGGATCAATGAATTTAAGCTAAGGTAGATCAATTGTATAAATAATGCTCCAAACGTTGTCCTTATACTACCTTCAATACTTGCTCAATAAACTTATAAAGACCATAACATTGCTTTAGTAACACAAAAAAATTAGTATTATTCTTTTCAATTTGTATAATTTTTAGAGAGGGATGCAAAGAAGCTATAAAAACATACAATGGTAATTCTTACCAAATTGACAATTGTCCAGCTTATAAAAGTAAATGCATAAAAGTGCATTGCTCATTTTATGTTAATGTAGGGTTGTGATAGTTAAATGTGTCAAAAAGCTGGTTTAAATTTTAAATAGGGAAGGACCTAAATGGAATTTAAAAAAATAGATTAACTTATAATCATTAAAGTGAAAATAGGGCAAGACCTATATGAAATTGAAGTGAAATGAGGCACACTAAAGAAAGGGCCATAAACTTAGTTGTGATATCCAACACGCCTTTGTTACCTAAAGAGGAAGGTTTTGATAATACAAATATCTATTTGAGGGCTATCAATTTCATTACCACTAGTCCTAAATCATATGAGAACTCTACTAAATTTCCAAATTCATACTTCAGGAAATAATTGAAAAACACAATGTGTAATTCGCTTTTGCGTAAAACATAATGTGGAATACACTTTTGTGTAATAACACAATGTGTAAAATATATCTCAAATGACTAGTTTGATACCACAACCTTCTTCTTCATCTTTATTTATTTTCAACTTCAAATTTTCAATAGTAGAGTCTAGATAGGCCAACTCTTCTTCACTTTTTTTTTGTTTACCTAGATTGACTTAGGTCATTTGGTAATCTTGAGGGGTCATTTCTTTGACATCTTAATGTTTAATAAGAGTTGTTGTTTCAATTATAATCCTTTCCCTATTTTTATTTTTCCTCATGGTTAACATAATTAGAGGCTTCTAAGGTTTTTCTTTATTTATAATTGCTTGTATTGCTACTAAATCCAATGGTTGAACTATAATCCTTTTTATAGACAAAAATTTAACTTAAGAAATTATTTCAGTAGAAGGGGATGATGGAAATTTTGCCACATCAATTAACTTTAAGTTGACTAAGGTAGATCTATTGTAGAGATAGTTCCTCAAATACTACCCTTACACACTATATTGCAAAACACACTAAAGAAAGGGCCCTAAAATGAGCGTTAAATTTAAAAGGGTTACAATTTATGACACTACACCTATCAACCATGAACTAATATTTTGTAGGTTACAAAACACAATGTCTATTGCAACCTACAACTTCATATATGCAATGAAATCCTATAAAAAATCTACAACATCATAAAATGAAAAATACACTTTTGTTAGGGTGTACATGCCTATGTTACCTAAAGAGGAAGTTTTCTCATTTGAGATAACATCAAATCAATAAAAAACACATCTTACCAACCATGAACTAAGTTTGTGTATGATGCACAATACAATTTGTAATACACTTTTGTGTAAACATACTATGTAATGCACTTTTGTGAAAAAAATAATGTGTAATTCACTTGTGTGAACAACATAATGTGTAATACACTTTTGTGTAAAACATAATGTGTAATACACTTTTTCATAAAACATATCTCAAATTACTAGTTTGATATCACAATCATCCTCTTCAAGTAACAGAGGTATGCACACCCCATAAAAAGTGTATTCCTCATTTTATATCATTATATGATCGTGATAGGGTTCCATTATAATTATAAAGTTGTAGGTAAAAGTACACATTTTGTTTTTCAACCTACACAAACTCTTGATAGAACCTGATGTCCACATATAATTCATTTGTGGGATTATGTTTGATGAATTTCCACTATGTAGGATTAGGTTTCTCTCTAGTTGGTTATGATTTATTTGTCGAACAACTATGATTTTATTTTTTCTAAACCCATTGACCGAATCAAAAATAGGTAGGATGATACACCTTTCTTATGTGTTGGACCAAGTCCTCTAAAAGGTCCTTTCTTAACTATTGGAGTGTAGCGTCCTAAAATTGTGACACTTGCAATTTCGACTGCATTTGGGTCTTCACGATGGCGATGCAACACGGAACCTGAATGGGGACCCCGAAACTTGTTCATGACATCAAAAATTGCATTTCTCAGCACCCTGGCCTGATCCTCCTTGCACCCCGCTGTCCCTGGAGGTGGGACCATGGCGCCCAGCACCCTGGTCCTTCAGGACTAGGGCGCCCAACGCCCTAGTCCCCCAGGACCATGGCGCCCAGCGCCCTGGTCCCTGGCCCTATTTTGGGCCCGGTCTCTTTTGGGTCTCGGGTCTTTATGTTTGCAAATTGGAAAATAACATTTGCTGGTCAGCCTAAGGTTGGGAAAATCAGTCTTTTAACCCTAATGGACAAGTATCTAAACTACATTTCCTCTCTCAAAAAAGGAGGAGGACATATGTGTGCAAAGACGCGGAAACGATATTCAAACATTCAAGCATTCAAACATTCAAGCATTCAAGCATTCCTTCAAGCAATTGAACATTCTAAGTCTCCATTCAAGGCTAAGTGTTGCATTCAAGACAAGGATTCAACCATTGAAGAGGAGATCACTTACAACACATTACATACTACATAAATTACACCTTCGCATGTAAGAATACAAACATTCTTACAACAAGGTATCAGTACTTGTTTACATTACAAACATTTACATTTACAGCATTCTCATTTCTTGGTTAATTCCAAAATCGGGGTTTGACCTAAAGGCAAACCCCTCATCCCTAACCCCCCAATCTTCCTCTCTTTTCTGTGTGTAGGTTGCAGGTACGCGGCTGTAATTGAAGATCTGGAATCCTTGTGCAGAGACGAACAGATCCCCCTTCATTTCGCGGATTTTTCGGAGGACCGTGTGCACGCCGGGCGCCATCGTCCCGTCAACTTTTGCTCAAATTTGCAGAATAGCACCGTCTCGACATTTTACTGCTAATTCCAGGTCCGCAGCTTCATCCCATATCCCTATCTCTATTTATAAGTGAATCTTTCCTACTTTACATGCATTCCTAGTTCAATCTTTCTATCTACATTTCTTTACAAAAGAGGGTATCCTTGATGTCTTAACCCTTGAAACTCATATAGAATCCAATCTTGCATTGCGTGGGATTGGATCTTGTGGGTTTCAACCCCTCTTTTGAATGTAAAGTCCCTCCGAAGTGAAAACCATCAACCCTAGTGACTCTCCCTTCTCTCTCCTTGGAGTTGTGGAGGGTAGAACGATTAGGGTTCGATTTTTTCCGCTTTACATGGAGAAATTCCTCTAAAAGGTGTACCTCTTTTCTTTCCATGGTCATTGGTTCTTGCTTCACAATAATATCAATATGATTGTGTTAACATTTGCTAATAATTGTCACCCCAAAAGATATCACAATTGTAATCTTTAAGTAAAAGAAGTATGTGCACCCGAAAAGAAGTGTATTCCTCATTTTACGTTCTTTTAGGATTGTAATAGGATGACATTATAAATATGAAGTTTCTAGTTGCATTACACAATGTTTTTTTAAAATTATAGAAAGCTTAGATATCATCAATCCTTCTCCATCATTGTATATGAGTCAACCAAGAAGGAATAATTTATATCATCCCCTTGTTCTAAAATAACTCCTTCATATCCTCCTATTAGGTTTCCATCAAAGATACCTAATTCTATAACTACAATCATCTCAAAGGCTTAAAAGGATTAATAGACAAGATTAAAAGTAACATATAATACACTTTTGTGTAAAACACAAGGTGGAATACACTTTTGTGTAAAACACATTGTGGAATACACTTTTGTGTAAAACTATTATGTTGTTGCAAGATTGTGATAAGATTCCATTATAAATATGAAGTTGTAAGTTGAAATACACATTATGTTTTTAAACCTACACAACCTTTCTCATTTGATATTATCATCACTAGTTCTAACTTGTGTAGTATTGAGATTGTAATGTCTCACACATGTAATGACTATTTACACTAAATAAAAGTTGGGAAGTGTTGGCAAAAGACACTGTATCAGTAGAGATTAGTACATGAGGAATGTTTTTGGGTTGTCATTTATGGCAACTCAGATATGATATCACATATGGTATATGCAGATTTGTTCTACCAGAAGTTTGATATTCATTTATGCTTAAGTCTGGAAGGTAGAATATAGTATGCGACCGAGTATAAGAACATTGAGCAGATCTCCATTTTGGTTGCATAGTTTTGATTGTGGTGAAAGAGTTAGTTGATTGGATGTTAGAAGAGAATTATTTCACAATCTTGGTTTCTGGTATTGATTCTCATGCAAGATTAAAGAATCGATATCTGATAATTCAGGATGAAGATAATTATTTTGGTGTAACATGTTGTATAGATTCTTTGGGATGATTTCAGTGATTAGTTTTGAGTTCAAGGTGGTCGAGCCAACATGTGTGAATCTTATTAACAATTTGTTTAGGTCTACATATGGATTGGTAATTGGATTGAGCCGAGTTATGGTTACATGTTTCATGTTGCATGTTATACGATTTTTGGAAACTGACATGAAATTGATTTAATTTGTTATGCGGATATATAAGCCTGATTCATTTGAGCATTTTGGTATGTGATGTGATGAGATATGAGTGTGCGAATATTGTATGAGTGATTGAGTGAAGTTTTGTCCATGTGATTGAAATTTTTTGTGTTCCAATATATGATAGAGCCACATAGTAGAGCAGTGAGATAGAATAGTGGAAGATGAACTTTTACGCTTAACCAAAACTACAATTTGGCATTAGTAGATGTTATTCTTCGGTTCAAACATTCTTGTTATCATTTTTAATCACTTGTAAGGTAGTGAGCCTTCCTCTGAGTTGTAGCCCTCTTTTGTAATTGAGCAGTGAGCTCTAGGCAGTGTGCCTGAATGCATGTGCTTTCCCCTCTTGTAATATTATCATACTCATGATCACAATATTATAATATTGTGGGTCTCAATCCCATCGTGGTTTTTCCCTTTCTGGGTTTCCATGTAAAAATTATGGTGTTATGGTTTTGTGCATGTTTGGATTTTGTTTCTACACTTTACTTTTATTCATTTGTATCTGGTGGTTACAGAATCAGTTTAGGAAAGTTGTTAAGTGCAGAACACTAATGCACCCCCCTCTTAGTGTTCATTGATTCCAACAATTGGTATCAGATCTAGGTTCCTCCGAGGAAGCCTAACAGCTTGAGGAAGATCCAGAAGATTTAATCAATGGACTCCAATTTGTAGAGACAACTTATTGTGGCACTTGAAGACCTAGATGCAGCAAGGAAAGAAGCAAGTGATCTGAGAAGAAATTTGAGTGTTATAGAAAATTTCATTGAGTCATTGAAAGATCAAGTGAACACATCCAGAGAGAAGAGAAAGGAGTCGATGGACAAACTCAAAGAGAAAGAAGAGAAATGCATTGATAATCAAGACAAGACCAATAAATAAGAAAATTGCTAGAGATAATGTAGTCCTGAAGAATGAAATACAATCCATTGTGATGAATTTGATAAAGGAGGTTGAAGAAAAGAAGAAGAATGAAGAAAGTTTGACTAGCCAAAAAAAATTTAAATTTAATTTTTTAATTTTTTTAATTTTTGTGATTTTTTGGTGTTTTGGTTTTTTATTTTTCGATTTTTTGGGTGTTTTTCTTGATTTGTCGGCTTTTTGTGTTTTTCCCGATTTGTTGGCTTTTTGCGTTTTTCCCGATTAGTTGGTTTTTTGCATTTTTTTTCAATTGGTTGGCTGATTTTTGATTTGTTCGATTTTTTCAATTTTGGAGAAAATGATTTGATTTTTTGATTTTTGACATTTATTGAATTTTTCGATTTTGGAGAAAATGATTTGATTTTTTTATTTTTGCCATTTATTGAATTTTTTGATTATTGATGTGTGATAAAGAGGTTGGATTGTTGTCGATTCGATTTGATTTTTGATTTTGATAGGGTAAGATTTTATTAACTATCTAATTGATAAAATTAAACACTCTTGATTGATGAAATTTGATGATCAGTTCTAATTATCTCGATGTACACACGAGATAAAATAGGATTGATAATGACCTCATGATAGGTGAGCATCATTGATAGGGGCCCAATGAGATTTAATAAAAGTCTCAATTGAGCAAGATAGACTGATAGATAGATTGATTTGATAGATAGATAAATCAAGAGACTGATATGATGAGATGATTTGATTGCAGGAGCACTTTAGTATCCTCCAGTCTCGAGAGCGCTTACCAAAGACATGGATGTTGATACCCTACCTTAGCCAGGTGGAGCGAGACCATATATTTAGGTGTAGTTTATCTTCCCTTCTTGACATGCCTTGACTCTTTATTAACCAGAGATTATTGACAACCTTAGCAGAGCGTTGGCATAGCGAGTACAACACTTTTCACTTACCAATGGGCGAGATGATGGTGACACCCAAGGATGTATACCGGATACTGCGTATCCCTATGATGGGCGAGCTAGTGTATTATAGATGCACTTTGTCGAGTGTTCGAGGATGATGAGATAGGTGGATATGACATTGTGTGGAAGGAGATGCTAGAGCTAGGTTATGCCACATTACCCACTGTTCTTGCCGGATTCATTGGAGGTTTCCTTTGTCCTGATCACAGGTCAAAGGGATTATCTATTGGATGGGGTCATCTCCCTAAGCATATGGTGACATAGGGGACCCAATTTGCATGGGGGTCATGCATGTTGGCGCATTTGTATCATTACCTGCACCGAGTTGTGTACCAGAGATTGGTTTCATTATCAATAGGGGTGACCGCTCTCTAGATATGGGCCTGGGAGCACCTGCCTATCACACAACCATTGGATGATAGAGATAGACCTATAGGCAGTCCTTATGCTAATGGTTATCCAGGCATCATTGTATAGTGAAAGCTGGGTGAATTGGAGTATTGGTGATGGACACTAGATGATTTGGATACTGTGATATGGAGACCATATAGAGATTGCGAGATCTAGCTTGAGGATGTAGTGGAGATGATGTATGTATTTGTGGTGCGATACCTGATTGGATCAACACCCTATGTTATCGAGTGATTCCTTTATGTGAGGGTGTTGAGACAGTATGACAAGATACAGGGGATACCACAGGGTACAACTCATTATGCTCGTAGGAGACTGGATGTGGCTACTTGGGGGCCCTCTATTTCATATGACCAGGCATGTGCAGAGTATTGATCATTGGGGCCACTAGATTGGGATTATCTTTCAAGTATGATAGATAGTAGGATGACAAATGAGTAAGCCATATATTGTATTGTACACAGGTTTTCGAGGCTGACATTTCTGGATGAGCCAGAGCCAGTTCTAGATGAGGATGATGAGAGGCTACAACGCAAAGCTCCTAGACGACGGAGGGATGGTGGCAGGAGAGGAGGTGGGGGTGGAGATGAAGGCAGAGATGGAGGGGATGACAAAGATGGATATGGAGGAGATGCAGAAGATCATGGTGTTGGAGATGATGATGGGGGAGATGGCTGAGCAGTGGTAGTGGCAGGCACACCAGGAGCCAACAGTTATAGATTTACTAGAGATGTATATATGGATTGGATGAGTCGAGTGGTCAGACGGAGGAGATCAGTGTTGGCATATGCACACTCCAATGAGACATTGTATGTGATTGAAGGTTTTGTCATTGATGGCAACCTTACAATTCTATGGTATCGGCAAGGCATTATACCGGCAAAGCATTACACCGGCAAGTTAGTGCACCAGCATCAGCAGATCACACTCTACACCGACATCGGCACAAAAGAAATGAAGTATACCGACATAGAGGCCAATAGGATTTTTGTTATATTATATTTTGTTTATTATTGAAAAACTTTGTAAGCGGACTTGGCAATTTGTAAAATGACTCTTATATATAAAAGAGATCATTGTAGACATTTGATATATAGGAGATGGAAGCATAAAGGAAAATATTAGGCAGACCTGTTGTGCAAAATATAGGTTAAGAGGTATATGTAAAGAACAGAGCATGAACCGGTACTGAATCTGGCATTGAAGATACTATTGTAAAGAAGTAAAAGATATTGGATTTGTATAATCCTCATTGTAAGTCAGTGAGACTTCCCATTGAGTAGTGAGCTCTAGTCAGTTGGCCTTCCTGCATGTGCAGGCCCCTATTGTAAGTAATATTCTCTTATTGGCCAGTGAGTGAATATTGTGGGTCATAAATCCCACCGAGGTTTTTCCCACACCGGGTTTCCTTGTTAAAATCTTGTGTTATGGTGTTCTTTTCATGTGGATGTTCTTGATTCTATTTATTGCATTATTTCCTGCATACCGGTACATTGTTATATTATGTTCTGCATGTTTCAAGTTAAGAAATTCTAATTACCAGTTAGATACTAATTCACCCCCCCTCTCGGTATCTGTGGGATTCCTAACAATTGGTATCAGAGCCCGGTCCTCTATTTTCAGAAGCCTAACAACTTGAGGAAGATCTTGACACTGGTAAAGATGGAAAATCTAATGAAGCAACTTGAAGGAGCTCTTACAGACTATGATGCAGAGAAATTGAAAAATATCAAACTAGAAGATGATTTAAGGGCAACTTAGGATATCATTCAGGCACTTTAAGAAAATCTTACTATTGTAAGAAATAAGAGAAGAGAACTTGGTGAAAAATTGCAAAATGAAAATGATGAAAAGGAATCACTTAATGATATGATAAGCAAGCTGAAACAAGAGAACATGACAACAAAGAATGAGATGCAAGATATGACTATGAGATTTTGTAAAGAGATTGAGGATAGAAAGAAGAATGAAGAAGAATTGATCAGAAGACTAAGTGATGCAGTAAATGAGAACACAAAACTTAGCTATGAAAATGACATGTTAAAGATAGATCTGATGCACACTCAGAATGACTCAAATGAACTGATGAGACAGAAAGAGGTCTTAGAAAGAGAACTAGAAACTGCAAATCAACATAAAGAAAAATTCAAGAAAAGCTCAGAGGAACTTGGCACCTTGCTGAAGAATCAAAAACCTAAAGGTGACACTTCTAGAATTGGCTTTGAAGTTGGTGAAAGCTCTGGTACTGCAAATACTTAGGATCACAACAAACCGGTAAGACAACCTAATGCTTATAAATTCAATGGAAAATGCTTTAACTGTAATAAGTATGGTCATAGAGCAAATGAATGTAGATCTAGAAATTATCAGAATATCAACACACCCATCGATCAATGTTCTAAATGCAACAAAGTTGGTCACAACTCTGAAAACTACATAATGAATGTGAGATGTTATGTTTGTGGAAGATTTGGGCATTTATCTAATCAATGCAGAACACAAACCGACATAGGTTATGGGAAAGATATTCAGAAAAAAAATGTAACTTGTTATGCATGTAACAAGTCTGGGCATATTGCTAAATTCTATAGAAGTAAAGGAATACCAGTAGACAATAAAAGTTCTAGCTTGAAAGGTAAAGAAAAAGTTGAAGAGGTTAAGAAAGAATTCTCAAAACAATGGATTAGAAAAGCTGATCTAAATATTGGAAATACTTCTCCACCGGTAGAACCAGTCAATACTCCACCAGCAAGATAGAGTGATGCTTCACCCATAGGACAGAGCAGTGCTCCACTGGTAGGAAGTTCTTCATCTAATTGAAGAAAATTTCCTTGAGGGTTTGGCAATCTAATGACACATGTTGTATTATTCCTTCGGTTAGAGATAAGAAGTTGAAAATTACTTGTTACCGGCAAACAATGTTAAGTGAATACTTAACCAGCATGCAATTAATGTGGTAGATTGCAAAAAGACACTATAAAATTAAGGTTTTGGCTCCATTTCATTTCACCAAGATTTCAAATTCATGAAGAGCGTGAAGATTCTGAGCTAAGGTATTTCGAGCAAGAAGCAAGAACACTCCAAGCAATCATCCATCCTAAAGGTAGTAAAAGGTATTTAATCATGGCATCCACCTCTGCAATTGAATATATAGCAAACCCTACTGTTACTGAAGTGATAAAAAGACCTAGGCCCATATTTCAATTAATTCCCGGGATAGCAAAGAAAGATGATACCTTATGTGCTTTTTCTCAAATTCCTAAGGGAGTTGTTTATGCTGAAGACCCTAGAATGTACATCCATTGCAACATTGAGGAGTTAGGAGATGAAGAAATTAAGACTATGTTTAAAACTATGATATGTGATAAAACCAACAATGTAAAAGATGAACACAAGATTATTGAAACCCTAGGATTTACAAAGATCCTTAGCATCCTTGAATTCCCCAAGGATGTGATTAGGATAGTCTTAAGCAGGGTACATGGTGAGTTTTTCTGGTTAGATGCAGCCCACAAGATCACTAAGGAAGCTGTGAAAGCTGTCACAGGGTTACCGACCACCGGTAAAAGGCCAGATAAAACCAAGAAGGTATCCAATGACCTAGTTACAAACCTAACTGGTGTAACATTTGACAAAAGGTCCCTAAGAGTTAATGATGTAACAGATATCAATGTGAGATTTATCAGCATGATATTAGGGTATAAGGCTACTCATGCAAATAGAATTAATTTAGTTTCAAGTTTATGCATTAAGAGTGCTTATGATATGGTCACAGATAATGCAAAGATTGATATATGTGAGTGGTTAAAAGATGAATTAATTGACAACCTTGGAAAGACTAAGAAGGACAAGAAAGGAACTTTCAGGTTTGGAAATCTGTTATTATGTCTGATGCTACACATAACCAAACAGGTTCCCAGTATTGGCTACAAAGAACTTGGATATGATATACTGGTAGGCAAATAGTTAACAAAACTATTCAATAATATGGGAGAAGATAAGGAAAACAATATCCATGATTTCTTTCAGGCACTAAAGGTCAAAATGAAGAAAAGAATCAGGTTATCACAAAAGATTGTTGATGAATACAAAGATGCTTTGTCATCAAGAAGGATGAAATCTGGATGGAAGCAATCATCCCAAGAACAGTTTGGGTAACCGAGATGGGCTATGAAACAGATGATCATATAATTGAAACATATGCTAAAACACTTCTGGAAGCCCCCAGTGAACCTAAGGAAGAAGTATTTGGTAGTGCTGAGACTATAGAAAGCCAAATACAATCAAAGAAAAGAGTGAAAAAGGTTGAGGTAGTTGTAAGGAAAGGTTCCAGACAAGCAAAAGCCATCAAAGAAGATGTATTGAAGCAAACCGATATAATAGAGGATGAGTTAGTAGCTCCACAACCTGAAACTCGCCTATCACCGGTAGGTACTTCTTTAGGAAGTGACATGCCTGCAAATTTCAAAAGAGTTGTAAGAAAAAGAGATCCCTTACTAGCAACCACACCCTCACCTAGGAGGACAAGGAAAAAACAACAAGCAGTGAGATCTCCAGTAAGAAAGGCCACACCAAAGAAGAAGAAACTGACACCCAAGAAGAAGAAGAGGACAAACAAAAACTTGGGCCCTCTTGATATACTACTAAATGAAATCATAGAGGAAGGTAAATTGAAGAACATAGAGAAAATATATGACACCTTAACAGCTAATGAAAAAGAACAAGTAGAAAACAATGTTCTATTGCATATGGATATGTATAAGAAATATTTGATGGAAGTAATAGATGATGTACCAAATGAACTATTTAAGAGATTGGAAGCAAGAAGACAAGCAGTAGTAGAACTAGATAAGAAGATAAAGATTGAAAAGCTACTTGTTGTATATTCGGTAAACTCACCTAAAGAGATTGATGATTTAATTGTTGAAGCCAACCGGTTAGTATTTTCTACTGCACACCAGCACATTGCATTAATGGTTGGAAGAGTCAATGAGGTGACTGAGGAGACAGAAAATGGATAGGATATATTCCTAGTTGAAAAAGAAAAACAAGGAGAATACAGGAACCCCAAACCCATAAAAGTTTACCAGAAAGATAGAGACAAGGGGAAAGGTAAAGCTGGTGGACCACCTAGCATCAAGGTTAGAGACAACTTACCCCACCTCCTTTGATTACTCCACCGGTAAAATCAAAAGCTACAAAAGATCAATTGGTAGCTGAAAGTATGGATGTAGAGGATAATAATCCTAATCCTGAAGTCTTATATACTGTGGATGTTGATACTCAAAAGATCAACATAGTGGTAGACAAAGATACAACAGATAAGACTGATATGGCTAATGAGCCTCTGGTAGCTGAGGAAACTGAAAACACACAGGAGAAAGTGGCAGAAGATAAAGAAAAAAAGGTAGAGACTCAGACACAGACTGAGACAATGCAACATACAAACAAACAAACAAAGCAAAAGGCTCCAGAACAGCAACAACAACCATAATAGGAACAGGTACATAAGGAAACAGTACCACCGACAACCGGTGAAGTAGAAAAACCATTGCTTAAAGAAATGCAGACATAAATAGACCTACCAGAGGTCAATACAAGCTTGGTTACTTCCACCAGTAATCAGATTGTTGATTCATCATCAAGCTTCAAATCAACTAATGTGACTGAAGTATTATTAGATTCTATCAAGAAGATAACCGACTGCAGCTCACAAGCTTACAAAGCAATTGATGATACCATACCAATTTTGAAGGTAATTGCTCCCAACTGTAATATAGAAAATAAAGATTCTTTAGGACAACTTGATACCCTATGTAAATATATCTCAGAAAACATTGAGAAAATAAAGGAAGAATCATTAAAGGATAAAGTAGAAGTTGAAAAACAGAAATTCTTTGATGAGCAAATAAAGAAGTGTAACAGAGATTTTGACACACTTCTACCAGAATTATGTAATTTATTGAAAGAATACAAAAATATGTACAAGGAGATATAGACAAGAAGATGAGCAAGGTACAGGATGAGATCAATAAACTTGTAGATAGTTTTGTCAACTCACCTAATACACTATCAGTTTTTGAGGAGAAGATAACAAATTTTGAGGAAGAACTACTTAAATTGGAAAGAGAGAAAGAAAGAATAGTAAATAAGGCAAAGATTTTGAGATCAAAACTAAGTCCAAGATTGGACTATCTAGCATCTCTATGGAAGGAAATATCTGAGGCACTAATATAGGGAAAGAAAACACCGACAGAACATTTGCAGCATCTCACTGGTACAGTGAAGAGAACAAAGATAGCAATAAAGGATAGCAAGAAGTTTATGGATAGTATAAACTTG
The DNA here is from genome assembly GCF_030272615.1 of Cryptomeria japonica. NCBI lineage: Eukaryota > Viridiplantae > Streptophyta > Pinopsida > Cupressales > Cupressaceae > Cryptomeria > Cryptomeria japonica. Next base: position 183,514,918 of record NC_081410.1, on the reverse strand, counting down.
ATTTTGGGAGATCTTTTTCAAATTGTAACCACCCAGTTACAAGGTTGAAACTACAAACTCTACTGACATCTTGACAACCTTTGTCATTGATGCCAAAGGGGGAGTAGTAGGATGAGAAAATTCAAATCACATGAATCATATGCTCAGGGGAAGCACACCCATTTTTGGTAACATTTTTGGATACATTTTTGAAATTTCTCATGAGTGTTGCCATCAATGCCAAAGGGGGAGATTGTTGGCATATGCACACTCTAATGAGACATTGTATGTGGTTGAAGGTTTTGTCATTGATGGCAACCTTACAATCCTATGGTATCGACAAGGCATTACACCGACAGGTTAGTGCACCGGCATCAGCAGATCACACTCTACACCGACACCGACACAAAAGAAATGAAGTATACTAGCACAGAGGCCGATAGGATTTTTGTTATATTATATTTTATTTATTATTGAAAAACTTTGTAAGCCGACTTGGCAATTTGTAAAATGACTCTTATATATAAAAGAGATCATTGTAGACATTTGATATATAAGAGATGGAAGCATAAAGGAAAATATTAGGCAGACCTATTGTGTGAAATATAGGTTAAGAGGTATATGTAAAGAACAGAGCAGGAACCGGTACTGAATCTGGCATTGAAGATGCTATTGTAAAGCAGTACAAGATATTGGATTTGTATAATCCTCATTGTAAGTCAGTGAGACTTCTCATTGAGCAGTGAACTCTAGGCAATTGGCCTTCCTGCATGTGCAGGCCCCTATTGTAAGTAATATTCTCTTATAGGCCAGTGAGTGAATATTGTGGGTCACAAATCCCATCGAGGTTTTTCCCACACTGGGTTTCCTTGTTAAAATCTTGTGTTATGGTGTGCTTTTCATGTGGATGTTCTTGATTCTGTTTATTGCATTATTTCCTGCGTACCGGTACACTATTATATTATGTTCTGCATGTTTTAAGTTAAGAAATTCTAATTAGCGGTTAGATACTGATTCACCCCCCCCTCTCAGTATCTGTGGGATTCCTAACAATCAGGTCGTAGAGCAAGAGGTTCCTCAGGTTGAGCAGGTACCTACGGGAGTATCACAGGTTGAGCAGCCACAGGCAGAGGCACCTCGATGGATCCTCATTAGGATGTCATCTCATGAGTAGTAGGCTCAAATTACAAACTTACAAAGTCAGGTTTAGCAGCTACAGAGTTGACCAGCATAGAGGGATGCTTAAATGGACTAGCTAGAGGTCCAGATGGCTTTTGTCATTGTCGAGAGAGATGTAGCTAGGGATAGGTGTCGGCAGGCTGAGGTGCAGGTACAAATGTTAGGAGAGTCTGGTTTAGGGAAAGATGCCCTAAAGATGATGTGCCAGGTGGTCTGAGAGATAGAGGATTACAAGACCTTATACTATACTATTGTTCCTATTGATCAAAGGGCTTGAGGATTTTCATAGCTGAGCAGGAGATTGGGACAGAGCCATTCCGAGAGTCAAGGAGTGACAGGGCCAGAGAGATCCCCTAGGTAGGGACCCAAGTACAGGGGTATCAGTTGGTGTTACTAGACCTATCGCATTAGGACAGAGTTCCACTCCACGTCCTAGTGGTCACACTGATATGGGACATTGATCCATTCATGTACACACCTTTTTGTGATGAGATATTGATGATTCCCGCAATGTATATTTGTGATGTATCTCATATTTTTGTGATATCATTGTACCTTGGAAATTTATCTTTTTGATGATATGATATGCAGTGGATCCTATTCGCTCTACATGACCTATGAGATGATGTATGCATTCTATTTGATATATGATTATGTTGTGCAGTTACTTTTATGATGTATGCTTTATTTTCTATATGTTTATGGATTCTAGATGATGGATGCATACTATACTTCTTATATGATGATGTAATATTTACATGACGTTATGCAAATGTGAATATGTATAGTGATGCTTATAAGAACTATGTGATGTATGTGCAATGCAGTGTTTTCTATGTTTATGATATTTTTATGATTTTCTCATGCATGTTAATATGAGATGGATACAATGCAATGTAATGATGTTACCTTATATGATTTGAGATAAAATAGATGCAATGCAATAATCTAGCTAAATGAATGAATGATTGGATGCTTTATATGAATGATGTCCGAGTATGCAATGGTTATATGAGATGAACTAACTTATCATGCAGGATGAATGAATTGATGATTTTTGTTATTGTCCAATGTACTCTATCATGTAATAAAAGAGATAACACCATGTTGAAGTCTTTGGCCTTGGGAAAGATGAGTGTTGTGATCCCATGCAAAATCAAATGTAAATCTACTTAAAAAATGCAAATGCAAAATGAAATGCAATGCGGTGATCGGACTGGTCATGTGGTCATTGCTTTATTTCATCATTGAGCCTTTAAAATATGGGAAGTGAGTGCAAACATCAATGGTATAACTAAACCATGATGACCTGAGCACTACTTTCCTAGGTTTTGATATTGCAAGTTAGCACAAGCATTGAGGTATAATTGAACCAAGATGACCTAAGTGTTGCTTGCATAAAACAGGTAGTATTAACCATTTCTATATGCAAGTCCGAAATGTCTTCTATGATACTCTGATGATCATGTCCTGAGACAACTTTGCACATATTAACGACTAATTTACAGATAGCGAACAAGAAAAATATCATGTTACTTCCTTGTTCCTCTAGTCAAAGACATCTTGGAGTCACTTAGAAATCATGATAGCGAAAAATCAAGATAAAATAGTTGAACCATTATTGTCAAAGTGTTAAAATCATTAGTCAAAAGATATGTTTAGACTAATATGTGATAGTTGATGGTTAACAATGTGATCTTATACTCAATGTTGGATGTGTCTCAGTTTTTTGCTTGACAAGTGTTTTCTAACTGTTGTTCTACCTATTTGATTAAGCTCAAAGAGATGAAAATTTTTGCCCCCAGCTAGGTTCAGGATTTTTCCCCCAATGTAGAAACAAACTTTATTATGATATATACAATGATCCAAATCATGACGATAAATCACATGTGACGCCTGCGTATGTACAAAGGCTTTATGATGGATATGAAAAACACTGATGGAAATGAATGCAAGCGGAAGGATGCATGAACCAATAGATGGAAGAGCTAGTTGATAGATAGCGCTTGTTTGTCAGGTTTTCACCATCTATTTTTATTGCACTTTTTCTCATATTTGCTTTTTTTTTTTACTGTTTTTGTATTTTCTGCTTTTTCACTATTTTTGGATTTTTCTGCTTTTTCACTATTTTTGGATATTTTTCTTTTTCACACATAAAAATTCTTTAGATGCATGTTATTGATGGGTTCCTTGAGTTGATCCTTGTCCTGTGTTGATAGTTGATATGCTCCTGACTCAAATATTGTTGTGACCACAAACAGACCTAACCAATTTGGTTCAAACTTTTCTTTCTTTTCTCAATTTGACTGGTTTCGTGGATTTTCCTTTAGTACTAGTTCCCCAATTTGAAAGGTTTGTGGTTTGACCTTGTGATTATAACTTCAGCACATTCTTTGTTGATATACCTTTAAATGATCAAAGACATTTTGTCTTCATTCATGGATTAATTCTAACTCCTGCAATCTAGATACTCATTGTTCTTCATCTGGGATAAGACCTTTTACTGATACTCATAGAGTAGGTATCTCTACTTCTATTGGCAGTATTGCTTCTAATACATAAACAAGAGAGAAAGGTGTGGTACTTGTTGGTGTGTGGATACTAGTATGGTAGGCCCATAGAGCAGGATTCAATTGAATATGCCAATCTCTACCAGCATCATTCATTGTCTTTTTGAGTATTTTCAAAATAGTTTTGTTTGATGCTTCTACTTGCCCATTTCCTTGTGGATAGTAGGGTGTGGAAAATCTGTGTTGGATTAAGAATTTCTCACATAATTCTTGGACATCCTGATTCTTAAACAATCGCCTATTATAAGTGATAATGGTCATGGCTATTCCATAGCAATAGATGATGTAGTTGAAGATAAATACAACAACTTGTTTTCCTATGATATTGATGAGAGGTGCTGCCTCAATCCATTGTGTGAAATATTCTATAGCTACAAGGATGAATTTGTGACCATTGGATGAAGAAGGATTTATCTTTCCTACTAGATCAAGACCCCATTGTCAGAAAGGCCAAGATGTTGCTAAAGCATGAAGTTCTTGTGCTGGTGCATGAACCAAATTCCCATGGATTTGACATTGTTTGCATGCTTTAGCTATCTAAAAAGAATCTCGTTCCATAGTTGGCCAATAATAGCCCAAGCATATGAGTTTTTTTGACAGGGTAAGACCACTTGAATGAGTGCCACAAATTTTGTTAATCGTTGTGGACTTCATTTAAGTCCTTCTCAAATTCTTCTTGTTTGAGACATATTAAAAGAGTATCATCTAGACCTTGTTTAAATAGGGTATCTGCGACAAGAGTATAATGGGAGGATTGGTGAATAAAGTTTCTCTTTTGATTTTTTGACAAATCAGGAGGGAGGGTGTTATCTTTCAGGTATGTATAAGTTTGGCCATAGCGGGAGGAATCATGCCCAACAAGGTGACAAATAGTTTGGGAATCGGGACAATTATGAGCAGGGTAAAACAACTCTTCCACCAGGAATTCATAACGCTCTTGATTTTCCTGTGTCTGAAGTAGAGAAGCAAGTGTTTCCATGACATTTGCTACTTTTTTGTCATTCCTTGGAATTTGCTCAAAAAATATTTCTACAAAATACTTCCTGAAATCATCTACCACCTTTTTGTAAGGCATTAGTTTGTCATCCTTAATTTGATTGATGATGAGCTGAGAGTCTCCAAAGACTTGGATTTGTGTAATGTTCCATTCTATAACCATTTTGATACCTATAACCAAAGCTTCATATTCTGTTGTATTGTTGGTGTATGGAAAGCTTAATTTGTATGCTTTCATAATTGTATGACCTTGTGGTGTGATGAATAGAATACCTGCTCTTGATCCATGCTTTGTATATAAACCATCAAAGTATAATTGCTATGTTTTTGTGGTGACCTTTACTATATCAGCATCGGGAAATTCAATGAGTAAAGGATGATCATCTTGAAGTGGTGCCTTGACTAGCTAGTCTACAATGACTTGCCCCTTGATAGATTTTATGTCCACATACTCAATATCAAACTCACTTAGGATCATGATCCATTTTCCTAATCATCCTATTAATGTTGCCTTGTTGAGAAAATACTTCAATGGATCTATTTTAGCTATCAACTTGATGGAGTGAGATAGTAGATAGTGTCTTAATTTTTGAGAAGCAAAAAGTACCTCCAAGCATTCTTTTTCTATTGGGGAATAGTTGAGCTCGTATCCCACTAGTTTTTTTTTTTATGTAGTAGATGGCCCATTCTTTTCCTTCATTATCCTATTGTGCAAGCAGAACTCCTAATGATACTTTGGTGGTCGATACATAGAGTAATAATGGCTTTCCTGGAATTGGCGACATTAGGACAGGTGGTTGCATGAGATAGGCCTTGGTCTTGTTGAATGTGTTCTCACATTGATGGTCCCACTTGAAATGAACATTTTTGTGCAATAGATGAGTAAATGGTTGACATTTATCTGGTAGTTGAGCAACAAATCTTCTGATTGACTGGAGTCTTCCTTGGAGTGATTTGAGTTGACTGATATTCTTGGGAGATGTCATTTCCATGATTTCTTTGACCTTAGCTGGATCTACTTCGATACCTCTAGCTGAAACAATGTATCCCAATAGATTTCCTGAAGTGACATCAAAGGCACATTTCTTAGGATTTAGTCATAGCTTATACTGTTCTAACTGATCAAAGATCTTTTCCAGTATCTCTATATGTTCTTCTCTATTGTATGATTTTGCCAAGATGGCATCCACATAGTCTTCCATGAATGTATGTAGTATGTCTTTCATTTTCCCAATCAATAAGTTTGGGGTGGATTAGAGTTAAGGGGTCCTTAGGTTGAGATGTTTTGAGGCTATCAACGGCCATGATAGATATGTCAAATTTTTTGATATGTATGTCAATGTCTAGAACGGTACTCTCATCAGAATGACCTCGCACAAGGAGCTCCTGATCATCCTCGATTAAGTCCAAGTCAGTCGAATGTGATTCTAATTCAAGTGGGCTAGTTCCCAATGTTTTCCCTGCATACGTGTGAACTACATCGACTCCTACATCTTCTTCAAAGCAATTTTCTTCAGCTGATTCTTCAGAATGATAGGAATCCCATTCCCATTCATTAGAATATGTCTCACTTGCAACTTGGAATCTACAGATTTGTTCATATAGCATTTGATTTGTTTCTTCTATTTTTCTTTCTATATCTTTTCTTCTTTCATATTCAACTTCTTTTGGACTGAGATTGAGTTATGTCAACCTTGCTATGAGCTCTCCTTGTTTAGTACTAGTTGCGTGCTTGTTTTGATTGAGATTTAAGGCTACTCGGGAGGTACCATTAGTTTGTTTTTCCTGTTGATTTGAGGCTTTCTTCTTTTGCCATTTCATGTTTTCTTATGCTTTTTTTTTGATAGATGCTTCTTCCCTTTCAATTGCAAGTTGTTCTTGTTTGTTTTCATATTCTTCTTGTTGTTGGTTAGACGATGTGTCTTCTCGTAGAGTAACTTGTCCATACCCTAAGCCTGTTTTGTTTGTAGTCTACTGAGTATGAGGTTGGATAGGTTCTGAGATACCTTCTTTTCTTTTTCCTATAGGACCTATTCCAGTATATACCATTTTTTGAAGAATGTTAAATCCTTTTCCATACTTTTCAGTGGGTATTCTGACATTGTTGATCTTTTGTTGGACTTATTCATCCTTGTATAGCCATTGTAGCACATCTTTGTCTTATGTTTCCTCTGATAAGGTCCCAACACTAACAAATGCTCCATCAAATATTGGAAGATGTTTCACAATTGGTTGTTGTTTAGAGTTTGATGGTTTTCCATAGGATTAGGAGAAAGCGGTAATTGGGATAGTAAATATTCTCTATTCCCTCGATCTCTTAGCTACATTTGTTTTTCCATACTTGACAAAATTGAGGCAAATGATTTTTCTTTGGTTTGTGTGTTTGAATATGATGCCTCCCTATTATGAGGAACAATGACTTCTTGAGCTAGTTTGATATTACTACAATACTGAAATGGATTTGAATCTGCTGAGATCGAGATTTCCTGCCCATTGTAGGGAAATTTTAGGCACTAATGATATGTTGATGGAACAACTTGTATGTCATGTATCTAGGGTCTTCCCAAGAGTATGTTGTATGATAATTCCAAGTCTAGAACTTGGCATGTTGTGTCTTTCTACAAAGGTCCCACTCTGATGGGTAATATCACAATTCCTTTAGAGGAACACTCTTCTTCATCATATGCTTTGATGGTGATCTTTTTCTGGGGATCAACTGCATCTTATGAATAACCTAGAGCACAGACAAGACTCAATGAGAAAATGTTTAAGACAGCTCCACCATCTATTAGGACACATTTAACGCTCGTCTTGTGCATGAGGACTTCAATATGCAAGGGAGCGTTATGGGGATGTTGCAAGGACATGTCTTCTTCGATAAATGATAAGAAGTGAGGGGTTATGAGGTGTCCTACCATGGTTTGGAATTGATCTATATCAAGATCTTTGGACACTGTTGTATCGACTAATGCTCTTTCTAGAATTTCTTTGTGTGCAGGTGAAAGCTTTAAAAGATCTAGGATGGATATTTGCACGAGGGTTTTCTGTAGTTGATCCACTAGACTATATTGTTTTATAGTGGATGACGTGTTAGTTGTAGGACCTGGAAAAACAACTTTGGCTTTGCTTCGTGTGATTGCATGAGTGGGTTCTTGATGTTTTTTCTCTTTACCCACATTGTCATATGCATGAGCATAGTTCACCTTTTCTTTACCTTTGCCATTCTGCTCTATTGATGATTCACCCTTCTCATAGTTAGGAAGAAGAGTTTTGAAAGCTGTGTGAGATTCATTTGTTGTATGTCCATCCACAGTTATCACTCCATTATCAATAAAATCTTGGATGACATCTTTTAATCATTGATAAGCATATGTTTGGTGTCCGTTGTTTTGATGGAAATCACAATAATGGTTATCATTCCACCAAGAAGGTTTTACCTTGGGTTCAAAGTTTCTTGCTTCTAGAAAGGTAATTAACTTGTTTGCGAGAAGCATCTTTAATTCTGACCCAACTGGTTCACCAATGTTTGTAAATTTTCATCGAAAGAAATTATTGACAATTGATTTTTAATGATTTTTGTTTTGTGAATCGCTACTAAGTGATTGGATAAATTAAAAATTGGTTGCTTTTGTTTTACATTGTTGTTATCCACTATCTCATCGTTGACAACATTTTGATTTCTATTCCAAAATTTTGTCTTATTATTGTTATTGTTATTAGGAGGATGAACTCCTTCTTTGTATAGCTTCAACTCATCTTTCTTTACCATAGCTTCTTCCATTCTAATTCTATTATCAATCATTTTTTCAAAATTTTGATATTGCATTTTTCAGATTATAACTGATTTGATTGTTTAGGTTGTCGATTAATATATCTATTTTTTTGTATTCTGGTACTGCACGAGGATATCATGAAGCTAACCGTCTCCATCTCTGTAGAAAGGTAATGAAAGGTTCTCCACTCTTTTGTTTAGTATTACATAGGTCGAGCATTGTCACCTCATGTTGAATGTTGTAAGAGTATTGTGAAACAAACTTATCCACCAATTCTGCAAATGATCTAATTCCAAGTGGAATTTTGGAGAACCATTCCATAGCTAGTCCACTTAAGCTTTTTGGAAATAATCTCATCAATTAGGTATCCTCATTTGAAAACTCCATACTCATTGTGCAAAATTCTCGTATATGATCTTGGGGATAAGTGCGTCCATCATATTTTTTTGTATCTAAGAGTTTCACAACCTATAGGAAATGGTATCATGTTTAGATTTATGTCGAATGGGTAAGGACATATTTCTTGAAGTGGGTATCTTCTAACATTTCCTCTCTACATATCTTGAATATGTGTTTGCAGCATTTGTATTTGTTGTGTAAGAGTTGTGATAGGATTATCAAAATGATTTGTTCTTGTATAACCATGAGTGTGCATTCTAGTATGATCTTTATCTCTTCTTGTGTCCTCATTAGATTTGACATGATTGAGAATTTCTATGTCATCCATTTTGGGAATGGAAGTTTTCTCATTAGTTCTTGTGTTATTAGGAATTGATGTGACATCCTTTTTCTGACCGAAAATATCCTCATGTCATTCGTTATCATGAAAAAAATCAGTTCTCTTTTGTCCTAATTTGCTCACATCAAAATCTTGGGGGAGTGTAGCACCAGATTTAGCTAACATTAGGAAGTATTTTTCTTTATCTCCCTCCAATATTTTCTCCATAAATTTATTTAATTTAGGATATTGTTTGATTTCTCTGAGATGTTGTTTTGTTATTTTCTCTTCTTGTATTTCGTTTTCGTGTTCCATGTTCCTATAGTATTCAGTTATTTCAAATGTTTCTATTTCTATTTCTGCAATCTTTCATCTCTAAGCCCTAGTTAAAATGAGCATACACGTGTTCCAAATGTTTTGTGAGGTTTAAATCTTCTATAATGTGTCGTAATAAGTGATCAATTGTTGAGGAAATGATCTTTTCAAGTATTTGCTTGTTTACAAGTTTTTCAATCTTAGTTTTGTAGTGCGAATTTTGTGATTTTTGATATGACCAAGTTCAATAGGAACAATATATCCTATGATAAAGAATGAGGTTATTATGATCAAGTGGTGTAGTTTCATGATAAATGATGATAGATCATGATGAGAAACTATGTTTGAAAGATCAGTTTATCAAAGAAAATGTGATGTTGCACTTTAAGGTGTTAGATCTTTAAACTTGTTTGAGGTGATAACTTGAGAACCTTTAGTGTGTCTATTCTTGAATCTGTTTTGACAGAAGATAACCTAATTGAATGACCTGAGAAGATGACCTAGTCTTTATGTTTGACTATCTGTGAAAAGGGTTGTTTTTGTTATCTGATTTTGGTGCGGTTTACCAGAAACACTGACAAAATTACCAGGAACACTGCTATACTGACTAGAAACACTGACAAACTAACCAAAAACACTGCTATACTAACCAAAAATGCTAAGAAATAGACCAGAAACACTATTCTACAATACAATGACTCTAAAGTTCAAAATAATGATGTGTAGACTCAACAAATTTAGTGTTTGAACTTAGGAGACTGTAATTTTGACCCAACTTTGTGATTTTCAGACTCAGAGAACTGATATTTAGACCTAGCAAGTACAAAATAGGAGATCTAATGTTGCAACATGAGCAATTTGAGATTCAACTCAAAAGAGTTTTTTATTAGACCAAAGGAGCTGACATTTAGACCAAGAGAGCTATTGTTTAGACTAAGAACTTTGTTGTTTATACCAAGAACTCTATTGTTTAGACCAAGAGTGTTGTTGTTTGATCTAGAAACTCTATTGTTTGGACCAGGAACTCTGTTGTTTAGACCCAAAGAGCTGTTGTTTGGACCAGAAACTTTGTTGTTTAGCCAATGACCTTTGTTGTTTTAAATTAAGATGTTGGAACTTAGACAATGGTTGTTTTGACTCCAAGAGTTGATGTGTAGACTAAGAAAATTGATGCTTATACCTAGCAAGTTCAACCTTGGAGAGTTAATGTTGAAATATGAGAAAGTTAACATTCATACCAAGAGAGCCGACATTTGGACCAAAAGTGTGACTGTTTGGACTAAAAGAGATACTGTTTGGATTGAAAGTGCAACTGTTTGGACCAACAAAGCTACTGTTTGGACTGAAAGTGCGACTGTTTGGACTGTAAGTGTGACTATTTGGACTGTAAGTGTGACTGTTTGGACTGAAAGAGCTAATCTACTGTGAAACTAGTAAATTTGACAATTTGAAGTTTGAGTCTACATTTTTTGTTGTATTTCAATGGATGATATATTGACTTGACTTACAAACATAGAAATCAGATTGTTTTTTTGTCTCAAAGGACACATAAAGTGTATGTTCAAGAAGCTTTAAAGAAAGCCCAAGTTTTCATGGGTTTTGAACAATTGAAAACACATCATTCAGTCTATCCTAAGGAGATTGGCTTCATTATTAGTTCTTAGCCCACACTTGGTACCTTGTCAGCTCACACAGCCTTGTCACCCCCTAAAGGGTGCCCGTATTTTTGCCTTTGCGAGAGCTAGTGGAGTCCCATTATGAGCCTAGCAATAAGGTCTCAAAAGGGGAGCTCGCAAATATGCTCAAGAGGGACATATGGTGAGTATCTAAAGGAGAGATTCTTCCCCCTCCATGCACTAAGAATTTAATAATGTTCAGATGTAAACTAGGTAGCTTCTAATTTTAAGTGGAACTAGTAAGGGATCTGTTTGATGAATTGGGGTATAAACTCAATTAAGAGGTCTCCCAACCTTGAAAACCAAGGTTTGATATACCCCAAGGTACGGAGGAGAGCTATTCCTGAGCACTACCATTGACTTGATTTTCATCAAAACACATTTATTTTATAGTGGGTTGAAGTACTTGGAGTTAGTCGTTCCCACTTGGGTCATTCCCCTCTCACCAGCCTTAATGGCTCCTCGAGAGGGCAGGCCCGCTAAAGATATGCACTATTGAAAGGAAAAGACAAGTCTATCTTTCTGATCACCTAAGAAAGGTGAGAGCATACTTGCCTATCATCAAAACACGTAAGACATGTTTGTTCATTTCCATTGTAATTAGTCTATGTGCCTAATTTAACAAAATAAGTGCAAAATCCTGCAGCTGCAAACAAAGTTAGTAGTTTATATTGCATTATTTGATGATGAAATGGTTTATGCCTCTGGTCTCTCACAGCAAAATGAGTACCTGCAAAACTAACAATCTGCAAATTAGGTTCAGGAAAATGACAATCTAGAAGTAGAAATAAGGAATGAAAAATACAACATTTGCCAAATCAATAAAAAATTGAAAACACCATCAAAATGACCAAGAACGCCATCATATGTGCCAAGAACATTGCCAAATAGACCCAAAATGCTATTCTGCACATCAGAAATGCTATTCTATACAACAGAAATGTTGTTAAACTGACTGAAAACGTTGTCAAATATACTAGAAACGCTACAGAACATACCAAAAATGCTAAGGTACAGACTGAAAATGCTAAAACAGAGAAAAACATAAAAACATAGTTGAGAAGTCTCCCATAAATGCCATTTGAGATGCCAGGAAACTACAATAGAGACCAAGAACACGATTTGAGAGCCCGAGAGAGCTAATATGCACACCGAAAGAGCTAATCAACCTGTTAATGAAATTTCATGCAGGCAAACTTGTTAAAGATCAAAGGGGCCAGGCCCCACAGTGGGCACCAATTAATGTGATGCTAAAAATGTGGTAAATAGAAAGGCATACACATATAATGAGACAATAAAACATAATGAAAAGCTTAATTGAAAACTAAATCAAAGATGCAGCTCTCAACGAAGCAATGACCTCCAAAGTGGCAACTCAAGAGTTGAGTAGCTACTTGATCATGATTGATTCTGCAAATGATATGAAATGCATGATCTAAGAAACTAGATTAACATGCTATGATTAATCCAAAAGTCTAATTACTAGATAATTGAAATACAAATTGCCTATAGTAATGATGCCAAAATTATGAATGCAAGGGATCCTTATTGCTCCAAAATGGGGGATATTTATAGGAATTCCAAGGCCAAAGCTGAGGTGGTAGGAATCAACAATCCAGATTTGATCTGAAAATATCAAGGGCCAAGATTGAGGAAGTTGGAGAAGAGGTTGGAGGAAGGGACACTTGTCATCTTTATGGTGACAAGTGTCAAGGATCCTTTCTCAGGAGAGGGAAAGTGTCGAAGGGAGGAAACATGTGGAAAAAGTTCCATGTGTCTCAAGGGGAGAATATCCACACCATAGGAGGTTAGGATAAGGAGGTTAGAATGTGCAAGATAGGATAGGGTTAGGTGGAATGGATTAGGTTAGGTGGTTATAAGTTAGGAGCCATGTGCTCATTTGAATTTAGAAATTCAAAGAATTTAGAAAATGATAATTAATCTCAACAAACTTGAGCTTGCTAATCAAAATTAGGAATTAGAAGAATTGATGAAAATGAGGGGAATTAATTAATCAAAGGGGGATATGAAATGAACTATATAAATAAATCATGTAGATTTATTTACTAGTAGATGAATAAAGAAATTAATCAAATTGCTTGTGAATTCAATTAATTGGGAAGGGGGGTTAATCAAATAGCTATGTATTTAATTAACTATCTTTAGACCATTTTTAGGTGTATACAGATAGATCTGATGAATGTTGCAGATTTAATCATGAAAATGACCTGATGAAGCTTGAATTAATATAGTCTTGGAATAATGAGCAATAACTTGAAAGACATATCATAATTTTGAGAGATGATCTTACCACTGCTAATGAGTACAAATAAAAATTCAATCTAGTTCAACTAAGTTGGATGAGAAGCTGAAAAGTTAGAAGAACAAAGGTGATATGGGAGGACTTGGATTTGAGAAAGGAGAAAGCTCTAGATCTAGTCAAAGAAATCATTAGAAGAACAAGAGACCTCTGGTAAGAAAACCTAATTCTTATAAACTCAATGTTAAATGTTTTTTTTGCAATAAATTTGGTCATATGACAAGTCAATGAAGAAATAGAGCTAATCAAAATACTACATCATTCTCCGATCAATGTTTCAATTGCAATAAATATGGTCATAAGTTAATAGAATGTAGAAGTATTGTAAATAGGAGAAATGTAAGATGATATGCTTGTCGAAGGTTTGGACATATTGTTAACCAATGTAGATCAAAGGGAAATCAAGGGAATTTTATGTCTAATCAGAGGAACAATATTGTATTCTATGCTTGCAATAAATTCGATCATATTGCAAAATACTGCAGAAGCAAGAATGTGAGCAAGAATGCTCCAACAAAAAAGAATAAATTAGGTGAAAAGGGAAAAGAAAAGTTTAAAGAGATCAAAGAGTAGCACAAGAATATGTGGGTTAAATAGGAAGATTATAATGCAGCAAATGGGTCCACACCTAATTTCGGTTTTGGAACCTCATTCGATAACTAAGGCATTCAGCGTTAGGGGGAAATTTTTCATGCAGATCCTTAAAAACCCCTTTCTGAGATCTATAACTGACTGTAGATGGTTGCAAATTATTTTATATGGTTGTGCATATGATTCTGAGAGATATCTGAAAGTTATGATGTCGATTTGATGCTCTGGTACAATGTTCACGAGTTTTAGGGTATCCGGAAGAAATTTAGGGTTGAGCATTTATTGTACCTTAAAGTTAGGTATGCAAAAGATAAAAATGCATTTTAACATTCATTTCTCACATTGCGTGCAAAGAAAAAGAGTAGAGGAGTGTGGCGAAGAAGATTTTGTTGGCAATTGACACTCAATTGGTTGGTTTCACTATGTTGTCATTGATGGCAACATGGTATCTTGATACAACTTCATGTTTTGGTTCAATGGTGTGCCGACAGACACCTCACTGGCACTGACACCGGTAGGATAGAAGGATTTCTTTGGTTACCAGCAATGCAGGCCGACATAATTTAGAATATGGTTATCAGCATTGGAGACTGACATCTCTTGGATCCGGCATCAGAAATTGATTTTTATATTCATGTATTTATGTTATCTAGCCAACATGAAATTTGATATTGTATATATATTTGCAAGCCGACATAATGCATTGATAAGTTATATAGGGTATATAGGTCAGTTGGATTAGATCATTTTGAGAAGATCATGGTAATGAAAATATAATGGAGATGTGGATATGATATGATGTGAAATATATCAAAGAAATTATGTATGTGAGGATATTTATGTAAGGGTTATTTCGGTATAGGGTTTAGGGTTTCAGACCATAACAGACAGAGCTTAACTAGAATTGTATTTTGGCATAGAAGATGCTATCTTAGTAATTCACTCACTTCTCCTGATTGTATTCTTGATTTATATGTACTCAGTGAGGCTCCTTTTGTGATTGAGTAGTGTGCTCTAGGCTATAAGCCTTCCTGTAAGTGCAGGCCCCTTATATTTTATAATATCTTTTCATATGGCCAGTGAATTGATATTGTGGGTCACAAATACGACCGTGGTTTTTCCTCTTTGAGGTTTTCTACATATAGTTTTATGTGTTATGGTTCTCATTTATGTGATTGGCTTATTTGTTGCTTTACTTTTTTTTGTTCTGTATATACTGGTATGCCGGTTGATGTATGCATGTTTAAATAAGGCTAAAGTTGAACATTCTAGTATAACATTGATTCACCTTGATGAATACTAAGAGGGGGGGTGAATTATTATACCGAAAAACACAGTACTCAAACACTTAAACAGTCTAGTGATAAACTGGTAAAACAGTTTGATAGAAAAACCGGTTAACACACATACAAACCAAATAGAAAATAATGCATTCACCCACAGAAGCACAAACACCATAACACAAGAGATTTTGACATGGAAACCCAAATGGGAAAAACCACGGTGAGATGGAACTCACAAGTAACTATCTGCAGAAAAGGAACCAGGCCGGTTAAGGTCTTACAAAGTTGTTTACCAAAACAGATCCTGTTAGGAATCTCAATCTCTATTTGAGATTAAGTCCGATTAAAGACTACCTTGCTAGAGGATTTTAGATCCACAGAAGTGAACCACCTTGCTAGAGGATTTTAGATCCACAGAAGTGAACCACCTTGTTAGAGGATTTGCAAAAGGCTTTTGGGCCTACCCAGTTAAGGGCTACAGACTTGTAGAAGATGTGAGTAATCAACAAGTGAGTGATCTAGCAAATAGCACAAATTTCTTGATTACATCCTTGATAGCTCATTTCTAATGCATTCCAGCATTACTTCAGTCTTCTACACATTCATATTCTCTCCAACTCCTCAACCACCTTAAACCCTAGCAATAATATTAATCGCAATAACAACAACTTCACCAACAACATAAAACCCTAGACATGATGTCCTTATAAAGGAATCTGATTTCTTGTCGGTCCAATGGGATTTCAATACAATTTCCTAGGTTCAATGCATCTAGACATATTCTGGTAACACGACACAAAAAGAACCGCTAAAGTGTCGACATCATCAAACAATTGGTGGATGGTAACTCATCACAAAATTCTGGTTGGTAGCTCATCACATAGTATTACCGGTTCATACAAAATACCGATTCAAGCAGAATGCTAGTTCAAGCAGAATGCTGGTTGCCAGTTTGACAAAATGAAGACTAGGAAATATGTGTTTTGCCACTTTGGTCCTTCATACCGCTTGAGATCCTCGAACCGCTTGCAGTCAACATACCGCTTCAGATCGGTAATTACTTTCTGCAAAACACCAATAGTCTAAGGACTATAATGCATCATACCAGTTGGAACAATTGTCGGTTGAGCATAACTCATACATACAAAAATAGTCTCAATGCAAGTGTGTGTCCATCAATGATAGTCACAACATAATCATCAAAAATGGCAACACTTAGGAAATTTTGACATCTAAGTGTTTTACAACAAAAATATGCTAGAATCAAAATTACTCCCCCTAGGCATATACACTATCCCTTTTGCAGAAAATACAATGTATACTACTTAACAGAAATATCATGAAAGTATACATCGAAACAATCAAAATTTATACTTCTCCCCCTTTGCCAATAATGACAACAAAATATTACAGATTAACACCTATGTCATTAGGATTAAAAGAATAAGAGTTTATGACAATAAGGAATAAAACTTGTCAAAAATAGATTTGAAGTCCTGCAAGAATTGTTTCATAGATAAAGACCAGGACTCAAGTAGGGAGGTGGCTACTTCTTTCTCTATCTGCATCTAGGAGACCTGTTCTTCCATGGCGTCTATGGTGCTCATCTCTTGTGTTGCCGTTAAGGCATCCTGATTAAGATAGCACTTCTTAAGTATTTGCAGATGTGGCAGTAGAACCAGTTGTAGCTCCTACAAATCTTGTGACTGGGTACTAATGTCATGCTCTAGTTTAGCAGACTGGATATGAAACCAGCGAATGGTTTGCCCATAAGTTGTAAAGGAGTCATATGGCAGCTTGAAGGTGCTCATATATATCTGCAAATCAGATTGAAGCTTTTGCTTTTGTGCAAGCACATCATCACAGATTTGATGGGGTTGACAAATCTTGCTGAGTAGAAGATTCCCCTCATCTAGAGCATTCCTTATATCCTTCTGTGCTTTTTGCAGTTCAGACCAGAGCACATTAAGCTTCTTCACCAGGGAAATGTTGAGAGCCTTTTGATGCTCTTTCTTGGCATTTGCCTCTACTACCTCCTCTAAGCTCTGCACTTGATCATCTACTACTGTGCATAGGAGCTTCAGTTGTGCCAATGATGAGTTGGTACTGGGGAGGTTTGTACCAGGTAACAAACCGGTAAGAGTATCCACCGCAGCTTGGATCACATCTTCCTCCTTCTTCCTCCTTAACACCTCAAGGATTTCTTGAGCAACCTTGATGCTCTGCAGTAGCTCCATTTCACTTGCAAAATGGAGGTCAATGGGACTGGTGAGGTCAGCCAGTTTGGCTTGCCTACCAGTTGCCTTAGGAGTCTCCATCTGTATGCTCTTTGCCGCTTCATCTTCCTTGTTATCCTTTGCCTTCTTCTTTTCTACTTCCTTCCTCTTCTCCTCTGCCTTATCTTCCTCTTCCTTCTTCTTTTCTGCTTCCTTACACTTCTCCTCTTCCTTTCTCTTCTTCTCATCCTCTTCCTCTTTCTTCTTCCTTGCATCTTCTTGTTTCTTTTTCTCTTCTTCCTCTTCTTTTCTTTTCTTCTCTTCTTCTTTTCTCTTTTCTTCCTGTTTCCATTTCTCCTCATCTTTTTCCTTCTTCTTCTTGTCATCTTCCTTCTTCTTCTTCTCCTCTTCATCCTTCTTTCTCTTCTCCTCTTCATCCTTCTTCTTCTTCTCCTCTTCATCCTTCTTCTTCTCTGCTTGCTTCTTTGCTTCCTCCTTTTTGTCTTCAGTTTCCTTTTGCTTTACTTCCTGTTCCACCTACTTCTCCTATCCTATTGCTTCCGATGGTGTACCATGAGTAGCATTCTCTCCATCCAGAGCATCGACATTAATAGTGTCGATAGGTTCAACAACTGGATTTCCTTCATCATCAAACACTTCATCTGGTTCTGTCACTGTCGGTTCTTGTTCAGTCTTCTTTCTAGCTTGAAGCACTTTATGTGTATGAACCACTGTTGTCATATGCAGATGAGTGTCTTTTTCAACATTATCAATTCTTCCTTCCAACAACTAGAGTTTCTTCTTCTGGAGAAGAAGAGTCCTTTATTTTGATTGATGACATCAAATGATTCTGAATTGGACAGGTCAGGAAAGTATTGAGCAAAAACTTTCTCCCTGATTTCCTGTTCTTTCTCTATGGCAATGCGCCATTTATTATCTAGGGACTTATACAAAGAATCTGGTGTCTCAGATCTAATTTCTGAAGGTGACGGATCACTAACACATAAATACTGAATAATTTCTTTTTCTACCGCTTCCTTTTCATCATCATTAAAGTCATCAAAACAATCAATCAAATCATTCAACACTTTTCTCCTAATGTTTTTGATAGTTCTTTGACAATGTGTCAAAGGTTTGTAGGAGGAGATGTCAATATTTACCGGTGCTGATGATGTCGGTTCATCCTTTGTCTTTTCTTTGCTTGTCTTGTCTTCTTAGGCTTTTCCTCAGACATAGTTTCTTTTGAGTCTGGTGAGGCATTCCTTGTCTTCCTCTTTCTCTCGAAGACTTTAACAGGTGCCGCTTCAGGTTTCTTTTTAGCCAGTGACCGCTTGGTCACTTTAGGACTGGCTGCAGTAGCCGGTGCCGATGCTGAAGGCACTGCTTTTGCCTTCTTCACTGAAGGTTCTTTTCCTTTCTTTGCTGAGGGTTCCTCAACTGATTTTATCCTTTCTAGGTAGGTGTAGGTTCTCCTTACCTTTGGATCAAGTGGTGAGGCAATAAGGGTAGAGGCATATCCTTCTAGCATATCATTCATTACCTCATAGCCCATAGGGTCCACTTCCTCCTATCTAGGCTCAACAGCCTCCATTATGCATTGATCCACTTTAAAGGTGAAATAGATATCATCTTCATATTTCTTGACAATACCACCTGATATTCTCATTCTCTGACTCATTTTGCATATGAACTCATCAAAGTACTTGTTCAGAACTTCAGGGTAACTGGTTCCAACAACTTGAATGCTTTCCTTGATTTGCTTGGTTACCGGTTGGTCAGTAGACCACTGGACATCACCTACTCCTGGAAAGTAGCCTTGGAAGTAAAAGGACAACCCAACCAGTAGTTTTCCAAACTTGAACCTTAATACATTATCCTGTTTGATCGATTTAAGATTCAACAGTAGTTGCCTTTGCATACCCGTGTAGAGGTCGAATGATGCATCTTCCTTGATCATCCGATAAGCAGCATTTATCGCTGCAACAGATACAAAGTTAATTCTGTTGGCTGAGAACATCCGGTATCCAATTACCATACATGCATATTTCACAAGGTCATCCTTGATGGAATTAATAGTCATTCCTCATGAGTCACTCACTGAACCGGTGAGCTTTGGCATTTCCATCTTTCTTACCATCCTTAGGGGTGGCACTTCCCCTGTATTGCAGAAACCGGTGACGACATGAATAGTTTGTGGAGTGATATCATGCGTTCTCTCCAGGTACATCTTGTCACCATGAAATCTGCTCAGAATGATCCTAATGTGATCATCTGTGAAATCCTCCAGGAAATAAACAACATTGTGGAGCTTCTTCTTCTCCAAAATACTATACTCTGGTTTGATCTTTTTATCTTTTCCACAAAATAAACCTAGCTGTGAGTGAATTGCTAGAGACCCTAGGTCTTTGATTTTACAATCTATGTAATCTGAGGTTCCCTCTTCTACTATCACACCAGCTGGAACTTGTGATAGGGAATTATATTTAGATTTGTGTTGAATAAAGCTTGCTGAATCTACAGATGTACTAGAGCTAGTATGGGATGTAGAAGCCATGATAGAAACTGAAAACTCAAAAAATACCTTTCGAAAAATCGTGAATTTAGGGCTTTCAGATTCTTCTCCACCTCACACTCTGTCGGTTGCAGAATCACCGCTTTGCATTGTTCACTTGACCATTTGCAATTTGAATTTGAATCTCCTTCAGGGTTCCTTAAATTTCTCAGAATCGCAACACAAATCACTTTTCTTCGTTCTGCACTTGAAAACCTTCTTCGCTCAAAAACTGATAGTGAGAAATGATTTGAAAAATTCCTTTTAAACATATTCCTCACCTATCATAATTAAAGCTCCACCATTAGGGCGTAAACCCTAATTTTCCTTTTACCATTTCCGGTCTTCCACCAAATGATAGGTATTGCATATTGGTTAAGGTCTTTTACCGGTGTAAACCGGGGGTTCAAAACATTTTGTCGTTTGCTCCCCTTAAGCTTTTCTGATGCTTAGTTTATCGGTTCCGATATTTCCACACTAGGTGCAGAAACCAATTCTTCTTGTAACACCACTGGTTTCTTCTTCCAGGTTTTGTTCATATCCGCTTGAACAGTGTCAACATCAATCTTTCCTTCCAGACTGACCGGTATATCATCAGATATGTTCTTTCTTGATCTATAGAATATGGCAATGTGACCAGGTTTGTTGCAGTGATAGCAGACCAATCCAGGTGCTCTCCAAGGTCCATTATTCATGTTGCCACTCTTCTTTCTGCATGTTGCAGTAGTGTGACCATGACCATGATAGACCATACAGTTTTCTCTCGATCCGGTTGTCACTTGATAGCCACCGCTTCTTGACTGATGATTAAAAGCATTAAACAAATTGTGATTCCGGTTCACAAAAGGTTCAGGACCAACTCCTTGGGTCCTCTGAGGATATCTTCTAGTGTTATTCATAACAGACCTGCATTCAGATGCTCTATGTCCAAACTTGTTGCATGCATAATAGTTACCATTGAATCTATAGGATCTAGGCTTATCATTTAGGAAATAAGGAAAATTATTGTAGGTCTTACTCCTACACACATTGGCAGTATGTCCTTCTTTAAGATAGTTAAAGCAAATAGGTTTAAAATTTTGCTTACCTTTATCCTTTGATGCTGGTTGATTCTTTGATGTTCCAGCATTTGTACTAGAGGTCTCACCTTCCTCATGACCGGAATAACCAAGTCCATCAGTATTCTTGATAGGTTTGGTAGATTCAAGCTTTTTCTCTAGCTTGACAGTACTCTTGTTGAACTTAGCCAGTATTTCCTTTGACTCAGAGAGTTCTTTGGAAATAGCAGTATTTGTTAAGATCAGGTTTTCATTCTCAGAGATGGCAATGTTCAGTTCTCCTTGCATGTCTTCCTTTTCCACTTTGCTTGCATGGAGTTGAGTAGTTAGGGCACTGATCTCTTGCTTTAGCTTGAAGTTTTCATTATCTTTGTCTTTGACTAGATTTTCAGCTTTCCTTTGGTTCTCAAACTCTTGGCACATTTGCATTGTTAGTCCTTCCAATTCTTTTCTCAGGTTAGAATTGGATTCATTCAGCTTTTCTACTTCTTGAATCAGGGCTTTTGTTGTTCACCAAAAGTTATAACCCAAGTATACCTGCAATCCTTCTATGAAATGGCCAATTTCAATCTATGAAACACATCAGGGCTTGGACAACATAACATAGGACCCTAATTGATCCTCCTACACTTCAGGTTCTGCTAGACCTAGGGGGGGACACCCTTTTTGATGCACTAAATACAACATTTACAGACACATAATTGCATCAACACTAAGCAGATAGATCATTTCACAAGCTCAACATGTTAGGAAACATTACAGATTGGCTAGATCTATACAAACAATAGGATGAAACAGAGCTCGGAAAGAATGGAACACAAACACCCCTAAACATGAAGGGAAATTAGATTTATCTTTTAAAATGTTTGATCTGAAAGACATCCCCAAACTTGTCAAAGACCAGTGCCTTGTTCATTGGGCAACAGAGTCACACACAAACTATAAATGAAGCCTTATACTGCAAATCCATCTTCATTATTAAATATTCATGCATTTAATGCCTTGCATAAATGCATTACTCAGCTCACTCATAGAAAATATCAAATCCAGACATTATATTACATTATTCATTATTTATTACAGAATTTAAATTCTTCCTTAAAGAATCCCTGCAAACAATCACAATTACCTCCTTGAGATAACAAATCTCATCCTCTTTGAGGATCTGATCTGAATATAATGAAAATACAAATCCAGAGACAACTTCTATGTGAATTTGTGCATTGCCTTACATACACAAGAACCTGCAGCTAAGAACACCTATAGCAAAGAATTGAACTCCATTACTGAAAGGATAGCCCTGCTCTGTACAATCTAGAAGAATACTCAGAATTGGAAGCCATGAAAAAATGGAGCCATTCTCCAAATTTCTGGAACCCTTACAACTGAGAAGAATTGGGAATAAAAGGGAGAGGGAACCAAATCAAATCTGCAACTGAATTGCCAAGTGTCTCCTCTCTAACTAAATTTCGTTCCTATGGAAATTGCTTCCAAAATATCCCACATTTTTCAAAATTAACCTCATAATCAGATTCCTCACTCCGAGAGATTTCCATAAATATATAACACTTTATATTTTGGCCAAAATTGAGACCCTGGGCGAATTAATTCTCGTTTGTGCTCAGTCATTTAAATTTTTGAATTATTTAATATAGTTAAAACTATATCATTTACAATTTTAATTTTAATTTTTTGCTCTGAATGTACTCTGTCGCCTTGCCATGTGGTGGCCTCCGATTGGTCGATGGGGTTGACCGGACGCCACTTGGGATGACATCTCATCACTACCACGTCATCTGCTTTGTCACTGCCACTTGGCCGCCATGTGTACACCACCTCAGCACCACGTCATCGCCACCTATGCGCCAACTGTGTGCCACATCATTGCCACCTCACCGGGACCCACCTGCTGGACAGCTGCCTGTACCCGCCACCTGGCTTTCACAACTTCGCGTGCATCTTCCTTTCGTGAAATAGCGCACACCGTTGTTCCATCTCAAACTTGCTCACTCGTTAAGCCGGCTTCCTCTGCAAAATTTTGTCTATCTGCCTCGGGAAGTGTGCATGCGTGGGGTCCACCTGGTCGCCGCTCAGTCATCTGCTCTTTTGCCTCGGGATCTGTGCTCACGCGTGAGCCCACCTTGGGTGCCATCAAGAACCATCCGTCAAAAGCCTTTATGGCTTAGACATATTACTACTATGGAGCATTGGATATAAACATTTAAAAAAAACACTTCCCAGTACATGTGGGATAATGCAATTAAGCCTGGAGCTTCATTTTGAAGAGTTCTCTGAGTGACTACTCGGAAGTTTCGTTTGCCAATGCAATTTGGTTGAAAGCTTTTGAGGCATTCCCTAACACATGGGAAGGTTGGGCTTTAATCATGCCAATTTGCACTCATTTAAACTTCTAAAACCTTCTTTTTTCCACGTAGGCCCAACGCACAACAGGGGAAGAAAATGATTTGCAGCTGCTAAGGCATTTGCAAAAGACAATGGGTTTATTTTAAACCTAAGAATGTGCATTTGCTGGAAGCTTTAGATGTTAACTTCACTCCCCAAACATCACGCGGCTGTTGTTTGCAATGGGCTTTTAAACCTTCAGAGCTCTACTCCACACAGCAAGGAAAATGTCACAAGTTTATCTACCTTTTGGATCACCATTAACCAATTTGCAGTTTGTGGGAGTTCAACGCCTCAATTTGCATTTATTTGAAAGGTTTTTGAATGCCTCCTCCAAACACAGGGACTAAATGGTGCTGACTCTAGCATTGACTAGGAGTTTTACATGTTTTGCATACCATGTGGAGGAGCAATGTGACTTCAAACTACCACGCATGAATCTGCTTGCACAAGTTTTCAATGCCTTGTGCCATTCTCCATGTCCCTCCCCAGTATTCTACGTTGCTTCTTGGAGTTTGTTGCTGCCGTTGGAGGGATAAAAAGGGGGGGGGGGGAGGGGGGGGGCGTGATTGATGGAGGAGTTATTTGATCTTCAAACACCACACGCACCCTTTTCAACTGCAGGCTGCCATTAAAATTGCAGAAAGTTCAACATGGTAACCACGCCACATTCCATCTCATGCACCATGTCACTAGCAAAAGAGGGAAATTCACTATATTTGACATGCAATCCATGGGCCCCCTTTATACCACGCACAAGGAAGTCTTTGGCTGGCAAGAATGTCTCTGCAACCCTTTCCTCATCTCCACATCCAGCTGGGTCCTTTGCAATGCCTTCAGACACACACGCGAGCGTTGGGAGATGGGGTGCACGTGAGGGAAAATGCCACGCTGACTTTGCTTATGTTTCCAAAGCCCTCTTCGCATTGACATGAGCTTGGAAAAGTGGAGGTCAAAGGCACCATGTGAACATTGGAAAGATGGCTCTACACTGTTTATTTCCTCAGCTGCAAATAGCTCTTTCTCACCTTTGTAATCCACTTGGAACATAGGTTTGTCATTCTAATCGGGAATGATAGTGAATGGCCACAATAATTTATGAGACTGCACACAAGGATCACTATGTCTCCTTCCAAATGAGCCTCTTGGCATAAAAAATGATGTTGGTTGGATTAACTGCAATCCTAATCTTGGCAAGATCACCAACAAGTCCTTCATTGGGGGTAAAAACAACCATGGTGGGAGTGGTTCTGTTAGCCTGATCATTAACAATAGTTTCAATTTTGATGACTTTTGTCTGAAATTACTCAGAACTCCTTGCACAGACTCTTAAATACATAGCTTCTGTTGTCTAAACTTCAAGGCGTTCTTTTGATTCACCCAAATAATAAACATTCTTTTACACCGCACCAGAGGATTTATGCTACTTACAAAATGCTATTTGCATTTGTCTTGAATCCTTTAGAAAAACACCCTTTCCATTAACCATGCAAGGCACATATTGGAATTACACCTTGCTTAATTCACCATGGTGACAAGACATAAAGGATCAAAATGTAAACATAGTTGGTAATAGTGGCATTTTACCATGAAATTTATGCAATGACACGAGCCGAGTCGGGCCCCAAAGTGGGTCCGACTAAAAAAAAAGTTCATTTTCAAGCAACTGGCCCCTAGAATGCTTCACGGACCTCAAACACACCTCTAGAAATGATTGGCATCATTTTCGGATCATCAGACTGAATTTTGCAACCTTCAGGCGATTACACCACAATTTTCGCATTTAATCGCGAAGATGTAATTTTCAAACCTGTCAAAACACCTTTCTGGAGCTAGCCATCTGACAGGCGTGTACTCTGATATGCAAGCATGACATCTACCAAATAGTTTCTCAAGAAGAGTCCCGAGCGAAGAGATATTAATTTCCGAAAATGCCTAACTGGCTTTGTTGACACTGCGGACCTGATGAAGTCAATGTCCTAGCAACACATGACGCCTTTCTCAAAAATATCAAACGACCTCCGTGGGTCCTCAAATCCGGAACATAGGTACCTTGAAGTACATATTAAAACTTGGAAATCTCAGTTCAATCACAAGACTGACAAGATGCAAATAGTGCACTCACAAAAATGGCTAAATTAACTGATATAACAATGGAAGTGCGGATAACTGAATTTGATGGCAAAATGAGCTCTTTTGAAAACTGATCAAACGGATTGGTAGAGGCTTGAAATTTGAAACATAGCTCATCATTTATACCAACATTAGCCTGGAACAAACATTCTGACATGACGCTTAATGAGGCAACTTTTACACTTGTGCGAAAAAGGGCTCCGACTAGCTGTCGAAACAGGGACTAGTCAAACCACACAAACTGCAAACGGATTTGGCTTCAAAAACTGAGCAAATGGATTCGTCAAGACCTAAAATTTTGCAAATTGACTCAAATTTATGCATAGAATTGAATCCATTTTGAAATTATCCATGACGATCAACATGGCAAAAGATGTAATCGCTCAAAGTAGGCTACTCAATAAAATCTGCATTTGTGCCTAAAATGCACTTCCAGCTCACCCCTCAAACTGGGTACCTCATAAACTCATCCAAATTGAATTCTAAAAAGTTGCACATCACTGAATAGGCCAAATGAAAGGTGTAGGACATGAATCCCGAGCCTTACCTTCTGAAAATCAACTGGCTCCATTTTACCCACTTGCTAACTAGGCCATTCAAACTGACTTATTTTAATCATTCGGAAATGGAAGGCAAAATTTTGAAATGGGCCTATAAAATTGACTCAGTTTTAAATACTCCCAATAGTGGCTCTGACTAGGGATGGTTGATTGCGAGATCAACACAAGAATCTAGATATCTATGGTTAAGCAGACCATCCGAAAACGGATCATTCTTCCCTCAATTCTTCTCTTCTCATTTAAAAAACAAGGCTTCCTTATTCTACCCAAATAGAAGGGCACCTTATTGAAAACCACACAACTGAAGCAAAGCGACTGTACAAAATATACAAACCAACTCACAACTGATCATAACTGCTCCACTCACAAACATTTACCTGTATCAAAAATTTGATTCTCATCACCTGATATATTGATCGAAACAAAGGCACCTTCTAGTAACAATTGAGCATGATCATTATAATCAACCTCTTTTGTCTCATTACTGAAACAGCTAGTGTGCATACCTTTGGTCTGATTTTGAACTTTGTGATCACACACTATTTCAACACAAGTAAAATCATGAGACAAATCACCATAGAGGCATTCCCACAAGCTGACATACCTTTCACTGTCCCACTCAACTCTATCATTTGCAAGGACATCATCATGTTGAACTTGAAAAATAAAACACTCATTTTCAACATTGCAGTTCCTATCAGCACATACCTTATTATCATTTAAATCAATAGAATGAGGGACACTACTAACCAACTGATGCAAACAAGGAACATGAACATTACCATCTGGATATGATACTTCACTATGCTGATCACACCTCATACTATCCTTGCTTATCAAACTGAAAACCTTTGCATTCTCAACATCCCATTCATGGAAAAGAATGCATACCTCCAGCTAAAGCAAATCCTCAGCTAACTCTTTCTCTTTCAGGCTTACATCCACCTGAAACACTTTCATTTGTGGTTTTAAATGGTCATCACATAATCCATGCCTCTTACCTTCATCAAGAAATAATTTTTTACAACCCATGCTATTGCTTTTTGGAATTCCATCAGTATTATGGACTGCTTCATCATTTACAACATCTGGCTAATCAGTTATTTCTTCATACAAAGGGTTAGAGACAAAATGAAGAATCTCCTTATGAACATTATGACATTGAAGTAGCTGGTCCATATCTATATCAGCATTGAATAAAGCATTAGTAAAATTGCTAAAGACACCATCCATTCGATCATCATAATCATCTTCATCAGGCAAAGAAGAAATTGACACTTGGCTAGAACAATCCTCAATGTTCCATTTTTCACATTCATGAGATTTTACCCTATGACCATCATTCTGAAAATCAAGATAATCATACTTATCTTGCCACAACTGATCTTCTTCACCAATTGAACACTTGTCATTAGCCAAAGAAAGAAAATGAACATCGCTGCAATTTACTTCATCAGATGGGTTTTTAGCATGTTCACTAAAATCTTCCATCATAAAACCATCTGTTAGATCAGCATGTTCATCAAGTATACAAACATTCAATTCACAGTCATTTTCCGAAGAATTCTCTTCACTATATTGCAAAAGGTCTTCGTCAACAGCTCGAAGGCTCTCCAACATTTGAACCTTCTTTTCCACAACTTCAAGAGCTTTCTTAAGTTCTGCAATCTTTTGGACTTGCATTGCACTTTGTTGTTCCATTTGAGATTCCGTAAAATTTTCTCCATCCATGTGTGCTATATCTTCATTGCAAT
The DNA here is from genome assembly GCF_030272615.1 of Cryptomeria japonica. NCBI lineage: Eukaryota > Viridiplantae > Streptophyta > Pinopsida > Cupressales > Cupressaceae > Cryptomeria > Cryptomeria japonica. Next base: position 183,486,843 of record NC_081410.1, on the reverse strand, counting down.
CACGCATACCATCACAATTTTTTGAATTTACTTTGTGCATAACTTTCAAAATAGAAAGATTATCAACATGATTATAAGAAGCGAAATCTAAAAATACATTTACTTCATCCTCAACACAATTGACATCATCAATGTTTAAATGAGGATCAGCTATTGTTTGCACTAAACAATTCTGATTTTCATCATATTGCACATTTTCACTTGCACAAACAGCAACACTTAGTAATCCCACTGTACTTGGTATTTCAACATCAAATACATCAGCAACATGCAAAGATTGATGGTCATCACCATCATTATTTTCATTAATATTATCCTGGAGAGATGCATGGTTCACTTGGTAGTTAACAACCACATAATCAACATAAGCGGCATACAAATCAAATGGTACATATCCCTTGTATATATCTATCTCTGTATCAACATTTTCACAATGCTTCCCACTGATCATTCCATCACTACTGCGAGAGACAACTGACATTAACAACAAAGGTTCTTGACTCTCATTTAAATCTGAAACACATGCATCAACAAAACCATTTGGAACTAGAAAGCTTGATGCACCTAGACACGGAATGGTTTGCTCAACTTCATATGGTATTCCACCATTGAAGGTGCTTTGGTATGAAACAATAGCAGACACGAATCTCTTCGAGATTCCAAACTTCAAGTTATTTTCCATAGCCCTAGCTGTGTTAAAGGCTTCATACAAGGTTTTGGGTTCTTTGTTTCTCAATAGGAAACCATCTTCTCATCAAATGCACTCATATAAACATCCAGACATACTTTATCATCAATTTTATACTTTCTGGAAATTTTGGACAAGACTTGTGAAAATCTGATGTTAAATGTGGGTACCAATTCATCTTCCCTGATTTGTATATAGGTGAATTCTTTCAGCAAGTCGGAATCACTCACCTTCTCATCAAACTGATCCATGAAATCTGAAACCAATTCTTCCCATGAGGTAATAGAATTCACTGGCAAAAAAGAGAACCAATCTCTTGCATCCTCTTTTAATGACTGAATAAACAACTTCATGCATACATCTTCTTGGCAAATTTCGAATTCTCCTATCAAATCTGAAAATCTTTTAACATGTTGACATGCTGATTCTGATTTCTTCCCACTGAATATAGGCAAATACTTTCTAATTTCTGTGGGTATGGGATTTGGGTAACCCAGAATACCTTCAAATTTTAGAGGAGCATAATGCTTCATACTAAAACTTTTCCTATTACATGGTTATTCTGGTTTACTAGGCATGGCTCTATGTGGAAATACACAAGGCTGAAAATCTTCACTGCTCATTTTTTCCTACTTCCACAAATGATTATACAATCTGGAATAAAAAACCTTAAGCATATACCCTTATTCAAATCGATTCCTTAACATTGCTTGACATAAAGTTCTTCCACATTTGCATACTACGGAGGATAACATACATTGAATATTTTAGCAGTATAGATACACAAATCAATTTTGAGATCCTCTCTTTCCCTTTAGACTAGTGTTGTTCACTAAATGGGAAAACTACATTATACATTCAAACTTTCAGAAGAGATGTCTTGCATTTAAATCCTCTGAAAATACGTGGAGATCTGCAGCTGTAAGACTTGTAGATCTAGAGATTTACTTCACACTTTAGCACTGTCTTTTACATCAGAGTCACCACCTCTTGCATAGAGGATATTTTGAACAGCTAAATGCCATCCAACACTTGTTTAATTCTCTGTTTCTCTTTCAATCTTGCTGCAATCAACACTCTTCCAAACTATTACTGCACTTTTCTTCTCAAGCTTTTATGATGAAAGCACTTATGTGTGAATCCTCTAATTAAGCCATCTTCACCTTAATATGATTCATAAGATTATCTACTAATCTTGTGAAATTCTTGGAATACAAACTTCCTTCAAGCATCAGTACAGAGACTAGAGTCACCACCCAATAAGGAATTGGGGAAAAATTTGCATACAGCTGCAAGGACTTGCTCACAACTAAGAAATATAACTTTTATTTGTTACTCCTTCATACAATATATGACATGTAAAACATATCATGTTACAGATCCAAAACAAGAACTATTCTCTTCACAAGAAAACCACTTTCATACTATGTGCATACACAATGGATAGACTGGCTGGATATGAAATTGATAGAGAGAAGGATACATTATATTTCTGACCATGTCAATCATGCATTTGAACCCATTTAATTCCCCAGCAGAGTCGCCATTTTTGTTGTTCACCAAAAGTGATAACGCAAGTATACCTGCAATCCTTCTATGAAATGGCCAATTTCAGTCTATGAAACACATCAGGGCTTGGACAACATAACATAGGACCCTAATTGATCCTCCTGCACTTCAGGTTCTGCTAGACCTAGTGGGGGACACCCTTTTTGATGCACTAAATACAACATTTACAGACACATAATTGCATCAACACTAAGCAGATAGATCATTTCACAAGCTCAACATGTTAGGAAACATTACAGATTGGCTAGATCTGTACAAACAATAGGATGAAACAGAGCTTGGAAAGAATGGAACACAAACACCCCTAAATATGAAGGGAAATTAGATTTATCTTTTAAAATGTTTGATCTGAAAGACATCCCCAAACTTGTCAAGGACCAGTGCCTTGTTCATTGGGCAACAGAGTCACACACAAACTATAAATGAAACCTTATACTACAAATCCATCTTCATTATTAAATATTCATGCATTTAATGCCTTGCATAAATGCATTACTCAGCTCATTCACAGAATATATCAAATCCAGACATTATATTCCATTATTCATGATTTATTACAGAATTTAAATTCTTCCTTAAATAATCCCTGCAAACAATCACAATTACCTCCTTGAGATAACAAATCTCATCCTCTTTGAGGATCTGATCTGAATATAATGAAAATACAAATCCAGAGACAACTTCTGTGTGAATTTGTGCATTGCCTTACATACACAAGAACCTGCAGCTAAGAACACCTATAGCAAAGAATTGAACTCCATTACTGAAAGGATAGCCATGCTCTATACAATCTGAAAGAATACTCAAAATTGGAAGCCATGAAAAAATGGAGCCATTCTCCAAATTTCTGGAACCCTTACAACTGAGAAGAATTGGGAATAAAAGGGAGAGGGAACCAAATCAAATCTACAACTGAATTGCGAAGTGTCTCCTCTCTAACTGAATTTTGTTCCCATGGAAACTACTTCCAAAATATCCCACATTTGTCAAAATTAACCTCATAATCGGATTCCTGACTCCGATAGCTTTCCGAAACTATATAAAACTTTATATTTTGGCCGAAATTGAGACCCTGGGCGAATTAATTCCCGTTTGTGCTCAGTCATTTAAATTTTTTAATTATTTAATATAGTTAAAACTATATCATTTACAATTTTAATTTTAATTTTTTGCTCTGAATGTACTCTAATGCCTTGCCACGTGGTGGCCTCCGATTGGTCGATGGGGTTGACCGGACGCCACCTGGGATGATACCTCATCACTGCCACGTCATCTGCTTTGTCACTGCCACTTGCCCGCCACGTGTACACCACCTCACCACCACATCATCGCCACCTATGCGCCAACTGTGTGCCACATCATTGCCACCTCACCGGGACTCGCCTGTTGGACATCTGACTGTATTCGCCACCGGCTTTCGCAACTTTGCAGGGTGTAACTTGCGTGCATCTTCCTTTCGTGAAATCACGTGCACCGTTGATCCATCTCAAACTTTCTCACTCGTTAAGCCGGCCTTCCTCTGTAAAATTTTGCCTGGCTGCCTCGAGAAGCGTGCCTATGTGGGGTCCACCTGGTCGCTGCTCATTCATCTCCTCCGTCACCTTGAGATCCGTGCTCACGCGTGGGCCTACCTTGGGTGCCATCAAGCACCATCCATCAAAAGCCTTATGGCTTAGACATATTACTACTGTGGAGCACTGGATATAAACATTTAAAAAAAACACTTCCCAGTACATGTGGGATAATGCAATTAAGCCTGGAGCTTCATTTTGAAGAGTTCTCTGAGTGACTGCCTGGAAGTTTCATTTGCCAATGCGATTTGGTTGAAAGCTTCTAAGGCATTCCCTAACACATGGGAAGGATGAACTTTAAGCATGCCAATTTGCACTCATTTAAACTTCTAAAACCTTCTTCATTCCACGCAGGCCCAATGCACAATAGGGGAAGAAAATGATTTGCAGCTGCTAAGGCATTTGTAGAAGACAATGGGTTTATTTTACACCTGAGAATGTGCATTTGCTGGAAGCTTTAGATGTTAACTTCACTCCCCAAACATCACACGGCTGTTGTTTGTAATGGGCTTTTAAATCTTCAGATCTCTACTCCACGCAACAAGGAAAATGTCACAAGTTTATCTGCCTTTTGGATCACCATTAACCAATTTGCAGTTTGTGGGAGTTCAATGCCTCAATTTGCATTTATTTGAAAGGTTTTTGAATGCCTCCTCCAAACACAGGGACTAAATGGTGCTAGCTCTAGCATTGACTAGGAGTTTTACATGTTTTGCGTACCATGTGGAGGAGCAATGTGACTTCAAACTACCACGCATGAATTTGCTTGCACAAGTTTTCAATGCCTTGTGCCATTCTCCATGTCCCTCCCCTGTAGTCTACGCTTCTTCTTGGAGTTTGTTGCTGCCGCTGGAGGGATAAAAAGGGGGGGGTGGGGGCGTGATTGATGGAGGAGTTATTTGATCTTCAAACACCACATGCACCCTTTTCAACTGCAGGCTGCCATTAAAATTGCAGAAAGTTCAACATGGTAACCACGCCACATTCCATCTCACGCGCCATGTCACTAGCAAAAGAGGGAAATTCACTCTATTTGACATGCAATCCATGGGCCCCATTTATACCACGCATAGGGAGGTCTTTGGCTGACAAGAATGTCTCTGCAACCCTTTCCTCATCTCCACGTCTAGCTGGGTCCTTTGCAATGCCTTCAGACACACACCTAAGCTTTGGGAGATGGGGTGCACGTGAGGGAAAATGCCACGCTGACTTTGCTTATGTTTCCAAAGCCCTCTTCACATTGACATGAGCTTGGAAAAGTGGAGGTCAAAGGCACCATGTGAACGTTGGAAAGATGGCTCTACACTGTTTATTTCCTCAGCTGCAAATAGCTCTTTCTCACCTTTGTAATCCACTTGTAACATAGGTTTGTCATTCTAACCGGGAATGATAGTGAATGGCCACAATAATTTATGAGACTGCACACAAGGATCACTATGTCTCCTTCCAAATGAGCCTCTTGGCATAAAAAATGATGTTGGTTGGATTAATTGCAATCCTAATCTTGGCAAGATCACCAACAAGTCCTTCATTGGGGGTAAAAGCAACCATGGTGGGAGTGGTTCTGTTAGCCTGATCATTAACAATAGTTTCAATTTTGATGACTTTTGTCTGAAATTACTCAGAACTCCTTGCACAGACTCTCAAATACATAGCTTCTATTGTCTAAACTTCAAGGTGTTCTTTTGATTCACCTAGATAATAAAAATTCTTTTACACTGCACCAAAGGATTTATGCTACTTACAAAATGCTATTTGCATTTGTCTTGAATCCTTTAAAAAAACACCCTTTCCATTAACCATGCAAGGCGCATATTGGAATTACACCTTGCTTAATTCACCATGGTGACAAGACATAAAGGATCAAAATGTAAACAGAGCTGGTAATAGTGGCATTTTACCATGAAATTTATGCAATGACACAAGCCGGGTCGGGCCCCAAAGTGGGTCTGACTAAAAAAAAAATTTGTTTTCAAGCAACTGGCCCCTAGAATGCTTCACAGACCTCAAACACACCTCTGGAAATGATTGGCATCATTTTCGGATCATCAGACTGAATTTTGCAACCTTCAGGTGATTACGCCACAATTTTCGCATTTAATCGCGAAGATGTAATTTTCAAACCTGTTAAAACACCTTTCTGGAGCTCGCCATCTGACAGGTGTGTACTCTGATATGCAAGCATGACATCTACCAAATGGTTTCTCAAGATGAGTCCCAAGCGAAGAGATATTAATTTCCGAAAATGCCTAACTGGCTTTGTCAACACTGCGGACCTGATGAAGTCAATGTCCTGGCAACACATGATGCCTTTCTCAAAAATATCAAACGACCTCCGTGGGTCCTCAAATTTGGAACATAGGTACCTTGAAGTATATATTAAAACTTGGAAATCTCAATTCGATCACCTGACTGACAAGATGCAAATGGTGCACTCACAAAAATGGCTACATTAACTGATATAACAATGGAAGTGCGGATAATTGAATTTGATGGCAAATTGAGCTCTTTTGAAAACCGATCAAACGGATTGGTAGAGGCTTGAAATTTGAAAAATAGCTCATCATTTATACCAAAATTATCCTGGAACAAACATTCTGACATGATGCTTACTGAGGCAACTTTTACACTTGTGCGAAACAGGGACTAGTCAAACCACACAAACTGCAAACGGATTTGGCTTCAAAAACTGAGCAAATGGATTCGTTAAGACATGAAATTTTGCAAACTGACTCACATTTATGCATAGAATTGAATCCATTTTGAAATTATCCATGACGATCAACAAGGCAAAAGATGTAGTCGCTCAAAGTAGGCTACTCAATAAAATCTGCATTTGTGTCTAAAATGCACTTCCAGCTCACCCCTCAAACTGGGTACCTCATAAACTCATCCAAATTGAATTCTGAAAGTTGCACATCATTGAATAGGCCAAATGAAAGGTGTAGGACATGAATCCCAAGCCTTACCCTATGAAAATCAACTGGCTCCATTTTACCCCCTTGCTAACTAGGCCATTCAAACTGACTTATTTTAATCATTCGGAAATGCAAGGCAAAATTTTGAAATGGGCCTATAAACTTGACTCAGTTTTAAATACTGCCAACAGCTTCCATGTCCGCTTCATCATCTTTTCTGCATGTTCTCTCCTTTTTGCTTGAGATGCCTTGTAGTTGACCATAAGATCATCATAGGCTTGCTCAAACTGAGTGAGATGATGAGTAAGTTCCCTCAATGTGTATTCCCCCATATCTCTTTCCAAGTTGTTAAACTTATAGAAAGGTTGGCTCTAATACCAATTGATGAATACTAAGAGGGGGGGTGAATTAGTATACCAAAAAACATTGTACTCAAACACTTAAACAGTCTAGTGATAAACCGGTAAAACAGTTTGACAGACAAACCGGTTAACACACATGCAAACCAAATAGCAAATAATGCATTCACCCATAGAAGCACAAACACCATAACATAAGAGATTTTTATGTGGAAACCCAAATGGGAAAAACCACAGTGAGATGGAACTCACAAGTAACTATCTGCAGAATAGGAACCAGACCAATTACGGTCAGACCGATTAAGGTCTTACAATGTTCTTTACCAGAACAGATCCTGTTAGGAATCTCAATCTCTGTTAGGAGATAAGTCCGATTAAAGACTACCTTGCTAGAGGATTTTAGATCCACAGAAGTGAACCACCTTGCTCGAGGATTTTAGATCCACAAAAGTGAACCACCTTGTTAGAGGATTTGCAAAAGGCTTTTGGGCCTACCCGGTTAAGGGCTTCAGACTTGTCGAAGATGTGAGTAATCAACAAGTGAGTGATCTAGCAAATAGCACAGATTGCTTGATTAGATCCTTGATAGCTCGTTCCTAATGCATTCTAGCATTACTTCAGTCTTCTACACATTCATACTCTCTCCAACTCCTCAACCACCTTAAACCCTAGCAACAATATTAATCGCAATAACAACAACTTCACCAACAACATAAAACCCTAGACATGATGTCCTTATAAAGGAATCTGATTTCATGTCGGTCCAATAGGATTACAATACAATTTCCTAGGTTTAATGCATCTAGACATATTATGGTAACACGACACAAAAAGCACCACTAAAGTGTCAGCACCATCAAACAATTGGTGGATGGTAACTCATCACAAAATGCCAGTTGGTAGCTCATCAAATAGTATTACCGGTTCATACAAAATACCGATTCAAGCAGAATGCCGGTTGCCGGTTGTACAAAATGAAGACTGGGAAATATGTGTTCTGCCGCTTTGGTCCTTTGTAGTGCTTGAGATCCTCGAACTGCTTGGGGTCAACATACCGCTTCAGATTGGTAATTACTTTCTGCAAAACACCAATAGTCTAAGGACTATAATGCATCATACCGGTTGGAACAATTGTTGGTTGAGCATAACTCATACAAAAATAGTCTCAATGCAAGTGTGTGTCCATCAATGACAATCACAACATAATCATCAAAAATGCCAACACACCCCCCCCCCTCTCAATGTTATTGGATTCCAACAACTGGTATCAGAGCCTTGTGCTTAGGAGGAAGTTTAACAACTTGAGGAGGGTCCTGAATCCAGAATCCATGGATATGGGCTTGGAGAAGCAACTTGAGATGGCACTTGAAGATTATGATACTAAAAGGTTGAAGAACTTAAAGCTACAAGATGAATTGAATTTTGCTAAGGAATTCATTCTTGTCCTACAAGAGAGGTTGTCATTTGTTCAAGCTCGAAGGAAGGAACTTTTACAAAATTAGGATGATGAAGAGAAAGATGCACTTAATGAATAGTTTCATAAACTGAGTCAAGAGAAAATGGTTATGAGAAATGAAGTGCAAGCTATAACTATGAGAATGACTAAGGAAATTGAAGACTAGAAGAAAAAGGAAGAAAATCTTGTTGTATCCCTAAAGAAAAAATTTGAAGAATGTGGTAGGTTGGTTCATGAGAATGATATGCTGAGAACTGATTTAGTACAATCCCAGAGTAATGAACAAGAGCTTGAGAGACAAATGATAATTCTGAGAGAAGATCTAACTACTGCAAGTGAGTATAAAGAAAAATTCAAGATGAGTTCAACATAGCTAGATGAGTTATTGAAGAGACAAAGATAGATTAGAGATTCCAGTGAAATTGGATTTGAGTAAGGACAGAGTTCTGATATTGCTAATGAAGATCAAAACTACAAGGCACCATTAAGGCAATTTAATGCTTATAAATTTAATGGTAGATGCTTTGTTTGCTATAAATTTGGTTACATGGCTAGGCAATGTAGAAACAGAGAAAATCAGAACCTTGATTATGCTCCTGGTAAATGTTCTAAATGCAATAAGTATGGTCATAAGACAGAAGATTACAGAATGAATGTTCAATGCTATGCATGTGGAAAATTTGGACATATGGCTAATCAGTGTAGATCAAGCAATTTCATCGGTTTTAGCAAAGCAATTCAAAGGAACAATGTTACATGTTATGAATGTAATGAGGCTGGACATATTGCTAAATTTTGTAGAATCATAAATCCACCGGTTGGTAATGGAGGATCAAAATTGAAAGAGAAAGAGAAGGTTAATGAAATCCAGCAAGATCATATTCAGAGATGGGTCAGGAAGACTGAAGAACAATCAGCAGATGAGAATGCACCGGTTACTTATCCGACAGAGGAGGTTGCTCCTACACTAGCAGGAAGCTCATCCGGAAACTGAGGCAGATGCCTTAGGGGTAGGAAAAATTCATGAAGATGCTACATATGCCCTAGGAAGAGGTTCTAGAAGATGTTCCAGACATTGGAGATGCTTATCCGGCATGAAGAAGATTTGTTCGAGATTCGGTATCTTTCACCAGTAGTCATTGATGTCAATGAAAGATTAGGGTTTTTCTTGGAGGATAAAAGGTATAATTCACTTCATTCTTGATCACCTTGCATTTAGAGCATTTCAAAAGTGATTAAGAGAGACTAAGAGTGATCATAGGCATTTCCGAGTGATCAGATTTCTTCTTGAGTGATTTCACCGACGACTGGAAGAATTTATTAGGGTTTTCACCTGAAAAGATCATCAGGTATTTATCTTTAATCATGGAAGCGAGATCATCATCCATTCATATCTCTATTGCAAATCCAACTTTTGTAGAGGTCAAGGACTGACCAAGGCCAATTTTCAAGCGGTATCCACATGTGGCTACCCTGGATGATTTGGTTGGAGCATTTTCTCATGTTTCGGAGGGAGTTGTTTATGGTTAAGATGTTTGGGCATACATACATTGTCACATTGAGGATTTAGGGACATCAAAGATAAAGGGAATGTAAATGAGTGAGCTTATGCGAGAATATGGAAAGATCAAACCAAAATACAAGCACATTGAAGACTTAGGGTTTACCAGAATTCTGGACATTCCAAAATTCAAAGATGAAATCATTAAGTATGTTTTGAGAAGAGTTCATGAAAAGTTTATCTGGTTGGATAGACCTTACAAGATCACCAAGGAAGCCATCAAGGCAATTACTAGTTTACCTCAGGTTGGGCAACATCTAGACAAGAAGGTTTCTAATGATTATGTCAACAAAATCATCAGCACGACATCTGGCAAGAGATCAATGAGAATAATCACTATTACTAACACAAACATTAGATTCGGTAACATGATTATCGGATATAAGGTAACTCAATAAAACCGATTGAATTCTATTTCCAGTTCCTAGATTTTTGCAGATTACCAAATGATGAGAGAAAATGAGAAACTAGATCTATGTTGTTGGATGTTAGATGAACTATTAATAAACTTAGGAAAGATTAAAGGAGAAAAGAAAGTGACTTTCCAGTATGGCAACTTAATTGTCTGCTTAATGTTATTTTTCATGAATGACACTCCCAGTTTTGGGAAGAGGCAATGGGAATTTGATATCCCAGTAGGGAGATAGTTGAAATAGTCAATTGCTACTTTAGGAAGTCAAAGAGATGATAAAGTTGGGGATATTTTAAAGGATTCCAGAAGGCTATGAAGTCTAGGGAAAGGGTTCCTAAGCATATTGTTAAAAAATACTCAAGTGACATATGCTTCTTGGTAAAGAAGGATGAAACACTTATGAAAGCGGTTAAGCCCCAGAAGATATGGGTTGAGGAAATGAGCTATGAAGTTAATGCATAGATCCTTGAGGCTTATGCAAAAAATTTGATTGATGCACTAGGTGATGTGGCTGAGAATCCCTATGGTACTGCTAAGCAAAAGACTCAAGAGGTTGAAACAGAGTTCAACTAGAAGAAGAGAGAGAAGAAGGAAAATCAAGCAAGTTTGTAGAGAAGATTTCATAGGACATTAAAGCATTGATTGATATTGTCCCAGAGAAAGGTAGAAAGAGGAAGGAACCTGAAGTACACATTCAGCCTGTTACAGCAAAATCTACATCTGAGGATGATACATCATTGGCTTTCAAGAGGGTTATAAGGAAGAAAACATAAGAGACCAAGGCAGAGGCTAAAAGGCAGCCGGTTAGAAAAGTTACTATCAAGTTACTGGCACAAAAGCAAGCACCAAAAGAAACACCTTCAGCTCCATCTGGTACTACAAAAAGGAAGAAGAAGGTTGACATTGATATGGCAATTCAAACTAGTAATGTAGCCATTATTCCACCACAAACTTGTGAAGAATTAGTTGATGAAATAACTAAGGATGGCATGTTAAAGAATGTATAGTCTTATTATGATCGTTTAGATAATGTTGAGCAAAGAGAAGTAGAGCAAGCAATTTTGTTATATTTGGATATTTATAAGAAAGCCTTGATAGAAATTGAAAACCAAATACCAGCAAAATTGTATGATATGTTAGATGCTAGAAGGCTATCGACATTACAAGAAGACAAACACATAAAAATTCAAGAACTATTATTTGTTTGTGTTACTATTTCAATAGAGGAAATGGAAAGGACACTTGAGGTGGTAGATAGAAATGTCTTTAACAAAAAACATAGAATAACCAGTCTTATGTTAGGAAGAGTAAATGAAATAATAATGGAAACTCAAAAGGCATAGGTTAAGTTCTTTGAAGAGAACAGGTGTTTCTTAACTTCACCAGAATCAATGAAGGATACTGCAGACATCCCGGTTGAAGGGAAAGGAAAGGGTATAATGGGTGCTTCACCCTCAATTTTGAAGGACATTAAGATAGTGGAAATCAAGTCCTCGGTAGATACAAATGTATAGACAAATATTGAGACATCGACAAATACATAGAGTGAAAAGGTTGATATTATACAGGATACTAATGTTCAGGATAACAATCCTCCAGATGCAAATGTGCAGGTTGAGGTTACAGTTCCTAAAGTAGAACCAATAATTATAGAGACTACACGAAGTGGCAAAGCCACCGGTGCAAGTGAGGAAGCTATTAAGGATAAATCATCAAAGGAGAAGGAAGGAGAATCCAACAAGGAACTGGTTGTAGATCCATCATTGTTGTCAATTGACACCTCGAAGGCTGAAAAGAAAAACATAGAAGAGATGAGTCCTACTAAACTCGTGATGATGGCTACATAGAAATTGATGAAGGAGGGATCTACAAATAAAAGTATTATTGATCAGTCAATCACTGTTTTACATAGACTAGTCTCGGATTGCAAGTTTGATAGTGAAGCAAGCCCATCCGGCAAGTGTAAGATAATTATTGAGCACATTTCAAAGGATTTTCAATCCTTACAATAGATTTAAAACTTGCAAGCACTAGAGAGGTTCACTCAGGCTAAAAGAGCTACATTTGATTAGGTGATTGAATCTGAGAAGAAAAAGTTTGATGAGAAGCTGAAACTGATAGATAATTCTTTGAAGTAGTGTAAAAATATTTACAGAATATATTGTAACACAGATATACTTATAGTTAATGTGGACAAAAAGGTTAAGGAACTACAAGAGAAAATTGTAAGTATAGCCAATTCTTTAGATGGATTAAATTCATTGACTACATCCATTGATGGTCAAATTTTGGTTTTGGAAGCTCAGATTTTTGTTCTTGAGAAGGAAAAAGACAAAATCATAAGAAGAGCCAGAAGTCTTAGAGGCTTGGTGAGTCCCCGGTTGGATTCACTCAGTGTACATAAGAAGGAGTGTATTGATATGATTGGGAAGCCAACACCAGTAGAGTTAAATGAGAAAGAGTCCTTTGCACATATGTTAAATGGACTTGTATCTATTTTTGGCACTTTCAAATCTGGTTGGGATACTTATATTGAGCTATTGATGAAGGCATATCCATAAATTTTCAAATTTGTTAAGCTCTGGTAAGATATTTTGGGATACTCATTGTACAGTTTTGGATCTTTGACATTCTTTTTGAATTCTTTGCTGGCATTGATGTCAAAGGGGCAGTGATATAGATGTGAAAAAGAAATAGAAGGAGTTGTATACATTAGGGGGAGTATGGAGTATTTTTCATTGATGAATATTCAGCTTAGGGGGAGCAGGGAAGATGAAACCAGTAGGATGAAACCAAGACCATTTTTCATATGAGTGTTGCTATCAATGCCAAAGGGGGAGATTGTTGGCAATTGACACTCAATTGGTTGGTTTCACTATGTTTTCATTGATGGCAACATGGTATCTTATTCCGGCTTCATGTTTTGGTTCAGTGGTGTACCGACAGGCACTTCATCAGCAGACACTTCACCGACACTGGCACCAATAGGATAGAAAGATTTCTTTGGTTACCGAAAATGCAAGACGACATGATTTAGAATATGGTTATCGGCATTGGAGATCGACATCTCTTGGATCAGGCATCGGCAATTGATTTTTATATTCATGTATTTATGTTATCTAGCCGACATGAAATTTGATATCGTATATATCTTTGCAAGCCAACATAAGGCATTGATAAGTTGTATAGGGTATATAGGTCAGTTGGATTAGATCATTTTGAGAAGATCATGGTAATGAAAATATAATGGAAATGTGGATATGATATGATGCAAAATATATCAGAGAAATTATGTATGTGAGGATATTTATGTAAGGGTTATTCCGGTATAGGGTTTAGGGTTTCAGACCGGAACAGACAGAGCTTAACTGGAACCGTATTATGGCATAGAAGATTTTATCTTAGCAGTTCACTCACTTCTCTGGATTGTAGTCTAGATTTATATGTAGTCAGTGAGGCTCCTTTTGTGATTGAGCAGTGTGCTCTGGTTTGTAAGCCTTCCTGCAAGTGCAGGCCCCTTATATTTTGTAATATATCTTCATATGGCCAGTGAATTGATATTGTGGGTCATAAATCCCACCGTTGTTTTTCCTCTTTGAGGTTTTCCACATATAATTTTGTGTGATATGGTTCTCATTTATGTGATTGGCTTATTGATTTATTTACTTGTTTATGTTCTGTATATATTGATATACCGGTTGGTGTATGCATGTTTTAATAAGGCTAAAATTGAACATTTCGGTATAACACTAATTCACCCCCCCGCTCTCAGTGTTATTGGATTCCAACAAATTGTGTAGATGAAATAGAGCTTGCGTGGATTGGACAAAGATTTATTACATCTGGTTGAAGTCAAAAAGGTATTTTATGAGTTCAAAGCTATTTGTTTATAACCTAGATTTTGATAATGGTATCATCTGGTTTTGGTGTGGCGAATCCATTGGTTGTCAAGATAACTAATAGGGCGAGGCCGAAATTTAAGAAGCATCCATACAAATCAATGGAAGACGATCCAAATGGTGCATTCTCATCTGTTCCATATGGGCTATTGCATGTTGAAAACATTAGGGCATATATCCACTACAATATTGAGGAGCATGAGAATGCTGGAATTCTATCAATGTACACCAAGAACAGGATAGATGGTATGGGAAACCTCAAACCCGATTTCAAATCTTTTTCAGGATAAGGGTTTCATTTAGTTCATGAACTTTCAAGTTTTCAATGAACCTGAATGGGTTAGGTATATTTTTAGCAGGGTCCATGATGAATTTATATGGCTTGATAAACCATACAAGGCTACCAAGAATGTATTCCAAGTGGTAACATGTTTGAATGCAATCGGTGGTCCCCAGTCTAAGAAATGTGAAGAACACAACTATGAGAGAGGTAACTAGTTCTTAGCATGATAGGAGATGGATGACAATAAGTGACATTATTGTGTATGATGAGAGATTTATGTCTATGATTCTGAAGGGTTTATATGAAATTTTGGATGCCAGAAGGAATACTGCTAGTTTGGAAGATGAGAGAATAGAAGAATATGTATTAGTTAATTTGTGCTCTGTGATTTCCAAGAGTGAATTTGATAGACTTCTTAAGATTGTGAAGGGAAGATTTAGAAGCAAAACAAGAGTTAATAAGATCATGCTCGAAAAATTAGATGAAGTAGCTAAGGAGACAGAAGTAATTTCGAAAAAAGTTTTGGAAGAGCACATATATGAGATTAATCCGGCCAAAGTTGACACCCCTCTAGAAATGCATACACAGGATGATACCTCTGTTCTGGATGAGCAAACAAATGTAAAAGATATAGTTGGAGATGATAGTGTTGATAATCATAATTTCACTAACTCCAATGAAGTTGATTAGAAACCTCCAGTGATAAATGTTGAATTTGAGAAGGCAGTTGAGGATGTTGAAGATGAAAAGGGAGAGAATAAGTTAAGAAAAGTGAAAAAGAAAACAAGGAATATTAGGAGAAGGATGGAGATAAGATTGAATAGGTTCCAACGGCAAGAGACACTATGGACAAGGGGAAGCAAATTATCAGTGACATAGATCTCACTAAAGGGCCTATATATCTTAATTCTCTATCTCCGGTCCAAGCACTCAAGCTTGCAACACTTGCATAGGTCAAAGTGAGTGAATACTTATTGAAGTATCACTATGAAGACAAAGAACTAATTTTCATGGCGACAAGTGTGTTGGAGAAAATTATACCATCTTTTAAGCAAGATTCAATACACTCATCCTCTGAAAGTTGAGGAACATGCTAAAGGCAGTAGATTCTCATTTTGTGTCTTTAGAGAAAGTAGCAGTGTTGGGACTCATTAAATTTGAGTCAAGTTTAGAGGCCCATTTCAAAAAAATTCTCTATATGTCAGAAAGGCACCTAAATAAGTCAGTTTGAATGGCCTAGTTAGAGAGGGTAAAATGGAGCTAGTTGATTTTCAAGGGGTAAGGCTTAGGATTCATGTCCTACACCTTTCATTTGGCCTATTCAGTGATGTACAACTTTCAAAATTCAGTTTGGAGAAGTTTACCAGGTACCCATTTCGAGGGGTGAGCTAAAAGTGCATTTTAGGCACAAATGCAGATTTTATTGAGTAGCCTACTTTGAGCAATTATATCTTTTTCCCTATTGATTGTCATGAATAAATTCAAAATGGATTCAATTCTATGCATAAAATTGTGCCTCCGTGCAAAATTTCAAGTCTTGAAGAATCCATTTGCTCAGTTTTTAAAGCCAAATCCTTTTGTAGTTTGTGTGATTTGACTAGTCCCTATTTCGACAACTAGTCGGAGCCCTATTTCACATAAGTGTAAAAGTTGCCTGAGTAAGTGTTATGACAGAATGTTTGTTTTGGGTTACTATTGGCATAGATGACAAGCTATGTTTCAAGTTTTAGGCTCCTACCAATCCGTTTAGTTGGTTTTCAAAAGGGTTCATTTAGCCATCGTTTTTAGTGATCCGTACTTTCAGTGTTATATCAGTTAAAGTAGCTGTTTTTATGAACATGCCATTTGCACCCAGTCAGGCTTTTGGTCGAACTGAGAATTCAAAGATTTAATATGTACTTCAAGGTACCTATGTTTCAAATTTGAGGGCCTACAGAGGTCATTTGATATTTTTGAGAAAGGCATCATGTGTTGCCAGAATATTGACTTCATCAGGTCTGCAGTGTCAACAAAGCCAGTTGGGCATTTTCAAAAATTAATATCTCTTTACTCAAGACTCATCTTGAGAAACCACTTGGCAGAGTCCATCCTTGTATATCAGAGTACACGCCTGTCAGATGGCGAGGTCCAGAAAGGTGTTTTGACCAGCTTGAAAAATACGTCTTCGCGATTAAATGCGAAAATGTGGTGTAATTGCCTGAAAGTTGCAAAATTCAGTTTGATGATCCGAAAATGATGTCGATCGATTCCAGAGGTAAGTTTAAGGTTCCTGAAGCATTTCAAGGGTCAGTTGCATGAAAACGAAATTTTTTTTAGTCGGACCCACTTTGGGGCCCGACCTAGCTCATGCTCGTGCATTATTTTTTATTGGCGACTTAGTGGGCTAAGAGGTGTTATTGTATGGGCCATTATGAAATGGAGATTCGGTTTTCTTAATACTTGTTACTAAGATGCCTAAGAGAGTAACAGGTGTAAAGCGTGGCAGGCATTAAAACCTCCAGGCAAATGTAATTATGAGGTGTAAAAACAACTCCAATGACTCCAGCCAAACTCTTTTCCCCTGTTGTGGTGTTTGGAGAGGCTTAGAAATTGTAGACAAATGAAATTGGCAGCAGCATCCACAAGATCCACATAATTGGATGGACATTAAAGTTTCAAACTTGAATAATACATTGCAGCTGCGATCATGTGCCTTCTTTTGATTATTGAACGGGGGTGTTGCTCATGGAATTCTTTTTGCTGAATAGCAATATTATGAATGTTGAATATGGGGGTAACTATTTGACATACAGAGTGATTGGGGGAGTTTTAGACTTCTATTTCTTCTCTGGTCTTTCTCCGCTCTCTGTTGTTCAGCAATACATTGTTCTTTTGGTTTTCACCAACATAGAAGGTTGCATAAAACATAAACCAATTGCAAGTGTTGTGTGGTGAGGTAAATGTCTTTAGAAACCTTCAGCCAATGCTATTGCTGGTATAAACCAATTCCACGTTGGAAACAAAGGGGGTCATCAAAAACTTCAAGCAAATTGCAAATTGACAAGTTTAAACCCAATGTTCTCTGCGTGGCTGTGGAAACTCTTCAGAAAATGCAAATTGGGGTTGCGTGGCTGAGGAGAGACTCAATAAACTTCTATGCAAGTTCAATTAACATGCCAAATTTCCCCTGCTGTGCGTGGACTGCATGGAGTGGAAAAGTTTTAAACTTTCACCAAGTGAAATTTGCATAGCAATTAGCTCCTCCCTATATGGAATTAGAAATGGAGATGAAAGGGGTTTCTAAACTTTCAAACAAATGCAAATGGACAATTTTCATGCTAAATTCCCTGTACGTGGCATTTGGGGGATGAAATATTAACTCCCATTATATTGCGAGCAGCAACTAATGAATCCTCCCTCACATGGTTGTTTAAACCATCAAGCAAACTAAAATTGGCAACCATGGTAGATTTCCCTCTCTGTTGTAGCATGGCACATGGTGTTTGGTGGAAGATTTTTTTAAAAAGGTTTCAAACAGATGCATCTTCTAGCACCTTCCCTCACATGCTCTCCCTCTGTGTAGGTTACATAGCAGCAACAACCATTCTCCTCCTCTGCATTATGGCGCCATTAAACTCAGAAAAAAAAGCTTTCACAAATGCATTTCCAAGCAAATGTATTTATCCCACATTGGCTGGGCGATGAGGTTTTCTGATATTTAAATGCCAATCTCCACTAATGTAATATGTCAAAGCCATCAAGGCTTTTGACGAACGGTGCCCGTTGGGTACCCAAGGTGGACCCATGCACGTGGGTACGGATCCCAAGGCGATCGAAGGAGGTGACAAATGGAGATTGGTAGACCCCACGTAGGCATGCTTCCCGAGGCAAATAGGCAAATTTTGCAGAGAAGGGCCGGCTTAACCAGTGAGCAGGTTGCAGAGGATCCGACGAAGCGTGTGATTTCGCGGGCCAAAGATGCATGCGAGTTACACCCTGCAAAATGGCAAAAAGGGTAAAGATCTTGCATGTTTCAGGAGATCGGACAATCTGCGTTGTTTTGCGAAGGAAAGTTGCTCGCAAGTTAAGGTCCGCGAAATAGTGAAACGCAAAATGGTGAAAATGCAGCATGGTAAAGGTCGAGCAAGTTTGGAGCAGATCGACGGCCTGTGCGGTTTCATGAGGCGAAGATGCACGAAACATACCGGCTGCGAAATGGCAAAAGCCAGGTGGTAGGTCCAGTCAGTGGTCCAGCAGGCGGGTCCCGATGAGGTGGCGATGACGTGGAGTAGAGGTGGTGCCTAGGTGGACGACAAGCAAGTAGACACGTGGCAGAGTGATGAGGTGTCATCCGAGGTGGCACCTAGTGGACCCCATCGACTAATTAGAGACAGCCACGTGGCAAGGCATCAGGGCACAAAAGGAGCCAAAAATCAAAGTTAAATGCAGATTAATGATATAGTTTAAACTATATTAAAATTCAAAAAATTTAAATGATGTGCACATGTTGAGGATTAATTCACCCAGGGTTGTATTTTTGGCCAAAATATGAAGTGTTATATATTATCAGAAAGCTCTCGAAATGAGGAATCCGATCAGGCAGTTAATTTTCACAAATGTGGGATGTTTTGAGAGCAGTTTCCATCGGAGTGAAATTCAGTTAGAGAGGAGACACTTGGCAATTTCAGTTGTTGATTTGATTTTCTTCCATCCTCTTCTTATTCCCATTTTCTTCTCATTTGTAAGGGTTCCAAAAATTTGGAGAGTGGCTCCATATTTTCATGGCTTCCAATTCTGAGTTCTTTTCAAAATTGTACAGGGCAATGTACTTTTCCAGAGAATAGAGTTTGATTCTTGTTGTATATGTTTTGATGCAAGTTCTTGTGTATGTAAGGCAGGCACAAATTCACACAAAATTTGTCTCTGAATGTATATCTCTTTGTTATAAATTGAAGCCTCGAGGAGGCTGAAGTTTGTCAATTTCAAGGAAATTGTTGTGGTTGTTTGCAGGCATTCTTCAAGGAAGAATTTAAATTCTGTAATAGATCATAGATAATGGGATATATATTTTCAAATCTGATGATTTTGTGAGTGAGTTGAGTAATGCAATTTTGTAAGGCATTAATGCAAGGATATTTAATGATGAAGGTGGATTTGTAGTATATGCTATCATTTACAGTTTGATATATGACTCTGTTGCCCTTAGATAAGGCACTGGTCTCACAAGTTTTGGGGATGTTCTCAGAGCAATACAAATTAAAAGATAAATCTATTTCCCTTTATGTTTAGGGGTGTGTTCTTCTCATTCCAAGCTCTGTTTTCATTTATGATTTATACAGATCTAGCCAATCTGTAGTGTGTTTCTAGATTTGGTGAGTTTGTGGAATGATAGATCTGCTTATAGTTGATGCAGTTGTGTGTTTGTAATCGTTGTATTCAAAGCATCAAAGGGTGTCCCCCCCTAGGTCTAGTAGAACCTGAAGTGCGGGAGGATCAATTAGGGTTCTATGTTATGTTGTCCAAGCCCTGATGTGTTTTGTAGACTGAAATTGGCCATTTCATAGAAGGATTGCAGGTGTTCTTGGGTTATCACTTTTGGTGAACAACAAAAATGGCGACTCTGCTGGGGAATGTGTTTAATAATTCATGTTGAATCGAATCCCATCAGTCTAGCCAAAATTCATTTGGGGAAGAGTCTTAGAAGTGTACAAATCTGAAAGTCATTTTCAGATTTGGAAGTGTATACCTTGAAAACTTTTGTTGCTAAGAAATTCAAAAATATTGTGTGACTCCGCTATGTGGTGAGACCCAGAAATCTAAAAGTGTTCAGAGTGAAGATTAGTGGTTAAGTTTTATTCCTCTTCAGGGAGGTGGCGACTCTGTAAGAACGAACCTGAGATTTGGAGGAGTTCTTCAAATTTCCAGTCAGAAGTGAAGTGAACAGCAACAGCAATTTTTTTCTCCAGGTATTCCTCAAAGTATTAATGAGGCAATTCATGTTCCTTATAAGATGAAACAATCACCATAGAAAGGAAAAGAAAATTTGTAGTATGCATGCTTCATGTTTTGAAATAAATTTCAGTTAAGAAATGGGAGAAGTGTGTATAATTCTGAAAATTAGTGACTGCAATGTTTTGAAAAGAATTTATAAAATAGTAAGATGCATGATAATGGTTTAGTGAATGCTATAAAACTAATGGATCCAGATGTAGTTCCTAGATCCAAGAATCCTTTGTCAAATTTGAAAGAGATCAATAGAGAAATTATAATATGTCTTCAAATGATCCAAGAGAGATTTTTCTGGTTGTTAAAAAGGAAAGTAGGGACAAGAAAGAAAGAAGAATCATCATATGTTTTTTATGGAAGATTTTTAGCTGCATTAAATGAGTTTCTAGTTGATGCTAGACCCCATGAGTTTGTTTTTATTGAATTATTTTTAGAGCTTGACTCAATTAATTGGTCTACTACCTTGAGAGAAGAAAGTGTTGAATGTATTAAAGAATGGATAGATATGATTGAAAGAATTCAATATGAAAATATACACAAGATTAAAAATAATTAAGGAGATGAGCCCCTGAGTGGATGTACCTCCTATGATGATGAATGTGATTATTCTCAGTATGACAGTTTAGATGTGTATTCAGAGTGAGAAAAAATTTGTGAAAATAGTGATTGTTCAACTAATCATGAGCCCATTGAGGTTTCAGATGCTAATGATGTAGATCACCTTGTTGTTGATTTCAATCCACAAAATGTTGGCAAACAAAGTTATGAAACTATGTTGCAACATATAGCAGCACTTTATGAGTAGCATGATAAAGGTTATGATGCAGATGTAAGTTGTTGTGATGATGAAATAAATGTGCATAGAGACATGAGCACTGCAGATCCAATACCCTTATCAGATTGGGACAATGTTTACAGCTCAGAGGATGAAGCCAAGGAAAATGAAAATGAAGAAAGAGGTTCACTAAGTAGTGAACAAATTTCAATACTCTTAGCTGCTGATTTTCAGAGATGTGGATTAAAAAATGTGCCCAATCTTTCATACCCATTCAATATATGTTTTGATACTGATGATGTTTTTGAGGGTGTAAAAAATGATACATATGATGTTGATTCTCTTCCTATGTTTGATAGACAAAATGATAATGCATATATGGTTGATAGGTATGGTGATGTAGATTCATATGTTGATATGAACTCTAGCTTTGATATGCATTATGTGGATCTACCTTTTCAAAGACATCACAGATCTGAGGTGTTTTTCTCAGATTTGCAAGGAGGAAATGAACCATTGGCAAGTAAAAATCATCTATTTTCATGTATGCAAAATGCTGATAGTTTTTGTGATCAGCAAGTTGAAGTGCAGTCATGTTATGAGGAAGTTTTCCTCTCTAGTTTGCAGAATATTATTGTGAAAGAGTGTTTATTATTTCAACAAACTAGCAATAAGGATCTGTCTGACATTCCCAACTTTTAGAGGGAGTCAGATTACTTCTCATTTCAGCAAAGAAGTGATGGTAAAAAATATGGCACTCTTTGCTCACCTAGTGACCAACCCTCTCAGCATGTGATTGATTTTTAGAGATATCATGACTATGAACATGCTACTGATTATGCTTTATGTAATCAATTGATTAGAAGTGGAAGTGTTTTTGATTAGGCAGATGTGAATGATGATTTCAGCCTACCTTTGGATAGTGGAAACGAAAATCAAGTGTTTGACAGAGGTAAGAATTGATTTCAGTTTTGATGGCCCAGGGCCATTTATAAGTTGTATATTTTGTACAGTTTCTTTGCTTCAGTTATGTGGTTTTCAATAAAGTGCCCTGTTGTTTGGGTAGAATAAGGAAGCCCTGTTTTTGAGAAGAGAAGAGATGTGATCCATTTTTGGGTGGTCTGCTTAACCAAAGATTCTGGATTCTTGTGTTGATCTTGCAATCAACCATCCCCAGTCAGAGCCACTGTTGGGACTCATTAAATTTGAGTCAAGTTTAGAGGCCCATTTCAAAATTTTGCTCTGTATGTCAGAAAGGCACCTAAATAAGTTAGTTTGAATGACCTAGTTAGAGAGGGTAAAATGAAGCCAATTGATTTTCAAGGGGTAAGGCTCAGGATTCATGTCCTACACCTTTCATTTGGCCTATTCAGTGATGTGGAACTTTCAGAATTCAGTTTGGAGAAGTTTACCAGGTACCCATTTCGAGGGGTGAGCTGAAAGTGCATTTTAGGCACAAATGCAGATTTTATTGAGTAGCCTACTTTGAGCAATTATATCTTTTTCCCTATTGATTTTCATGAAGAAATTCAAAATGGATTCAATTCTATGCATAAAAGTGTGCCTCCATGCAATATTTCAAGTCTTGACGAATCCATTTGCTCAGTTTTCAAAGCCAAATCTGTTTGCAGTTTGTGTGATTTGACTAGTCCCTGTTTCGACAGCTAGTCAGAGCCCTGTTTCGCATAAGTGTAAAAGTTGCCTCAGTAAGTGTTATGACAGAATGTTTGTTCCAGGTTACTATTGGTATAGATGAAAAGCTATGTTTCAAGTTTTAGGCTCCTACCAATCCGTTTAGTTGGTTTTCAAAAGGGTTTATTTAGCCATCGTTTTCAGTGATCCGTACTTACAGTGTTATATCAGTTAAAGTAGTTGTTTTTATGAGCGCGCCATTTGCACCAAGTCAGGCTTTTGGTCAAACTAAGAATTCAAAGATTTAATATGTACTTCAATACCTATGTTTCAAATTTGAGGGCCTACAGAGGTCATTTGATATTTTTGAGAAAGGCATCATGTGTTGCCAGAATATTGACTTCATCAGGTCTGCAGTGTCAACAAAGCCAGTTGGGCATTTTCAAAAATTAATATCTCTTTGCTTGGCACTTGTCTTGAGAAACCGCTCAGCAGAATTCATCCTTGTATATCAGAGTACACGCCTGTCAGATGGCGAGGTCCAGAAAGGTGTTTTGACCGGCTTGAAAAATACGTCTTCGCAATTAAATGCGAAAATGTGGTGTAATTGCCTGAAGGTTGCAAAATTCAGTCTGATGATCCGAAAATGATGCCGATTGATTCTAGAGGTAAGTTTAAGGTTCCTGAAGCATTTCAAGGGTCAGTTGCATGAAAACAAAAAAAAATTTAGTCGGACCCACTTTGGGGCCCGACCTAGCTCATGCTCGTGCATTATTTTTTATTGGCGACTTAGTGGGCTAAGAGGTGTTATTGCATGGGCCATTATGAAATGGAGATTTAGTTTTCTTAATACTTGTTACTAAGATGCCTAAGAGAGTAACAGGTGTAAAGCGTGGCAGGCATTAAAACCTCCAAGCAAATGTAATTGTGAGGTGTAAAAACAACTCCAATGACTCCAGCCAAACTTTTTTCCCCTATTGTGGTGTTTGGAGAGGCTTAGAAATTGTAGACAAATGAAATTGGCAACAACATCCACAAGATCCACATAATTGGATGGACATTAAAGTTTCAAACTTGAATAATACATTGCAGCTGCGATCATGTGCCTTCTTTTGATATTATTGAACGGGGGTGTTGCTCATGGAATTCTTTTTGCTGAATAGCAATATTATGGATGTTGAATATGGGGGTAACTATTTGACATACAGAGTGATTGGGGGAGTTTTAGACTTCTATTTCTTCTCTGGCCTTTCTCTGCTCTCTGTTGTTCAGCAATACATTGTTCTTTTGGTTTTCACCAACATAGAAGGTTGCATAAAACATAAACCAACTGCAAGTGCTGCGTGGTGAGGTAAATGTCTTTAGAAACCTTCAGCCAATGTTATTGCTAGTATAAACCAAGTCCACGTTGGAAACAAAGGGGGTCATCAAAAAATTCAAGCAAATTGCAAATTGACAGGTTTAAACCCAATGTTCTCTGTGTGGCTGTTGAAACTCTTCAGAAAATGCAAATTGGGGTTGCGTGGCTGAGGAGAGACTCAAGAAACTTCTGTGCAAGTTCAATTAACATGCCAAATTTCCCCTGCTGTGCGTGGACTGGATGGAGTAAAAAATTTTTAAACTTTCACCAAGTGAAATTTGCATAGCAATTAGCTCCTCCCTATATGGAATTAGAAATGGAGATGAAAGGGGTTTGTAAACTTTCAAACAAATGCAAATGGGCAATTTTCATGCTAAGTTCCCTGTGCGTGGCATTTGGGGGATGAAATATTAACTCCCATTAAATTGTAAGCAATAGTTAATGAATCCTCCCTCACATGGCTGTTTAAAACATCAAGCAAACTAAAATTGGCAACCATGGCAGATTTCCCTCTTTGCTGTAGCATGGCACATGGTGTTTGGTGGAAGATTTTTTTTAAAAGGTTTCAAACAGTGGTGTTTGGTGCAAGATTTTTTTAAAAAGGTTTCAAACAGATGCATTTTCCAGCACCTTCCCCCACGTGCTCTCCCTCTGTGTGGGTTACATAGAAGCAACAACCATTCTCCTCCTCTGCATTATGGCGCCATTAAACTCAAAAAAAAATGCCTTCACAATTGCATTTCCAGGCAAATGTATTTATCCCACATTGGCTGGGCGATGAGGTTTTTTGATATTTAAATACAAATCTCCACTAATGTAATATGTCAAAGCCATCAAGGCTTTTGACAAATGGTGCCCATTGGGTACCCAAGGCAGACCCCATGCGCATGGGCATGGATCCCAAGGTGACCGAAGGAGGTGACAGATGGCGACAGGTGGACCCCACGCAAGCATGCTTCTCGAGGCAAACAGGCAAATTTTGCAGAGAAGGGTTAGCTTAACCAATGAGCAGGTTGCAGAGGATCTGATGAAGCGCGTGATTTTGCGGGCCGAAGATGCTTGGGAGATCGAACGATCCGTGCTATTTCACGAAGAAAAGTTGCTTGCGAGGTAAGGTCCGCGAAATAGCGAAACGCGAAATGGTGAAAATGCAGCATGGTAAAGGTCAAGCAAGTTTGGAGCAGATCGACGGCCTGCGCGGTTTTGTGAGGCGAAGATGCACGAAACATACCAGTTGCGAAATGGCGAAAGCCAGGTGGCAGGTCCAGTCAGCGGTCCAGCAAGCGGGTCCCGATGAGGTGGCGATGACGTGGCACAGAGGTGGCACCTAGGTGGATGACAAGCAAGCAGACACGTGGCGAAGTGATGAGGTGTCATCCGAGGTGGCACCCAGTGGACCCCATCGACCAATCAGAGATGACCACGTGGCAAGGCGTCAGGGCACAAAAGGAGCCAAAAATCAAAGTTAAATGCAGATTAATGATATAGTTTAAACTATATTAAAATTCAAAAAATTTAAATGATGTGCACATGTTGAGGATTAATTCGCCCAGGGCTATATTTTTGACCAAAATATGAAGTGTTATATATCGTCGGAAAACTCTCAGAATGAGGAATCCGATCAGGCAGTTAATTTTGTCAAATGTGGGATATTTCGAGAGCAGTTTCCATGAGAGTGAAATTCAGTTAGAGAGGAGACACTTGGCAATTTTAGTTGCAGATTTGATTTTCTTCCCTCCTCTTCTTATTTCAATTTTCTTCTCATTTGTAAGGGTTCCAGAAATTTGGAGAGTGGCTCCATATTTTCATGGCTTCCAATTCTGAGTTCTTTTCAAAATTGTACAGGGCAATGTCCTTTTCCAGAGAATAGAGTTTGATTCTTGTTGTAGATGTTTTGTTGTAGGTTCTTGTGTATGTAAGGCATGCACAAATTCACACAAAATTTGTCTTGAATGTATATCTCTTTGTTATAGATTGAAGCCTCAAGGAGGCTGAAGTTTGTCAATTTCAAGGAAATTCTTGTGGTTGTTTGCAAGCATTCTTCAAGGAAGAATTTAAATTCTGTAATAGATCATAGATAATGGGATATATATTTTCAGATCTGATGATTTTGTGAGTGAGCTGAGTAATGCAATTTTGTAAGGCATTAATGCAAGGATATTTAATGATGAAGGTGGATTTGCAGTATATGCTATCATTTACAGTTTGATATATGACTCTGTTGCCCTTAGATAAGGCACTAGTCTCACAAGTTTTGGGGATGTTCTCAGAGCAATACAAATTAAAAGATAAATCTATTTCCCTTTATGGTTAGGGGTGTGTTCTTCTCATTCCAAGCTCTATTTTCATTTATGATTTATACAGATCTAGCCAATCTGTAGTGTGTTTCTAGATTTGGTGAGTTTGTGGAATGATAGATCTACTTATAGTTGATGCAGTTGTGTGTTTGTAATCATTGTATTCAAAGCATCAAAGGGTGTCCCCCCCTAGGTCTAGTAGAACCTGAAGTGCGGGAGGATCAATTAGGGTTCTATGTTATGTTGTCCAAGCCCTGATGTGTTTTGTAGACTGAAATTGGCCATTTCATAGAAGGATTGCAGGTGTTCTTGGGTTATCACTTTTGGTGAACAACAAGCAGAAGGAAAGGTACTTAGTCAATTTAATGCTATACGGTTAAGGATAATTTTGAAAATAGTTGAAGGCAATAGAGTTAGCTTGATTTCCAGTTTGAAGACTATTTAGGAGGCACTAGATGAAGGAGGTAAACTATACAAATAATGTCTTCTTTTGCCTAAGTTCACAATTTAGATAGATAAAAACATTAAGGAATGTGAAGGGAAAATAGCTGATATTTCTCAATCCTATGCCCCTCAATCAGTTTTTGTTAGTAACTATGAAGCTCAGGTTATGGCTCTACTGAAAAAATCAAGATCCTTAATCAAGAAAAAGATAGTAGTTGGGAGAATGGGAGAACTTGGGAATTTAATAACTCATCGGTTGGACACCTTGTGAAGCAGTCAGTAGGATGCTATGAATGCTCTTAATAAGAGTGTTTTAGTAGATCTTAGAGGAGCACAAACACATGCTTATCTTTTTAGTGCTCTGATCAACATTTTGGAGAATTTGAAGAAAGGTGGGGATGATCACCTAGAGTCCTTGAAGACCATTTTTGCGAACATCTTTAAATTCGTGTAAGATATTGAGTATACCCTTGTATATAAATTTTGGTGGATACCTGTCTTTGGCATTGTTCTTAAAGGGTGAGAGAGAGGAATGAAAAATGTTGTACATTCTCAGGGGGAGCTTATTGAGTTGTTGAGTTTTGAAGTTTTGCGGTGACAGTGTCATTTTTCATCAAGTGTTGCCACTAATGCCAAAGGTGGAGATTGTTGGAAAGAGACACTGTACTAGTAGATATTTGTGCTTGAATTTTTTTGGGTTATCATTGATGGCAACTCAGATCTGATATCACATCCAATATATGTAGATTTGTTCTACTAGAATTTTGATATTTATTTATGCTTAAGTTTGGAAGGTGGAATACAGTATGCACCAGAGTATAAGTACATTATGCAGATCTCCATTTTGGTTGCATAGTTTTGGTTGTGGTGAAAGAGTGTGGGTCTCAATCCAATCATGGTTTTTCCCTTTCTAGGTTTCCACGTAAAAATTTTGATGTTATGGTTTTGTGCTTGTTTGGATTTTGTTTTTGCACTTTACTTTTATTCATTTGTATCTGGTGGTTAAAGAATCAGTTTAAGGAAGTTGTTAATTGTAGAACACTGCTTCACCCCCGCTTCTTAGCGTTCATTGATTCCAACAGGAAGTCACCTACATGTTCAACTTGCAACTTCATATTTATAATAAATTCTTATCATAATCTTCTTTTGATGATGACACTTATCCTTGAATGTGCCCTTATGCCCTGAATGTTTTGAAAAAGTTGACCTTAGGGTCTCTTTCCCACATCTTGCAAAGACCATAATATTTTCTTAATAACATAGAATTTCAAGTGTCATAATCATCAATTTCTACAAATTTTAAAGAGGATTATTGTCTAATTTTATCTAATGGTCTTTGGCCCGTAATACCTTAAAAAGACCATAACATTGCATTAGTAGTGTAGACACCTAAAATTGTCTTGTCTAATTAAATAAATATTTTTATTTATTTAATTATTTTAAGCCTAATTCTTCTATTAATTAAATGAATCTTTATTTATTTAATTAATTCATTTATCCTCTTCTAGCCTTATTTCTCATTTAAATAAATAACTTTATTTATTTAAATTATCCTTTTCCTAAATTAAATAAATATCTTATTTATTTAATTGATCCCACTTCCTCTATTAATTAAATAAATCTTTATTTATTTAATTAATTCATTAACCTTTTCTACCCATGACACATGTCATTCATCTCTTAATTCCTACACTACCTACCCTCTCATTATTTTCTTATTTTCTCTACCTACCCTCTAATCTTAGCCAATCATTTATCTTTTACACCTCTCAATCTTATCCCTCCATTTCTTATAATGTCTTCTATATAAGGAGATGCTTCCTTCATTATCAACCCTCGACTACTCTAGCATTCAAACTTTCATATGCGATCAAGTCTACTTGCAACCACATTTCCGTTCTTTGTTGAGCTCTTGTGCACATATAAAATCTGAGAGCAAATCTATCAAGCAAGATCAATGGAGATTCAAACCCTATTGGACATGTGATGGTATAATCTTTGTGATTTTATTGGATTTGCATTGTCTTAGGTAATCTTCATATGTTATGGTGGATCTTTGTTGTTGTTAGGCTAGGGTTTTGTGGTTGAATTCATCTAGTCTTTCAATATTGTTGTTTCCACTTTTCACCATAAACATTTTGGTATGCTCGGTGGGACTCTTGTCCCTTTTGAATTTAACATCTTTTGTTGTAGATTTTGTGTTTTTGAAGTTGCAGATCTGACATTTCTGACAAACTTTCAGCATTTCCGCGTCTGCGCATCCTGGAACCGCGGTTTTGCTTTTCTACCACGTCTGTAACCTTTGTAATTACGTTTGTGTTCGCCATTATTTTATCCTGTTTTGCAGATTGCAGGGTTGCGTCTTTGTTGGCAAATCGCGTCTGTGCAGCTTTTGGATGCGTTTGTGTTCGAGAGTCGCGTCTGTGTTCAGAAGTCACATCTGTGACGGATTTATGTGCGTTTGCGATTTTCTGTCGCGTCTCCCTTAGGTTTAATAGTGTTTGTGTCTCAGATTTTGCATTTCAGTTTTTGATCTAGTTTTGAGGCTTTATTTCGTCATTTGGATTTCAGATCTAGTTTATTTCAAGCTAACATATTGTGATCTAGCTAACAAAATTGGTGCAGCTTGTCTTGAAAGTAAATCATTTTGTCGAAGGCCCCTATTTCACAAAGTCTTTTTGGATCTAAAATTTACCTAAATCGTGTGCTTGCAGGAAGGGGTGATCATTTGAAACAATCCAAACTACTAACAAATCTTCATTGTAGGACCTTGACAAGGGTTTTCTTTTGATCTTTATTGTGTGCCTTGTTTTCATATATTATCAAACACTTCAATTGGTGCAGTAAATTTGAACTAGTGTCTTTTGTGTCTTGAGCAATAGGATCTTTTCGTTTAATCTCTAGAGGGCCTATCTCCCCATGTGGTCATTAGGACTACTAGTGAGGAGAGAATGACCCAAGTGGTAGCAAGGAAAACCCACCTCTTCTGAACCACTATAAATAACTGTATCCATGGTGAAAGCCATGGGTAACGTGTGTTGATTAGTTCATATCGACACTATGTCTCCCCATAAACCCATTTGAGAAAATTTATTTGATCAGTTGTAGGGCATAACCCCTACCAGCTGGGAACCTTCTGTATTTACAGAGCTGAAAGTGCCACATGTATGGCCACACGAGCAGATGCCCTTACTAGCACTTTTTGTTTTAGAAAGCCAAAATCCTTCTAGTTGTTGGGTCAGGAGGTCGGACCTCTCGAGCGACCCACACACATATAGTTCTTAGTAGAGATACAAAGTTTGCCACAGGGAGTTTTCGTGGGGACTGATGCTTGGCTACCCCTGAGAAGTGAGTGTCGAGGGTGGAGCCAGTGGGTTCAAGCATCTAAGTATCCGCTCTGAATAGCATAGCCTTAGGGGAAACCCCATGTGCGATCAACAACTATTGTCCTAGCCAACCATAAGAATTGTGCTTGTCTTATTTTGAACATTCAAACATTTAAGACCAAACATCATAACATTGTGTCTTTTGTGTCTTCAAGTGTATGAAAAACAATTTTACATCAAACAACACACTTTTCTTTGAGTCATTTTGAGTATAAACACTTTCAAACATTGAGGCTTCATCAACATTGTGTCCTCTTGTCACAGAAAATAGTCAAAAATTAAGATTTGGTCACAACTAACAACTTCACAAATTGGAAAAATTGCACTAAATTTCATAAACGCGTCTGTGTCTAATATAATCACGTCTGTGTCTGATATAATCGTGTCTATGTCATTTAACTGCGTCTGTGAAGGGCAGAAACATGTCTGTGTTCCCTTAAGCAAAATTACATTCACAAAATCTCAGAAACACATTTGTGCAGTGGTCAACCACGTCTGTGAAGTATACAGGCACGTCTGTGTTACAGAATTGGAAAAATTTACAATCCAACAAACAAGAGCAATCAGATTCAGAATTCTTGAGCTTCCTAGTTTATTTCTCTAGGTTTTTATCTAGCATTCAACCCATCTTTCGGTCTCACAAAATTTATCATTGCTTTAAACCTTGCATTACATTAACATTTGTCTAAACTTGAGTCAAAAGGTCACTTGCTTGTCCTCATCTTGCTTTGTCAACACACTACATACACCAACATTTTGCTAAGTGGTCCCTCATCAAGGTCTATCACCTTTGGGTCTCATTTGGTCTTACTTAGAGTCAAGGTCAACTTACCTCATCAAGAGAAACTATCATCTCTTTGGAAGCCACACCTACTCTACTACATCATATTTGGTCTTACACTTTGGACATTGCAAGTACACCTCAGATTCATTTACATTTCATCCAACTCTTGGTCTTCCATACTTTTTCCATCTTCATCTAGTCTCACATATCTTGGTCAAGACCTACTTCATGGTTGAAACCCGTTCCCAAAAACCTAGGAGAGAAACTAAAGAGGCTCAAGAGTCCGCAAACATGAGTACCTATGAGTATGACAATGATGTCTTTTTCAATTCTGATCATACTACATTACTTGACATGGATGCCTATAGAAACATTCCAAATGTTGAGAACATGAACACTAAAAACAACAATGATACACACAATGACAATATGGACAACTTTTCCGTACATTCAGCAGAAGTGGAAGACTCCATTATGGATCCCCATTTTAATCGATTGGTTGAGGAAATAATGAGGAGAGATAGACAATACATCTTACAAGTGATGGCACAAAGTGGAGCCAAGATCCCTCATGATTTTGACATGTCTCAAATAATGGAAAACGTACCTTTGCAACAACCTCACCTCAACATGGATCAAAGGAGGCCTAATAGTGGAGGCAATAGAGGACCACATATGGTGCTTGAATCACCATCATCTTTGTTTCAAAAACTTGAGGTCCCACATATACACAGTCAAGCATATGATACTCACCTTCACAGACCATTATGGAAGTCTTAT
This sequence comes from Cryptomeria japonica, assembly GCF_030272615.1. Classification (NCBI taxonomy): domain Eukaryota; kingdom Viridiplantae; phylum Streptophyta; class Pinopsida; order Cupressales; family Cupressaceae; genus Cryptomeria; species Cryptomeria japonica. Next base: position 183,454,684 of record NC_081410.1, on the reverse strand, counting down.
GCGGAAAAATATACTCAATCACATACCAATGCTAAGGACCAACCACCAAAGCAATTGGATATCCAAAGGCATGATCAAAATTTGGACACAAGGAAACCCCATGTCAAATTTGGGGGCAATACACCAGAACAAACTCATGACATGCCTGTAGAGTATGGTATACATGGACAAAACAAATATTCCATTCCTCATCATGACTCTATACCAAGTGGTCTTTATGTGCAACATCACTATAGACCTCCTCCATATGATCATGTGTATGATCAATATCATCCACATATGCAGCATGCTCCTCCTCCACCCGGTGGCTCAGGTATGGGATATGGTCCAAGAAGTCAGTCTCCACCTAAGAACAATTTGGAACAGCAAATCAAGGACTTACAAAAGAAAATGGAGGACATAAATACACCAAAGCCAACTTACACAATGAGAGACATATGTCCCTTTCCATTTGACAAAAGCATTCCAATGCCTCCATTTCCTACACACTTTGTGGCACCTAAGTTTGATAAGTACAGAGGAAAAGGGGATCCTAAGGCACATATAAGACAATTTTTCATAGCTTGCATTGAGGTAGCAACATAAGGGACATATTTGATGAGATTATTCCCACAGAGCTTAGGTGATCAAGCTATGGAATGGTTCTCCCAACTTCCACCTAGAATTAAGTCATGGGGTGACTTAACAGAGGCATTTATCCAACATTTCTCATACAACATAGAGATAGACATATCAGTCACTACTTTGTGCAACACCAAGCAAAAGGATGGAGAATCTTTTTCATCATTTTTACAAAGATGGAGAAATCTAGCCAGCAGATGCTCTTGTGAAATTCCACAAAAACAAATGGTAGAGATGTTCACCCAAAATGTTAACAAAGACATTGGTTATGATCTAAGATAAGCTTGTTTGTCCACCTTCAAGGACGTCATTGAGAAAGGCTTAGTGACAGAAAAGGTCCTAATTGTGCAAGGCATCGTCAAAATATTCAAAGAAAACAAAGAGGACTTTAAAGGAAAAGACAAGCCAAGATTTTGGAATAAAAACAAGAACACAGTCAATGATGGTGTTGTTGATGCCAATACAATACGACCCAAAATCATTTTTTCCATATCAAGCTCTACAAACAATCAAGTGAATACTCAAACAAATTCAAAATCATGAAGGAAGTACACCCCATTGGGAGAACCACTAGAGTCAGTTTTCAAAAAGCTAGTGGCAAACAAAATAATGACAATCCTAGATCTACCTCCATATGAGCCAAAGGTTAAACCAAATTGGTGGAATGATGATGAGTATTGTGAATTTCATAAGAGCAAGGGACATAAAACAGGAAATTGTCATCGCCTGAAGAAAATCATACAAGACCTTATTGATAGAGGTGACATTGAGATTGAAGGGCATTCATCCAATCAAGAACATGAGATGTTTAAAGAACCATTCCCAAAACATGACAAGGGAAAAGCTAAAGCCACGGATGAGAAAATCAACTATACCAAAGCATCCTATAACTATAATTCAACTGTCAATCACATTTGGATGGACAATTATGTCTCTACCATTATCATCAAGGACAAAATGCCAGAAAATTCTACCCAAAGACAAAATTGTCCTAACAGTAATTGGATCTTCTTCTGAACATACCTCTGAATGTAATGTTACAACTCATCAAGGTAAATTCACCTTGCAAGGTTCTCTAGCTAAAAACACTTCTTCCTCATCAACCAAACCTGAGTAGGACCTTGTAGAATAGTTAGGGAAGACACCCGCGCTTATCTCAATCCTTGAGCTTTTACGCATATCCCCTACACATAAAGCCATTATTGATAAAACTTTGAGAGACACTTTTGTCCCCACTGATCTGAACGTGGACCAATTTCAAGCCATGGTGGGATACCTTTCCGTTCCACACTCCCTTACATTCACAGAAGATGACGATGCCTCCGTGAGCCAACCATAAAATGCGCCTTTACACATTGAATCCTTCCTACACAAACATCGAATAAAACGAGTCTTGATAGATGGAGGACCTGGTCTTAATATATGTACTTTGAACACAATAATACAATTGGGATATTCAGATAAAGCTGTGAATGCTACAAACAAAATTACCATCAAGGCATATGATGATGAAGAGCGTTCATCCAAGGGCACAGTCACCTTTCCCCTTAGAGTTGGGCTAGTTAAAAAGGATGTGGTTTGTCAAGTCCTTGATCTAGATCTCACATACAACATACTTTTGGGACCTCCATGGATTCATGAGATGAGGGTAGTCCCATCTACATACCACCAATGCATTAAGTTTCCTCACAATGGAGTTGAAATAACAGTTAATGGTGATCCTAATCAATTTATATACTGCAATAACTTGAAACCAAAAACTGAGACAATCATTCCAAGTAATAGAGAAGTTGTCCCTTCTTCTGCATACATTGACCCTGAATCATGAAAACCTTCGACATCAAAAAAAGGTGAGCTTAAAGGGAACTATCAGGACAAAGGCATGGGTAAATACACTTTGAATCAAACCATGTGCTTACAACAAGTTATGAGTTCACCAAAAGAATATGGACGACCACATACTTCTAAATAGGTATCTATCATTACACTCAAATGGGATCCTACCATCTTCCAAAAGTGGGGTGAAATGGAAGAAGAAGACGTATACAAAATGATTTACAAAGACCCTAAAAATGGTACACAGGATCACATCAGCATACCATGAGAAAAATATGGCAAAGGATTCAAGATCCTAAAAATTTTTGGGTATGATGGTAAAAGTCCTCTTGGCTTAAGAAAGGAAGGTATCATTCAACCTTTGCAAGCAGAATTGACATTTAAAAAAGAGCGCTCGAAAGGGCTTGGCTTCATGTCTTCCAAGGTAAATACTCGAAAGATAGAAGAAGCATTACAAATCAAGGCTGCCAAAGATCAACAAGAAAACCACTATTCCACCGACTCTAATGAATGGGAATGGGGTTCGGACAAATCCTCTAGTGACTATGAACTCACCGAGACATTCAGAGAACTAGGTGAACCCATAGAAGAAGAGGAATTTTATAGAAAATTCAAAGTTGGTCAAGAAACAACCCCTGAGGACCCCACACAATCTTTGCCTCTAGGTTCTAGGTCGAAATCACGAAGGATGAGGACACCCATCCTCGAATGCACTTTTAGTGATGACAAGTTGAACTCATTCACGATGTAGACAAATGAGGAGAGTGCTAATGATGACCTCGACAACTACCTTGACATACCTGAATATAACTGCATCCTCACCCTTAGTCCCGCTGACTTTGAAAACATTGAAGGCCTTCCCCTTGTTCACCACCAACTTATTGACTGGGACCATGAAGAACCTGTATAGTTCGACACATTCCAAAATGATGAAGCCTTTATTAACTATCTAGGCATACGAGATGACCTTCCGCTTGGGGACCATAAGGCAGGATAAACTATAGAGTTCAACAACATGCCATATTTTGGTGAGGGTGTTGGGCCTTCCAGTCGTAAAAATATCAAAATAAAAACAAATCATGGGTGCTATGGTGAAAACCACATTGTGGCACTGTCTGACCCCAAAAAAGTAAAAAGAAAGGACGTATCTAAGGGTGAAAACCTCTCTGAGGGACCCGAAGATGGAAGGCTCGACATTCTCCTAGCATCGTATGAAGAAAAATCATCTATGTTAGTAGAGGAGACCATGAAAACAAACATTGGTGCAGAAGAAGTTCCACATAACATATTCCTGGCACAATCTCTTACAGAAACAGAAAGACCAAAGTTCGTAAGTTTCTTCACAAAGCGACAAATCAATTTTGCATGGTCATATGTTGATATGCCTGGATTGGATCCGAATTTAGTAATGCATCATTTGACAATTAAATTGGGGGCAAAACTAGTAAAACAAAAATTAAGAAAGATGCATCCACAAGAGGCATTATTAGTCAAAGCAGAGCTTGAAAAATTATTGGATGCCAGATTCATACGCCCAATTAATTATGTTGAATGGATCTCCAACTTAGTACCTATCAGTAAACCAGATCGTAGCATCAGAATATGCACAAATTTCAGAGACATCAACAAAGCTTGTCCTAAGGATGATTTTCCATTGCCAAAAATCGACCTGATTGTAGATGTCACAGCAGGTCATGCGATGTTATCTTTGATGGATGGATTCTCTGGCTATAATCAAATAAAAATTGCATCCGAGGATCAGCACAAAACAACATTTACTTGTCCCTGGGGAACTTTCTGCTGGAATGTCATGCCCTTTGGGCTAAAGAATGCAGGCGCTACATATCAAAGAGCCATGACTACTATCTTTCATGATCTCATGCACGTTACTATGGAAGATTATGTTGATGACCTCTTGGGAAAATCAATAGATAGAGATACGCATTTGGACATACTTTCAATCATTTTTGATCGGTTGGATAAATACAAAGTAAGATTAAACCCCAAGAAATGTGTCTTTGGAGTAACCTTCGGGAAGCTCCTGGGATTCATTGTCTCAAAAAGAGGAATTGAAGCTGATCCAACAAAACTCAAGGCAATCCTAGAGATGCAACCACCAAGAAATATCAGTCAACTTCGATCTTTGCAAGGGAGACTCCAGTCCATACGGAAATTCATAGCACAACTTGCAGATAAATGTCATCCTTTTCAACACTTGCTACACAAAAACATCAAATTCAAATGGGATGATAACTGTCAACAGGCTTTCCAGATACTCAAAGATTATCTTCTGAATCCACCAGTCTTGATGCCACCAGTTCCAAAACAACCCCTGTTATTATACATATCCGCTACTTCAATAGCACTGGGGGCACTCTTAGCACAACATGATGCTAAGGGAAAAGAAAAGGCAGTCTACTACATCAGTCATTCTTTGGTGGGATATGAGCTAAAATACACACCAATTGAACCTGCATGTCTCGTTGTGGTCTTTGCTTTGCAGAAATTACGATACTACATGCTAACTCATAAAACTAAGTTGGTCGCAAGGATGGATCCATTGAAATACCTTCTCAATAAAGCAATGCTTACTAGTCGACTAGCTAAATGGGTGATGCTCTTGAGGGAATTCGACATTGAATATGTACATAGAAAAGAAATTAAAGGACAAGTTATCGCAGATCAGTTAGCAAATGCTCCTATGATAGATGATGCTCCTCTAACTTCAGAATTTCTAGATGAATCCATTTTGACAGTATCACACACAAAGCCTTGGCAACTATACTTTGATGGCTCATGCACACAGCATGGTGCAGGAGCTGGCATCCTTTTCATCACACCTCAAGGGGATTCCATTCCAAAAATCATACCGATTATCATTTCCTTGCACTAATAAGATAGCAGAATACGAGGCATTAACAACTGGATTACGAATTGCAGTTCAGTGGAAGATCCAGGAACTTCATGTTTTGGGGGACTCTCAACATGTAATTTGTCAAGCAACTGATGACTACCAAAAAAAGGATGAAAAATTAATGCCTTACAAAAAAATGGTGGATGACCTAAAACAATATTTCGCAAAGTTAAACTTTGAGCAGATACCAAGAGAGCAGAATCAAGCCGTAGATGCCATGGCTACTATTGCTTCACTGATTGATCTACCACAGAATGAAACCCTCTATGAGTTCTTGGTGGATAACCTTTTGGTTCCCTCATATGATATCACTCCTACTAAGATGATATTTGTCGTTGGTCCTGATTCCCAGTTATATGGTTCCATTTTCACATACCTTCGTAATAATACCCTTCCTACTGACTTATCCAACAACCAATGTCGCAATTTCATTCGCCAATCTTCTCGATACATCATTTTAGCCGATATCCTATACCGTCGAGGTCTAGATGACACTCTTCTTAGATGTTTAGAAAGGGACGAAGCTCAGATTGCTTTATGCGAAATTCATGAAGGGATATGTGGTCCACATTCTAGTGGTCCTACCTTAGCCAAGAAACCCATCAGGACTAGATATTACTGGCCTAATATGGAAAAAGACTCATATCAGTTTGTCAAGAAATGTAAGCAATGTCAAATTCATGGAGACCTCATTCATGTGCCAGCACAAGAACTTCAACCGATTGCGACTCCTTGGCCCTTTTTTCAGTGGGGACTCGATCTCATAGGCAAGATTCACCCTCCTTCCTCCAATGGCCATAAATTCATTATCACTACCATAGAGTATTTCACAAAATGGATTGAAGTCATGCCTCTTACACAAGTCACTAGAAAATAGATTGCTACATTCATTCTCAACTACATCATTTGTCGATACGGTATTCCTATTTCCATCATCACCAATAATGGTTGTCCCTTAAAAAATCAAGATGTTCATGAACTTTGTGTTTGTTTCCATATTACCCATCATTTCTCCACACCCTATTACCCCCAAGGTAATGGTCAAGCTAAGGTGTCTAATAAAACTATTCTTAAAATCCTAAAAAAGACAATCGATGATGTTGGCCGCAATTGGCATATCCAACTTAATCCCGCACTTTGGGCTTACTGCACAAGCGTCCGCACACCTACAAGAGCCACATCTTATTCACTTGTCTACGAAGCTGAAGCTATCTTGCCTATTGAGGTCGAGTTACCCTCTTTACGAGTCTCTTTCCAAAACATTATCAGTGATGAAGACTACAGGGTCTCTCGCTTACAGGAACTAGAACTATTGGATGAACGAAGACAAACTGCTTTTAATCATCTCAAGGCTTATCAACAATGAATGAGTCACGGTTACAATCATAAAGTCAAGCCTCACACATTTGAGGTAGGTGACTTAGTTCTGAGAGAAAATCCTAAAAATCAGCAAGACAGAGAGAAGAAGGGCAGATTCGAACCAAATTGGCTTGGCCCTTATATCATTTCAACAACCTATGGATCCGGTGCATATCAGCTCTCAACTCCAGATGGTGAACCTTTGGAGGATCCTATCAATAGCATGCACCTTCACAGGTTTTACACATAGCTCTGCAGAATATCCTAATTCACAAAATACAAAAAAATTGAAAAAATAAAAAATACAAAAAAAAAAAGAAAAATCATAAAAATAAAAAATCGTTACTTGGTGAAAACCTAGAAAATAGGCACCTTGTGACACAAAAAATAAATAAATAAATTAAAGAAAAACATTTCGTCCAACGGTGAAAATCACTTCAATGGTGCCCTGGGCAAGTACCATGGTGAAAACTGGGTCACCGGCGCCATGCGTAGAGACATTGCTCCTCCCTCCTTCATGATTCACTTTCATCTCATCACTTTGCACAACCTCACAACCTTTCCATCCATAATAAATCAGCTCCTATCTTTGGCTAAGGCAAATCCTAAGTCTAGTGATGGGTGTGGAACTGGGAGCATCACACGTTCTGAGGAGTATAGTTTCTTCCAGTCTTCTTCAGTCTATCCGCGCACAATCCACAATAAAGAAGAATTTGCATTGCCAATCCGCAATAAAGTTTTGTTTTCTCCGCAATAAAGTATTAGTTTCATGGATTCAGTCTGTGTCAAATGAGACATAGTAGCAACAATGGGCTTCAACAAATCAAATCTTTCAACAGACTCGGACAACATTATGGTTCAATGCTATCTATCCTTTTGTTGAAGTAAACATTGTGACCACAATCAAATAAGACTTATACAAGTGACAAGAGGCACTAAACTTGAGGACTACAGTGGATGTTGGTGTCGAGTCTTGGCTTTCTTTTGATTTTATCTTTTTGGTGACATGTCTTTTAGCTTTTCCAAGATGTCTCTGACTAGAGATTCTATCTCTAGGATGTCTTTGACTAGAGGGGCGAGGATGGGGTATCGTCACCTATTTTTCTTTGTTGTCTGTGGATTGTCTCTTAGTAATGCTATGACTTGTCCAAGGATATGAGGACATGGTGATTCTAGTGTGAAATGGGGCATTCCTTGTTTGCGACTGTCTTATCTCCATGCAAATGGGTACAATGACTTTCTAGGTTGAACATATATCTGGATTGTCATAACCTATTTGCCATAATAAAGCTCAATGATGATAATAGCACAAGAAGCTCTTTCACTTTCATATCTTCTATCTTTAATCCCCCTTTCTTGATTGACCTCCATCGTCCTTCTTGAGTCCATGTAGTCTTCTATCACATGACTGAGTATAATGACACACCAAATATATCTGCATTTCATGTAGTTTGCACCTACATTACCACATATTCATATTTCATACATACATATAGATATCACAATTGCATCACATCTTGCACACAACACATATTAGCACATTTTACATTCTCATCATGTAAATAGTTAGTTGCATTATCCTATTCATTTGCATTTCATACATTCACATTTGCATATACATAACATATTAAAACATAAAAGAACAAAAACATTGCATTTCATCATATACATATTTGCATCCACATCATAAAACATATAGAAGCATCACATAGGTACACATGCATATAGCTCTTGAAAGGAGGAATCATCTCATATATATATATATATATATATATATATATATATATATATATATATATATATATATATATATATATATATATATATATATATATATATATATATATATAAGTGTCATGATACAATGATGTCAAAATCATATGGCTACAATCACCCGAAGGTGTCATCATATAAAATGGTACAAAATTGATACATAGGGAGCCCTCTAAGGCTATGATGAACTCCCTCCCTCGGAGCCAGCTGGCCTCGACGGAGTCTGAGCCTTGGAAGGACCTACCCCGGGATCATCTCTCTTGTCCCTTCTATATAGTGGTGGTGGAGGACCCATGACCCCACTGCTAGACACCTACCTCTTATCTCTCCCTCCAGTGGTCGTCGTAGTCCGCGATGGTCTACAAAAGCTCCTAGCCCGCTGCTCTAGTGGCACCACTCCATAGTATAGGTCTCTCCAGTATCCTATCTCCTCCCTTACCCGCAGAACATAGGCGTATCCGGCCCCTGTGTCCTCTGTTGCCTGCCTCCCTACCCTCAGTGTTGTCTCAGCCTCTATGTAGCACTAGATAGCCTGATCCCTCTCCCGCTCAGTATCCCTCAACTATCTCCTGAGCCTAGTTGTCTCCCTCTCCAAATCCTGGATCTCATCTACCTTTCCCTGGTAGATCTCCCTCAAAGTTAGTAACTCATCCTCCTCCTCTCCCCCCTCACCTTGTCCCTATCCCTGTGACTACTCCTATCCCTGTCCCTGGCTCTGTACCTGTCTGGGAACCTGTGCTGCTAGCACTTGTAAAGGCAATCCACCTCTACCCCTCACTATGTGAGCCTGTCTCTCCTCTCCACCCTCTCTCCTCGGAGCCACTCTCCTCTCTACTACTGCACCCTACCTCCTCTGTCAGCCTCTACCTCCACCATCTCCATCATCATCTTCATCACCTCCACCGTCTCCATCTATCGGCTCCCCTGGATCCGTCAGCCATGGAAACGGATGCTCTGCCCAATATGCAGTATGCTCTACCCAATATGCAGTACACTCTGCATCCATCCATGCATCCTCTATATCTGCCCACATATCCCAAGGCAAGGGAATCATCTCTACTAGCTGTGTCACTGGCTGATCATAAGACAATAATAGACCCAAGTGCATCTGATCTCTCACTGTCTGCGCATACATCCCTGACCCCCGTGGCATCCATTGTATCTTGTCGAACTGCTTACCCACCCTATCTACCAACTGCCTCTCAATAACATACGGTGTTCGAACAATCAGATACCTGCTCCTGAATACATATGGCAGCTCCACTGCATCATCCTCACACTCCTCACAGTCTTGGTACGGCCTCCATACCACACTGTCTATCTCATCAATCACCTGACACTAGTACTCCAGTCTCCCAATCTGTGGCTGCGACATAATCATATCATATAAGTGAACATAGTTGTTCCCATGTCCTCTGCCTTTGAAGTGGATTGGTCGTGTAACCGACAGATGCTCATATGCCCATACCTGCAGTAATGTCACCCCGCATCCCAATCCTGTTGACCCGTGATACACAAACTGATGCATCTCATAATACAGGTGTGCCAACAAACACAATCTCCATGCAAACCTGGTGTGCTTTGTCACCAATATCTCTAGTGTACTCCCCCATCCCACAACCAACCCTTGTGTTGCCCTATCCGGATAGAGGAATTCATTGATCACTCCTGCCAACATTGCTAGTAGCGCTAATCCTATTTATGTCATTGTATCCCAAGCCACGTGTCCAGCTCTCATCTCCAGTTCTGGATCCTGAAATAATCATCTCAGTGCATCCCTATCTCTGTCTCGATCGTAAGGAACCAACTCCCGAATGATCGATATCCATAGTATCCTATACACATCCTCTAAGGTGATTGTCATCTCACCCATCGATAAATGAAAAGTACAAGTCTTTGAGTGCCATCTCTCAGCTAGCACAGTCAACAATCCCGTGTTTGCCCAAAACTTAGGCACATATAGAATATGTCGCAAGCCCATAGCCTCAACCATTGCTCCATCCTCAAGTGTCAGCTCTAGTCGTAAACTCTAAGTCGATGAGAATCTCTCTCGTGACTCCAGCATAGGTAGGTCATCCTGCAGTCAAGAAAATCAACTGTGTCAATCCTAGTAACACTCCCTGTTCATCACAAAGTATTGCTTTCTATCCTAGTGGCACTCCCTATTCATCACAAAGTGTTGCTTTCTATCCTAGTGGTGCTCCTTGTTCATCACAAAGTACTACTTTCTATCCTAGTGGCATTCCCTATTCATCACAAAGTGTTGCTCTTTGTAGTACTCCCTGTTCATCACAAAGTACTGCTTTCTATCCTAGTGGCATTCCCCGTTCATCACAAAGTGCTGCTCTTTTTTAGTACTCCCTGTTCATCACAAAGTACTGCTTTCTATCCTAGTAGCATTCCATGTTCATCACAAAGTGTTGCTCTTTTTAGTACTCCCTGTTCATCACAAAGTACTACTTTTTTATCCTAGTAGCATTCGCTATTGATCACAAAGTGCTACTTTGATCCTATCCTAGGGCCTCTACTTAAGTGTATCCTCTTGAGTAGTTTCCTGATTGCCAATGTATGTTCTATCACAGAATTGTCAATCCTAGCCCTATCTGCTATCCTAGTCTTCCCTAGAGGACTTGTTTGAGTGTATCCTCTCAGCATGTTATCCAATCAACAACGTATGTTCTATCACAGAATTGTCAATTTCTTATGGTACTCCATTTTCATCACAAAGTGCCTTGATCTATCCTATCCTAGGGCTCTACTTGAGTGTATCCTCTTGAGTAGTTTCTTGATTGGCAACGTATGTTCTATCACAAAATTATCAATCCTAGCCCTATTTGTTATCCTAGTCTTCCCTAGAGGACCTGCTTGAGTGTATCCTCTCAGCAGCTTATCCAATCAACAATGTATGTTTATCATAGAACTATCGATTTGACCTTGAAGACATAAATGCGCATTCATGACACAAACTTGCCGCTTGACTTTTTTTTCTAGACCTACCTAAAGTGCATTTATTACCTACCTAGCATGCATTTATGACAACAATTAATGCAACAAAGTACAATGAGGTTTTGCGATACTTATCAGCTCTCCTGCATCTACTGGCCTCTGATATCGACGAACGCGATCAAATCTATGCACCAATGCCATCGCTGTTGACTACTCTCTACTCTCTCCACACTCTGATCTCTTGGATGTGTGGATGACAATGAGGATGTTTTCCCTCGTAGTCTATCTTATAGACTACCCTAGCCCTAGTCTCCCGAGTCAGGCTTCTTTATCCCGTGACTTTGTTACTCTATCCTATTCGGCCAGTCCATTCTACCCTTTCTTTCTTATCGAGAGACCGTCTGTGATCTTTGTAGACATTTTCATCCAATCTCTCAAGGGGGTATATCATTCCCATCTTGGGGCAACTTTGTATCAGTTCATCTTATCTTCTTTGAAACAATGTGACAAGTTGCATTGTCAAAAAGAGGGGCAAAATGTAGACACCTAAAATTGTCTTGTCTAATTAAATAAATATTTTTATTTATTTAATTATTTTAAGCCTAATTCTTCTATTAATTAAATGAATCTTTATTTATTTAATTAATTCATTTATCCTCTTCTATCCTTATTTCTCATTTAAATAAATACCTTTATTTATTTAAATTATCCTTTTCCTAAATTAAATAAATATGTTATTTATTTAATTGATCCCACTTCCTCTATTAATTAAATAAATCTTTATTTAATTAATTCATTAACCTTTTCTACCCATGACACATGTCATTCATCTCTTAATTCCTACACTACCTACCCTCTCATTATTTTCTTATTTTCTCTACCTACCCTCTAATCTTAGCCGACCATTTATCTTTTACACCTCTCAATCTTATCCCTCCATTTCTTATAACGTCTTCTATATAAGGAGATGCTTCCTTCATTATCAACCCTCGACTACTCTAGCATCCAAACTTTCATATGTGATCAAGTCTACTTGCAACCACATTTTTGTTCTTTGTTAAGCTCTTGTGCACATATAAAATCTGAGAGCAAATATATCAAGCAAGATCAATGGAGATAGGAAGAATGGAGATTCAAACCCTATTGGACATGTGATGGTATAATCTTTGTGATTTTATTGGATTTGCATTGTCTTAGGTAATGTTCATATGTTATGGTGGATCTTTGTTGTTGTTAGGCTAGGGTTTTGTGGTTGAATTTGTTTAGTCTTTCAATATTGGTGTTTCCACTTTTCACCATAAACAAGTAGCACAAAATTTAGTATTATTATTTTCAATTTCTATATTTTTTAGAGAGGGATGCAATAGAGCTATTTAAATTTATATAACTTATTGTCTCTTGTATGTGACAATGTTTTAGTTAATTTTTTAGTGTCTTGTTGATGATGCTAGGAGGAATTTGAGTCATAGCCCTTTTCTTAAGACATCATGTTGAGTTCCTAAGTGGAATTAGTTAGACGCATATCACATATTAATACTCTGTTACAAATGTTAAGATATTAAATTGGACATATATCTTATTTTATCCATCTATTGTTGCACAACTCAAGGTTTAGCGAAATTCTTACAAACGTGTAACAACTAGCTGACAAATAACTTCATCTTTCTTAGTATATATGCTTCCTTACAATAACACATTTAAGAATCATGGCTATAAATATTGAGTTCAAATTGGATTTATTACAAACAGATAAAAGTCATAAAAGTGAAGCTAGTTGAAGTGAAGGAAGATTAGAATATAATATATTTAAGAAAGATTCCCAACTTTTTCAAAATTTAAATGTGTATTTTGTATTTTTAGCTTCAATTTGAATGTAAAGGATAAAAAAATTATAAATTATGTATATTGTTATTATATTTATGTCAAATACTAAATGTAGCAATTTTTGTGAGAAATTAATGAAGAATATCAATTTATCATTCTAAATGTGCTCACACTTTTACTTATAATTTTGGGAACCATACAATTTAGTTCAAAGATTAATCATGATTATTCATACAATCCTTTACCAAAACATTAAAAAAAGAGTATCTTAGAAGAAATTAGAAAAGGATATTGCATTGACAAATTATTTCACGTTTCAAATACATTCCACTAATAATAAAATCCCTTGAATTTATAGGTCTATTTAATCCATGTGTATATAAACATCTATTACTTAATCTCTTTTCTTTTAATAAGTTGTTATAGACATGTGATTTGCATAATAGGAACATAATCATGTGGATAATGTTTTCACCCATGAATGGTTCCACTCCTTATTTTATCAACACAACCCTCAAATGATCCAAACAATGACATACTAAACAATGTACTGCTCTAAATATAAAAACTTATGTATGTCAATCTTAAAATGTCTTAGAAATGAAATTGTCTCCATAAAATAACATTAAAGAAGATAACTAGACAATAACAAGAGTAAGTATGACATAGAAATTATTGAGGCCAAAAAACCCAAGATTTAGAAACCTGATAAAGAAAAAGGAGAGAGTTGATGACAGTCTGAGGGGATGAGAATTTCGTGCAACAACTCATCCTAACCAGGAATAGACAACTGAATATCTCCAAACTCGGCCAGAGTAACATCTGCATCTACATCCACAAACAAACTCCTTCGCTTGTTATATATATATATATATATATATATATATATATGGTGAGTCAGTTGGGCTCGAGTGTATGTTATTATCCTATTATGGTCGTTCACGACTGTTATTGTTAGTACACATTGAGCAATTGGCTGGATGGTGTTAGTAACTAGCATATATACCTTAAAAATTTTAATTTAATCTATATAAAGTACGCCAAGAGATATCCTTCTTGAGGCACCTATTTTACTTTAGGGTCTAAAATTGATTAAAAATAGGCGCCTCGAGAAGGATTTCTCTTGGCGTACTTTATATAGATTAAATTAAAATTTAAGGTATATATTATAGTGGTAGTGGCACCATGCAACATGGAAAACGTAAAATAAATCAATATAACATAGTATATTTTTATTAAAATAATTATATTATAATATTATTATATTATTATGTAAAGAAATATGAAATTTTATATATCTATTTAGACTATTTTTATTATTAGGATTAAATTTATGTTTAGGGTTAAGGTTAATTATTAGGGTTAAATTTAGGGTTAGGGTTAAGGTTAGGATTGTGATTAGGGTTTAGGATTATCTCAACCATATCCACCCACCCGTAGTTGAGGGCTAACCTAGTGATTTCGTAGCAGAATCGGGTTAGGCTAGCATTAGCATTAAGGCTAAGGTTAGGATTGTGATTAGGGTTTAGGGTTATGGTTAGGATTATGGCTAATGTTAGGGTTTACACCATGGGAGCCAGGATGCATGCTAGTTACATAGGGTTAGGGTTAAGGTTAGGGTCAATGTTAACATCATGATTAGGGTTATGCTTAGGGTTAGAATTTACATCACAGTCAAGGCGATGGTTTAAATCATGTTTAGGATGAGGGCTTAAGATTAAGGTTAAGGTTAGGGTTTGCATCATGGTTACGGTTATGGTTAGGGTTAGGGTTAGGGTTAGGGCTTAAGATTAAGGTTGAGGTTAACATTTATATCATGGTTAGGGTTCAAGTTTAGGATTAGGATTATTGTTGAACCTTCCTGTTATATATATATATATATATATATATATATATATATATATATATATATATATATATATATATATATATATGGTGAGTCAGTGGGGCTCGAGTGTATGTTATTATCCTATTATGGATGTTCACGACCATTATTGTTAGTAGACATTGAGTAGTTGGTTGGATGGTGTTAGTAACCAATGAGTCAGTTGGGCTTGAGTGAAAATTACTATCCTATGAAGGTTGTTGTAAATTGTTAATGATAATATATTTTAGACAAGTATGTAAATAATGATTTAAGAATTAGTAGGTTAGCTATACCCAAATGTTATGTATCCAAGGAGTCAATTGAAAGTTCTAGTTTGTAGAAGTTGAGCAAGGGTGGTGAATATTGACAATGCGTTAAATGTGCTTGCAATGTTAAAACCTTGGCCAAGGTGGTGCTACTTTATGCAAGTGACTGTCAATTCACATGAACTAGAAACACCTACTAGTTAGATGGTCATACTAGTTAAAAGGTATCTATAGTGTGTGACCAACTAGATGTGTGTAGGTTCTGAACACCAGGCTCAGATGGCAAGATGGAAACTAGATCTAGTGCTTAGTTTGTACCCTCGTGAAGGGTCAGGTTACTTCCAATTGGAAGGGGTGCAAGAGACTGCCAAGTGCATGATTAGGTGGAAAATCCCTTGATGATGTTATTCCTCTTCCAGACTATGTTGAGGCTTGCTACATAAAGTTCTAGTTGGAAAGCTAAATGATTTGTAATCTCTAAAATTTTATCTCTTCCTTTGAAAATGAAAGGTATCATATTGATTTGTTTTTCATATTAAGTAGCATAATGATATATGTTGCAAATTATTGTTCAATAAAATATTAACTTCCTTTCAAATGAATAAGTTAGATTCTTATTATACTGAAGAGGAATTAGTTAGATTTCAATTTCGGTTGAAGTAGTTATGTTTTATTTTGAAATGCTCAAGTTTAATCTTAATATAAGTAGTAATCTATTTTCTTTAAAGTATAGAATCAATGACATGTTACACAAGGAATCATAGAATCACTGACATAACCATTAAACAACCCCAAATCATTATTTGAGGAGTTTGTCGTCAAACATTTCATTTGAGGTTTAACTTTAATATGTACTTTCTAAACCTCTTGAGGGGGGATAAGGATATCTATTTTAGAATTTGGTAAATCCTTCTTCCAAACCGAGTGTTGTTTTTATTCTTCATGCAAGTTCTGGAAGCATGACCCACTCTAGCACACAAATGATATATTATAAAGGAGTCTTCATTGTCTATTTACTACAGCCAAGTACCAAAATTTGAAGAAAAATAATATGAGTGGGGAGCTTCCTGTTTTTGTGCACACACACAAAATCTAGCAAATAACAACCTCCTTATAAATTTAGTGATCTTATTAGTAGCAAAAAATTATCCAAAAGAGTTAGTATTAATCATGAAAACCTTTTCATTCCAAAATCCCAAGGGTAACCTAGGCATTCGAACCCAAATATGAAACTTGAATTTTTCAGTCATTGGGTTGAAACCAAGAGAACACATTTGAGAAACCATGGACCTTCATTTGAGAGAGAGAGAGAGAGAGAGAGAGAGAGAGAGAGAGAGAGAGAGAGAGAGAGAGAGAGAGAGAGAGAGAGAGAGAGAGAGAGAGAGAGGGGAGGGTAGGGGGGAGATTTCAAATTTTCATCAAATTTTTTACAGATTCTATTTTTACATATTTTTAAAAAATAATGTTCATAAATTATTCAAATTTTTATGTCTAGTGGCCTAGCTATTTTTTTGAAATTTCATTGCCACTTAAGGGCTTGTTATGGCCCAACATGATCCTGCACATACCCACTTGTATGACTGAATAATAACTCACTTGTCACCAACTATTAACAACAATAGTTTGCACAACACAAGATTGTATCCAGACTAGACCATATCTAGACCAACAAGTTTGACATTAAAGACAAGATAAAAGACCAGACCACATCCAAACCAATAAGACATTTAGACTACGAACAAGTTTGACACCAATGACAACATAACTCAAATCTTCCAAAAGACACCATTTATCTTCCAAAAGACACTATGTACCATTCTTAGCTCTTTTTGTGTTTGATTTAGTGTGAATGTGTAATGACTAGGTAAAATAATGCAAGATAGATAGTAATCAACATAAATAGATACAAAATAGTAAATCAAAATGTAAACTCAAATCTAGAAATGAGATATAGAAAGGAACCTATCTTTGAAATTTGAATTTGAAAGTGTTAGACTATGGAGATAGGTGCCCTAGACCTATAGGTGTCCTTATCGAATGAGGCTTCAAATTTTGGATTAGGATGTTCTATAGATCACTCTCTCTGAAATTTAGTGAAATATTGTTAGACTATGGTGCCAACTATATTAGTTCTAGAGTTGTTGCATGTTCAAAGTTTGAAACTATGTCTCTATCTACTTTGCACAAACCTACAACGTTTTGTTGTCGAATCTATAACTTGCACATAGAGAGAAAGAAAATGGTGTGCTATATAGGGACTTGCCTAAATCAAACCTTGTGTTGGTGTTTCCACATCCAAAACAACTATTATAATGAAAATAAGAGCTTCCTCTAGGTAAGGTAGAGGTTGAATCGAAATGAAATGTTGAATTAACAAGATTATATATTAGGATTGATAATGTTGGTAATGCAATGCTCTTTCGACAAGTCCTCTAAGTGTTGATGCAATAACATGGTAAGTCATAGCAAAATCCATTAGGAAAACATACTTGAAGATAATTTGTTGTAGCTTGATGCTCCTTGTACTTAGATTTTCTCTTGAATGAAAGTGACTAGATTGATAAAATGAACTATAAATGATGCCTTTATATAGGGTTCTCAAGGCATTTTCACATTTAGGCCAACTCCCAATGATCATATCAAAATATCAAGATTAGATCACAAATGGTAGGAATCGACACTCCAACGTGTTCAAATTTGGGCACCTTTTGGAGGAACTAAGGTGATAGGTGCCATTGTCCAGCCAAAATAGGGCAAATTAAAGGTGGTTACAGAGTGCATAGGTTGATGATATAGGATCTGGTCACTTCATGAGCATATGATGATAATTTGGATGAGATAAGGTCAAAACATACTCAAAATGACCTAAGAGGAGGCACACTAAAGAAAGGGCCCAAAAAGAGTGTGAAATTGTAATTGGTTATAATTTGCAACACCACACATCCCTTGTGCCCATGATTTTGAAATAAAAAAAATTGACCTTTGTTTCACTTTAAAAATGTTGTTTGGCCAACTCGTAAGCACATTTATGAACAACATATGAGGATGGAATGAGTGAGAGAAATAGGTATGTGCAATATTTTTGACAATAATCTTGGCACATAGTATAGGTAGGCAAGTACATATACCCAATTTTTGAGAAATTTTAGGGCAAAAAAGAGGCACTCTAGGAGAAAATGAGTAGTAAAGTCCATGTAAAGAGATCACAATTATATGAGATAAAATTCCCACATAGAGAGAGAGAGGTAGAGACCATTCATATAGATTTTGAGTTTTATGCTCATTTGTGAGGGGAGAAGGAAAATCCATGCAAGGGAAAAGAAGATTGAATGAAGATGAGGGGTGGGCCATTGCCCCAGGGGTTTGTCTTTATGTGTAGGTTTTTAATGTTAGGAAAAATAGAAGAGCGCCAAAGATGAAATAAGGGAAAGATCATTTATAGTTCAGTTTTTGTACACCTTGAATAAATATATGGAAATGAGGAATATTTTTAAGTAAATATATATGTAAGAAAAGCTTAATTTAAATAGTTGCTTTAATTTCATGTGTTAAAATACACGTGGCTTTGGATTTGATTTGATTTGATTTTTATACTAGTAATTGAGTTGCTTGCAACAAAGTTAATATATTGCTTTGTCTAGGCTACGATTGTGACGAGTGAGATTGTTTCTAGACACTATAGTTAGTGTAGCACCATTTGTTAATGAGGGACACAAATTTCATGTCAAAAATATTGTACAAGATGACCTATGGATTAGATCTGCACCTTAAATCTTTGGACATTTGCACAACTTTAATGGTGTATTATACTTTGAATCCATGACCTTAGCCTTATACTCTCTGTCAAAAGTAAAAATGTAGATTTACACCTCTTTTTATTGTGTACTAGTGATTTACGAGATATCCATAAAATAATGTGTGTTGAGAAATAAAAATGGCACTATAAATCAACATATAATACTATACACAAATGGCAACCAACACCTTCTCCCAACATACATTGATATGAACATTTAATATGTATTATTAAAATGTGATGCTTTTCTTACTCAAAACTTATGAAATTTGTTGTACTATTATTCTTCAAGAATATAAAATTTTAAAAATTAATCATTATATAATGTAAATGATGTAGAAGTTATAATAAGAAAATAAATTTATTAGACAATGAAAATTAAATTAGATAATTAAAAAAAAAACGCTTACTTTAACACAGAAAAGTCATAACTATAAATACTATAACAAATTTAATAATAAATTTGATTACAATCATGTCTGCTCAGACAAGTAGTAAACGGTAATGATCCGTTTGCATTTATCTCTGACAAGATTCATACAAGTGAAGGTCAACTAAGCCAAAGAACCAGATAATTCTGGGAAAAAGCTTGTCTAAATCCAAGAGAGATGGTGTCTACCCACCAGATTCATAATATCATTACATTGTAGGCCACATTGATTGAACAAGGATGTCAATCCCAAAAACAGCCCATTGTGTGAGCAGCATTACTAAAAACAGAGGGATGAAACAAGGCTACTGAGGCCCTGTAAAAAAATGCCCTCTGAAACAAATGGCTGCTGCAAACAATTTTGTACATGAATGACATGAATCTGATAAAAAGATTTCACAGGTAATCTTAAAAAAGAAAAATAATGTTCACTCCTATCTAAATACATCAAACACTAAAGGTTTTATTGTTGCTTTCTTTTAATGAACACGCCACTGTCACATTTCTAAGTCATGTTATTGAAGAGAGCCTGCAAAGCCTTCACTATTTCAGCCACACTCAAATCACAGGCTTCTTCCATCTGAAAACAAATAGAACGAATTGGGTCAGTTAATTTAATGCAGATGGAAACACCCAATTGAGATTTATTTTCTTTGAGTTAGACAGTTGAAGTAATGAGAAAGAGAAAAGATTGAAAATTGTTGATGGTTTTTAGATTTAATTGTGTGATCAATTTTTTTTATCAATATTTCAGATCATGTGTCATGATGATGATGGATCATAAAAGATGATCCAAACGTTTGATGAAAAAAATTGATCACACAATTGAATCTAGAAACTGTCAAAACTTATATTTAATTGACTGAAACATGTCAGAGATCACAATGGCATTGTAAATTTCATGTGTTTTATATGCTATGTTACCTGAACAGTGAAAGTCAAGTCTAGGGTTGTCTCTGTGAAAGATAGAATGCTGGCATTCATGATAGTGAGGTCAAGCCTTTCAAGCTCTGCAAGGGACTTTACCAGAAGCCCTTTTCTCTTCTCGCAATGGATTCGAATTAGAATGTTTTTGTTCACTTGACGAGCCTCGATTTCAGGTATCAACACACCTTCTGTACCATCTTCCACGGCAGAGGAAGAATTAGAAGAGGAAGAAGTTGAAGACAGTTTGTCGTCCTCGGGATTCGAAACCAGCTTGGCCTTCTTTACATACACCACGGACTGCACTGTTTTCTTGGGAGCTTTTTCCTCCATTACCTTCACCTTCTCCTGCAACTGCTTCACATACTTTATTGCATCCCCCAGAACAGAGGCCTTATCCATCTGTCATAAAACCAAAATTATGAACCACCCAAAAACCATAACTTTTATAGCACATAATTGAAACTTTGAATTGGATTCTAAGGATGAAATTATTGATGTTACCTTCTTGAGGCCAGGAACAATGGCAGAGAGAGCGATGAATCTCTGGCTAAGTTTCTCCCTCCGCTTCCTCTCAGCCATGATGTGATCATGAGTGTTACTCGATACCTGCTTTTTCCCCTGATTCTGCTTAAACATCTTGGCAGAGGAGGGTGAAATGTTAAATCCAGAGTTGTCCACAGAATTAGTAATATCTGATATGCAACTCTCCACCACGATTTCGCCATTAATGGTGGGTGTGTTTGGGGCTGCATTGAAATTACTGTAGTTATTGCTGTTATCAGTATAGTTAGATTCATCTTGGAACTTCAACATGCTTGTTATGTAATTCTCCAGTGGGGAATTAATCTGTTGGCAATTGGGCACATAAACAGATGGAGCTGTGGAAACCTTGCTTGAAAACTGTGGCTGTCCATGCCCATGAGACGAATTGGAATCCCAACTGATTGTTTTCATCTGTTTTGAAGGCCTTTCGTAATAAGAACTTCCTTCACAGGGCCTTGTCCTGACTCCCAATTGAGGAA
Organism: Cryptomeria japonica; assembly: GCF_030272615.1. NCBI lineage: Eukaryota > Viridiplantae > Streptophyta > Pinopsida > Cupressales > Cupressaceae > Cryptomeria > Cryptomeria japonica. The sequence goes on along the minus strand of NC_081410.1, from coordinate 183,433,103 downwards.
GCTTTATATTGTTGTTGTGATAGCAAGCAGTTTCCAGACCCAAGTTATTATTATTATTGTTCTGGTACCCCATTAGAGCTGCAAGCTGTTCTGCAGTTGGGTCATATACATTGCTGTTGTTCTGCATTACTTGCAGCGGATCATCCATGCCCTGCAACAAACAATAATCCAAATAATTTCTCATTTCAATAATGATATCGATTACAAATATCCGGTTCATACCAAAATCAACATTAAATCGATACCATTTTTTTTTCACAGAACCAACATCAACATTAAACCAATACAATTTTCTCAATATGAAACCAATACAAATTTCTTATGAACAAACTAGAATTATGAGAGAGAATCTGTACCAGCTCTGACCACCATTGAGCAGATGACATTTCCATCTCTTGAGAATTCTCCCTGCTCACGTCGGTGAAGCTGCAAGGAAAATTACAATCTCATCGTCTAAGCCCACAAAATGTCTTATTCATTGACTTAAAAAAAAAAGTAATAGTTGTGGGCAGCTGGAAACTCAATTGGTTGGTTGACTTTATGATGCGTATTTTAGACTTTAATATATGTATTCACAGGCAGCCATAACGGGGACAGTTGTATTGATGATAAAATACCATTGTCAAGCGTTGATTTACATTATGCCATCAAACCAGATTCCCACAACGCACGCCATGCTCGACAAAAAAATCACAAGATGAAGAAGAAAAAAAATTTTAAAAATCTTACAATAGAAAACAATTTTTTTTTTTTTTTCAAAATTTGATTTTTTGAATGTTTTTCATCAATGTTTCGGATCATATTGTATAATTCATCATGACATTATATGATCGATCATCAAAATGTAAAAAAACATAAAAAAATCTACAACAAGATGAAACAAAGCAGAACAGGAATTGGAGATTATCTAGATACTATCCATGATAATCGATCTGTCTGGCTGCCTGAATTCATTTGGAAACCTCAAAAGAATCCCCACCAGCTAAAATTTCTAGCAAGCACAAAACATAGCTAAAACAACGACTTTTATACTCCAATTCTTTCTTATGACCTGAAAATGAAATTGAAGCTCTATGCATAACCGGATAGAGATAGAAATGGGTTGAAACTCACAAGGATTTTATGAGAATGGTGAAGCTGCTGCAATCAGAAAATGGCGTTAAGCTTATGTGTGGATCCCATCCTTTGGATCCCTATTTGAACAAAGCTTAACACGCATCTGCCACGGTTATCAACAAACACCGAAGAACACACTAAATAAAAGGTCAAGAGACGAATTGAAGGAGCAGCCAATTCAACAAAAAAACCAAGTTTTTGGTCCAAAGTTTCAAACCCTTCTGGTCCAGATAAAAGCGAGCAAGAGAGAATTTAATATCATGTTTCATGTGGACACGCTATTCTCTGAAATATGAACGCAGACCAACTTCCAGGTATGATGGGCTGGATTGAAAGTGACAGTTGGTGACCGCATTAACCTCAAGTAATCTATGTGAAACCGTACATTTTAACTCGTTAAATTAGGGTTTCATTTTACACAGTACGCGCCGCTCTCTTTATCATCACATGTCAAATGTGTTTTGCGCACTTGCTTTTGTATAACCATTGAACAACATGCTTATTATCTTAATGGATACTTGACTCTATCTATCAATTATGTGAAATTGAGAATATAACATGTGTTTTTTAAGGAATTAGTGTGGGTATTTCTATTTAAAAGAGAATAAAAGTACCCATATTAAAAAGTAGTAGTAGGTAGGTGGTATAAGATCACTCCACAATACGAGGTTTCAATAGACAAAACATTACATAAACATAAAAGTTGCTAGGTGACAAGAGTAGTAGGTGGGGGTCGTGGGTCGGATCCGTGACCTATTCCATACATCAAATGTGTATTTATATTGTTCACAAAATTAATTTATGATTGTTTAATTTGTGTAATAATTTTATGAGATTTGATTTTAGATTTTTAAGACGACTTTTATTAGTTTATAATGAATGGCTTAAAACAATTTTATTTTTGAATTTTTAAGTGTAAAGTTTAGATTATATTTGTAAGGTGAATTGTAGAATTTTTTGAAGTTATTCATTTTAATATTTTTTATAAGTTATTCAAATTAAACTCATGTTGTTAGGACCATATCTCCCCACCAACTATCTTATATCTGTGATTGTTGAAGACTTCTCGTAAATTCCCATCATTTATCTTCCTAATAGATATTAGTTTTTGTGTCATTTACCTAAGATGTGTAAAACTCTAAAACCTTTTTGATCCTCCAATTCGAGAATTTGTTCTTAACTAAAACATTTAGAACTATACCAAAAAAATAGTTGTTTCCAAAGTAGACCTTTCCACCATCAAACTTCTCACAATGTGAAAACACAAGGAAAAAGACACAAAAGTTGATAGTCTATTTATCCTTGCATGCATGTGTATCCTTGCATGCATGTGTATTGTGAGCTACAATGAATGCATTTGATTTATCTAGAGAAGCCTTAGATTCAAAATCATCATTTGATTGATTCATTTATCTTCTTTGTATAATCCTTTTTGATATGATCTTTCTTACCATAGTCCCAACATTTCACTTGGATTATCTAAGAGATGTAGATCTTCTACTAAGATTCAGATATGCTTTATTTCTTCTTTCGTATCTTTTTTATTTGGCCATATATGAATAATTCTTTTCATATTCAAAATCCTTTCACCTCATCTCCTTTGAGAGAAGAGTAACCACTACTTCATCAACCAAAATATTTTAAGTTGTACTTCTAATGGTTGTCATTAGATCGTGTCTCTAATTTGCTAAAGAATAGATCAAAGTCAAGCATAAATCCTAATCTTGATTAAATAGGTCTAGTTCTAGGAAGACAACTGAGAGCAGGGGGAGGAGGGGTGAATTAGCTGTCCCAAAAACTCATACAAATTAAAATTATTCTCATATCTGATTATTAAACATGAACACATAAATCAACAACACATCATGAACACACATAACACCAATATCTTTGACGTGGAAAACTTGGTCAAGGAAAAAACCACGGTGGGAACCTACCCACAATATGATGATACTCTGTTAGAAATATATGAAATATTACAATGGGGAATGCACATGCATTTAGGCACACTACCTAGAGCTCACTACTCAAAACACAGAAAGGGCTACAACCCTGGTAAGACTCACTATTTTGCAAACAGATACAGATCACATCCGAAAGATCATGAACTGATAAAATAACATATCCTTATGCCTGGTTATAGTTCTGGTTAAGCACAAAACAACTTCATTCTTCACTCTTCACACTTCTTCTCTGCCTCTGAAAGATCAATACACTATTCACACATACACTCATCCATAGCACTCAAGATATTACAAAGATATTACATTTATTTATACATAACATCAACCTTGAAAAGATCAACAAGGTTGGCTAACACATATCATCTAATTACAAAAAATATAATCACACACGCTATAATATCATATGTGGACTAAGCAATGTCGGTTAAGACATAGCATAGACCCATATCACATGTCTCAAATGTGAAACACCTCCAAGAATTATGCATCAAACATCCGCAACATGCTACAAGCATCTGGTTGGCCAAAACATGAAGAACACCACCGAACATAAGAGAATCATCAATTACACACACAACGATCAATGCAGACCACCAGCACAAAAGACACACGATCTAGAAACATCCACAAGCATCATGAATTACCACCACAACATCCGCAAAAACTCAAATTACTAGAATCGTCAACATCTCTACACCGAACTTCAAGAACACTAACTGCAACAACTATCAACCTGGAAAAATCACTTGCAGAGAACCAAAACCATGAACCACTTGAATTGACAACACACTAGAACTTCCCAAATACATCTCCAAATCCAAAGATCAATATATTACAATATGGAGCAATGCATATCAAAATACTAACACACTTCCATCACTAAACAACAGATTAACCAGTCACAACACAAATAACCATAGCTCATTCGGACCTCTGAAAATTGCACTGAATCATCTGAAATAATCATCTACAAACCCTTTAATCTGCAAACTCTAATCATCAACAAGTTGAACAAACCAACCAACAGAACTCACTGCAACATTGTCACAGACAAACAAATATATTGACATCAATGACAAAACATCGCTCAGATACCACTTAAGCACATATTTGCTGCACATTAACAACAATCTCCAACAAATCTTCCATCATGTCACCAATGTAACTAGCCCACAATGGTGTTAAATTAATTTAGATGCCTAACAAATAACTCCCCATACCCATCCTCAAAGTATACAACTTCTTTCATAGAGAAACAATTGTCCATTAGTGATTTATCTTGGTATAATTGTCCCCTTCTTATAAAGAGATTTTGAAGTGGGTTCTTTTGCAACATTCCTAAGTATTAAAAAATTTAAATAAAGAAAAATACAAAATTCAACTTATAGATTTCTAATTTAATATTGCCTTTTCGACCATTCACATAATCATATTTGGAAACTACATACCCTAGATCTTGATCTATAACAAGTCCTCCATTTTAATCTCTTGATAGCTTAATTATTTTTCCATTAAACCTTTTCATATCCAACTATGACGTACTTGTCATCTTTCTTAAAATAAAAAATGTCTATTATGAGCATGTGCATCTCATTGAAACTAAGATTGTTCCAAAATATCATTTTCCTATCATCTAGGAAATAAAGTTTACTAAACTCTTATACCATATGCAAGGAAGAAGATAGTAAAAATGATTCCTACACTAATCAAAGAGAAGAGAAGCACATAAGCAATATGATCAAATAATTTGGGAAAGAAACACATATAAAAAATTTAGTGCTACATAATAAAATGTCTACCTTGGAAAAATCATTTTGAGAAAAAACCCAACCTCCATATCTCAAACAAATATATTCACAATAAAAAAATAGTTATATTAAATAATAGAAAGCTCAACCCTTCATAGGAGAAAGAAGTAAAAGTTTAGACAATTTTTGGTGGTATAACCCCTCACAAAAATGATCTCATACTACATCTACATTCAAAACCTTAATATATAAGAGAACATGTTGTCACTATTTTGTCTATTGGGTGATTTTGTTCTCTTGTCCATTATAATCTGCAAAATTATGCTTTGTACTTCACTTCTGCCTCTGAGGGTTTTTTGGTTTAAGGGTTTTAGGTTCTGCAATTTACCCTTTTCTCTCTTAGGTCCATGTGTTCTATTTTTGTGTTACTTTTTCCAATTAAGTGGAAGGATCACTTCATCGTGAAAAGAGGTCCCCCCTTTTTACATTTTCCTTAGGCAGGTCCTTAAATATGTTTTATTTTTATGCCTTCCCCTAAGTTTTATTTCTTTGTCGAGCTTCTTAAAGATCGTGCAAGTTCTAGCTGATCTGACGGTGTGCGTGATCTTGCGAAGGGAAGATGTGCGAAGCTTACCCTTCGCGAAGTGGCAAAAAGGTGGCGGGCCTGGGTAAAGTGATCACAAGGAAGGCTAACGGACGATTATGTCCTAGAAGATCCAACGGCCCACATTGATTCCAAGCCAGTAGCAACACGAAGTTTACTCTTTGCGAAGTGGCGAAAATAAGCTGGCGACTATGTGGTGGATGATGTGGCAATACAGTTGGATGTCTAGCTGGTGCAGAAGGTGATCTGTCGGTAGGACACGTGGCTCCAAAGGATCGTGAAGGGCCCACTACGATTGAGCGGTGATGGTGATGAAATTCATGGCTAAGTAAAACATGTGGCAGTTCAGATGTGGAGTCCGATGGAGTTCTTGAATAAATGAATGGCTGACATGTAGGAGCTATTTGCCGGAAATCAATAAGGCAAGTGGATTCTGCGTGAAGGGCCCACTTTGAAGGATAAAGGATGTTAAAGGCTACACATCTCACAAGTGATCCAACAATGAGTGTTATTTCACAACCCAAAGATGCAAGGTGATTAACCTCTGTGAAACAAAGAAAACCATTAGCGGTGACGGTTTCATGCGGTTAGTTAAAAGACTAGCGATCACCATGGAGAGTAAAGATTGAGCGAATGGAAGAAGATCCAACGGGCAGCGCTATTTTGCATGGAAGAGATGCATGAGATTTATGCCTCACGAAACAACAAAAGGAAGGTGGGGCCTGTTTCTAAGCGGGATGACCCAGGTAAGGTAAAGAACGTGCATGTTCTTTAGGGTTCGGTGGACGACGTTGTTTCGCATGGCAAAGATGTGAGGTTTTTAACCTTTGCGAAACACCAAAAAGCCAGGACACTTAGAATTTTCGTTGTGGTCCGTTGGAGCCAATTTTTGAATTCAATTGCAAATTGATTGCTGAAGCATGTGGCTTAATGTTTCAACTCAATGCTCAGTTGCCATATTAAGCTTCACATCAATTGAATTTTAGCATCATTTCAAAGAGTTTTGCAGAGGAACCATTGCGCAGAGTGAATTTCTTCAGGCAACAAGTAAGTTCTACACATTGCTTGATAGTTACAGTTCGAATTGATACCACTAGTTGTTTTATTTTCTCAAAGGTTTCCTTAAGTTTTTTAGTTGAAGTAGCTGTAATTTCAAGATGGCACCACGAAGAGATTTCACAGGGAAAGTAAATTACCAAGAGAGAGCCATATGTGATGACTTTCTAGAACAATTAACTATGTCCACTAATACCACTGCTAAAATGAAAGAACTAGTGCCCAAGGCCCCCTGACTGAGAATTGGTGATAGTTTGTATGACAAGGGGAACTTGTTGAGGGATTCACAGATAGGGATATCAGCTCTGGGACTTTTCAAAGTGGGATTTGGTCAGAGACATTCCCTTGCTCCAATGAATAGTATATGGGAGTTAGATGTGGGAAAGCTCATAGTCCCTGGGGTTTTCATGGATGTGGACTTGTTAACCCAGATTGCAAATAACTATGACCTTGTTGCTAAATGTATGAGAAATGTAAATGGGGGGTCATTGATTGAGATAAATGATGATGAATTTAGGAAAGTGTTCAGACTCAGTGAGGTGTCGAATTATCTAGAGCCTGTCAATTTTGATACACTTGCACAGGTTTACAATGTGCAGATCACCTCAGGAATGACCTTTTGAAAGATTTTTTGTCAAAATAGGAGAACTAACTGTTGTAGACCCTAGTACCATGGAACCTTTCTCTCTGAATCTTTTCACTTTGAGGGCTAAAGGGATGTATTGGTCCCTATGTCAGATTTTTGGGGAAGATGTTGAAACAGCCATGCCAACCCATTATATGCTCATGTTAGCATAGATTTTGAACCCCTCTCTGGCAGTAACTTTTGATTTTGCACCTTATCTCACCAATGCAATTCATGCAGGGATGGTAGGGATAAAAAATGCTAAGGTAGACAAACCTTTTGGGTGGTATTCTCTTCTTATGCATATGTTTTTATTTAAAGGTGCTGATTATTTTTCTAGTGAAATGAACTTGGTTAAGGAGAAGGATGGTGAAGAGATGCCTGTGCAATTGTGGAGCATAATTTTGTCTTGGGATAGAGAGGATGCAAGTTACTTGAAGTTTGATAGATGTTTTGCATCTAGGATTAGGATCCGCTTGTGCCCACAAAACCCTAGGATCCCTAAGGCTCTTTTATAATTCCTTAGGTTTAAAGAATTTACTGAGGGTATCAAGATTGTGCATAATTGGGGTGATATATATTTATACCCTGTCTCTACTGTGTTCAAAATTTATGGTTTCAAAGGTACTCCATATTTGCTCCCCTATCAAGTTCCATTGAAGATAGGGATTGCAGAGGTCCTGAGGCAAATTGGGGGTGTGCAAGAGGCAAAATTAACAAATAGGGGGAAAGGGACCATTTTCCCAACTGTCACCATTGCACATCAATTTGTAATCACCAAGGGTGGTTGGAAACATTTTGATGATTTCTTTCAACCCTACAGGTTGTCTACTACAGTGTCAAGGTTTGCTGACCCTGAAAAATTTTTTTAATGGTATGTTTGGAAAGAGGGTCGTATGTAAAGGTAGACCACATCAGTTTCATTTTCTTGAGGATCTGATCAGAAATGAATTCAATCTAGATGAGAAGGAATTGAGGAAAGACAAGTGGATAGCATACAAAAGGGCTCTTGATTTTATCCACTAATTTGATATTGGTTATGACCCTTTGTCTAGTTTTACTCCCTTTGAGGAAAAAACTAAATTTTTTATTCTTTATTTTGAAGACTTGATGCAAACCTTAAAGGAGAAGAGGGAATCTATAATGAGAAATGATCTCGAAAAGGCTAAGCTGGTTCTAGCCAAGCCTGCCTTTGCTAAGGCCATCCCTCTAGGTGAATATGTGATGCATAAAAGGCCAAAGTACAGTGTGCTAGTGCCAGTCAAAGGTGAGTCTTCCACTTCAAAAGGAAAAATACCAATAGAAGATGTGGTTGAAATTCAAGATTCCCCTAAAAGGCAAAGGGTGGGAAAAGAGATACAAACTAGGGAGCCTTTATACTCTCCATCCCAATCCCCAATCCATGTGGGAGATGAATAGGCAACGGCTAAGCAATTGTTGAAACTAGGAAGTCTCGGGGAGATTGCCTACATTTATGAGCAAACACAAGAGGGAATGCCTGAAGAGCCACCGAGTGCTAAGATGAACTTGACTACAGATGATTTTAAAGGAAAGGAGTTAAACCCTGCCATCAAACAATCCAGTGAAGAGTTTTTGGCTGCTAATAATGTTGTTACAACAGGATCATTTATGCAATTTGTTTGGAGGCAACATATTGAACAATTCAAAGCAAGATGTGAGAAGAAGAAGAATGAACAACCTCATAAAGATGCAACTACAATGGAGGAGGAAGTGAAACAAGAAATGGTGGTAGAATTCAAAACCATTACTCTTGAGTAGGGGAGAGAAATGGTAGCAAAATCTGGCATGCCAGTTCTTCCTAAGTGGGACATAGCAAATGCCTTAGTGCTTGAAGCAGTAAGGAAAGAAACCAAGCCCATGGAAGAAGTGACATTCAGCAAGGACAACATTGCTTTGGTCATGTGGTCCCTAAGAAGGGATGAGAGCAGAAGGAGAAAGGACACTTCAGAGTCTAGCTACCTTGGTGGTATGATTGTGAAGAGAGTGTAGGACACAAGAGTGGTGGAAGCTGCCAGCACGGTTCTAGAAACAACAAAATTCAGTGTGGCAGTAGCTGAGAAGGAAGCTAAGGAGAAGGCTGATCTCTAGATAAAACTAGAGACAATTTTAAAGGCCTATAATGAGGCCAAAGGGGAAATAGCCACCAGGGACAACATCATTGCCAAGTTGCAGAATCAGCTAGTAGGGCAATATCAGAAAGGTGAATCCTCCACACTAATGATTGCCTCTTCTCCAGCAAGACCTCCACCCACCAGTCCCATCATTGAATTTCCCCCTTCTCCTATGACCTCTGGTTTTCAAGCAACTGAAACCATACAAGATTAAATGGAAAAATTCAAACAGTCTCTGGAGTCTCTATTGTATACATTTATATGAAAAGAATTTTGAATATTTTTACTGATTTGAAAGAAGATAAGGCTACTCCTGGAGCCAATTTTGAATAAGTGGATGCCTAGGGAAGTGGAGTTGGAACTTATGTGTTCATCTCATGAAGAGGCAGAGGCTGATGCCAATATCAAATCCACTTGTGAATTAGTAAAAGGGATGACCAGGTTAGCAGAAGAAAGGGTTGGTGTAAAGAGAAAAGCCAACTTGTATAGAAGAGAATATGCTAATCATAAATATGAATTATTTCCTAGGGGTTTTTATGGTCCAAGTCAGCTGAAAGATGAAAAGGCATGGCTTGATGAGTTAGGATATAACTTGTTTCAACGGGTAAATGAGGTCATTATTACAGATGACACATCTTTGTTTATTAAGACAATTGAGGAAATTGAGAAAGTGAAGTCATATTATGGTTTTTTGGAGATAGAGGTTAGGAAATTAAGAGTCACATGGAAAAGGTTAAATAAATTGAAGAAGAAAATGGTTAACTTCTCTTGGCTCGGTGATGACGTGTTTCAAGAATGGAAAAACAAGTATGCAGTGCAAGAAGAAGAGGTTCAAGAATAGTTAGAAGATGTTGCAGCGGAATAACAAACTTCAAAGCTGTTACGAATGAAAATGTTTGTAACAACTTTTTCCTAGGGAAGTCTAAAGCTTGTTTGCATTCATATTATTATAAAAGGATACCAGGACTTAGAAAAAAAGACATCACAAGAACTTGTAAAGAAACTTTGCTGAGATATATCTAGTGTTTTCTAGTTATTTCAAAATTACCTTGAGTTATGTAATATTTTTTCAAAATGAATATTAATATACAGATCAAAGCTTTTCAGGCCTAAATCTTCGTTGTCTTCTGGTGTGCATTCATTAGTTTGTTGGTTTCATTTGAATAATTTAGGGTTATTCAATTGAACATGGATTGCAAGGCAATTTTATAGATATGTTTTTGGCTTTTGTCTTTAGGAGAGGAATTAAAGATGCGTGAAATATCTCTGTTAGTAAATCAATGGTTTTCTTACTTTGAATTTGATAAACAATTTTAGTCTTTAAAGGGAAAAAACTTATATATATGTCAGGAATGTATAGGGTTAATGAAAGCCGAAGTGATGAAATGTATGAGAATGTTCAGATTTGGAACCCTTGCATAATTTGGGTGACTCTGTAGCCTAGATAAGGCACTGATATTAGTTGTGGAATTCTTTCTATCTTTCTTGGGATCAAGATTGAAAATGAGCATAAGTTTTCTTTAATGTTTCAGTTTCATTGAGGTGATGAAGTCCATAGGTTTTTAGCATTGGTTTACTGTGGATCTCAATTTAAAAGTGTGAAAGTATTCACAAAAGGTATACCCACCCGAGCTTAGGATAAGTTCAAAGTGTAGAAGGGTTTGCTGAAACCTTGTTATATGTTATTCTAGAATTCTATTTTCTTGTTGTCCTCTTCATATGCAAATAGAGTTATCAAATTTTCTTATAGAGAGGATAGGGGGAATCAGAATTTGAGAACAACGAAAGTGGCGACTCTTCTAGGGAGAGTCATAGTGTGAATCTATGTTATGGATTGATTCTTATGTTAGCTTTGAGATTTTGTTTAAATTTATGTGTGTTTGGTCTTTGTAGCAGGTCGTGTTATCCCTCATTTGTGTTATTTCTCTTTCTCTGAAAATCTTTTTGTTATCTAATCCCTTGTAAGTGATTTGTCAAAGCTTGTTTTCTTATTCTCCCATATTTTTTTTGGGTGGTGACTCTAACATAAAGTAACCAGTGCTCTTGAATAAGCATAATTCATTTTAAGGAAAACAAGTATAATGCAAAGAGGAAGGAACACCAGATCATTCATGAGGAAACATCCTCATGAGATGTTGCAAGAAAGATTACCTAAGCAGGCATAAAGAGGACAGAAAAGATCAGTTGCACATGAGCCTTCTAGTGTTGCATGGGTACAAAAGGGCATTCATAAGGGGTAAGTCATCTGATAAACCCATATATGCAAATTTAAATTCTTCTTCTCGTGAATCTGAGCAAGATATTTTGGGTTTCCATTTGGGTTTGTTTGGTAATAATGAGGATGTCCAAGTTTTAAATCAGAGGATCTCTCATGCTAGTCTATCTGGGAAGGATAGGAATAGTTCAAATGTTAAGATGGATTATGTGCCTAGAGCAGTAGATGGAAACATTAGTCTGATAGATATAGATCAAGTCAATATATCAGATTCTGAAGAGATCTTCCCTGACGAGGATAAGGTATCCCAAGAAATTGAGGCTCTCAATAGAAGAGTTCATCACTTGATCTCCCTAAGAGCACAAAAAGAAGCAAATAAAGAAAAGGAAGTGAAAGCTAAATTGATTGAGAGGGATAGTCTTTTAAGATAGATTGTTGATCTTGAATTGTTCACCCAAGAGAAAGCTAAGAGTGAGGATGAAGGTCCAATCATCAGAGAAAATTTGACTCCCAAGGTCAACCTACACACAAATTTGTTGTACAACCTAGTAGGGAGGTCCTTAGTGACCCACAACCTGTTAGAAATAATGTTGACAAAGGAAAACAAAAGTGCATGGAAGATGGGTCTGGGTCTAAGACTACATCAGAAATTTCTCATATGTTGTCTGCACATGAGAGAGAGATAGACAGGATGAGGAAAGAGAAGGAAGACCTGCAAAGGGAATTGGAAATGGCTGAATTAGAAGTAGCCAATCAAGAGGTTAAAAGAAAAATTAATTATCTAAAGGCTCCTCTCATAATTTTTCCTTCAACAGACCCAAGTAAACCTTCACCTCAGCATGCCTCACTCCCTCCAGTCAAAATTCAGTCAACCCTGCCTATGAGCACTGTTCCAGCTAATCAAGTCCCTATTACCAACCAAAGCATAAAAGTCTCTCCAGCTCATGGTCCTAATGTGAGAATGAGCATGGGAAATAACCCTACTGGGAACCAATTCTAGAGAAGACCCATTAACCTAGAGTTATACAAACATCTCTTCTTTGATGGAAGCCCAGGGTACCCGAACCATGTTCCTACTGAATTGAGGGATAGGCTTCATAAGTTTGCCGACAATAATGCTATAAGTGCAGAAGAACAATTAAAATATTTTGGTGACATGATAAATGATTATGATATTATAGATGAAGATGTCATCATGAAACTATTTATATAGTCCTTGGTGGATGATGCAAGGGATTGGTACAGAGGTCTGCCTGTAAATAGCATTGGCTCTTGGGAAGAGTTCAAAAATTGCTTCCAAGAACAATATGATGATATAAAAAATGTGAGTTTTATGCTCAATGAGTTCAACAACATTAGGAAGTCTGAAAATGAAATTGTCATAGATTTCAATGGAAGATTTCAAAAAGCAATGCATAGGCTTTACCAAGTAATGAGACTAGATGATAATATGTGTTTGAACACTTATTATAATGCTTTCAACTCTAAAATGGCCTACATTCTGAGGGATAAGAACCCACATAGTTTGAGAGATGCTTTTAGAATTGCCATCAATGTGGAAAGTAATAGGAAAGCATCTGGAAAGGTGGGAAGGAGGAGTGATGGAAGGTTGTGGCAAGAATCAAAACAACAGCCTAACAAATTTGCCAAGGAGGATGACAAAATAGAAAAATTAGTAACTGCTATGAAAGATCTTACTACAAAGGTAAGTAAGAATGATAAACCTCATTATAATTGGCAAGATAGGCCTCCCAGATTACATGACATGCCATACAACACCACTTGGAAAGATGGAAAACCTCAAAATGATAAGTTAAAGAACAATCAGAACTAGGACACCCCAGATCCTTTGAAAGGAGGAAATGTACACAATATGGAAAATACTCCTTGGTGCATGGCCTGTGATGGGCCACATTCTCCTCACCAGTGTGTTGTAGCTCAAGCTCTTGAAGAATCCATGAGAAAAGAGGGTGAGCTTGATATTAACATGTTTGACACTGTTATTGAAAGTGATAATGAGTCTTCACAAAGTGAATCTAGCGAGTGTGATGTGCTAAATTATAATATGTTATCAAGGGCAGTTGAAACTTGATTGGCATCTCACTTTAAATGTAGTAACTATTGAAGATGAAGAAGTTCATCTTAGAAGACCTAGTGATGAAGAGGTAAAAAATCTTACTAAGGCTGCCATAGCCAAGGCCAAGCACAACTATAATCTGAGAAGTAGTAAAGGGGATGGAGATCAGGGTGAACCTGGCTCCTTGTTTATGAAATAAGTATCTCAGAAAAGGACAATAAGTAATGGTACCTTGCCTCAAGATGGTCATGCAAAAGGTGACCAATCCAAATATGTAGCCAAGAGTGCAAATAATAATACTACTGGTGATTTACAAGGGATTACTATAGCTAAAAAGGCAAGTCAGCCTAAAACAGAAAAAGCCAAATTTAATACTGAGCTAATTAATAGTTCTACTTTTGATATGACTCAGGCTTTGACCCAAACGAAGGTTACAGTCCCGTTGGTAGAACTATTGAAAATAAAGGAACATAGAGAAGCCACTCTCTCTTTATTTTCTTAAATATCTGATAATAGTGCAACTTTGCCTACAACTATCATGAAGGATGAAAAGGATCGTGAGTTGCAAACTCCAGAGATATATGTGGGAACTACCATTACACAAGAACCCTCACAGGTTGATCCTTTCTATGTAACTTTGTTAGTGAATAACAGTTTAATTAAGAACTGTATGATAGACTCTAGTGCTGCTGCAAATGTGATGCCATATGGTGTCATGAAAGAATTGGGATTATCAATAAACACTATTTATGAGAAGTGTTATGCTATGTATAATAGAGAAGTACCTGTGATAGGTACAATGAAAGATGCAGAGGTAAAGATAGCAGCATTCCTTGAAGCAACATATAAGATGGATGTCATAGTAACTGATACAAAACCTCATTATGGTATGCTACTATCTAGACAGTGGGCTGCAACAGTGGCGGGAAATGTTCAGTTAGATCTTTCATATGCTACAATCCCAATAAATGGAAGCCAGGTTAAATTGTATAGAGAACCACGTGCCCCTAGGGTAATCGAGAAGATAGACCCTAGTATGTTAAATTGTATGATTGATGTAGATCTTGATAATTTCATAATGCAACCAATTATACCTCAGTTAAAAAATACTGATTCTATTGTGACTAACTTAGAATCTCAGCAACAAGGTTTGTGGCACATGTACTTTGATGGAGCTTTCTCTAAAGAAGGATATGGAGTAGGAGTTCTTTTTGTGTCCCCATCAGGTATAAATTTCAAATACTCTTTTTTGTTAGCTTTCTAGTGTACAAATAACACCTCTGAATATGAAGCCTTGTTATCGCGGCTTGAGGTTGCAAAGAAGCATGGGATTCCGTTGTTAAGAGTATTAGGGGATTCGGAGCTGGTTGTTTCTCAGGTTAGATCTAAGTATGCATCCAAAAATGATCACTTGAAAAGATATAAACATGCAGTTTGGGATGTGATCGAGCATTTTTGTGCATTTTCTATTAACTGGATAGAAAGATCAAAGAACATCATGGATGATTTCTTAGCTAATGTTGCCTTTAAAAATGATGATGTAGCACTAACCGGTTTATCTACAGTTGAGATAAAATCTAGGTCTGCTATTCTTGATAACATATATAATTGGCAAGTGTTTGTGGATGATGAAGATATTCTCAAATTCATACAGTGCATCGATGACTATGATGGACAGGAAATTGATTGCAATGCATTAGTAGAAGTGGTGGAAGATAGAGAAACAATGTTTGGGAATGACATGGTCCAGTTGGAAACTAAAGAAATCCCTAGAGAATTGGTAGAATTGGAAGGTATGTTCAGTCATAGTGATAGCCATTTGCATCAATAGTCAACCACCAAATTAGAAGAATTGGAGGAAGTGAATTTAGAGACAGAATCATCCCCTAAGTTCGTCTACATTGGAAAGAACTTGGATCCTCACATTAAAGATAACCTTATTAAATTATTGAAGAGAGGTATAAGCATGTTTTTGCCTAGTCTTATGAAGACCTGAAGGTGTATAGACAAGATCTATTTCAACATGAAGTCCCTCTGCATCCAGATGCTAAGCCTTTTTGACAGAAGCAAAGACCTATCAACCCACTTTTGGAAACCAAAATGCAGCAAGAGTTAACCAAGTTGAGGGAAGGGGGGATCATCAAACCTATAAGATATTCATCATGGGTGTCTAATTTAGTCCTTGTTAGAAAGAAGAATGGGGACATAAGGCTTTGTGTTGATTTCAGGAACTTGAATGTTGCTTCCTTGAAAGACAACTATTCTTCCCCCAACATGGAGGCAATGTTGCAAAGAGTAACTAGGTGTGATCTATTGTCCATGATGGATGGGTTTTCAAGATACAATCAAGTATTAGTGAAGGAGTCTGAACAGTTCAAGACTACTTTTACTACCCCTTGGGGGACCTATGTATATGTAAGGATGCCTTTTGGTTTAAAAAATGTTGGAGCTACTTTTCAGAGAGCAATGGATGTAGCGTTCAAGGAATTTATCAACATTATCATGGTTGTGTACTAGGATGATCTAACATGTTTTTCCAAAAGGGCAAATGACCATTGTGGGAACATAGAAAAGGTTTTTAACAAAGCTTTGGAGTTTGGTGTTTCTTTAAATCCAAAAAAGTGTCATTTTGTAGTTACTGAAGGGAAGTTGTTGGGGCATATTGTCTCCAAGGAAGGGGTTAGAATAGACCTTGAGAGGATTGAAGCCATAAACAATGTACCTGAGCCAAAGAGTGTCAAAGGTATCCAGTCTTTCTTGGGCAAGGTGAATTTTGTTAGAAGGCTCATTTCTAACTTTGCTGAAATAGTCAAGCCTATTGTTAGGCTACTTAAGAAAGACACTAAGTTTTATTGGGATGAAGAAGCTACAAAGGCTTTTGGTGAAATTAAAAGGGCTATTCAGGAAGCACTAGTGTTGAAGTCCCCTTATTATAGTAAGCCTTTTTCATTGTTTTCATTTGCTTCTTATCATACAGTAGCTGCAGTCCTTCTTCAAAAGGATGCTGAAGGATATGAACACCCTATTACTTTTTATAGTAAATCTCTAGAAGCTGCAGAACTGAAATATGAAATCATGGAGAAGCAAGCATATGCTTTGGTTAAAGTTGTAAAAGCGTTTAGGCCATATCTTGTGAATGCACAAGTAATTGCTTATGTCCCACATGCAGCTATCAAGGACATCTTATCTCAGTCTGAGGTCACTGGTAAAAGGTGTAGATGGATAACCAGAATTCAAGAGTTTGATTTAGACATTAAGATTACTAAATTGGTAAGAGGTTTAGGTCTTGCTAAGCTAATGGCTGAATCAAATCTCCTTGATGTTGAAGTGAATAATGTTGAAATTGAGAATATCCTGGTCACAAGTATTGAGACACAGCCCTGGTATTTAGAGATTGTATATTTTTTAAGGGATGCAACATACTTGGAGGGAATGAATCCCAACCAGAGAAGGACATTGAGACTAAAATCTCAAAAGTATGTCCTTATTCACAGTGATTTATATTGGTGAAATAGAGATGGGGCATTGTTGATGTGTTTAGATAAATCCCAAGCTAGAAAGATGTTGACTGAAATGCACAACCAGAGAAGGACATTGAGACTAAAATCTCAAAAGTATGTCCTTATTCATGGTGATTTATATTGGTGAAATAGAGATGGGGCATTGTTGATGTGTTTAGATAAATCCCAAGCTAGAAAGATGTTGACTGAAATGCATGATGGAGTATGTGGAGGCCACTACTCTGCTAAAACCACAATTAGAAAGATAGTTCAGGCTGGATACTATTGGCCTACTTTGTTCAAACATGCCCATGAGCATGTCCGGAGGTGTGACCCGTGCCAAAAAATTTCTTCCAAGTTAAAGTATGAAGGAGCTTTGCCTCTTAACCCAGTTATAGTGGAAGCCCCTTTTGTCCAGTGGGGGATTGATTTTATTGGGGAAATAATTGAGAAGTCAGGAAGAGGTCATAGATGGATCATAGTGGCCACTGATTACTTCACTAAGTGGATTGAAGCTATACCTACTAAAAGAACCACTAGTAAATTTGTCATTGAATTTTTGATGGATAATATTATAACAAGATTTGGTGTTCCTGTGAAACTGATAATGGATAATGCTATGAGTTTTAGATCAGAAGAGTTCACTGAATTTTGTACCAGTCATGGAATAATAATGTCTTATTCTTCACCATAACATCCACAAGGTAATGGATAAGGATAATCCAGCAACAAAAGCCTTTTGAATATTATCAAGAAAATCCTTGAGGAAAACAAAAGGTCTTGGGATCAGAAATTAAAAATTGGCCTTATGAGCAAATAGGATTACTATTAAGAAAGCAATTGGTGTATCACCATTTGAATTGGTTTATGGCACAAAATCTAGTGTGCCAGTTCCTACAAGCTGAAGAGATGGAGTTGTCAAAACCCATGGAAGATAGAATGATTCAAATGATGGAAGTGGAAGAAATAAGGACTTTGGCTCACAAAAGAAATTTGAAGATTTAGTTACAATCCAAGTATCTTTTTGACAAAAGAACCACATTGAGAAAGCTTCAAATTGGTGACATGGTTCTTCAATGGAACGCAAAAGGGCAAGATAAAGGAAAGCACATAAAATTTGAGTTATTATGGGTGGGCCCTTCTATTGTTTGTGATCTTAATGGAAAAGACTCATACTTTTTGCAAACAATGAATGGTGAGGTGCAGGAATTTCCAGTGCATGGGCAATTCCTGAAGCACTACTTCTCTTAAGTCCATGCACAATAGGTTTTAGTCTGTATATAATTAGGTTTATTTCAATTGGTTGCTTTTGGGCTTGTTTTTTGTCTGTTTTCCAGAGTAATTCTGTGTTCTTGTGTTGATCTTGCAATCAACCATCCCCAATCAGAGCCGTTGTTGTCACTATTTTGTCTATTGGGTAATTTTATTCTCTTATCTGTTATAATCTGCAAAATTATGCTTTGTACTTCATTTCTGCCTTTGAGGGTTTTTTGGTTTAAGGGTTTTAGGTTCTACAATTTACCCTTTTCTCTCTTAGGTCCATGCATTCTATTTCTGTGTTCCTTTTTCCACTTAAGTGGAAGGGTCACTTCATCATGAAAAGAGGTCCCCCCTTTTTACATTTTCCTTAGGCGGGTCCTTAAATATGTTTTATTTTTACACCTTCCCCTAAGTTTTATTTCTTTGTCGGGCTTCTTAAAGATCGTGCAATTTCTAGCTGATCTGATGGTGCACACGATCTCGTGAAGGGAAGATGTGCGAAACTTACCCTTTGTGAAGTGGCAAAAAGGTGTCGGGGCTGGGTAAAGTGGTCACAAGGAAGGCTAACGGACGATTATCTCCCAGAAGATCCAACAGACCGCGTTGATTCGCAGCCACTAGCAACACGAAGTTTATTCTTTGCGAAGTGGCAAAAATGAGTTGGAGTCTACGTGGTGGATGATGTGGCAATACAGGTGGATGTCTAGCTGGGGAAGAAGGTGATCTACTGGTAGGACACGTGGCTCCAAAGGATCATGAAGGGCCCACTTCGATTGAGCGGCGATGGTGATGAAATTCATGGCTAAGTAAAACACGTGGCAGTTCAGATGTGGAGTCCGATGGAGTTCTTGAACAAATGAATGGCTGACACATATGAGCTATTTGCCAGAAATCAATAAGGCAAGTGGATTCTGCGTGGGGTGAATTCACAATACTAGTTCCCACTTTTTGACCAACTTTGACACTTAGATGAATATTTTGAAAAAAAACTTCACTTTCCGACACCTATAACTTTTAAACCGTTAAGAATTTGAAGATGATATAAACTAGTGATTTTTAGCATCTTGTTTGTAGATTCTAAATATGTTTTTTTCAAATTTGTTTGAATAAAATTTTATTGATTTTTCCATCTCCCTCAAAAAGTAGTTTTTTACAACAAACAACATTTTTTAAGAGTGATTTGTATCCCGAAACGCATAATTTTTTTTCTATAAATGATAAAAACTTAATTCTTTTGAATTTTGGTTTGTAACATCAATACTCAGGGCATGCAGTTGGTTTGATAGTGATATGTTGAACATTTTTCATTTTATTAATTTTTGAAGTTTGACTAATTATAATTCAGATATAGGTGTATGTTTGAACACATAACTTGTTCTATATATATCAAAATTCAATTTTCTTTTTGTTTTTAGAAATAAAACACCAATACCTAGTGCATAAATATTTTTCAGAATTTTTTTAAATTAATATACTATTTTTCCCAATGCATTGAACAAAGAAGTTCATGTTCGGTGAAAAACCTATATTCATAAGAAATAAAATAAAAATATATTAATGAAATTAAATATATTAAAAGTTATACTATTTGGAAAGCTTATAATAAGGACTAAATACCTAAAAAAATAAAAATTAAATGAATTAATTTGACCCCCCAAAAGCTAATGTAAAATTGGTTTTTTATCAGCATTTGATAGATGCAAAGGAGACTCCATTGCAAGTATGATTTAGAAGTAGAGAGGTTCTATCCAATAAATTTTGATCTAAGAGCCTTTTATTTAACTCTCTTCAATTAATTACTTCAAATGGGACCTCTTAAAGCTTAAATCATTATATTTTCTAAAAAATGTACGATTTCAGCAAAAATCAGGACGTACCAAAAAGTGGGAACCAGCTTTGTGAGTTCCCCCCGTGAAGGGCCCACTTTGAAGGATAAAGGATGTTAAAGGCCGCACATCTCACAAGTGATTCAACGATGAGTGTTGTTTTGCAACCCAAAGATGCAAGGTGATTAACCTCTGCGAAACACCGAAAACCATTAGCGGTGACGGTTTCATGCGGTTAGTTAAAAGAGTAGCGGTCACCGTGGAGAGTAAAGATCGAGCGGATGGTAAAAGATCCGACGGCCAGCATTGTTTTGCATGGAAGAGATGCGTGAGATTTATGCCTCGCGAAACAACGAAAAAAAGGTGGGGCCCATTTCTAAGTAGGATGACCCAGGTAAGGTAAAGAATGTGCATGTTCTTCAGGATCCGATGGACAACGTTGTTTCGCATGGCAAAGATGTGAGGTTTTTAACCTTCACAAAATAGCGAAAAGCCAAGACACTTAGAATTTTCTTTGTGGTCCGTTGGAGCCAATTTTTGAATTGAATTGTGAATTGATTGCTGAAGCATGTGACTTAATGTTTCAATTCAATGCTCACTTATCGTATTAAGCTTCACATCAACTGAATTTTAGCGTCATTTCAAAGCGTTTTGCAGAGGAACCATTGCGCAGAGAGAATTTCTTTAGGCAACAAGTAAGTTCTACACATTGCTTGATAGTTACAGTTCGAATTGATACCACTGGGTGTTTGATTTTCTCAGAGGTTTCCTTAAGTTTTTTAATTGAAGTAGCTGTAATTTCAAGATGCCACCATGAAGAGATTTCACAGGGAAAGTAAATTACCAAGAGAGAGCCATATGTGATGACTTTCTAGAACAATTAACTATGTCCACTAATACCGCTGCTAAAATGAAAGAACTAGTGCGCAAGGCCCCTCGATTGAGAATTGGTGATGGTTTGTATGACAAGGGGAACTGGTTGACAGATTCGTAGATAGGGATATCAGGTCTAGGACTTTTCAAAGTGGGATTTGGTCAAAGACATTCCCTTGCTCCAATGAACAGTATATGGGAGTTAGATGTGGGAAAGCTCATAGTCCCTAGGGTTTTCATGGATGTGGACTTGTTAACCCAGATTGCAAATAACTATGACCCTGTTGCTAAATGTGTGAGAAATGTAAATGGGGGGTCATTGATTGAGATAAATGACAATGAATTTAGGAAAGTGTTCAGACTTAGTGAGGTGTCGAATTATCTAGATCCTGTCAATTTTGATACACTTGCACAGGTCTACAATGTGCAGAGAGATCACCTCAGGAATGGCCATTTGAAATAATTTTTTGTCAAAATAGGAGGACTAACTATTGTAGGCCCTAGTACCATGGAACCTTTCTCTCTGAATATTTTCACTTTGAGGGCTAAAGGGATGTATTGGTCCCTATGTCAGATTTTTGGGGAAGATGCTGAAACAACCATGCCAACCCATTATATGCTCATGTTAACAAACATTTTGAACCCCTCTCTGGCAGTAACTTTTGATTTTGCACCTTATCTCACCAATGCAATTCATGCAGGGATGGTAGGGATAAAAAATGCTAAGGTAGACAAACCTTTTGGGTGGTATTCTCTTCTTATGCATATGTTTTTATTTAAAGGTGCTGATTATTTTTCTAGTGAAATGAACTTGGTTAAGGAGAAGGATGGTGAAGAGATGCCTGTGCAATTGTGGAGCATAATTTTGTCTTGGGACAGAGAGGATGCAAGTTACTTGAAGTTTGATAGATGTTTTTCATCTAGGCTTAGGATCCTCTTGTGCCCACAATACCCTAGGATCCCCAAGGTTCTTTCAGAATTCCTTAGGCCTAAAGAATTTACTGAGGGTATCAAGATTGTGCATAACTGGGGTGATATATATGTATACCCTATCTCTATTGTGTTCAGAATGTATGGTTTCAGAGGTACTCCATATTTGCTCCCTTATCAATTTCCATTGAAGATAGGGATTGCAGAGGTCTTGAGGCAAATTGGGGGTGTGCAAGAGGCAAAATTAACAAATAGGGGGAAAGGGACGATTTTCCCAACTGTCACCATTGCACATCAATTTCTAATCACCAAGGAAGGTTGGAAACCTTTTGATGATTTCTTTCAACCCTATAGGTTGTCTACTATAGTGTCAAGTTTTGTTGACCCTAAAGACTTTTTTAATGGTATGTTTAGAAAGAGGGCCGTATGTAAGGGTAGACCACATCAGTTTCATTTTCCTGAGGATCTGATTAGAAATGAATTCAATCTAGATGAGCAGGAATTGAGGAAAGAGAAGTGGATAGCATACAAAAGGGCTCTTGATTTTATCCACCAATTTGATATTGGTTATGACCCTTTGTCTAGTTTTACTCCCTTTGAGGTAATAACTAAATTTTTGATTCTTTATTTTGAAGACGATGCAAACCTTAAAGGAGAAGAGGGAAGCTATAATGAGAAATGATCCTGAAAAGGGTAAGTTGGTTCTAGCCAATCCTACCTTTGCTAAGGCCATCCCTCCAGGTGAATATGTGATGCATAAAAGGCCAAAGTACAGTGTGCTAGTGCCAGTCAGAGGTGAGTCTTCCACTTCAAAAGGGAAAATACCAATAGAAGATGTGGTTGAAATTCAAGATTCCCATAAAAGGTAAAGGGTGGGAAAAGATATACAAACTGGGGAGCCTTTATACTCTCCATCCCAATCCCCAATCTATGTGATAGATGAACAGGCATCGGCTGAGCAATTGTTGCAACTAGGAAGTCTCAGGGAGATTGCCTACATTTATGAGCAAACACAAGAGGGAATGATTGAATAGCCACCAAGTGCTGAGATGAACTTGATTGTAGATGAGTTTAAAGGAAAGGAGTTAGACCCTACCATCAAACAAGATAATGAAGAGTTTCTGGTTGATAACAATTTAGTTACAATAGGATCCTTTATGCAATTTGTTTGGAGGCAATATATTGAACAATTCAAAGCAAAATGTGAGAAGAAGAAGAATGAACAACCTCACAAAGATGCAACTACAGTGGAGGAGGAAGTGAAACAAGAAATGGTGGCAGAATTCAAAACCATTACTCTTGAGCAGGGGAGAGAAATGGTAGCAAAAGTTGGCATACTAATTCATCCTAAGTGGGACATAGCATATGCCTTAGTGCCTGAAGCCATAAGGAAAAAAACCAAGCCCATGGAAGGAGTGACATTCAGCAAGTAAAACGCTACTTTGGTCATGTGGTCCCTAAGAAGGGATGAGAGCAGAAGGAGGAAGGACACTTCAGAGTCCAGCTACCTTGGAGGTATGATTGTGAAGAGAGTGTAGCACACAAGAGTGGTGGAAGCTGCCAGAACAGTTCTAGAAACAACAAAATTTAGTGTGGCAGTAGCTGAGAAGGAAGCTAAGGAGAAGGCTAATCACCAGATAAAACTAGAGACAATTTTAAAGGCCTATAATGTGGCGAAAGGGGAAATAGCCACCAAGGACGACATCATTGCCAATTTGTGGAATTAGCTAGCAAGGCAATATCAGAAAGGTGAATCTTCCACACTAATAATTGCCTCTTCTCCAGCAAGACCTCTACCCACCAGTCCCATCATTGAATTTCCCCCTTCTCCTATGACCTCTAGTTTTCAAGCAATGGTAACCATACAAGATGAAATGGAAAAGTTCAAACAGGCTTAGGCCTTACTTGCAAGCAAATATGAAGAAAAGGTTAGAGGCACAATCTTGAAATTTGCTGACACAGTAGGAGTCTCTATTGTATACATTTAAATGAAAAGAATTTTGAATATTTTGACTAATTTGAAAGAAGATAAGGCTACTATGGAGCTAATTTTGAATAAGTGGATGCCTAGGGAAGTGAAGTTGGAACTTATGTGTTCATCTCATGAAGAGGCAAAGGCTGATGCTAGTATCAAATACACTTGTGAATTAGTAAAAGGGATGACCAGGTTAGCAGAAGAAAGGGCCGGTGTAAAAAGAAAAGCCAACATGTATAGAAGAGAATATGCTAATCATAAATATTAATTATTTCCTGGGGGTTTTGTTCGTCCAAGTCAGCTGAAAGATGAAAGGGGATGGCTTGATGAGTTAGGATATAACTTGTCTCAATGGGTAAATGAGGTCATTAATACAAATGACAAATCTTTGTTTATTAAGACAACTGAGGAAATTGATAAAGTGAAGTCATATTATCGTTTTTTGGAGACAGAGGTTAGGAAATTAAGAGTCACATAGAAAAGGTTAAATAAAATGAAGAAGAAAGTGGTTAACTTCTCTTAGCCTGATGATGACGTGTTTCAAGCATGGAAAACCAAGTATGCAGTGCAAGAAGAAGAGGTTCAAGAACAGTTAGAAGATGCTGCAATGGAATAACAAACTTCAAAGCTATTAGGAATGAAAATGCTTGTAACAAATTTTTCCTAGGGAAGTCTGAAGCTTGTTTGTATCCATATTATTATAAATGGATACCAGGACTTAGAAAAAAAGACATCACAAGAACTTGTAAAGAAACTCTACTGAAATATATCTAGGGTTTTCTGGTTATTTCAAAATTACCTCTAGTTATGTAAGATTTTTTCAAAATGAATATTAATATACAGATCAAAGCTTTTCAGGCCTAAATATTTGTTGTCTTTTGGTGTGCATTCATTAGTTTGTTGGTTTCATTTGAATAATTTAGGGTTATTCGATTGAACATAGATTGTAAGGAAATCTTATAGATATGTTTCTGGTTTTTCTCTTTAGGAGAGGAATTAAATATGTGTGAAATATCTCTGTCAGTAAATAAATGGTTTTCTTACTTTGAATTTGATAAATGGTTTTAGTCTTTAAAGGGAAAAAACTTATATATATGTGAGGCATGTATAGGGTTAATGAAAGCCTAAGTGATGAAATGTATGAGAATGTTCAGATTTGGAACCCTTGCGTAATTTGGGTGACTCTGTAGCCTAGATAAGGTACTGATATTAGTTGTGGAATTATTTCTATCTTTCTTGGGATCAAGACTGAAAATGAGCATAAGTTTTCTTTAATGTTTTAGTTTCATTGAGGTGATGAAGTCCACAGGTTTTTAGCATTGGTTTACTGTGGATCTCACTTTAAAAGTGTGAAAGTATTCACAAAAGGTATACCCACCTGAGCTTAGGATAAGTTCAAAGTGTAGAAGGTTTTGCTGAAACCTTGTTATATGTTATTCTGGAATTCTATTTTCTTGTTGTCCTCTTCATATGCAAACAGAGTTATCAAATTTTCTTACAGAGAGGATAGGGGGAATCAAAATTTGAGAACATCATAACAAAAATAGGTAGCCATGATTAATAAATCATAAACCATGGGCTAAAATCATGGCCAATACATGGTTTCAAAACGAAGGGCCCAAATTCCAACACCCTATCTATAAATTCATCACATAAAATGCCTACGTTGAACTCACTAAGATGCCATACAAGGCATCCAAGCAACAAGTTGAACAACTAATTCACCTCACAAACACTCACACAACTATGTGCCAAGTAATAACAGCTATATGAGCAACAACATGAACCATAGATCCTATTGTTACAAGCAAGGCTTTGATACCAGATGTAATACCTTTTACGGAGGACCAAGGAAAATCTTGATAGAACAACTTTTTTTGAAATAACCACAACAACAAGAAGGTTATGACAATAACAAGTTGCACTTGTGCTGCAATGAGAACATAAGTGTCATATGGAACATTGTGACACAAAGGAAAAGGATACTAGAAAAAAATTACCATTGCATGTACAAGGTAGTACAAGTGGAAGACTAAATAGTCATGTGACATACCACCACAATAAATCCATAAGGAAAATTAACACCATCTAAAAGATGAGGTATAACTCACAATCACATTCTCTCATGACACCAAACAATGATGGGATGAGATAATCATCAATATCTATTCCATATAGAGGCACATTTGAACACTTATGACATACTAATTAGAAAACAACACCAATCATGGTTGTCTAGGAGACAACACCATTGAACTAGAGGAAGACACTACCAATATCTAAGACAAGGAGTAGGATGAGGAAACTAGCACCTCTATTCCACTCAATAAGGTGATATTCAACAAAAGGTCCAACCTACACAATAGGTTTCCTAATCGAGAGGTCTTACTCCCTCTTAACTTATCGACAAACTAGATTAGGATTTAGGGTTTGGGTTTTCAAATTACCTCTTTGACAAAACAAAAGAACTTCAAATTTGAGGAAGCCTAATGAACATGGAACCTCTGATGTCTAAATTGTAAAAATATTTCATCTAGGATTGAGGTTCATGTTGGCATTGGTTTGTCATTGATGTCAATTGAGATGATGTGGAAATGAGATGACATGAGGCATTAAATTTGACTTGTTTGATGTTAATAGTAACATATGGTAATGATGTCAGTCATGTAGCATATGGATTGATCAAGGGTTCTCCTATCCTTGGAAGTTGCATGTTGTTCATCTTCTTTATATTGTATTGTTAGTCAAGGGAAAAGTGTTTATGTCATTAAAGCTACGAGAAGGTGGTTAAGGTTAGATATCTTAAGTGCTTTGTAATGTGTGTTTAGATATTTTCATCATGGTGACAAGAATTGGTTCAACAGTGAAATGAGATTCAAGAAACTCTACTTATGTACAAGTTTTAATTGAAAAACTCTTAAATTTCAGGAGTCATCATTTTTTGTGTTAATGACAATCCACCTTTTGTTATAATTCAAAGGTGACTTAGAAGAGTCAGTTAATTATAACTTAAGTGACAACTTTAGTCATTTACTACATTTAGAAATTGGCTCCTCTACCTAAGCTGACCGGTTCAACTAATGTTTGTCGTAAAGATAAGTGTCAATTCTTATATTGAAGTTCAAGGTTAAATGTTACTAAGGTAGGGGATAGAAGATTGAAGGTCTAGATTTAAATTCTTCAAACTCTTCAATGGTTATTTCTAGATGATGTTACTTTGATAGGCAGCCACTTGTTCCTTCTTTGTAACAGTTGAAAACTATTTTTGATAGCTATTTTTGGTTGTTGATGAAGACATTACTTGAAGCTATTCATGCCTCGAGAGTTGTAGTTGATAAAAAAGGAGTATTGCACAAGTATGTTAGTGCAAAATGTAGAGATATATGTGATTTAAATAATAAACAATGATGCAATAATGTGGAGTTTGAACGTGTTGAAAGAGTGCATCTTCACAGACACATTGATGAGAAATGAATAAGATGACTATGAAGGGAGAATTTGAGAATAGTAGAGAAAAAATATATAGATTGAACAAGTGTTAAGAGGGTGAATATATAATGAGGTGTCACTGCATATAATAGAGAAAGGTTACAATGCTCTGAGAGTTTGACTATGTGGGAAGAAAATTACTGAAGTTGTAACAAAGCCAAGACAAATTGAAAGTCTATGTATGTGGTGATTCTAAAGTTGGCATCTTGAAAGACATCATGTTGATCAAAGTTTGAATTTTTTCATACAAGGAAGGCTACACTCATAGAAAGGTCTAATTGGCATTTGTTATATCTATAATCAAGTCTTTGTAGCAAATTACAAAAGTTGATGGCAAAGTGATGTTTGCATATTTGAATTGCAAGGTGTTAAGTTTGTGATGAATGATTGATAGTGAAATGGAGTAACCCTCTGCAAATGTTTTGATTTATTATAAATGGGTTGGTGGTCCTTCGATTTTGTGCTCCTAAAATTTTAAGGGGTTGGTGCTCCTAGAGTTGGCGCTCTGAATGTAACCAATGAGGTTGCCAGTGAGACTTAATATAATTTATTTTCATAGTGTTTTTTTACCCTTCAAGGGTTTTCCACTCAAACACCGGTGTTATGTGATGTGCATATGTGATTCAACTATCCTATGGATTGATATATTCCTTTATGTTGTTGTTTTGTGTTCATAGTTAGTTATATATTTTTGTGCGACTAGTTTAAAGCATTTACTTGTTAAATGAATTCATTTTATTGACCACTAATTCAAACCCACCCCCTCTTCTTAGTGGTCTAGTGTATTCTAACAATTGGTATCAGAGATGTAGGTTCCTAAGAGAATTATAACTAACTTAGGTTGATCTTGGAAAAGGAATACCGTGGGTAAGAAGTGTAGAAATAAAATTACTTCTAAAAAGGTGAAAGGTTTGCTTAAAAGGAAAGAGTTGTCTAATACAAAAGGTTATGAGTTTTCTAATGATCTTGATTCTAAATAATTCCATATAGAAATATTTGATGAATCTTAGTTCATGGGGATTTCTAATGAACATCAGAATGATCAAGAAACTAATGTAGAGGAAGAAATTGTTGATTTTGTAGCAAAACTCGTTACAACCCTAGTTGAGATTAATAATCTTAGATAGGAGAATTAGAAACTCAAGATAAAATATCAAGAAAATCTTAAGTCTAATGAGTTGTTGATTGAAAGTCTTGAAGAATCTAAGAGAATAATCACTGAACTATAGACTTAAGTCAAGGAAGCATACAAAATGAAAGAGGAGAATTCCTTGTTAATAGAATAAGCATTGGAAGAAAAAGAATTATTAGAAGGAAGACTTAAAGAATTGGATAAATTAATCAATAGTTTGAAAAATAGAGATTGAAGAGAACAAGAGGATAATAGAAGTGACAAATTTTGATATGAAAGTCAAAACAAATGAATGTCACAAACTTGAAGCGAGATATAAATTTTAGTCTAAGAAATTTAGAAGTTTGAGAGAAACAAGAGCATTCTAGATGAAATGTTAAATAAAAGAAAAAACATTCCAAGGATCCTACTAGTTTAGGATATGAGATAGGGAAAGGCTCTATAGGTGGAGATATGTCAAGACATAAGATAGAATTTGTGGCTACAAAGATAGATGAAAAAGAATAGAGTTCCAAGGCCAGAGAAACTCCAAGGAATAACATAGATCTAAGTTATCATAGTGCTACTCCTAAGGCTGAAGATAAGAAGAAAAAATAAGATAAGACCACTGATAGTGGACATCTCAAAGTCATCAACAAAGGAAGAAGAAGAAGAAGAGCCAAGTAGTCAACAAGATCTTCACCTGTCTCAGAAGATCAATCATTAAGTTACAATTATTCATTTCTTGGCTATTGTTATTCATGTAATGATTATGGTCACAAATCAATTGTTTGTAGAAGAAGGTCTAAGAGAAGTCAAATTGCATCTTCTAGAAATATAAATGTAGTTTGTCACAAGTGTAACAACTTGGTCACAAGGTAAGAGACTACAAAACACAAGATGGAAATCTTCATAGATGGAAAGATAGAAATCATAATGTTATATGTCATAGGTGCAAAATATATGGACACATAGCTCAACTTTGTAGTTGTATTTTTATAAAAACATGTAAATAAAATAGGGAAAAAAATACCAAACACAAACAAAGACCTAGAATGGTGTGGATAAGAAAAAGCAATCAAGGAGACGAGAAGAGTAAAATGGATGAATTCATGTTTATGCATTGTGCACCTCATGCACAAGTGATATGTGCATGATCTTAAGGAGAAGAAAATTTTTAGGGGGAGTTAAACATGATAATATTTTTACCCCAATTTTAGAAAAGAATGATTGTAAGGATAGTTTTTGAAGTGAACCAAATGATAATGGTATAGTGACATTCATGGTAAGAGGTAGTAAGTTGAGAAGAAGAGAACACAAGTTTAATTAATATAACAATGAAGAACAATATATACAAGCATGGAACAGTAATGTAGTAGATAGTCACACAAAGGACATTATATTTTCATGTAGAGAAAGAACACCAAGTCAAGATTCTAGCAACAATGATAAAGGAGTTAAAAGGACATCATTAAAGTGTTGTGATCAAACATGAAACAAAAAATAGTGAACAAAGGTTCTTAACAGTCAATGAAGACCTAAAGAGCATGCTAAAAGGTGACATGACATGAAGTGACAACAATATTCAGTATAGAAATAGTGATGTTTGGCAATAAAAATGGTGCACGAGTAGTATATGAAAATGCAGGAACAATAAAATAGTGACTGTCATGATAGGGACAGTGTCTCAATCTATTAAAACAATGACATTTATTGTTATAACTTAATGAGTATTCCATGAAAGTGAATGCAATAGATTGCATGTTGGAGAACAATAAAGATTCCAAGAAGAGCAGCAAATCAAGTATGGACTTGTAATAAGTTTCTATGTTCATTGTTTTGATGCATAAATTCAACATTCATAATTTTTAAGGTCATCTCTCCATAGTCACAACATATATCAATAGCTCTTGAGGATAGTTGAGATAGTGTTTTCAATATCTTGTTGTTATGGTTTTCACTATCCTGAAGAGGAAGATAGATGACTATTCTTTAAGAGAGCATACTTCATAATGACGGAGCCCCTATAAATTTTTGTGTCTACTTTGAAGATCTTTGGACTACTTTTAGTAGATTTTATGCACTATTAGAAACATCCATTCACTGTTTAGTAGGATGTGTTCATTATCACCAATAAGAAACACATCTTTGCTAGTTGTGATGGAAAATTTGAGATAAAGGTTTTAATTGAGAGGTCTTAGGACAATCCATCCATTGGACAAGGAACATACATGCTAATGCAATGAAGGATGCAATGAGAGTGTTACTTTTTAGATTAGAGATGCAAGAAAAAGATCAAGATAAAATATCAAATGGTGTCTAAGACAGTGATTTTACAATGTCAAAGGAATAGATAATGTAGTGTTCAAGAAGTAATGCACAGCGGAGAGAGAAAGAGATATCTCAATCTAGAAACATTAAAATAATTATTAACAAGGATGGTTCAATGAACAAATAAAGGTCAAGACAAAATAATAAAGAAGTATAACAATAATTCCATGTGCTAAAAGGATGTGCCATTACAGTTTCAAGACATTAATATCAATGTGGTAAAGCAGTCAAGGAAGATGTCTTGAGGATGCTATAGCAACAATATGTTGATGAGTTAAACACAAAGCAACAACATGATTAATAACATCAAAATGCATGATGAAGAAAATAAATTGATGTCTAATATAGTGCTATGATAATGAAAAACAATTATCAAAATAGTATGTTACTAGCATTCTAATTAGGATTGATATGAATATTTGATGATTAAGGGTTTGGAACGAGTTTTATGTCCTATCTTAAAGGTTTGTTGTCATTTGTTTGTCATTGATATTTGAAATGGTAAAAAGGTTTTATGGACAAGGAAGTTTTTTAAGTAGCATTCTCCTCAAGTTTGAAAAGTCAAGATGATAATGTCAAATCCTTGTAGCATATGCAAGGATGAACTCACAAAGCTCGTTCCCACTTTTTGGTACATCTTGATTTTTGCTGAAATCATACATTTTTTTAAAAATATAATGATTTAAGCTTTAAGAGGTTCCATTTGAAGCAATTAGTTGAAGAGAGTTAAATCAAAGGCTCTTAGATCAAAATTTATTGGATAGAACCTCTCTACTTCTAAATCATACTTGCAATGGAGTCTCCTTTGCATCTATCAAATGTTGATAAAAAACCAATTTTACATTAGCTTTTGGGGGGTCAAATTAATTCATTTAAAAGTTGTTTTTTTTAAAGTATTTAGTCCTTATTATAAGGTTTCCAAATAGTATAACTTTTAATATATTTTATTTCATTAATATATATTTATTTTATTTCTTATGAATGTAGGTTTTTCACCGAACATGAACTTCTTTGTTCAATGCATTGAGAAAAATAGTAAACTAATTCAAAAAAATTCTGAAAAATATCTATGCACTAGGTATTGATGTTTTCTTTCTAACAAAAAAAATAAAATTGAATTGATATATATTGAACAAGTTATGTGTTCAAACATACACCTATATCCAAATTATAATTAGTCGAACTTCAAAACTTAATAAAATAAAAAATATTCAACATATCACTATCAAACCAAGTGCATGCCCTGAGTATTGATGTTACAAATAAAAATTCAAAAGAATTAAGTTTTTTATCATTTATAGAAAAAAATTATGCGTTTCGGGATACACATCACTCTTAAAAAATGTTGTTTGCTGTAAACAACTACTTTTTGAGGGAGATGGAAAAATCAATAAAATTTTATTCAAATAAATTTGAAAAAAATATATTTAGAATCTACAAACAAGATGTTAAAAATCACTAGCTTATATCATCTTCAAATTCTTAACGGTTTAAAAGTTATAGGTGTCAGAAAGTGAAGGTTTTTTTTCAAAATATTCATCTAAGTGTCAAAGTTGGTCAAAAAGTGGGAACCAGTATTGTGAGTTCACCCGCAATGTATCTTCAAGGATTGTAGGATGTTTGGTAAGGTGGTCAAAGTGTTTTTAGATCATGTAGATTATTTATTTGTTAAGGGTTTCATAAGGATTACATGTCATTGATTTGTTGAGAGTAGGGGGATTCAAGAGTTATCATTGCCATAAAAGTTCACTAGTGAGAGATGACGACAACTCTGTGAGTCCAATTGATTGAGGATAGCTTGTTGAGTTAATATAGGAAGTTTGAAGATGTTTGTTGATGATAATTATGATTCATGTTGATTATGTTACTAATGATCTTGTATAGTTGATGTTGGAAAGTTTTTAACAATGTTTAGGTTTGATGGTATTTGTTTGAAGCTGTCTTGAGTAGCATATGACAATATATTTTGTAGTTTCCTATAGGAATTTCCAAAAGTTGTAGAGATAACAAGTTCAGTATTGGTGCAGGTGTATGAAGTAAAGGTGCGGAAGTTAGGAAGACAAGAAGTTGTAGCAAAAGTACATTCATTGTTTGAAGTGTGGCTTATTAATACACATACATACATGCATACATACATACATACATATGTACATACATACATATGTATGTATGTATGTATGTATGCATGTATGTATGTATGTATGTATGTATGTATGTATGTATCTATGTATCTATGTATGCATTGTGTTGTAATGCCTGCCAAAATACTCTAGAGAAATAAACCAAAATATACTATCAAAAGAAATAAAAAAAAATTCTTTTAAATTAATCTTCACTACTATGCTAATGCCAACATCTAGTGTGCATCATTACTACCATTAAATATTAACACATCATTACCTACTTACATGAAATACATTAATCAATTTGAATATAAACATGGAACCATAGTACGCAAGCAGAATAATCACTTAATCATCAACATATCTTTATAATTAAATCATACAAATTATAACCTCTCCCTAGGGTATTCCAACATCAATACTTAACATTAAACCAACTTATTACATAACCATCTAAACACATCATAATATAACTCACTCACAACTTATCTATTCACTTTCCAATCAACAACACCAATTTCATTATCTCATAGACTTAATCCAATCACATAGCACAAATTTAACCACTTATCATTTTCTTAGATTCCTAAAGAAACAACTCAACAAATACTCCTAATAACCATTCTATCATTCTCTATAATGACATCATAATTATCAAAACCATTCCTTAAAATAGAACTAGAGAAACCTTAAAAAATCATTGCATAACTCAAGATAACTAACTCATTTAGCTAAGAAACTTAATTCCTTACAACTAGATGATTTGCATTACTTAAACAAAGACTCTATATCAGCAACTAGTATTCTACCAACTTAATTTCCCATAAGAATATTCATATACACATTTATCATACAATATCAACACAACACAAGTACAAAATACAAACTCTCTCTTTCACATAAGATTATGTTCTAACATTACATAAAGGAAGTATCTAATACATCAATGAAAATATCATAAGAACTTCACCTAACTATTACATTATATCCTTTCTCAATTACATCATATGAAAATGCATAACATAAGGGTATACATTTCCTTTACATAGCATAGGAATACATGATCCCTTACAAGTACAAATCATCATGGTACATTGTTTTCTTATCCAAGTATATAGAATTAAGCTTCGAGAATAATCACATGAAGAAGAATCCAAGAATCCAATCCACGCACGCTAACTAAGAAGAGAAAGATCCCATTGGAAGAAAGCATCAAACCTCTTGACCATGTTGAACCAAATAGGAACCACACCCTATGCTAGGAGATGAAAAAGGTTTCAACTCACACTCAAGACCTAAGCTAACACCTAAGAACCATAGGATACAAAATGACACCACAAGACTCCAACACAAGAAATATAACATCAAAATACATCACATGGCTAAATCAAGCAAATAACCTCCAGAGGCACAAACAAAAAATCAAGGCATATGATAATGGAAACATGTGGGGTAGAGTGTCATCACATTCTAACCTCATGTGGCATTCATCTCCACCTTGAAGTCTCTTAAGGGAGATCTAGTATACCGCTCCAATGGACTTCCCAATCTGGGATCCCAAAACCACCTCCTTAGGTCCATCCAATTGGGGCATACAACATCATATTCTTTATCTTGATTAGGTGAATTCCTAAATACCCAACCCACTAATCAATTAATAAAAAAATTATCACTTGCAAATTAAACCATAAACTCTTCATGTGGTTCCATAGGTCTAGATCCCCCTTCCTAGAGATCTAGTGCTCATAACCTAAGTCCAACACATGCAAGGGCCCACTCTCCCAAACACAGACCAAGACCATAGGGTAAAAACATAACAAGATACATCTTACAACAACATGAAAATCAACATGGAAAACATCCAATATACCATCACAAATATGATACAAAACTGATTCATAAAGGACAACTTACGCACATACATACAAAGCCATATAACAAGATCATGCCAAAAGCTCAATGCATCATAATTCAATAATAAAAAGATCCTCAAAATTGATATAAACACATAAATAGTGCAATAATATGAATCCAATGGTATCACATAGTCCTCAACAGTGAGGCACAACAAACCCTCTCGCTGGAGCTGCATAAACACATCCTCTATAGCAAGGAATACATATATCTTACTGGAGCAACTTGCAAATCCTCAACTGAAAAAATAAAAATACTTGCTGAGGCACAAAAAGGATTCAATCACATCACAAAAACATGGCACAATGCCCAAAAATGGTCAACACATCAATCCCTATCCTCTGGAGTCCAAAATCTGCAAGAAAAGTCAACCCAGACAACAAAATACAACCCAGAAATGTATTGATTATACTTTGACACTATTGTCACTATTTTGGCACTATTGTATCCCATTGTAGTTATTTTGTTTCCTATTTCAGTGCTTTTGTACTGGGTGCAACATTTGGAAAAGATGGAAGAAAGGTGCACTCAAACTTGCCCAGTTTCGGGCAGAGGCATAATCAAGGCCTAAAATCAACCCAAAACATACAAGAGACCTCCTTCAATATTGATTATGGATTAAAAAATCCTTAGAGAGACATAAAGATAATATTTGGATCACATCCGACAACCATATACACCAAAAAGTGTCGCAGGGATACCTAGTTAGGTTCAAACCTTAACAAGGAATCTCCAACCACTATGGGGACCTAAAAAAGGGAATATAAGGCAATACAAGACTACATACAACATAAATACCATTTCATAATGCAATCACAAAGGTTTAATAGCCACAGATAACACATTCAAACATCCATTTCCAGTCAATGCAAGAAATCTGAAAAATAAATCTACATGCAAGCTTCCCAATCCTTTTTCCTTCAAACAATGAATGATAATAACTGAAACAAATTATTATTTCCCCCAAACAATCTTTCTTTAAGACACTTGCAGACAATATTTTTGTTGGCAGTGGGCCAACGTCCCTCGTGGGGATTCATGACATGGTTTAATAACCTCCTGTGGATTCTATAAGTCTAGTGCTTGTATCGGGCATTGACAGATCGATCTTTTGGTGCAACAACAACCCTAGCTTGTAGCAAGTGGCATCAGAGATTGGTCATAGGTTCAAATCACACAAGCCACGACAAGTGACGTTGGGAGGGGGATTGTTGGCAGTGGGCCAGCATCCCTCACGGGGATTCATGACATGGTTTAACAACCTCTTGTGGATTCTATAAGTCTAGTGGTTGTATCGGGCATTGACAGGTCGATCTTTTGGTGCAATGACAATGCTAACTTGTAACACTTTTCAAATACAAATGTGGAGTGTAGAGAATCGCAAAGTCAACCTGGAAAAGAAGCAAAAAAGAGAAATCTGAAGACACAGTCCAAAATCCAGCAAGATCCTTCAAGCAATTCACATCCAAATCCAAAGAAAAACTCCCCAAATAAAATCTGCAAGAATTTTTGAGAGTTCTGATCCCCGTAAATGCACAGGAAGCTAAATATATTCAAAAATCGAAGCTAAAATATTCTATTATATCATATATTAAACCTACCTTTCCAAAGTTCGAGGAAGGTATTTATTAAATACATTTTTATTTACCTGCCTTCCCTTCCAACCAATCGAATAAAAGGGTAGGTAGATTATATTAATTAACCAAAGGGGTAGAAAAACAAATAATTAATAACTAGTTTATTCACCCCATAATAAAATATTTATTTAGAAATAACAATATAGCCAAAATGCCACATAAATTAAATAATTACCCATGAATAATAATAATATCCATTCAATAATAAAATACCAATGCATAGGTAGAAATAATATTAATTAATTAAATAAAAATTATTAAATAAATTATAAGGAATCAAAAGACACTAATAAAATAAAGTAAAATAAAATAAAATAAATATAAATCTCCTTCATACAACTTCACTAGGGATACATAGACTCAAAGCACCTTACGCCAAAGGAATGAATTTAACTCAAGACTCTAACCTCAACTCGCGTCATGGTGCAATCGACAAGGTACACAACCTAGACCTAAAGTGTGTGAGGGAAACTATGTCATCTCCGACAACTTGCCATTGGGATAGATACACGCTCAAACCTATGAAGCCAAGTGGAGTCGATGTCTGGTACCTCCAACCCTGCATCAAACACTAAACACAACATATACGATACATATGCATCATAATAAACATGCATGTGATAGAGAATAGAAATGACATATCATGCTCGCAATGAGTTCTATGACATCGTCTCTACTCACGAAGACAATCACACAATATATAATCAAACATTGCTAAAATCATAAACATGGAATAGGGTTAGTACCATCATATCATCATAAGTCATATAATCCACAT